>NC_050576.1:134881773-135481773 GCF_011100635.1 Trichosurus vulpecula
TATTGGAGTTCTTATGCAAGAAATACTATGCAATTTTTTTTCTTTTGCAAGTTTCACAGAATAGAGAGTTTGAAATTTTGTCCACTTCATAAAATGGATAAATTGATGGCTAGAACACAATGACACAGACTCAAGGACTGATATGGCAAAAATAACTATGAAACAAGGCAAAATGTAATGGGGCAAAGGAGAGGTCTAAATAGAGTACTAGGAGAAAAATGAGCAGCGAGCTGGGTAAGTGGAGGAAGTCTGCCAAAGGAGGTGCCATCCGAGCTGGGCCTTGAAGAGATGTAGAGAGGGCAGATGAGAGAGGGCAGAGAAAGAGTGGAGGGTATGGTAGAACACATCCTAGTTTCTATATAACAGAGTACATGAAGGGGAATGGTAAGAGACCATAAGATTTAGAGCTGGAAGGATCCTTTTGAGCTGAACTAGTCTAACCCTTAACAGGTAAGGAAACCAAGGCAAAATGTCCAAATCACACTCCTTAATGTTTGGTTACTTGAGTATTTGGGCTTAGGTCCTCTTGTTCCCAAACCAGTGCTCTTACTACTACTACAATAGAGGTATGAGCATATAATAACTGATGTCCTTTATGATGTCCCCGAGACTTCAAGGGTTACCCTAAGTTCGCTATATTCTATTTAACAAGACAGAGAAATATTTTCTCTTTGTCTCTACTTTCTCTCTCGAAGTGTATGTATACACATATATTCATATAACATCGATATATACAATATATACGTATGTACAATGTATGTACAGATGTGCACATATTCCACACACATATATGTGTATATATTACAAATACTTCCATCCAGAATGATAGCTAGCCCCGCCCCCCAAAAAAAGTTTCGATGCTTAAAGGGACAAGCTTCAGTATTCACTCATGTAGACCAGGTCACTCTTCAATGATGCTAGATAAATGAATTATCCACTATTGTACATAAAAATCAGGATTCTTTACTACTATTTACCGCAGTTTAAGCCATCACTCTACGACTGAAAGTAGATTTTGTAATAATAATGGAGATGATGCATGGCATTATAGATAAAATGCTAGAATTTGAGCCAGAAAGACCTAGGTTTAAATCTCACTTCAGATAATACCAGCTGTGTGACCATGACCCTGATCAAATCCCTTCACTTTTCAACTGCTTCGGTCTTCTTATCTATCACATGGAAACAACAGTACCACCAACACCACAGGGTTGTCCTGGGATCCAATGAGATAAAGCATGTGAAGCATTTTGCAAACCTTAAGGCGTCATAGGGACATAATAGTAATTAGCATAGGGATTATAACAGTACACCGAATCTGTACAGGCATATTCCCTTCTGTAACGTTTTACCATCTCATCTCAATTGTCTCCATGATATTCAGAGGAGCCAGATAGAAAGTGGTTATCAACAAACAAGGAATGCTAGTGCTATTAGGAACTAAAGGATCTTCTAACCCTGGATTTATACAACCTGAGGTGAAAAAAACTTGGTTTTTAAAAAATATTTGGATAACAGTTTTAATATAGTTGGTTTTCTTTGTAACCCTATGGATTTTTACTTTTTTTTTTCTTTTAACAACATTATTCTGAGAAAGAGTCCATTTCACTAGACTTTCATTGAGTTCTATGACTCTCCCCACTCCCCACCCCCCAAAAAATAAGACTCAAAAAATCATTTTCTAGTCCACATAAGGAAACTACAGGCTGGAGAGTCACCAAATTGGTTAGGGGTAGGACTGAGATTGGAACTGAAGTCTCTTGACCTTCAGTGTAGTATGTTTGTTACCACCATCTTGTCCAGGACAGGGGGTGAGTCAGTCTGGGCTCAGGCACCTAGAAGGATCATCACTTCCTTTATTCTGGATACAACACCTAGCATCATCTTAACCTCTTTGGCTGCCGTGTCATACTTTGATTCATGTTAAGCTAGCACGTCATTCAAACCTTAAGCTTTTTAAAAAAAATTATGAACAAATTATCTAGCCACACCTCCCCTTATATATTTCTCAGAGTTGGAAGGGCCCACAGAGGTCACTCAGTACAATCTACATCTGAACAAGAACCTACTTTCATTACCCCTGACAAGGGGTCAACCTCCAGTAACAAGGAATTCACTTCCTTCTGAAACAGCCCCTTCCCCCTTTGGCAAGCACTACCTGTTAGTAAGTTTTCTCTTACATTAAACTGAAATCTAGTCTTCTGAATCTTACGCCATTGCTTCAAGTCCTCCTTTTGGGGCCAAAGAGAACACACCTAATCCCTCTTCCTTATAACTTGAATATGTATTTACCATGTCCCATTACGTCTTCTCTTTTTCAGGCTAAGCATTAACAATCCATGGATAATAGGAGTTGAAGGTTTTTCACTAGTCTGGGAGACCTACAGCTTGTCAATGTGCTTCCTAAAATTTTGCACCCAGAAATGAAAAGAACATTGAAGAGTGGTTTGGCCAGGCCAAAGTCCACTGAGACTATCAGTTCCCTCATCCTAGATATTATTGGTCTTTTTTATGCAGTCCAAGATTGAATTTACTACTCCTTTAATCTCCATAAATTTCATCATCTAATATTTAGCCCCTCATTCTAGCCTTAAGTCTGTGTTCATCTAAAACCTTAAATTCATTAGCTGTCCATTGTTCTCAATCCAACTTCCTTCTTTCTTTTCTTCCTTCTTTTCTTTCCTTCCTTCTTTTCTCTTTACCCACCTTCTTCTCCCTCCCTCCTTCTTTCTCTGCTTCCTTCTTCTTTCTCTGCCTCTTCCTTCCTTCCCTTTCCCTTTCTTCCCTCTTTCCTTCTCTCCTCAACAAAATTTTGTCAAATGTTTCCTGGTTGGGCATTGGGGGCATAAAAATGACAAGCAACAGAGTCCCTGCCATCAAGTAGTTTACAGTTTAGTAGCAGAAATAAAGATATGTCCACAAATAACTTTAATACAAGGATACATCATAGAATGTACAATTAATGTTAAGAGAGATAAACAAGATGCTATGAGAGGTCAGAGGGAGTGATTATTTCTGATACAGAGGTCACAATTATCCTGAACCTCATGGAGGAGAAGATGATGCTTGAACTAGCCCATGAAGGACAGATGGGATTTCAATGCGCAGAGACTGGGGAGTGGTGGGAGAAGGCTGAGGTTATTTCAAAGGTAACAAAAATGCACAGATGTGGGAAAGAAGGGATGCTACTCTAATAAGAAGTCTACAATGGTTCCCTATTATTTATTAGATCAAGTCTAGATACCTTAGCCTCACATTAGAGATCCCCCATCATCTGGTCTACCTTAGGCTCCCAAAATTTATCTGTTACTCCTCCCCAACAGGAATCTTCCCATTCTAATGAGCTCACAAACAATTCCCAAGACCCCATGGTAATTCCTGTCTTTGTTCATTACTCTTCCCCCTGCCCATCCTCTTGGCCAATCCATATTATGCCCATCTTTCACGACCTAATTCAAACCACCTGTTCTATGAAATCTTTCTCTGGTCACACTGATCTGCCTCTTGTAACATTTAAACCCAGTGTTTATCTCTCAGTTGGATTTATTAGGAATTAACAATTTAATTGACTACAAAGGTGGGGCATGACAGGGCACCTTCCTTGTGAAGACTGAAACATTCTACACATCAGTGATTCTCAAAGGGAAATGTGGGAACCCCTGACAGTTCCTTGACTGGTCTAAGATGCACATCTACTTAGAAAGTGTGAGTTTCTAACATTTATCACTCAGATTTGAATCTATAGTAAGTACTGCAGTGACCACGTTAACCATG
This sequence comes from Trichosurus vulpecula, assembly GCF_011100635.1. Taxonomy (NCBI): domain Eukaryota; kingdom Metazoa; phylum Chordata; class Mammalia; order Diprotodontia; family Phalangeridae; genus Trichosurus; species Trichosurus vulpecula. Next base: position 134,885,548 of record NC_050576.1, read on the forward strand.
CAGTCATGTTAATACATAGGTAAGAAGAAGCACGGTGCAGTACAAGGAGTAGGGGACCTGAGTTTGAATCTCAAATCTGCCACTCAATCTGGGGCAAGTCACTTAATCTCTTTAGGCCACAGGTCTTCTATCTTGAAAAAAGGGGAGTTAAGCTAGTGGTCAATAGAGATTGGACCTATGGTTTCACTAGCATAGTGAGCATTCACATGAGGAAACTCCCTCTATCAAAGCAACTTTATCCCCATTTTAAAAATGAGGACACTGAGGCCAATGGGGTTTAAATGACTTGCCCAGGGTCACATAACCAGTGTCTGAAGCAGGATTCAAATTTAGGTTTTCCTGATTCCAAGTCTTATGCTCTTTAAACTATACCATCTAGCTTCTTATCACAGGATCAGTCAAAAAGGGAAGATTACAACTTATATTTGCAATACATAGTGCCTTAAAGTTTGTAAAGCTTTTGAAATGGATTAAGAAAAGTCAGTGGGTTAGAGGAACATCAGTATATCTTGGGTCATTAGAGTTGGATTTGAAGCTAGATTCTTCTTTCTTAATGATTGTATGACTGTGGGAGCCACTTACATTATGGAGGCCTTTCTTTTCTCATTTGTAAATGAGGCATTTTGATTAGATGATCTCTAAGGTACTTGCCATCTCTATATCTTAATGTCCGGGCCATGGACATAAAAAATGGAGGCAAGGATGTCTCTGGAAAGTCAGCATTAGGGTACTGGATGCCCAGGGAAGAAAGGGATCATAAGGGAAAATGGGCAAGTGACAGATACACTTTGCTCTCCTCACGTTTTTTACCTAGAACTGGCTGGCTGAGCCAGTCACCATGGGGACATGAGAAGGATAATGTTATGACCCCCTTCTTCAAGTAGCTTCCTAATTTTGAGTTGGAGGACAAGCCGGTGGGGATTGGGAAGAGAGCAGAAATCAATTCCCTTTAGGATACCTGGAACAATACGTTCAGACTCACCTGAGAAGTCAGCCACAGAACAGCTACTGAAACCCTGGCCTCTGGGGTCCTGCCATTATGTCTAGGACACGGCCCCACCTCAAGCTGAGCTGCATGTCTGGTGATATATTTTACATAGGTAACTGACCATTTCCTATTTCCTAAACTTTTAAAAATGAGGAGCTGGGGAGTGCAAGCTACCCCTGGTAGCTTGAATGGAGGCATATTCCCGTAGCACAAGCATGAGGGCAACCCAGGAGGAAAAAAGGGAAGAAAATCCAGAATCTCAAAAAAAGAAAAAAAAAAGAAAGAAAGAAAGGGGGTGGGGTTTTGTCTCTCTCTATAGTTTTCCAAACATAGGGGTTTTTTTACATTCTCATAGTCATTAAAATGTATAAAAATTATTATTTCTAAAACAGTATTAGCATGAATTATCACTGCTGTCGTTGCCTAGCAACCTAAGGTTCTCTCTCTCTCTCTCTCTCTCTCTCTCTCTCTCTCTCTCTCTCTCTCTCTCTCTCCCCTCCCCCAAACTGGTGCTTTGAATTTGTGTAAATGGGACTAAATTGACGTTCTTCCTATAAATCAAGAAGAGAAGAAGAGATAGTGCAGAAGTAATATGCCTTTGAATGATTCTAAATATATGTGAATATCTCACACTTACACACACACACACACACACACACAATCAGGGCCTCTTTCCACTGCATACTCTCCTAACTAAATCTGGCTGAGGTTGACCAATGCCAGGATTTTGTTTCTTGTGCATTTTCCCTGACCAATTCCTAAATCATTGCATTTTTATAAAAATGAAAACCATGCGCATTCAAGCCTAGAGAAAATATCTTCTCATGTTCTAAGGGAATTTTCCCACCTTCCTGAGTGACATTCTAATGCTGAAGTCAGTGCAGTTCCAAGGAAAGAACAACGGTCATGTCTGATTCAAGGCTCTGCCACTTATTATTGGAGTGACGTGCCCAAGCAAGTCCTTTCATTTTTCTGGGCTTCGGTTTCATCTGTGAAATGAGTGGGTTGGATTAGCTGGTCTTTGATGGTCCCTTTCAGTTCTGGATCTACTATCCCACGAAGGACCACAAATTTAGTTACTATCAGCCTCTTTTCTCTGGCATTTCTAGACCTTACCCTCTTATGACAGGAAGGCAACCCCAGTGCCTCCCTACTGGAGGTTCAAAGAAAGAATATTTCTTTGGGGAATCATGGGTATGATTTTCACATGTCAGGTAGAGCACATTCAAGAGTCTTCAAAAATATTGAACCTGCTGCTGTTAACTGATACTGATAGCTTCCTATGAAGATACACATCTTACCTATTATTGGATGGTGATGTATGTTAATGTCTTCTAAATCTAAGGCTCTCTTGTTTGGAAGAGAACTTAAGGGTTATCTAGTCCAACCTGTACCTAACCAGGAATTTTCTCTCCAATCTTTCGGACAAGTTGGTATCTAGTGTTCACCTGGAGACCTCCAGAGATGGGGCACCCATCTTCTCAGAAGCCAATTCTGCTTCTGTATAGCTTTAATTGTTAGGGAGTCTCTCCTCTTATGATTGCTGACTATGAGTCATGGAATTTATTATAGGCCCTGAAGAGTTAAAAAAAAAGGAATTATCACACTGAGGAGTCAATGTGAAAGCACACTGAGCTGGCTACAACCCAAAACAAATAACCATGAAGAGGGCACATGTTAAAGCACAAGGGATGATAATACCAATTAGCATGTATACAGTGCCTTAAGGTTTGGGAAGCACTATGCATATTAACTCACTTGAACTTCAAAACAAGCCAGGGAGGTAGGTGCTATTCTTATCCCTGTTTTATAGATGGGGAGACTGAGGCAGACAGAGATTAAGTGGCTCTCCCTGGGTCACAAAGTTAGTGTCTGAGACTGGGTTTTAACTTAGGTCTTCCTGATTCCACATCCAGCAATCTAGCAAGTCACCTAGTTTCCTCTAATAAAACTGTTAGACAGTCTATCTGCCCCACTGGTACCTTCACAATATATCAAGAGGAAGTGATGAAGTCCTGCTAGAACATGGCTGTCTAAAATATGGCCTGCAGGCCACGTGCTGCCCGTAGTGCAACTTTATGTGGCCCGCCTGTGGGTTTTAATTTTCACAAGTGAAAAAATAAAATAATAATTTGTATGGAATGCGTATTAGATTTTTAATTCCATCACTAATAAATAATCTTGCTGATGTTAATTTTCTTTGGTGATTTTAACAACATATCGCATGGAATTTTCAATCAATCTGTGGGATGCGTTCCATCTGCACGATGCCGACTAGTCAGTATGCACCTACCTTTATACAGTTGTGTTTTTGCTTTGTTGCCTTGTGTTTGATTTTGTGCTTTGTGCCTTCGCCTGTCGTATTGATGACACACATTCCCCCACTTTCTATTAGTGTACTGTATTGTTTGTTCTGGGTGCATCCCTCAAATAATTATTTTAGTTTAATGCAGCCCTAAGATAACCTAAGGTTGGACAGCCCTGTGCTAGAATATGGCCCTGATATCCCTTTGATGAACTTGTGGGTAGACATGAGCAAGAGTGGCATAGGATGGGCAGTCATGGCTGGGTTAAGACTAACATAAAACTGCCATCAAGAACTGGTCTAATCAGAATGATATATAGTGGGAACTTCACATCTCCTTTATCCTGAATATTTTTCTTATCCTGAACATTTAAGCCTCTAACATGGCTTAAGTTCATGTTATCTTTTTTGTCTGTCATGTTAACATTGTTAATTCATATCAGCTTGCATCAAACTAAAGACCCCAGGTCTTTTTCATATGAACTATTATTCTCTAGTCAAATACTGTTCCATTGATCTTTTGAACCCGAGTACAGGACTTTACTTTTATCCCTATTAAATTTCACTTGAGTAGATGCAGCCCATTAAGATATTTCCAGACCCTGATTGTGCTACCCACTGTAGTAGCTATTTATTAAATATTACAATTTCACAAATAATTCAGCTGAATTTGAACTTCCAATGTCACCCACTGGCCTTACTCATCATCGATCATGTCAGGAAATATATATGTATGCTAAATTCTTTATATACTCTTGAGGGGCTTTCCTCATTATTTCTTAAACTGCAAATTTCGTTGAACTGGAAGCCATATATGATGTAGTGGGTCCCTGGACAGAGCCATGTGGTGTTTGCTTAGTCTCATATTCACTATGATAGAGAAATTTTGAACCAGACTTTACCCCCAACTTCAAATCCGGTCTCAGATGCTTACTGGCTGCGGGAGCCTCATGCAAGTTACTTAACCTCTTGTCTGCCTTAGTTTCCTCATCTAGAAAATGGGACTGATAATAATAGCACCTACCTCCCAGGGTTATGAGGATCAAATGAGATAATGTTTGTAAAATGCCTAGCACAACACCTGGTACATAGTGGGCACTACATAAATGCCAACTATACTAATAATAATTATTATTTTAACTGACTTGTCCAAGGTCAAGCAGAACTAAACTTGGAACCTTCCATGTCCTGGTCCAAAGGAGTCTGGTAGTCTGATTGGTTTACCACGCTCCTCTCAAAGTGAAGCAGAGATCAAGGTTATCCCTTCACCCCCTGCCCATCTTTCTTTATGGAAGTTGTCATCTCTTAGGACTGACTTGTGGGATTCCAGAAGGGACAGTGAGCCTATAACAGCATGATGGCTGATGATGGGAAGCTGTCCTCCCTGCTGCTGCCTATACCACTGCTTGCTGCCCGCCAAAGCTGTATCATCGGCAAAGTCAGAATCATTTAGGGCACGTCTACCGTGCCTGGGGGAGTGCCTGGGATGGGTAATGAATCCAAACTCACTTCCTAACTCACTCACATGACAAATGGTCTGGGACCATGATGAAGAGAAATGAGGAAAGGACATATCCCCTCTGCACACATTTTGGTTAATTTCCCAGAAGCAAGCCATAATAATGCAGGTTCCAAGTAGAGTGTTGCCGACTGTGACAAATCGAGCATCTGGGGGATGGGCGAAATTGAAGGGGGGGAGGGCAGTGGTATTCTGGATTTTTTTTAAAGTAAACCGGAACAAGATTTTAAAAATTGAAAGAAAAGAGACTGTTTTCTTTAGGAGACATACAAGTAGGGAGAATAAGGTTTGGCACTAGGCAGGGCACTTTAGCATGCTCATACAAAGCTGCATAATGTAGCTTTAGAGTTCTGGCTGAATTTAGAAAAGAAACTGGGGCCATCCTGCTGTGTTAAATCCCTCCCGCTGTGCTGGGGAAAGGCAGCTCATATTTTATAAAGCTGGATGACAAAGGGGAAGTGGATTGGCTCAAAGGGATCAGAAAGGTGCCAAAGTCTCCAAAGCTGTGAGATAGGATCCCAGTTTTTCTCTTGGTACTAAGTAGCTGGGTAACTCTGGGCAATCCATGCCTTGGCTTTCTTATCATCAAAGAAGGGGAAAGCAACTCAGCTGGTCCCACATTTCAATACCCTTGAAGCCAAACCTGGAATTTGGTACCATGGTAGCTGCTTTATCTGGGGAGAGGTTGTACAAGAGGCCTTAGGGGAAACCTCAAGCCCCATGATGGGCATTAAGGATTGAGGAACAATGGAAATCTCTCTGCTTCTACTGAGTCCTGACAAATTGGCAAACAAGCATTCTAAGATGGAAGGCACTGGCCAGGATACAAGGCCATTGGGAATTATGTGTACCTGGCACTAAACATTCCCTCATCCCAGCTAGAACAACATGTGGTGTGTTGGACAGTGGTCTGGCAGCAGATGGCTTTGCTGGGCTAGGGTCACAGTGATGAGGAATGGTCTCTAGACTCGAGGTGGTATAAACAGAGACTTTTTATGTCTATGTCTACAGAAAGAATGGGGGTAGTTTACTTTTACCCCATGAAGGAGGGAGTGAAAAGGAGGAATGTTGGAACTGAAGAAAATCTTTTTTTGGAATGGGTGAAAGACCATTCTGTTCCATATTCTTTAAAGTTTGCTCAGTGGGCAGGGCCCTTCACAAGTTGGTTGCTCACAATAACACTTAATTTTATTGGTGAACCTTAACTTTGAAAAACCACTTTTATGTTTCACTACTTTTATTAATAATCATAGGCTCACAGATTTAATGCCAGAAGGGACCTGAAAGATCACTGAGTCCAATCTTCACATTTAACAGATAAGGAAACTGAGATCTCGTCAGGTTAAATAACTTGTCAAGTGATTAATTTTATTAGTGATCCTTAGCTATTAACTAATGTTTATATATAATGTTTTAAGGTTTGCAAAAAAAAAGTACAAATATAACTCATCTTATAATCACAACAATCTGGGAGGTAGGGGCTATTATTATCTCTGTTTTGTAGAAGAGGGAACTGAGACAAATAGACTCACCCAGGGTCACACAATTGATAAGCAGCTGTGGCTGGACTTGAACTCAGATCTTCTGGTCTCCAGTGTCACTGCTCTACCCACTGACGCACCCTGCTAATTTTTTTTCATATTTTATTTTTTATATTTATATTCATAGATTTAGAGTTGGAGCACTTAACCCTTTCATCTCTAGAAATTCTTCTCTGAAGCCCAGTTATCTTGATTAGTGAGTACCTCACATGGATCAATCAGTAAACATTTAAGTGCCTGCTATGTGCATCTAGGTGGTATGGTAGATAGAGTGCCAGGGCTGGAGTCAGAAGGACCCAAGTTCAAATCCACCTGAGACACTTACTAGCTACGTGACACTGAGCAAGTAATTTAACCCTGTTTGCCTCACTTTTCTCATCTGTAAAATGAGCTGGAGAAGCAAATGACAAACCACTCCAGGATCTTTGCTAAGAAAACCCCAAATGGAGTCACAAAGAGTTGGATACGACTGAAATAACTGAACAACACTGGCTACTGTTCCCAGACCTTGACTCTGGAAAATAATGTACTGAACTACAGGTAATGGATTCCAGTTCCTGGTCCTGCCTGGATAATGAAACTGAGGCTTCCCTCTGCCTCTGTGTTTCTGTACCCCACCCTCACTCTCGACCACCTCCGGGCTCACAAAGTCAAGCTCTATTGTCCAACTCAAAGTGTGTGAAGCTCACCCAGACAGGCTTCCGATGGAGAGAGTCACTTACTTGTAAGGGATGTGTTTACTGCCATTGACCAGAGCAAGGATGACATTTCCCAGGGCCGATAGCGACAGGCACAGGCCTGAACCACCCTCTCGATTTTTGCTTAGAGCTTTGACACAGCTGCCTAGGTCGATCAGATGCAAGCGGCTTCGACCTCCAGACACTGCCACAAGGAGAGAGAGAGAGAAAAAAGGACAGGAAGGGACAGTTAGCTTTGGGCTGATGCTGAATGATTCTTGATAGAGCTTCTTGGAAAAAATCCCTATGAACACACACATGTTCGAGTCCACGCATAAGACCCGGCTCATCACAACCTACTCAGAAATCCCATTGAAGTCATGCCTGGGAGTAATAAACAGTGGGGATCCTGTTAACTTCTGTTCAACATACTTCACTCCCTATTGCTTCTCATTGCTGGTCTCCTTAAAAATTGGGCCTGCTATCACAATGCTTGGCACCTACAGGCCAAGCTCAGTAGGAGCCCAGGAAAGTAAACTTGGAATATGTGAAAACACCGTGGTACCTTGCTTGCTGCTGTTTGGATTAAGCAAGTCCCGGAAGATTTGGATCACAATTCTCAATATGGTTCTCAATTATTCATTTGCTTATTGCTCATCTGAAGCAATCCTGAGTCTAATGCCTTTTCACTGCTCAGGTAACAATCTGTCAATCCAATATCCTATAAACATTTATTAAGCGCCTACTATGTGCCAGGCATCGTGCCAAATGCTGGGAATACAATTAATAAAAAGTCCCTCCCCTCAAGGAGCTTACAATATAATGTCAACGGTGGTAAAGCACCAGTCAAAGAAGGTCTCAGGCAAAGGGTTTAGGTTTGGCGGGGAGATTCGAGAGAGAGGAATGGTGGTGAGAATATGTCTGAGTGTGACTCTGCTAGATGCCAAGGGCTGATTCTCTACACACGATCTGTCACTGGATAGGTGGTGAAAAGTTGTTGCTACCGCTGCTGCTGCTGCTACTCCTCAGTTAAGAGTAAGAAAAAACCCTGCAACCTAATTACATAGTTACTGCTGCTGCTGCTGCTGCTACAACTGCTGCTGCTACCACTACTCAACTTAGAGAGAGGAAGAAAAACTCTGCAACTTAATTACAAAGTTAATAATACTGCTGCTGCTACATTTTCTACTTCTGTTACTATTTCTACTATTACTACTCAGTTTAGAGAGAGAAAAAGACTGAAACCTAATTACAGTTACTACTGCTGCTGCTGCTACTGTTCTGGCTTCATCTGTCTTTTATTATTGTGGATCAAGGAAAAACTGGCTTTGAGATATAATGAACTCCCATGGGTCCATAGGCAGGGAGAAGCAGGATTTGATCTCAGATTCTCTGACTCTAGATCCAGTGATCTCTCTACCAGACCACAAAGCTTCCTGTGACAGCCTGAATAGGTTGTGAAATGAAGACATTTTCAAATGACTTTCTTAGGTCTAATTGCTTCTACCCCACCCTAGGTCCCATTGTCTGCTCCTGGTCTAGAAAAGCAGTTTTGAGCCCTATAGCTAATAAGATTTCATGCTTAATGAAAGTATATTTTATCCCTATTTTACTAACTAGGCTAAAGTTACCTCCTCCCCAACATTTCTCTATCTTGCAAGGTTTGCTGTAGCAAATAAGGAAATAGATAATGAATTACTCAGTTTACAGAGAGAGGAAAAAGTACTGCAACGTAATTACACAGACAGGATATTGGTATGCATCACAGATTGAAGGGGAGAGAGAGGGCCCAGTGTGACCTCGTTGACCCTAAGAGTTCAGCTGATTTAAGTGAATCACAACAAATCTCCAATCCATCCTGATAAGCATGCATGGAACAAATGAGCTCATTTATGCCATGCTATAAGAACGTTATAAAGTATTCATAATTATACGCGAGTTGTTGGGAGTGTACTTTTAGAAAATGGCAAATGAGCTTAGGGCTATACCAGAGCCTGCCTACTATCACCCAGTCAACTGGAATTGGAGCCTTTACAGAATTTGGAATTTCACATGTTTTGCTTAATCTGCAGTGGCAGGGACTGGCTAAATGGACTCAGATCATTTGCCCATTAGCAAGAAACCATATCACCCCAGGGGACAGGAGAGAAATTATTTTTAAATGAATGAAAATATAAGTGCAGTTAATTGTGGGGGGAGGGGAAAGAAGGGGAGATATCTAGAAACCTCATTCTCTGTCTCTAGGATTCTGTTAGTTGTAGGCTGTAGGTTAGAACTTCATTTGAACCTGCTTTACCTTGCTCAGAGTTCTCCTTGGGTTCTAGCATTTCTATCCCCAGGGTCTCTAAATCTAGATTTGGACAAAATGGAATTATCCCACAATAAGCCTTGATCATCACCAGAAAATAATAGGACAATTTCACTTTGTGAGGCATGTTATCAGATGCAATGAGTGGCTACTTCCTATTGAAAGGAAGACCAGTCAGAGCTTCCAGGATTTCCTGGCAGATTCTCTCTAGCATCCCAGTATATCAGGGTGTGAGGAGGTGTGGGGTGGGGGGAGGGAGGGGAAGAAAGAGGAAGAGGGAGAGGGAAAGAGGGGGGGTAAAGGGGGGGGTACAGGTAAGAAGAATGGCTTGCAAGTCAGAGGAACGGAGTTTTAGCTTTTTGGCTCTGCCCCTGACTAGATCTGTGACATCAAACAACTTATTTAACCTCTAAAGGCTTTTATTTCCTCATTCACAAAAAGATGTTGGACTAGTTGGATCTTTAAGGTTATTTCCAGCTTGAAAATGCTACCATTCTAGCTACTGTGACCTCTTGAGAGCTTCTTGATCATGCTTTGGAAGAAAAGGAGTTAAGAATCTAAGGAGAAAAAAATAAAAGATTGGAAAAATGATCCTATCAGCCTTGCAGACAAGTACAAGAAATGGCCCATGGAATGCCTTTTAAGAACTCAGGCTCCCCCTATAAACTGCAGAGGGAGTAATATTTATAAATAAGTCATCAAATATAAATCTGTACCAGCCCTAGGCAAGCCTGGAAACCCTACCGTAGCCTTGTTCATCTGATTGCCCATTCATATCATTTATAACTTCACATTTTTCCACCAACTGGACCCCCAGTAATGTTGTTTCACCTCTTCAGACTCAACTGGTACTCCTTTCTTCTCCACACTATGTTCCAGACAAACTGATTTCATCTGTCCCTAAAACTCACCTTATGTGTTCTTCTACTTTGTGCCTTGACTCTTCCCTGAGACTGTAATACCCCTTTCCCTGCCTTTCCTTACTGAATTCCTATTTCTTTTTAAAATTAAACTCAAGGGACAGCTAGGTGGCGCAATGAGTAGAGCACCAGCCCTCAAGTCAGGAGGACCTGAGTTCAAATCCAGCCTCAGACACTTGACACATGTATTAGCTGTGTGACCTTGGGCAAGTCACTTAACCCCAATTGTCCTGCCAAAAAACCAAAAAAAAAAAAATTGAACTCAAATGCCACCTCCTTCATGACTTTGCTTCTCGGACTTCACAAAGCACTTTAAAGAACTTCTCTAATGCACTTAGAATGTGTATTAGAGTTGTCTAAATTTATTCCTTATTCACCTACTGGGTTAGAAGTTCCATGCAAACCATGACTTGTGTCTTACCGAATTCTGCATATCTTACAGCCTGGTCCCTAGCATGGCACTCTGAAACAGGAGGCACCTGAGACTGAATCAGTGAATGAATATATGAATGAGTGAATGAATGAATACTATTGTGACTTCTTAGTGCCAGTTAATGCGAGGAGTATGCTTACATACGCACAGTGGTTAGAGCACGAAAACCTGAGTTTAAATTCTGCCTCGGAAATTTACAGGCTATGTGACCTTGGGCATATCACTTAATCTCTTTCAGCCTCAGTTTCCTCATCTGTAAAATAGGGGTAACAATAGCACCTGCCTCTGAGGACCATGTAAGATAATATTTGTAAAGTATCGCAGCACCCAGCACATAGTAAGTGCTTAAATTCTTTCTTTCTTCTTTTTACCCTCCCTTTTCTTCCTTCTCCTCCTTCCCTTTCTTCTTCTTTCTTCTTTCCATTCCTTCCCTTCCTTCTCCTTTCTCCCTTCTTTACTCTCTACCTTCCTTCCCTTTCTTTCCTTTCTGCTTCCCTCCTTTCCTTCCTTCTCTTCTTCTCTTTTTTCCCTTCTTTCTTCTTTCCCTTCTCTTCCTTCCCTTCCTTCCTTTTCTCTTTCTTCCTCCCTTCCTTTCTTTCTCTTTCTTTTCCTTCCTTCCTTCCTTTCTTTCCTCCACAGATCAAGAAATTCTTTCCTAGAACTTAGAATTGTCTAGGGATATCTAATTTGGTTTTCTACTCAAAGGGATAGCCAACGTAAGAAGCACTGAATAGGGAAGTCGGTTTAGAATATACCCAAATCATGTTGGAAAACAGAATTTTTACAGCCAAAAACAAAAAAATAAGCCTTTCTTTACTGACATCTGGAAAAGAATGACATTTCTCTAGAGATTTTGTTTTCTTTCAGCTATGTCTGGAAATAGGAAAATCTTAAATGAGTGTACGTGTATGCACATGTGTGTAAATGCGCATGCGCACACGTGAGTGTTTAGCAGCTGTATGACTGATACATCAAATCAGCCATCTTCGCTCATAACGGCCAGTTAATAGAAGCATGCTCCATCTTCCTCTTCGCTGCAGGGTGGCTAATTAATAAACCTTCCCTTAATTGAGTTCTGGCTGCTAGGTCCAGGGGGATTATTACTTAAATATAAGTAAACAAAATTTCCATTTTAAACAACACACTAAATCATCTCATTACATTTTAAACAGATGTAAATTCACTGAACTCAAACATGTATGGAGAATGGTTGGCAAGTGTATTGCTCAGGCACTGCAGATATAGGCCTCCTGGTCCCTTCCCACACAATTCTCCATCCATGGCCTTTTGGTAGGCAGGTATCTATCACTTATTGCCATCAGGCCATCATCTCTTTTTCTTCCTTTTCTCTCCATTTCTGATACGCTAAAATGTCTCTGTAAAAGCTTTTGGAAGCTAATTATGATGACAGCCCCTTCAGTGGTTTTCCAAAGTTGGAGTTAAAAAAATGAAAGCTTATCTTCCACATATTGCATGTAGAAAGGTGATAGTTTTGATGTTTAATATTTAGTGAATATCAAGAGCATGTAAAGGATTGACAGTTAAGGGGTTTTTTTAAATAATAAGCCCCAGACAAAATTAAGTCCCTGAGTAAATAGTCTGATAACATTTAAAGGGAAGGGTTGATGCTTCCTTACTATTCCAGATCTCAATACATTTTTATAACCAAGTTCGAAAGCAGAACTACAACATTCCCTCCTTCTGATATTATGGGACTACTACAAAGGCAGGAAAAACATAGTTTTTACTGCAATGCTTTTTGCTTAGTCCAAACTGGGGAAGGATGAAAAGAGTACCTAAGAAAATTTTATCTCCTGAGATTCTCTGTCCAATGTAGCTGAGAAGCCTATTTGCTCAAGATGTGGATCTTTTGAGGTCCACTCGTTGCTAAAAGGGCAGCTAGATGGCACAGTTCATAGAGTGCTGGGCCTGGAATCCAGAAGACCTGAGTTCAAATCCAGCCTCAGACACTTAACTAGCTGTGTGACGCTGACCAAGTCACTTACCCCTGTTTGCCTCAGTTTCCTTATCTGTAAAATGGGCTAAAGAAGGCAATGGCAAACCACTCCAGTATCTTTGCCAAGAAAATGGGGTCACAAATGGTTTCTGAAATGACTCAACACCTTTGCTTAAAAAAAAGATATAACAATCCCCGATAGCTTCTCCTCATTACTGAGAGCTGCTTGAAAGGAAGAAATGAATGCATATATACGTTTCAGAGTCCTAGTTTCCCGCTTCTGAGGCATCACTCCCTTCTTCTCCCTTCCCCAACCTATTGTATTTGCTATATATTCAATATCAGAATCATCACCTTTCCAAGTACCTTTACACCAGCATTTATACAAATGCTAGCTAGCATTTGCATGGCACTTTAAGGACTAGAAAATATTGCATTTTATTCTCACAACAACTTTGAGAGGTAGGGTGCTGTTATTATCCCTACTTCATAGATGCGGGAACTAGGCAGACAAAGGTCAAGTGACTTGCCCAGAGTTACATAACTAAGTATCTGAGGCAGGATTTGAACTCAGGTTTTCCTGACTCAGAGTCCAGCACTATACCACCAAGCTGAGTCATTTGCCAGAAATCCCAGTCAAGTAGAACCCAGATCTTTTGGGGGAAATTCAGAGAAAATGTTTTGTTTAAAAAAATTTGTATCCTCTCATCACTGACTGAAATTCTTACTTCCTCTCCAAGTCATGCTTGGAAACTCTGGGAAAGGAGAGGATCCATGGTGTAATTGCAGTATGAAGAATATGAAATACCTACAACATGATTTCTATTCAAGAAATTGTGGTAACTGTGTTATAGAGATCAATTCTCAACTGTTGCAAATGCAGCATAAATACAAGCATCATAGAAGTATCATAGGAACCCCATAGAATGGAAACACCATTCTTTAATAGAGCTTAGCACAGTGCCAGGCACATAGTAGGTGCTTAATAAATGCTTGTTGGTTGACTGACTAATGAGCTCTTTTCTCAGATCAGGCTCTTAGTTCTATAGAAGATTTTTGGAATTAGCCTTGTAGTTGGAGCCAGGCCAATATTTTCAAGCAGAGCAGGGAGAAACTGATAAGACTTTACTATGGATTCTTCTAACAATAGAAAAAATGTTGGTCTGCAAAGGTGAGCCCACTTTTCTTAAAAGTACCTAGCTAAGAAGCATCCTTTGCTCTCTACTGCTGGTACGAACACAGCCAGAGTGCTTTGAACTAGGCTACTGCATAAAACTGGGAGCTATCCATGCTGGGAATCACAGCATGGCTTCAAGCCCAACATAGCAGAGTGGGGATGCTCTCTGTAGGATAATAGATATAGGAGCCATGCAGGAAGAAACTGCATTAGATTCACTGATCATACAGATGCATTTTGACACCATCCATCAACCTGGTTTCTAACAGGTATTAAGTTTTGATAGCCAGAAAATTGATTTGTATCCTCATCCTTAGATGATGCAGCGGTTGGTCATATCAGACTCATTTTCAAAACAGAGAAGCAAAGAATAGGAACATGTCTAAATGTATTTATGTAGCCATTAATTCATTCACTTGTTTTGGAGGTTGGCTTGGCATACACCCCATGGAGCATTCATGAGAATGAGCCCCTTGGAGGCAATCTCATGAAAAAAAAATACTTGACCTCCATGGCCACTTTTGGAGACATAGGGATTTTATTTTTAATTTTTTTCTTAACTGTGTTAATCACAAATAGAAATGCATGCAGATAGAAAAAGAGGCAGTCTCTGAGCTCAAATAGCTCAAATTCTAATAGAAGGGGAATTAGCTTTCAGCTACAAGTCAGATGGAAAGGGTCAGTGGTCCTTAGGATGCAGAGAGAAAGCAGATGGTATTACAACACTCAGTTCTGAAGGACTGGGACTTTGGGATGATGAAATATTCCTCTTATTGATCCCTACATGCCTACTCCAATTCTATGACAGAGTGCTAAATTGGTCACAAAACCAGAAGAGCAGCCCAGGGCAACTAGGTTGATCAGTGGATGAGTGCAGGGCTTGGAGTCAGGAAGACTCATCTTCCTGACTTCAAATCTGGCCTTAGATACTTACTAGCTGTGTGACCCTGGGCAAGTCACTTAACCCTGGTTGCCTCAGTTTCCTCATATGTAAAATGGGCTGGTGAAGGAAATGGCAAACCACCCCAGTATCTTTGCCAAGAAAAGCCCAAGTGGGGTCACGAAGAGTCCAAAACAAATGAAAACAACTAAATAATGTGTGCTTTTAAAAAAGTATTTTGTATAGAAGCATTTATTTTGTGTGGAGGAAATGAATAGCTCATAGATATACAGCTGAAAGGGGCCTGAAAAGCCCATTTTACAGAAGAAGCTGATTTGCTCAGGACCACACAGTTAATAAGAACCAGAGGTGGAATTTGAACTCAGGTCTTCCGGACTCCAGTTCTGGCATTCTGTCCTATACCTAATCAATTTTATACATTAAATACCTTTATAATCTCTTTTGGGGAGACCCTAAACTTGAACCAAACCCAAACTTTAAGTGATTTATCCCTGGGGCTCTGAAGTGGGGCCACAAAAAGTTCAAAATGAGAAGAAAAAGAGTCTGACACCACTTTTTAGAGGCCAGGGTGCCCCTAGGGCTGAGCCAAGAGCTGAGGCACCCCTTAGCAAAAGTAGACCCCTTTGACCAGCCCCAAATGCCACCACTGTCATTATATACTATTTTGCTGAACAAATATTGAACTAAGCAACTACTATTTGCTAGGTGTTAGAGGAGAAAAAGAGTTTCAATGTGACATCGATGGAGTTCATTGTCCAATAAGATACAAACACTGATAAACATAACATATTCTGTAAAATATCATAATGTGGTATACTCTAAAATGACGTGCAATGTGAGGTTTGAAAAGGGTCTTTATGACTAAGGAGGGGAGCAGGGAAGACTTCATAGAGAAGACGGCATTTGAATTGGGCTTTAAGGATGGTTAGGGATTCAAAAGATGAAAAAGCAGAGGGAGGATATTCTAGGCATAGGAAAATGTCTTTTTCCCAAGGCACAGAAATAAGTAAGTTTAGAGTGTGCTCAGTAGAAGCTAGCTAGTAGAAGTTTAGCTGGAGCATAGAGTTCACAGAGAGGCATAACATGAACTCAGGCTGGCAAACTAAGACAGAAAGGCATTTTAGGGGACTTTGAATCTCAGGCAAAGAGGTTGGAACTTACTTTGGCAGACAAAAGAGAACTACTGGAGGTTTTTAACCAGAGTAGACCCATGCATAAAGAAGATTATTCACAGAGATGGGACAAGAATCTCAAAAGTACATGTTAAAACATCCTATAGTTCTTCTTAGACATTCTCTCATTGTAATAGTTTTGGGATTTTATTCGGGAGGTGGGTAATATGAATCGTGTGTTCTATGCCAGTGGCTGGATTAAAAACTTCTATAGAGCCAGACAGGCAAGAGAACTAGTGTGGGCTAATGACAAGAGTATTTAAGTCAGACTCAGAAGACCCTGATTAGAAGGCCAGCCCTTCCCTCGTCTTCCAAGTCCTTTAAACAAACTGAGCCTGTTTCTTCATAAAATAGGCAGACCTCTCACCCTAGCAACCTCCCAATGTTGCTATGAGGATTAACTGTGATAATCTCTGTTCTGTAATAATAAAAGCTGAGAGCCATTAGAGAGGGGCAGGATGGTATAGTGGACAGGATATTGGACTTGGAGCCAAATCTTGATTCAGATACTAATGAGCTGTTTTTAGCATGAGTAAATCACTAACCTTTCCCCTCCTTCAATCCTGGACCCACTCTCTGGATCTCCCCTTGCTTGCTACCTTGGAGAAACTTCTCCTGATAGGTGACTTCTTCCTCCAGACCCCCATTTTAGCAAAGATCTCCAGCTTCTGAGAGTAAGGACTCTTACATTTTATCTTTGTCTTCTCAATACCTCATATAGTGCATGGCACCCAGTAGGCATTTAACTTTCTTTAAACTGAAATGAATTTTCTCTATTGATTTGAAAGCTGCCAAGAAGGAAGAAGGAGAGAGAATCAGCTAACTTACTTCCACCTTTTCCACTCTTTTCCATTCGGTACTGGTAGATATGCAGAGTGAATAACATATGTGAGTTTCTATGGTCGTCCTCATCACAATCTTGTTGGCTGCTCCGGCGAGAGGCAATGGCAGCGTCAAGGAAGAAGGCCGCCTTCTCGGCGGTGGGGGCTCGGAGTTCACTCTGGTTCTGGAGCTGTGAGACAGAATTCAAGAGATGAAGGAAAAAATGCAAAAGGGAACCAGGAGATGCCCAAGGTGGTCAGCTTTATCCTGGGGTAGGGGAAGGGGAAGGAAATTTCCTTCCCATTCATGTACTAGTTTAAATGTTATTATTCTATTTTCTGGATCTCACATGCATTTCAACGTGCCTCTCAGTCTGTAATCTCTTACAAGATCTGAACCCTAGGCCTATGAAATTAAGAACCTTCATAGAGCACTTTGTCTCACCCATATTACCCTTAGCTATCAATCCCTTTTTAATTCTTTGCAATCTGTTTTCTGACCTTATCACTCAACGGATTGTTCCAAAGCTAACAATGACCTTTTAATTACAAAATCTGATAGCCTTTTCTCAATACACATTTTTCTTTTTTTTTTCTTTCTTTTTTGGAGGGGGGAAGGCAGGGCAATTGGGGTTGCCAAGTGACTTGCCAAAGGTCAAACAGCTAGTAAGTGTGTCAAGTGTCTGAGGCCACATTTGAACTCAGGTCCTCCTGACTCCAGAGCCAGTGCTCTACTCAATGTGCCACCTAGCTGCCCCAGTACTCATTTTTCTTGACCTCTCTACAGCTAGGCTGAGACTAAATAGAGTACCAGACTTGTAGTCAGGAAAATCAGAGTGTGTGACCCTGGGCAAGTCACTTACCCTCTAGTTTTTTTATCTGTAATATGAGGGTAATAATAGTACCTATCTCCCAGGATTGTTATGAGGATCAAATGAGATAACATGTTTAAGGCACTTTTTGAACTTTACAGGTCTGTAGGATAGTTTATTACTATAATGATGACGACTACTATTATTACTGCTAATTCACTCCTCCAGGATATTCTCTTCTCTATGCTGTGTGTGACACTGCTCTTCTGGTTGTCTTCCAACCTGTCTGACTGCTCTGTCTCAGTCTCCTTTTCTAGATCATCATCCATAGTTGTTGTTCAGTCGTGTCTGACTCTTCATGACCTCTTTTAGGGTTTTTGTGGCAAAGATACTAAAGTAGGTTGCCGTTTCCTTCTCTAGCTCATTTTACAGATGAGAAACTGAGGCAAGCAGGATTAAGTGACTTGCCCAAGGTTATACAGCTATAAGTGTCTAAGGCTGGATTTGAACTCAAGAAGGTGAATCTTCCTGACTCTAGGTGGGTCACTTTATCCACTACACCATCTAGCTTGCACCACCCCCTGATCTGAGATGTGTTCCAAGGCTTAGCCTGTCTCTCTTTACACTCTTTCCATAAGCTCACCAGCTGCCACTGGTTCAATTGTCTTTTTTTACCCACATGACTGCCAAATCTATATAAACAGACCCAATCTCTCTCCTGACCTCTCTACTCTTCTATCACAACAGTTTATTGGATATTTCAAGTTGGATGTCCTGAAGGCATTCAGACTTAATTTTTCAAAACCATAACTCATTCTCTTTCCCCCCAAACCTACCCACTTCCAAACTTCCCTGTATTTCTCTACAACTTGTCACACAGGTTCATAACCTTTGAGTCATCTTAAACTTCTCACCCTCTCTATTTGTCCCCATTTTATGAAATGGGAGTTTTGTTGTGTAATCCTGGCTGGCTTTTGTTCACTCTGACATATCTTTTAAATGAAGCAGGTTTTTAGACCTTTTAGTCTTAATGCCCCCCCCCCAAAAAAAAACCCCACCTGTGGTATAACAGGTGTGAAAAGCAAAGGGTTCAGTGAGAAGAGCTGGCCTGTCTTATCTCTTCAGAGGACTAACAAATCATCCTATGCTGGGGGAGGGAGGAGGTGGTGATGTTTACCCATGATAACAGTTGGGATATGGCTGCATCTTCCTTCAAAGATTCCATTGTTTTGAGAAGTTACTGTAGGCTGTGAGCTACCACGACTTCAGAGTTGATAGTGTTGGTCTCCCCAAGATCGAGCACCTGGCAAGTTTTGACTAGAAAGGCTGAAGCTTTTGACTCTGTGACTTTCCCCCTATTATTTTGTTCAAACCAACTTTAAGCTTTCTTACTAAATCCAATAAGCAAAAATAAGCTGGGGTAGAAGGTTAATGCAACTGTTTAAGAGAGTTGAAAAGTGCTATTCAAATCATTTTAAGGTTAAGCTTTTTTTGATTGTTTTTAGGATTCTCAAATCATACTTGGGATATTCTCAGGAAATGACGAACCAGAATACAACACCCAGCTTATCCCCATCTCTGGAGTGAACTTACCAAGAAAAGTTAAACCCTGATTAACCAGAACCCTTAAATATGATCGTTTTTCCTCCACTCCACTTTACATAGGCAAGAAAGCTAATATCACCAAACAAAACAAAACAATTCCCAGGATGTGTCCAGGGACTGCCATAAATTCTATCTAATCTCCACTTTCTGCTGCTATAACTACACTATCCTTCAAAAAGAATCAGTAATCATAATATGACCCTGAAGCAATCTCAATTATCTAAGAAAGATTCATTTATGTGAACTATATTGTAATCAATTACTAAGGCAGGGAAGTAGACATACATTTTAAGAAAAAAAAATTCTGTAAGTGTTGAAACCAAGAGGGTTTATTGCTTGACATTCGGTTAACCGGAAAATCCAATTAAACCAAGTACCTTGAGTTTGCCAGTGAATTGAGGTTTTACTATACTTGAAAGCTCAAGAAGGCTCTGAACAAGTATTACTGCTAAAATGGTACAGACTCTATCACATTAAAAACAACCAACTGTCTTCTCAATTTTCCTCCTCCTAAATTTCTTATTTTTCCCCATTCATTTAGGCTTGAAACCTGAGTTCTTCCCTGTCCCTCAGCCTCCATATCCAATCAATTGCCAAGGCTTACCAAGGTCATTAAGGACCTATCATTTGCAGCTCTCCTGTCTTCTGTCTTCCTATGGCACTAAGCATAGTCCATGTCCACTCACCTCTTACCTGGACCGTAGAATCGCCTCCCACCTGGTTGTCATCCTAACTTCATTTTACCCTTCACCAATCTGTTCTATGAAAGCCTTCCAAAGCAATTTTCCCAATACATGGATTTCAGATCATTCCATTGCTCAAAAACTGTCAGTGGCTCCCTAGTGTCCAAAGAAAATATGAACTCCTGAGCAGCATTCAAAATCCTCCACACCTTGGCCTCAACCTGCATTTCCTGCATTATTTCATGGCACTCCTCTTAACATACTCTTTAGTCAAACTACACTACTCAATTTAAAAAAAACAAATTAAACAATTTAAAAAAACCCCCAAACTGCACCACTCATTGTTCTCAAATTCTGCCCTATTCTATCCTGTTTCCTTGTCCTTGTTACTCCATCCCTTAGGTGAGTGGGATGGGTCCTCACTATTACTATCTCTGTCTTCCATAGTTGATGCTTTGGTCCAAGTTGATAACGGAGTCATTTTTTTTTAAAGAAATGCATGCATATGTCAACCTGATTACCTCATTAAAGAGAGGAGGCTCTTCAATTGGCAAATTGAGTATGGTCACAAGGTTTCAGTTTGTTGGAAATGCATCAGGGAGCTCCAGGGACTTGCCTTTGCTACACTGTTAGGGTGGTCAGAGAGAAAAGCGAGCCCCTTGGGGGGCTCTGGAAGGGAACTGGAGCTATTCTTGGCTTCCCCAGGTCTGGCAATTACGTCTTGGCTCTAATTACAAAGTGGTTATTAGTTCTTCCTACAGCAATACCAATCGTGTTCTAGGCTAGTGCCAGGAACATAGTTTATGAAGCTATAAATGGCCATGGCATTGGCTGCAGCTATTTGTGCCATGCTATGAATATTTCAGTTTGTTGTTAAACAAAAGAAGAATCATATTTTTTGGAAAAGTCTGTTTGGGGGTGGGTGGGTGGGAAGAGAAGGTGAATTAAACTTGCCCTCAGCATTCCAACAATTGTAGTCCCTGCTCATTGTCAGTGAGATTTAAGGTACAAATATTTAGGTTAGTGGAGCAGATGGCCCCACAGCTGCAGGCTATAAAGTTCCAGGCCACTTTAAAGTAAACACTTCTAACCCTATCCAGTTTACACTTTGAGTAATTCATGGGTGGAAGTGCCCCTGAGTCTCCAAGGTGGAGATCAACCTCCCACCCTGGGCAGGGGGAAGCTCCAGGCTCAGTCACCTGCATGCCACAGATGGGATCTTCACAAAGATACACGCCAGGGGACTGGCCATCCTGTAGACTGCCTGTGGCCACCTCTGACAGCAGGTCCCGCAGGTTCTCTTCCTTCCCCCACACTTCAACAGCAGAGATCCGGACCGAGAAACGGGCTCCTGTCTTCTCTTTGCG
Organism: Trichosurus vulpecula; assembly: GCF_011100635.1. Lineage (NCBI taxonomy): Eukaryota > Metazoa > Chordata > Mammalia > Diprotodontia > Phalangeridae > Trichosurus > Trichosurus vulpecula. The sequence continues at coordinate 134,906,734 of NC_050576.1, forward strand.
TTCGTTAATCAGCTTGAAGAGCCAGGAGATGGCACAGGGGATGATGCCAAGGTTCTGCATGGAATCATCCTTTCCAATCATGGTATAGGATTTTCCTGTGCAGAGCAGAGAGACAGAGAGAGATGAGACCAACTTGAGAATTTAAGGAAGGCCACCACCCATCTACTCTTCTTGAAAGAGAAGCTTCATTTTAAGAGGACTGGGAAATGTAGTGAGATATTTAGGGCAGGGGGGAAGAAAAGGTGACTGTTGGGCAGGAGGAAGGAGGAGAAGAAGGAAGCCAAAATGATGAGGGGAACAAAAACAAGAGATAGGAGGAAAAAGTGAAGTGTTTTACGTCTCTAGAATATTTGGAGTGGTTGCCAAAGAGAAAATTCCCAGTTCCATTTATAAAACGGCTTCCATAAGGAACACAAGGGCACAGACAAATGATAAAATTTAACCCCAAGTTCCTAAACTACTATACACGATGTGACAGTTTCTGTATTGCTTCACAAAGAGGAGAGAGACAGAACTCCCAAGCCAGCCATCACCATTACAATCCTCTTTATAGCCACCCCAAAGATTAAACGAACCTATTTACACTTTACATCCTTACTCCTGTTAAATGTGGTGTATATTTTAACAGCACAAGCATTTTCTATAAAAATCAGGATCTATTCTTTGATGAGAGATCAAGAAGGGAGAAAAGGGAGGGCAGATGTAGCCCAAAGATGAAGGGGGTTTTTCATCTAGGGCTGGAATTCATGCCTGCCTAAGCCCTCCCAGATCCTCACTGCTGGTGTGGAAGGGGTCCTGGATACGTGTCTTGGGACTCCTAACAGCACTCCAGTGAGCATCTGTCCACTCCCCAAATCACCACCCAACTGAGCACGGCTAGTATGGCCTGGTGAACAGATGGTGGCAAGTCAGGATTAATGAGGCATTGCCAAGAAAAATTGTCTCGTGTGCCAGTGTCCAAGATTTAAGTAAGGTATGAGTCTGTGGAGCTTCCGTTTCAGTTTTCTTGTTTCCTTCAGGTTTGATAACTGTTATAAGGAAAGGGATATGTACCCTTGAATGGCATAGAAGGGTAGGAGAAGGACATTTGGTACTTCAAGTCAAGAAGCAAGTGTCAGGAACTGTGCTAAATGCTGGGAACACAAATATAAACAAAAAGAAAGACAATCCTTGCCCTCAAGAGGGTGAGGGAGAGAGAAGGTAGGAAGAGAGCTCACAGAGGAATGAAGGAGTGAACATGGCAAGCCTGGGTACCTTCCTTAAAATGGAGGTTACTGGAGGAAACTCTCTTAATTTTGAACCTTTGTGCCCTCTCAATGTCCATGGGACGCTCCTGTTAGAAAATACTTAAACCTGGATGTTCGGCATACTCTGGTTGCTCTGTAGTCAGAGAACATCAAAAGGGCTAGATTGTCCCTGTGTATTCCAGGAGCCTGTTGACGAAGGAAAGGGCTAAATAAACTGGGATGGGTGGGAATGGGGGTGTTCCTCCAGCTTTCATGTCTACATATTGTCGATGTAAAGAGTAAAAGGTTTAATTTGCTTTCCTGGTAACTCTCCTCCTCAGAAAATGTGCAATGTTTTGTTTATTTCCTGGGCTGATCTTTAATCTAGTATAATAGGGGATAACTGAGTTCAGAGTTATGCCTGGATTCCAGTAAATCATTTGATGAAATCTCTCATAACAGGCCTGCTGACAAGATGAGGAGAACATAGTCTACAGGCAGTTAGATAGATTCCAAACTGGCTAAATGATCAGACCCAAAGAGAAATAACTAATGGGTCAATGTCACCTTGGAGGGAGGTCCATAATGGAAGGTCCTAGGATTTTGTGCTTGGCCCTACACTGTTTTCCATTTTTATTGATGACATGGGTGAAAGTAGAGATGACATGCTTATCAAATTTGCAGATTACATAAATCTGGGAAGGATAGTTAACACTTTGGATGACAAGGCTCCTAAAAAAGACCCAACACAATAGAACAGTGAGTCAAATCTCATAAGATGAAATTTAATAGGAATAAGTGCAAAACCTTCCACTTGAGTTTAAAAAAAAAACAACTTCTTAAGTACAGGAAATGGAAGAAGAGAAAATAAAGAATTATCATTACTGTTTTTTTTTTGTTTTTCCACCTCTCGTACTATTTTAACATTGGCCACTTTTCATAGTTGTAGAGTGGATTCCTATTATGCCAGGTGTTGGCCTCTAAGGTGACTTCCAGCTCCAATATTTTGTGATTATTACACCAGAAGTCCTTTCCTTGCTAAAGGGATTAGCAACCTATGATGAATTACAATATTTAAAATCAGATTGCTAGTCAATGCGAAACCTTAATAAAAGCCAGTGAAAGGCATTTCCAGGCTCTCTCCCATTATGGTTTCTGAGTGATCAATTTCCACTCTTGTGCTAGAATGATGATTATAGGAAGACTCCAATAGGCAACACTGACCAAGGAAATGAATACTGACCAAGCTTGGCATGACCAAAACAGAACACACAGCCATCGGCTCCATTGACCACGGACTGGATCACCTCTGCCACAGTTCCAGCACACACTTCAGCCTGTAATAAGCACAGCAGGAAAAGTGAGGGCATAATGCAGTGATACTGACCACATCACCATTTACAATGAATATATAAGATGATGAGGCAAGTTGTGGTACATGAGTATAATGGAGTAACACTTGCACACAAGAAATGGTGAAAGTGATGACTACAGAGAATCAAGGGAAGACATGAACTGATGAAAGCCGTCCCCCATCCCTAGAGCACCATCCCTACTCCCCTCTGGCTTCCTTTAAGTCCCAACTAAAATCCCATGTTCTACAGGAAGTCTTTCCCAACCTCTGTCAACCCCTGAGCCTTCCCTCTATTAATTATTTCCTATTCATCCTGTACATAGCTTGCTTTGTATATACTTGTTTGCACGTTGGCTCCCAAATTAGATTGTAAGCTCCTTGAAGGCAGGGACTGTCTTTTGCCCCTTTGTGTCCCCAGCACTTAGCACAGTGCCTGGCACAGAGTAGGTACTTAATAAATATTTATTGATTGAGGATTGAAATACGCAGAATCAGGAAAACAACATATACAATGACTTGTTCAGTTGTACAGTCTCGTCCCCATGGACCATGCTCAGCAAAGATACTAGAGTAGTTTTGCCACTTTTTTCCAGTATTAAGACAAAGATTAAATGACTTGCCCAGGGTCACACAACGAGTAAGTGTCTGAGGCTGAATTTTAACTCTTCCTGACTCCAGGCCCAGCTCCCCATCTACCCGACCACCTAGATACTTATTGAATGACTACAACAACGTAAACAGAAAGAACAACAAGCTATCAAAAGTGATTGCAATGAAATGATAATGCCCAAGTGGGGTCCCAAAGAAGAGAGATGAAAATGCATTCTCTCCCCCTTCTTTGAAGAGGTAGGGGGTGCTATCGGTGTAGAACAATGCCTATAATGTCCAACTTTTTCAATGTGTTGTTCTGCTGAATTTTCCACCTCCATTCCCTTTTAATTTTGTATTGTAAGGGATGATTCTCTGGGAGGGAGAGGAGGGAGGGTTATGTTGGGGAAAATAGGTGGTGTAAAAACCAAACAGAACAACAAAAATTTATTTGAAAATATGTATAAATAAGCATGATCTCATTATACTGTTATCCTCAGTTACTCACTCCCAGTTGTCTGGATTCTGCTTCCAAAGAATTCTTGAATCTGTTTAAAATCCTACTGGAATCTTTCTCTTGCATTATAGGACATGATGCATGTTAACACAGATGAACTCCAAACCGACTTCCTATTAGCATATTTCTACAGGACTTTCATGTCTATATCCCCAGTGTTTAGTATGGTGTCTTCCTAGTACAAAGTAGGTATATAATAGGTATTCGTCAAACTAAATTGAGTTGACCTGTGAAGCAGGCAGTATCAGCCTTAAGGAATACCCCATCTTGTAGCATTAGACTGAACTGTGTGTGCATTGTACCCCGATCACAATTCTGTACCCCTCCCCTGTAATAATATTTTATGCAAATGGTTCTGCCAGCACTAACCAAATAAGAAATCCCTTAATCTCTATACTTTAGCAGCTAGATGGCATAGTGGATAGAATACTAGCCCTGGAATCAGGAAGTCCTGAGTTCAAATCTGACTTCACATGATTCCTAGCTGTGTGACCCCAGGCAAGTCACTTAATCCTGTTTGCCTCAGTTTCCTTATCTGTAAAATGAGCTGAGAAGGAAATGGCAAACCACTCCAGTATCTTTGCCAAGAAAACCCCCAAAAGGACCACAAAGAGTTGTTTAGACATGACTGAAATGACTGAATAACAGCAACAACCTCTATACTGCTCCTAGGTTCCATTTCCTCGTCTATGAAATGGGAAGGTTGGATGAAATGACCCCTGAGGTCCCTTCCAATTCTTTATCTATGATCCTAAAACCTAGGGTCCAAAATTTCTTTTCTCGAACTGTCACCCATTCTGAGTCTCACAGTTAATAGCTAGTGTCTATATAGTGCCTACTAGGTGTCAGGCACTGTGCTAAGGATTTCACAAATATCATCTCATTTGATCCTCACAACAACCCTGGAAGGTAGGTGCCCCGTTTTAAAGGTCAGGAAACGGAGGTAAATAAAAGCAAAGTGACTCGCCCAAGACCAGACACCTAATAAGTGTCTGAGGCCGTATTGGAACAGAGGTCTTCCTGAGTTCAGGGGCAGCGCTCTTTCCACTGTAGCTGTCCATTTTACAGATGAAGAAACTGAGGCCAAACAGGTGAAGTGACTTGCTCAGAGCCACGCATAAATAGTAAGTGCCTGAAGCTGAATTTGAATTCAAGTCCTACTGACTCTGGGTCCAGGATGCTATCTAATAGATTAGATAAGACATTTAATATTTCAGTTGACTCACCTACAGTGTGGGTATGGTCACACTTTGTTGTGGATTCATGCAATGGTATTTCTGAAGTTGTATAGGCTCACATTCTAATAAAGGAAATAAATTCTGAAAAATAATCTAGTTTTGGTAGAAGCAGGAGATTTGTGGCATCTGCAGAATAATGACAGTGACTGCTAACATTTATCTAACACTTTAAGGATGGTAAAGGTGCTTTACATATTGTAACTAATTTGATCCTCACAACAACCCTGGGAGGTAAGTTATGTTCGCTTTACAGATGAGGAAACTGAGGCAGAGAGGTTAAGTGACTTAGGGTTAAACAGCTAGTTAATATCTGAAGCAGGATTTGAACTCTTCTTCCAGATTCCAAGTCCAAACCGACATGCCTGCACGACATATGGCTCTGAGTCCTTTCTCTTTGCCAATCCCTGTCTCTCGCTTTTTCCAAAATGGAGCCCTCCCTTTGTTCTACATGCTCTCAACACTTATAGAAACAATCCAGACACTATTAATTGGGGCTTGTTTGCGTATTACATGATAAGTGTTCTTCAGTCATTCATGCATGTGTGCTCTCTAACTAGGTGATAAATGTCTTCATTAAGGAGCTGAGTCTTCCATGTTTCTGCATAGCCTTCCCATCTTCCCCTCCCTCCTTCCTCCGCCAAGCCAAGCTCTAACTCCTAATACAGACCTGGGCAAACAACAGGTACTAAGGATTGGTATTGACTGCTTTGGAAACTCAGAGAAATCTCTCCAGATGGTGTCTGGATCATTACCAATAGCAGGACGATGGCATGATTCACCCAGTCCCAAGGTTCTCATTTCTCTGCTTCAAGACTGGATTCTGAGCAGCACTGAAACATTCCTTGCCTGTACAAATATCCCTCACTGACTTACTATAATCACAGCAACGTGTCTCCCAGTGGGAACCTGAAAAACCAACAGCCTTGGCAATGAATAAAGTTATTCAGCTCAAGGATGTTGGCGGCACAAGGATTCTAAGTATTCCAAAATCCAAATTTCCCCCAAACTGAAAGGGGAGGTAGAAAACGGATACACACACATTTCTGACAACTACCACTTGTGTTTGTGGTTCCTCTCATGCAGACAGGACTGTAATACGAGGTGTTCTCTCCCCCGCCTCCTCAAGATCCTACCCCCACCTAGAGTGACTGGCTTCTCTGAAATTGGGGTGTGGTTCCTTTCCAGTGCCAAGCCCTTTGTTCATTGAAGCTACTAGGATTTGTGGTGGAAAGGAGGGAAGAATCACTGGATCACAGAAGGGACTTCCCAGGTCATCTAATTCAGCCCCTCGTTTGAGATCCAGAGAAGAAGAAGGACTTGCCCAAGGTCACACAATAAAGAGCAGAGCTGCAGTTTAAACTCAAGTCTTCTGACTCCAGCCTTTCTTGTCTTTTCTTTCACAGGTCTTCTCTGAGGGCTTCTAACTTTGGAGTTGGTAGAAGCAGCTTGGTGGTGCAGTTGAGAGAAGACTGTACTTGTATTCAATATGACCTGAGTTCAAATCTGGCCTCAGACACTTATGAGCTATGTAACCCTGGGCAAGTCACTTAACCTCTCTGTTTCCTCATCTGTATAATGGTGATAATAATAGCACCTAACTCCTAGAGTTTTGAGGATCAAATGAGAGAACATGTGTAAATATTTGTAAACCTTTAAGTGATAAATGATACTATTATTATCATTATTATTCCTCGTCACAGAAGAAAACAGTCATAAACAGCTACCTGATTGTAGCTTATAGGTATAAATGCCTTAGCTGTAGGATCACAAGATAATACATTTACAGCTGAAAGAGACATCAGACATCGAGTCAAACCTATTTGGTTTAAAGATGAGGAAACTGAGGCCCAGAGAAGTTAAGTGACTTGGCCAGGGTCACATCACCTGGCCATCATCTCTATCTCCCTCCCACTGGAACCCTGGACTCTATCCCTGGGATGCCAGACTCTGCTAGGTGAGCAATCACCTTCTCTTGCCCCAAACCAAGCCATCGCCACACCATGCATTCTTAGTCTCCTTTCTGGAGCCCCTTTCATGTGTTGTCTCCCCTTGCTGGAATGTAAGCTCCTTGAGGGCAACAATTGCCCTTGTATATGAATCCTCAGTACTTAGCATAGTACGTGGCTCATAGTAAGCACTCACTAAGTGATTTATCTATCTATCTATCATCTATCTATTTTTCTATCTTTCTATCCTTCCAGCCACAAAGTGATTGACCTGACCACATGGCCTGACAAGGCCTTAGAATGGTAATATGAATATCAAATTTAAAAAAATCCACCCAGATACCAAGGAACATCATCCTGAGAATGACCTGTTCCTTCCCACCTTTGGGTCTTTGTTCATGTTGTTTCCTCAGACAGAATGCCCTTATTCATAATTCATATCATGTGTCAAAATCCTGTCTATCCTTCAAAGCCCACATAAGCATGACCCTTCTCAGGAAGCCTTCCTTGATCCTCTCGGGCAGGAGCAATCCTTTCTATGGTCCCATGCCAATTTTTCTAGAGCACTCTTGGAACTGATCTCTTTCTGCCTTGCATCATAGTTATTTGTGTACACTTCTTATCTTTCTTACTAGATTGCAATTCAATTTCACAAATATTTATTAAGCTCTTGCTATGTGTAAGAGCAGAGAAGCAGGCTGGCCTAGTGGGTAGAAAACTGGCCTCAGAACCAAGAAGACCTAGCTTCAAGGCTTGTTTCTAACCTATACTGACCATGAGACCCCCTAGGTAAGCCATTTAATTCTCGGAACCTCAGTTATCTAAGACTCTGATTGCAGAGAAGGTATTGACCTGCATTGGTAGAGGTGAATTTCATCAACCAGGAAGTCATCTTCATCAATCAAATCAGAGGTGTGGTCCCTATCCCTATTCTTATGTATAAGGGACTGTGCTAAAGACTGAGGCTATGAAGACTATAAAAAATAAATGTCAGAGGCAGGATTTTAACTTGAGTCTTCCTTATTCCAGGTTTGACACTACATGAGAACATGAATGGAAAAGCTTTAGCCATAACAACTGCTAGAAAGGACTATGAATTGTACCTTCTCTCAGTTCCTAAGAGTTAAAGACTCCTTAAAGAGATTCAACTCAAATATGATTCAAATTCACTTGCTCAGTTTCTACTCAGGATCGTGTGCCAGGAATACAAAGAGGAAGAAAAGATGATACAAAATCTTTTATGATGTATCAGAAAGATGATACAAAAATGGCATTGACTCCAATCTGAAAGATTTTCCTACGTACTACATGAGCGGTGGTGGGGAATATAACATATACAAAGACAAGCATGATGGGACAAAGGCAAGCTTTGAGAAGGGAGAGCTTCCTTTGAGATTGCACTCCATCTTGGGAGGGGAAGGAGGGGGAGAAAATTTGGAACTCAAAATCTTGTGGAAGTGAATGTTGAAAACTAATAATAAATTTTTAAAAAATAATCATAACAGTAGTTATCTCACACAGGGTCCTTGTTAGGATCAAATGAGACAATATGTAAAGAACACTTTGCAAACCCTAAAGTACAATATAAATGATAGCTATTGTTATTATCTTTCTTCTTTCCTTACTTGTGATCCGATTGGCGGATACAATCAAGCTAGGAGTAATAACCAATACAGTGCAAGCCAATAAGAATTCAAAAAGATCTTGACAGTTTACAACTTTGGAATGAATCAAATAAGGTGAACTCTCATGTGGATAAATGTAAAACTTCATACCTGGACTCAAAAATTACTTTGTAAGTATACGACGTTAGATATCAGTGCATCTGAAAAAGATCTGTGATTCTTAGTGGATTAAAAGCTCAATACACAACAAAGGCAGGAAAGCAAGTATGATTTTAGGTTGCACTGAGACACAGAGCTTGCAGGTATAATATATGATCATCTCACTGTACTCTGCCCAGGTCTAGGGTATTGTGTTCAATTCTGGGCACCATAGTTTAGGAATAACGTGGGTAAGCTGGAGCATGTATAGAAGACAGCAACCAAGATGGTGAAGGACCTTCAAACCATCTCCTATGAGGGAGAAATCTTTTGGAAGAATTGTGGAAAGTTAGCTGGGAGAAGACTTGGGGTTATGGAGGCAGGAAGCATGGGATTGAAATGCTACCTATCATTGAGTATTTGAAAGATTATCAGGAGGAAGAAGGAATTGATTTATTCTTCTTGTTCCCTGAGGACAGAAGTGGGAAGAAAGGGGAGAAGCTTCAAAAAGAAAAATTTGGGCTTTAATGTAGGGAAAAACTTCCTAACAATTAGAGCTATGCAACAGTGTAATGGACTGTTTGGGGAGGTAGTGAGTTCCACATCACTGGAGGCGTTTAAGGATGGAGGCTTTAAAGCTGGATGAGTGCTCTTAAGGGACTTTATAAAGGAGATTCTTGTCCTTTGGAGAGTTGGATAGGGTGACTTCTGAGGTCCCTTCCACCTCTGAAATTGTGTGAAGTTATACACATGTATAAAATAAGGGAGTGAACATATATACGTGTGTATATATATATATCTATATACACACATATTTATATAATAAGAGAATGAACATGCATAGGTACATGTATACATGTTTATATGAGAATGAACATATATAATATATATATGAGAATACACTATATATAGTTTATATATAAAGTAAAAGAATGAATATATACATATATTTTATATATAAGAGATGAACGTGTACAGTATATATATAAGAGAATGAATATGTATATACACTATATGTATATATGTGTGGATAGATCTACAGACAGATAGATAGTACTGATATTAACACATATCCCTATTTGGGTTTGCCATTTCTTGTAAATATCAGTAGCTTATAAAATGCTTCCATTTTTATATACATTATCTTGCCTGATCCTCCCAGCAATCTTGTGGGGCAACCAGGACAGGGTTTATTACACTATATTTATTTACTATCCTATATTTACAGATGAGAAAACTGAGTCTTGCAGAGGTGTGGTGACTTTACCAAGGTCACAAAGGTAGTCAGTGGCATGGACAGGACACAAACTTAGAGGCAAGTAGGTGGTGCAGTGGTTAGAGAGTTGGACCTGGAGTCAGAAACACCTGAAGTCAAATATCAGTTCAGATAATTCACCTGGTAGTCAATAGAAATACACACTCAGCTCATGTTTTATAACTCACATTTATATTCATAGTCTCAGAGCTGAGCCAGGATGGAAAGAGGCAGGGTAGCCCTATGAGTAGTAGCAACATTACCATTCCCATTTTACTAATGAGAAAATTGAGACCCAGAGAGGTTCAATAATTTATCCAAGGACACACAGTAGGCTATGGCACAGCTAGCACTCCAACCCAAGCCTACTAATTTAAAAACAAAATGAAATCTTTTTTTTTTTTTTGGATCAGCCAAGCCCCAGTAAAATATGTGCTGTTGTGGGTGAACACTGATAAAAAACAGGAGGTATAAACAAAGATAAGCAGTAAAAATGGCTCTTTTTCCTTGAATAACTCTAAAACTTATTAATAGCCACTGTTTAATTTAAGCTGCGCTCCAGAGTTCTTTTAACTTATGGAAATTTGTCTCTGGAAAAGTTTTAGCGGTGCTAATTAAATTGTTCATTAGTCTTTTATTAGACTCCACATCAGGTTTAGATTACTGAGCCCACAGGGTGGTACCACACACACACACACACACACACACACACACACACGCACACATACAGACAATGGAGAAAGAAACCTTGGGATGTATGCATACAGTGAGTACTGCATCTTCTCAGGAGAAACTCTTCAGGGAAATCACATGTGAGGGATACTCAGCTTTTTAATTAATGGATCCTGTAATACAGGGCTGCCTGTGGAAGCACTCCTGAACCACACCGTAGAAGGCATGATCAGGAGTCTCTAACTGGAAATGAAAGACATTGCTGTACATGATTCCTGTGCTGCACTGAAATTCAAGGGAAGAGCAAATCATCTAGCAGTAATGATGTCAATACCACCGCTTCTTATCTGTATGGCACCTAATAGTTTATGAAATGCTTCCACTTTTATATACATTGTCTTGCCTGATCCTTACAGCAACCTTGTGGGGCAACTAGGACAGGGTTTATTACCCTATATTTATTTATTATCCTATATTTACAGATGAGAAAACTGAGTCTTGCAGAGGTGTGGTGACTTTACCAAGGTCATAAAGGTAGTCAGTGGCATGGACAGGACAAAAACTTAGAGGCAAGTAGGTGGTACAGTGGTTAGAGAGTTGGACCTGGAGTCAGAAACACCTGAAGTCAAATCCAGTTTCAGACACCTAAGTCATTTAACCTGTTTCCTCAGCTGTAAAATGGGGATGCTATTGGCACCTACCTCAGGGTTGTTGTGAGGATCAAATGAGATGATTTGTAAAGCACTCAGCAGAGTGCCAAGCACATAGTAGGTGCTTAACAATTTAAAAAAATGACAACAACAAGCACTAACCATGTGACTTTGCTATTTCATTTTCGTCACTGATCCCAGGAAAGTAAGCCATGTTCCTCCTCCTATTGGCTTCAGATAGCAGTACTACTAGTAGACAGACCAGCTCACTGAAGTACCCCATGAGACCATATTCCCTACTGGTTTGTGTGCTTCAATCGATCAATAAGCATTTAGTAAGCACCTTCCCAGTGCCCGATCCCAGCCTAGAAACTGGGGGAAGGGAACAAACATTTACTATGTGCCAGACAATTTACAAATATTATCTCATTTGATCCAGGCCTAAAAAGACAAAAGCAAAAATAGTTCCTGACCTCAAGGAGCTTATAATCGCTAAGGAAGACATGTACACAAATATCTTACTACAAAATATATGCAAAATAAACACGTGGCAAGATTTTGGAGGGGAAGGCCCCTGATAAAACAAATGAACAAAACAAACAAACCTATGGTAACAGCCACAGTCTCCATCACAGTTTTCCTAGCATGAGAAGGAAAGGACCACCTACCTGAGATGCATCCTGGGGGAAAACAGCATCAAAGGCAAACATCTTCGGTGGAACCTGGCTGCCTCTCTTTTGAAAGGTGTTCTGCCCTCCACAAGTCAAGGGGTCATAGAGGGTGATTTGCTTCTTCCTTGGATCCACCTTCAAAAAGGAGCTGGATTCTGAGGTGTCCCTAGCAAGGGTGGAGCAGATGCGAACCATGACCTTTACCTAAGAAGAAACGCACAGAAAGGAAGTTTGGATTAAGGTAGCCAGATAGTTTATGGCAGAAGAAACCCCATACACTGTATCCCTGAAGGTTCCTGGTGCCCTTGGACTTTCCAATGATAAATTACAATGAACTTCACCATGTATTAGGAATATAATCCTCAACGAGCCATGGGAGGAAAAAATAGTGTATTTATAATTACCAGGTAGCACATGTTGATGACTCTATTACTTTGATACAGAGGTGGTGCATCACTTTCTTTGTCTTGCTATTAATATAAATTGAAAATTAACTGCACCCTGGTGGCCCAATTAAGTAGATGAAAAGGTAATCTGGGCTGCCAAGCTCTCAGGGCCGGTGTGGCTCCCATGAAACTTGAAGATCAATAAACCCAGAACATAAAAGTTAGCTCTGTAATTTAGTCCTTGCTTGCTCACATCAAGACTCTTACAGACGAAACCCACAGTTATTAGTGTCATCATTAACGGACTGTGAAATGGCCTGGTTTTAATGGTCAGCATTTGAAATGTGCTCAGAGGACCAGCAATGATAAAGAATTTGTTTGAAATATGGTATTTTAGGATCCATTAGATAAGTGTGTAATGAGTGGATATTTTCAGAACCAGGCACATCTCTGTTGGAAATGGGAGATAAAACTTGCCTTTGACTCAATTTTAATAGTTTAGCTTGAAAGGATTTTAAAGGTCAACTAGTTCAGCTTCTTCATTTTACAGATAAGAGACAAGAGATTTCAAGGGTTAAGTGACTTTTCTAAGGTCACATGTCTAGTCAGTGACAGAACCTGGAACCAGATTCCCAACATTCAGCCCCAAGAACTTTTTGCCAGATTATAATGCTGTCCCAAATAGCAGGAGAACCCTATTGTGTAGGCTAGGAATGATGACTGCCTCTCATTGAATGATAGAACCTCAGTCTGGAAGCTGGCCTTAAAAAACTGTCTAGTTTGACCCCTACCTGATCAGGTGTCCCTTCTTCATTGTCCCTTAAAATCGGTTATCCATCCTTGAACACCTCCAATGATGGAGAAGCCACTGCCTCCTGGGGCAGCCCACTCCACCTTCAGGTGGTTCTAATTGTCAGTATGTTTTTCCATATATGGAACTAAAATTTGCCTCTAGATTCCCTGTCTTCACTGAATGCAGTCCCTCAGAAGGTGGCTAGCTAAAAGAAACTGACAATAGGCTAATAAACACAGATTTAATACTTAAAAAGTCACCTACAAGTGGCTTCCAGTGCTCTCAACCATCACATTTATCATAACAGAAAGCAAGAGGGAGACAAAGACAGATAGAGTTTGGCCCCTATCTAGACTACTATCTTACTGTGCCAACATAACTCCCATCCCAAAGGAGTTGTAGAGGGGGCATTGGGAAGAATGCTAGAGGCCTTGGCTTTGGGACTAAATTAAAATTACCTTCCCAGTGACTGCCAACACGTTTGCTAAAGCCTTCCATTCCCCTACCTTTGGTTACGGAAAGATTTATGTTGGTAGGGCTTATGCAGAAAGAAAGAAAGAAAGAAAGAAAGAAAGAAAGAAAGAAAGAAAGAAAGAAAGAAAGAAAGAAAGAAAGAAAGAAAGAAAGGAGGAAAGAAGGGAGAAGGAAAGAAAGAAGGAAGGAAGGAAAGAAAGAAGGAAAGAAGGAAGGAAAGAAAGAAATAAAGAAGGAAGGAAGGGAGGGAGGGAGGAAGGAAAAGGAAGGAAAAGAAAGGAAGGAAGGAAAAGAAAGGAAGGAAAAAGAAAGAAAGGAAAGGAAGGAAAGGAAAGAAAGAAAGGAGGAAGGAGGAAGAGAAACAAACAAGGCTTGATTTCTCTCCTTACTTTTGTTACAACTTTCTTCCTATGCTCTAATTAAATGAAACAAAAAAACCCATTTTTCATAGCAGTATTTCCTGCCAATCTATTTCTGGAATGGAAAGGACCAAATGACAATTCTCTAATTCAGTGTTTTTGGTGGGCACCGATAAAGAACGGAGGTAATAGTAAAAAGAGTAAGAAGGGAATTATAATGGCAATTCCTCAATGGAAAAAAGAGCTTCAAAAGCAGAGCAAATTCAAATGTGATGCTGTTTTTCCCCCTGCTTCTATGTTCTCTCTAAAGTAGGAGTTAATTTTGTTTGTGTCATGGACCTCACTGGCAATCTGATGAAGCCTTTGGACTCCTTCTCAGAATAATTTTTTAAAAAAATTCATAATAGCAGGAAGTGACAAATTTCAGTTAGAGGTCAATGAAAATAAAGATATGATTTCCCCCCCAAGCAAGATCACATCAGACCTCCTGAAATCTATCTATGAACCCTAGGTTAAGAACCTCTGCTCTACAATTTGGAACTCTGTGCAAAAGGGCTTTGATCTAAGAATACCACTGTTAGGTCTATGTCCCAAAGAAATAAAAAAGGAGGGGAGGACCTATTTGTACAAAAATATTTATAGCAGCTCTTTTTGTGATGGCTAATAATTGGAAATCAAGGAGATGCCCATCAACTGGGCAATGGCTGAACAAGTTGTGGTATATGATTGTAATGGAATATTATTATGCTATAAGAAATGACAAGCTGAATGATTTCAGAAAAACCTGGAAAGACTTAACATGAACTGATGCAAAGTGAAGTGAACAGAACCAGGAGAATATTGTACAAAGCAACAGCAATATTGTATGATGAAGAACTGTAAATGACTTAGCTCTTCTTTGCAATATAATGATCCAAGACAATTCCAAAGGACTCATGATGAAACACGCTATTCTCCTCCAGAGAAAGAATTGATGTTGTCTGAATACAGAACAAAGCATACTATTTTTCACTTTCTTTTTTTGAGTCTTCTTATGTAAAATGACTAACATGGAAATGTTTTACATGATTGCACATGTATAACCTTTATCATATTGCTTACAGTCTCAGGGAGGGAGGAGAGTAAGGAGAGAGGGAGTGGTAGAATCTGGAATTCAAAACTTTTTTTTTAAAATGTTGAAAATTGTTTTAACATGTAATTGGGGAAAGATAATTTTTTTTAAAAAAAAAAAGAACCTCTGCTCTAAAGAGTTCTGCCAATAGGTATAGATGCCAGGACCTAAAGAATGAGGCTTTAGCTCTAAAGTTCAATGTTATTCATATTCTCCCTCTCTCTCTCTCCCTCCCTTTTTTCCTCCCTACCCCCACATACATGCATCACCTGCATAACATTATTTAAAGAGCAAACACATTTGAACTGGATATCACCCTCTCCTAAAAACCTGAGTTTAGAACATAGCGAAAAGAGGGGAGAGACCCAGCCAGATGCACGATTTTTGATTCTAGACACATGATATAATTGCTCATGGCAAAGAAGCTTCCTTATCCTCTCCAGCTACAATGAAACCTCAATATTAGCCTTCCATTGACTTTGCATACATCCATTCAATGTGCTAGTACCCTGAAAGACTGGACTTCCATCCAGTCTGGGGAGAGCAGATACCAGGAGACCCTGCCTCAGTAAGTACTGTAAGAATTATCATTCAGGAGAAAAGGCTCTTTCCATGAATCTTTTCCAGCAGCCTATTTTGAACCCACTTTCTCACAGCAGGTACTGAGAACACTGGACTCGGAGAGTTAGAGAGAGAGAGAGAGACATACAGAGACAGACAGAGACAGACAGAGACAGAGAGCCATTTTTCCCTTGAGAGAGAGGAAAGAAATTGGGAGACAGAGAAAGAAGTTGGTGATGAATGGTGTTGAAAAACCCAGAAAGCATCATGAGGATGACCTTTAGCTCTGGACCCAAGGCACAGGCAAACGGTGGGATTCACGTTTGGGTAAGGCCACCCTGCTGGGTCTTACAACTACGGCTGCCAAGAAACAAGGTGAAATGGATTGTGCTGAATAGCCACTTGAAGACTTGGCTTTTGTTTATCAAACTATACCCTAGATGTGATGTTTCTGCCCTAAGAATGGCACTTTAACTACTCAAGTCCAAATTGAGATCATATATGTCTCCCATATATAACATTCTATCTCCCCCCCAACTTTGTGCTTTTGCACAGTCGGTCCCCCATATCTAGAATGCCTCCCTCATCTCCACCACTTAGAACCCTAATTTTCCTTCCAACTAGAGCTCAGGAGCCATTTGCTACCCACGGCCTTTTGTTCATCCTCCCCATAGTCCAGCCTTCTCACTCTGCCTCACAGATGATGCCTAGTCCAGTTACTGGCACATTCTGTAGACTGAGACTGATCTTTCTCTCTCTCTCTCTCTCTCTCTCTCTCTCTCTCTCTCTCTCCTCTCTCTCTCTCTCTCCTCATTCAGTTGTTCATCCTTTGTCCTTCTTGAGATGACCTTGTATAACTTCTTATAGGTTGTGAATTTATTTATCTACATCAAAGTTGTATCCCTGGCCAGGAGAATGTAAATTCCTGAAGAACAGAGACTATCTCACTTTTTTCCCTTGTATTCCCATACTGCACGCACTTTTAATAAAGGTCTGTTGAATTAGATTGAATTGAATAAGATCTTTCTACTGCTACTCCCACTGTCAGGTTTCTATGACATGGCTTTAGAGGGACATAGGCCTTCCTATTAATGGGGCTTGGGCCATAGGAATGTGGCCTAGGACAGGGACATTACGGTAGAATGGTTAGGGAGCTGCTGCTCCATAGGTTGAGATACAGAGCTGAATGAGACTTCAGAGGACATGTAGGTTACCCCCCCTCATTCTACAGATGAGAAAACAGACCTAGAAAGGTTAAGTGACTTGCTCAAAAGTATCTTATCTCACACAAAGATAAACCTCAGAGATGGGATCAGATCTTTGGTCCTCTGACCCCAGTAGTCATGCCATTGTACTACAATGCCTAAACTTGACAAGGGTCCTGTTAATAAAATACTGTCCAGCACATGTAGTAAGTTGCTAGCACAATGAATCAAGATTCTGTTTACCTTCCATTCTGGGCCTTTTTTTTTCTTGTCTCAGTTTCTACAGGCCTATTATCAAAGGTCTATTCGTTTCTCCGGGTTTACCCTGGCAACAGAAGCTTGTACACCGGTGGCTGCCTTCGGTGTGTATTCTCTGAGCCTAGAGGCTCAATGTAAGCAGATTCTCCAGCCCTGATTATGAAGGCTGGAAGTGGAGATGCTGCTACAACCCCAGGCAGAACTGATGGAAGCACATGGCCCATCGCACTGCGATTTTCACAATTTCACATGTAATTTCTGGGTAACTAGAGGTGCTGAATTTAAAGTCTGAGCTGGGCAGAGTTACAGTAGGAAGGAGGCAGGAAGGGGTCTGAATTAGTGATTCACTTGGCTAGGAGTATAGCTCCTGCATTTTAATGAAGTGCCTAGGCCTGTAGTTGCTGGTCTGGCTAAGGGAGATACACAGCTGCTTTAAAACCAACGGAACCCTGGGCTGGGAGAAATGACATACTTCATTCTTTTCTTTGCAATTCATTTAAATGAATGGAGATTTTTTTTCCTCTTTAAGGGAAGGAAATTGAGTTTTTCTGCCTCACTTCCTTTCTGTCATTATGCCTTTAGTCCCACACTCCACTTCCCGAATAATCCCCTGTAATTAAAGGGCTTAGGAGATACCACTTGTGATCAAGGAGGCCACTTGCACCTTGTGCCAGAAGTTCTCACTCTAGTGATACTAACTGCTCAGGTTCTTGGCAGTATCTCCTTTAACCCTTCTTTTCATCAGCTCCTCTAAGAGGAGCTGATGAAAAGAACTGATCTAACATGTCCATAAAGCATATTTATAAGTTTGGGAGCATCACAGTCAGGAAGATGGCCTGTCTTGCTGCTATTTCCATTCTTCTTCTACTTGGAGATACCCAATAGGACTGGATGATGGGAGGGTAGAGCCAAAAAGCTACATACCCATCAAAGACACTGGGAGAGAAATAAGTGCCTAGAGGCCCTGTTCTGAGAGGAAGCAGATGGGCATTTCCTCCACCTAGACCTCTGTCGGTGAGATCCCATTTTGGGCCTTCTTTATCTAATTATTCAGTGGACAAGGCCAGACAGCTGTTGCTTCGGGCAGTGTGGATCTCTTTCTGCTGAGCTCATTCATCATCCCTAGCACCTCCTTCTGGACTGCATTACAACATTGGGAGAGGAAGGTGTCATGGTACACTCACAGCACAAAAGGCAATGGTCATGCCATGAAAGCTGTATTAGCACTCCATCAAAGTAATGGCAGCTCCAGAGTACAGGGACAGCCCTATTGTAGGCTAATGAAGGGTGGGTTCTGTAATCACTTGCTGTTACTGCTGTAAATAATAAGGAGAGGGTGGTAGTGGTGGTGGTGGTGGTGGTGGTAGAGAGATATCTGTCTCTTCTGAGGCATGAGCCATAATGGCCCAATGCAAAATTGAATTTGTTTGCTCCTAATTCCACCCAGCAGTTCTGAAGGCTCTCTTCAATACTAAGAAGCTCAGGAGAGTTTCTGGTAAATTTGATTATGAAAAAATGGCAGACCTTGGTCAGGAAGACTAGGTTCAAATCCTGCCTTTGACAAGATACCAACTTTGTAACCATGGGCTAATCACTTAATCTCTCAGGGCTTCAGGCAACTCTCTAAGACTATAAATTATTGAAGAATTGATCGACATCAGGGAACTTCCAACCCAAAGGGAATGTTCCACACAGATAAAATTATAAACCTTGACCACCCCCAAATTAGACTCTCCCAAATTATAGAAGAAATTTTTAGACAATGCCAAAAGAATGAGTAGTAGAAACAGAGATATATAATGTCCATATCATGCAGTCATGATTCCATGCCATGTTCTTGTTAAACATTATTAGGGTACTCACTCCATGCCCTGTAGAGAATGTATTTAGGGCTCAGCTCCATGTCTAGCACAATGCTGTGGACATCATAAATATTCAAGAGAAGTCTGCTGCTACTGTTAATGTCTTACCCTCTAGAATTTTACAGAATAAGGATTCCAAACTAAGTTGCATCAAATCTTTCTGAGGACCTTCTGTTAATTCCTTCATATTTATTTAGCTATTTCTACCATATTGGTCAATGGAATTTAGATTTAAGGAAATTTCTTGGCAACTTCACAGCCAGATCAACTCAGCTTATTGTTAAATATTATTATTATATATTAGCTTGAGAATACTGACAGTCAGAATCGAAAAGTATTATATGATCAACTTTAAGTTTCTCTTCTACCTGCCCCTACCTATTCATTCCTGGGTACATGCTTTCTCTTTTCTTCAAGGTGAATAGAAAGCTAAAGGGCACAGACCTCTAAAAACATTAATGGAAGGAACATAGAAGAAAGTCAAAAAGAGGAATATAGAAGGTTTCTCCAAAACCAAAGCAAGTCTAACTCTACAAAAGTGGATTCTATCTCACTCTCACATCCAGATTTAGATTCACACCCCTGCATCCCAACAATACATGGCTTCATCAAATCATCGCATGATGGTTCTTCTTTTTGCTCTTTCTATGGGGAGAATCCTAAGAGAACATAGACTCAAAGACAGCCAGATCTGGAAGTGATCAAAAAGGTATTCTAGTGTAACACCCTCATTTTAGGTAGTTTAAGTGGCTTGTCCAGGGTTACATAAGTAGTAGACACCAGGACAGGAATTTAAATCCCAGGTTCTCTAACTGCAGTGCTGGGACTCTTTCCATTGTACCATGTTTCTTCCATGTTACAAAAGAGAATATCTTCTCCTGGAGATTAATATTACTCCGTATCGTGCTAGCCGTAGTACTGGTCCTTTAAGACCCCATGTGATGGGGATTCCTCAGAGCAAAATGAAACCTGAAGAAACATCCATTAGCTCACTATCATCTGGTTGACTTTCTTAGGTCCAATTTGAAGAGGGAGAGAAGGAGGGAGGGGGGGGAAGAGAGAGAGAGAGAGAGAGAGAGAGAGAGAGAGAGAGAGAGAGAGAGAGGAGATCTTGAAAAATAGTCATACGAGACAGCGAGACAGAACAAAGTATCTATTTCATTTCTCAATTTAAACATTTAAAAAATAAAAACTTGACTTCAATTCAAACTCGGACATTGGCAAAAATTCAGAAGGTTTTTCTTAGATGGGGATCTAAAATAGGGTGTCTAAATAGGGTGTAGCTGGTAATAAGGAAAGTTATCCAAATAATTCATATTCCTAATTTCTGTAATAGATGGAAATTAGACTTCCTTCACTGACTTAAACACTTGAGCAGAAATCTTTCCAGAGAAAATTCTCCAAAGTTAACATTTCTTCAAGAACACATCCTTTTCTCCAAAAAAGTTAAATTCAGAATACGTGGACTATAAAATTTCCTAGAGAAGAAAGCAACCTATGGAAGATTTGCTCTGTGAATCCCAAAACTACATGGGATGGGCTTTTTTCTCACTTTTGCTTAATTAAGTGACATAATGAATGGGCTATAGGTTGTCTGTACATGGTACATTTGTAACTTCAAAGGAACCTACCACCTAGGCTAACCAAGAGAAGGAGGAAAAGCAGCCAAGTTAAAGAAACAATAAGTGATATTCTCAGTGTCTCCAGCTGAACAAGAATAGATGTTCACCAATAAAGTTTAAAGTTCATTTGTCCTGCTGTGGTAGCACATCTAACCTACAAATTCAGGGAGGCAGTGTGAATTTCTATAACCCATTGCAAATGTAAAGGATAGATTACTTCAAGCCCACATAAAAACAGAACTGAAGATAACTGAGAGATGGCACATGGTCCTCCTTTCATCAGTGGCAAAGAGGAGATTGCAAGAGTTATTATGTCTTGGACCACGTGGCTTGCTTCCTTCTTTCTTCTACCTCTGTTCTTTCCTTCACCCATCCCTGCTTTAATTTCTTGTGAAAGGTAAACAAAAGAGAATAGTTTAACTCATTTTTGTGTTTTAGAAAGTGAACTGAAGGCAAGTATTTTGCAGCACCAGGAAGAATTAAAAATTTAAAACTTCCCCCTATCTATTTTCATACAAGTGAGTTGAAGTGACAATCTCTAAAGCAAATTATTCTTAGCCTTTTTTGTGTCATGAACCTCTCTGGCAATCTGGTGACTTCCACTCACCCCTTCTCACAATGTTTAATAGAAGTAAATAATTGAAGGAAACGCTACATTTCAGTTAAATTTTAGTGAAAATAAAGATGCATTTCCCCCCGTCCAACTTCATGCTTCTCCCTCCCGCTCCATCTTTCCACGGACCCCTTGAGGGCCTGCCAATCTCAAGTCAAATCAATAAGCATTTATTAATGTACTTATGTACCAGACACTGCAACAGGCACTGGAGATGCAACAAATTGCAAAAACAACCGCAACAACAAAAGCAGCAATAACAAGTTCCTGTTCTAATGAGGGAGACAACATGCAAACATGTACAAACAAGAGACAGACAGGATAAATCAGAGATATTACTGGAGAGTGAAGGCTAAGAACCTCTTCTCCAAAGGAACAGTGTCACATTTTCATGGGACACAAAAAGGTTTCCAAAGTCATTGGTCAGATCTTGCCAAATCTTGATGCTGATGCCCCATGGCTATTACTCAGACTCTGTGCCCAAACTTTGTGTCCACCATCGTTGTCCAGATCCTCTTAGATTTGGATCAAGAAATCCCCTTAATTGGGGATTTCAGTGAGTTATTGTCATGGGGTAGTAACAGTCATCGTTTAAGAGAATCTAGTAATGTCACCACCAGGATGTTACTGGGAGGACAGGACACGACAACTGCATTTCATGCTTACCTCCTTCTTTCTACCCTCTCCATTCTTTCCCCCACCTACCCCTTGTCTTGACATCTTATGAAAAGTAAACAAAATGAGCCTGACAATGATCTACCACTTAAATTAGTACAGGATTGTGGAGATGGAAGGAGCCTTGGACATTATATATTATAATCCAACCTTCAGAATATGTTGTAAAATACAGAAACACAAAATTAGACTGAATCAAGTGGCTGCAAGGAAAGAACATTTGACTTAGAGTCAAGAAGATTAGGGAGGGGCAGCTACGTGGTGCAGTGCATAGAGCACCAGCCCTAGAGTCAGGAGGACCTGAGTTCAAATCCAGCCTTAGACACTTACTAGCTGTGTGACCCTAGGCAAGTCACTTAACCCCAATTGCCTACCCACCCACCCAAAAAAGAAGAATAGGGAACAGACTCCTGATTTCATTCATACAGGGAACTTCCAGGTGAGGAAAGTCACACTACCACTGCAGGTTGTCAATTATCTTTGCATCTTATAAGCTTAGAGTTTTAAACAAGAAATTAGGTAATTTGTCCAAGTAACATGGCTAGTATGTCAGAGGCACGATGTGAACTAAGGAATTCCTGACTTTGAAGGCAACTCTCAATCTGCTTCACTACATCATCTACGGCCTCTCTTGGAGACAGAAATACCAAGGTTCAAATGCCAGCTATGACCTTGGTTCACTTTATCTGCTCATCTTGGTTTCTTAGTTTGTGAAAAACGTACAGGGAAGTAACTATTTATTATTATTATTATACTAACAATAATAACCCTAGAATTTCATTTTTTTCTTTCTTTTTATCCCCAGTGGCTAGCACAGTGAGTGCCAGGCAAAGAAGACACACTTAATGATAAGTGCATACTGTTGATTAAAACACAGGGCTCTCATGAGGATGGAGCCTCATAAATCTGAGAGCACTATAGAAATGTGAGGGGGCTTGCAGTCTATACTTTCTGGGCATAAGACAGGCAACAACATCCATGTATGGATTGTTGTTGATTATATACTGAGCTTCTAATGCCTCTCTGGAGCTAAAAATGTGGAGCCATGAGGATTTGAGGCATCTTTTCCTATGCGAATGGGCCACAAGAAGCTCAGGCTAGCCCTGGTAGGCTGGGCATAATCCTTGATCTTATCTCCATTAGGCTTTCGTAACACTCCACTTTCCTGCTCCTCCACCCACCTCCTCTCTGTCTCCTTCCCAGTTTCCTCATCCTCTTCCCACCTGTCCAATGCAGATATTCGTCCTCAAGGCTCTGTCTGCCCTCAGCCCACTTCTCTCTCTACAATTTCTTTCTTGGTGATCTCACCCACTACCACAACTTCAATGAACACCTTTTTGAGGATGATTCCCAGATCTATCTCCAGTTCCAAATTCCTAAGCGCCTTCTGGACATCTCTACCTGGATATCTCATTAGGACTTTCAATTTAACAATTCTGAGATCAACCTCTCTCACACCTCTCCACCCAACCTACTCCCCCTAACTCCATGATTTCTGCTAATTGTACTGAAAATTTCCAGGTCCGCCAGTTCCATACTTAAGAAACATCTTTGTCTCTGTCTTCTTCTTTACCCTCCTCAGCCAAATATTGAGTTGATTCTATTCCCATTTATCTCTATCCTGAGCCACACTTGCTCCAGGCTCCACCTCCAACCTGGAACTCAAGCTCCCACCTACAGGGTCCTACCTAGGTTTCTGATTAGTGAATGTTCACCTTAGTTTGCCCAGACCCACCATGCCACCTCTATGCTACCCACGTCAACCTCTGCTTTCCAAGTTAGTATCTGAGAACAGTAATTAATTCAACCCTGCCATTTTGGAAAGGACTATTCCTCCTGTCCAAACACTCCTCCCTAAAAGACTAACAAGTTGTGGTATATGATTGTGATGGAATACTAGTGTGCTATAAGAAATGATGAGGTTGATGATGAGTCAAATGAGTAGAACCAAGAGAACATTATATATAGTAACAACATTATTATTTTAAGAACAGCGTCGAGTAAGTCATTGGACTATTATCAATACCCAAATTACTTACAAAGGACATATGAGGGAAGGCACTATCTGTATCCAGAGAAAGAACTGATGATAGAAGTATGTATAGAATGATTTCACGTGTGTGTGTGTATATGTGTGTACACACACACACACATGCATATTTGTGCCTAATAGTAGCTATGTCTAAGGCCAGGGAGGAGGTGGGAGGAGAGGAAAGAAAAAAAGAAAAAAAGTTATATGATAACTTTATTACATATTTAAAAGGAATAGCAAGTTGTACATAATGGATCTGCAGTTTTGTGCAAGATCATCTATTTCTACTTTATTTCTATATCTATGTAACGGAAATGCTTGTTTTATTTCTTAAGTTCAGAATAAAATAAAATTTAAAAAAACCCAGCACTCCTGCCTGGCCACCACTCTCCTGTGTGAATTGTTTTCCTCTATTAGAATGTAAGTTCCTTGAGGTCAGGGACTATCTTGCATGCTTGTATTTATATCTGTATGCCTAGTGCTTTGTATGGTGCTTGGTATATAGTAAGGGCTTAATTAATGCTCAATCATTCATAAAAGCATGGATTCATTAATTCAAGATCTTTCACATTCAACCTTTCCTTTCTATTCCAAATGGTACCATTCCACTTTGGTCCTTGATTACACTCACCTGGACTCGTCCTAATGAGTCTTCCCCTCTCCAGTCTAAATGCTGCTGCCAAATAAGTCTTCCTAAAGAACAGCTGTAATCAGATCGCTTCCCTACTAAAAAAATATCAGTGATTCTCACTACTTAGTAAAGCCTCCCATGATCTCTCAGACCTTGAGACAAAGATCTAGGTTCAAATCCTACCTTTGATATTTACTAGCTATGTAACCATGGGCAAGTCACTTAACTTCTATGAGCCTCAATTTCTTATCTGTAAAATGGGAATAATACCTGAGGTACCTATATCACAGGATTGTTGTAAAGCTCAAATGGAATATGCATTTAAGTGCTTTGCAAGCTTTAAAACACTATTAAAATTTAAGTTATTATCATAACTTTGTATTATATTTGTCCATACATGTACATAATTATACATTATCAAATGAGATATTTGTAAAGTATTAGCACAATATAGCGTGATAGGCAAAGATTAGGCACTTACTAAATGCTTCTTCTTTCCTGTCCCCCCTCCAAGAAGATCATAAGTTCCTTGGGACCAGAGATAGCAACTTCCTCAACCTCTTTAACCCCCATAGTACCTGGCACATTGTAGGCTTTTTTATGACCATCTGATGGATGAATGTGACTAGAACATTTTCCTTATTCATCTCACTGGGAGACTGGCTCCTCAGAGATGCCAGGGGATGAGCTCATCTTGTAAATAATGAGCAGCAATGACATCAGTCAAGGAAGATTTACATTATTAAATGCTTAGGCTGGGAAAAGTGACAAGTAGCAACACAATAAAACTAAGTGAGAGAACACATGTGTGGGGACCAGGAAATGGAGCCCAGGAATGATATGCGTTCAATAAAGGAGCGCGCTGGGGAGTGGAGAGGGAGAGAAACAACCCCAGGGCCCCACATCACAAGACATCTGTCACAGGGGGAGCCAGGTGCTGGAAAGAGTAGTAGCAGGCAGACAGCAGGAAGCCAAAGGGAGGGTATTTCCAGAGGAGGCATTGCCTGTAACATGGGCAACATGTAGGCCACCTGAACTCCTAGCACTTAAGGAGAAGCTCTTAGACATGGGTGGCCAGGATGGTTTAGGGAAAAGCAAATGATTTCTGCAGGGAATGATATGCAAAGTCAATGATATCTCTTGAAATGAGGCCTAATTCTTTTTCTTTTTTTTTAAGTGATTTTGTATTGACATCTTTCATTTTTCATCATCTGTATTTCCCAATATATCCCCTCTTTCCTCCTCCTCCCAGGGAACCATCCTTTAAAGTAAAGAATAATAAAGAGGCAAAATGGCAGCAAAAGTAAGCGACATTTTGAAAAAGTCTGACATGATTTGCATTATTCCACACCCAGGTTCACACTTAGACAAAGAAAGGGGAAGGGAGGGGAGAGGAGGTGTCTTCTCATGTAAAAGAGGCCCCATTTAAACATCACATTGCATTAGGAAGCTTGGCTTATGATTCTCAAGGAATTTACAGACATTCAGAGTATGTGGGATCTGTACAGGAGAGTTACAACCCTCCTAGAGGACTCTCTGCCATGTTTAATAGCCCTCCTCATCTGAACGTCTCCCTTCTTTTAACCTAAATCCACTGTACTCTAATTTGCTTCTTTGTTTGGCCTCTTCAATGCATGAGTTGGCCAGGATCTCCCATAGAATAATAATAGCTCCCATTTCTACAGCACTTGAAGGATTACTTTCCCCATGGGAGTCCTGTGAGGGTAGTAGAGCAAGTATTACTAAATAAGCCTCTTTTTCATATGAAGGAACCAAGGCTCAGCTTAAACTCAAGGTAACCAGTCTCAGTCCCTGGTGTCCTGGGTATCCAAGTACAAATCCAGGATCCTTTTCATTACATGACATCTCTCTATATAACAACCACGAACCTTCATGTACATAGTACAGAAAGTCTACAGACATCTTCCTAATTGCTGTAGCAACTCTGTGAGACGAATAAGAAAGAACTGCTCTCATTTCATAGGAAAAGAACTAAGACGACAATTATCTGTTCACCTAAGGTCACACATCAAACGTTGACCCACAACGAGGCCTAGGTTTTTCTAACTGTCAAGACAGGCTTTTTCCAGTGACCATGAGACCTATTTCTTCATCAGTAAAATGAGCTAGAGAAAGGAAATGGCAAACCACTCCAGTATCTTCACCACAAATGGGGTCAGGAAGAGTAGGACAGGGCTGAAAACCCTGAACAACAAATAGGATCTGAACTAAGCCAATTCAATCCAACTCAAACCCAATTAACCCAATAAGCAAGTTTTAAGCTCCTTGGGTAGATCAAGTTCCATCCTAGATGCAGTGGCTATAAAGACAAAAATGTACCTGACCTCAAGAGTTTATATTCTCCAGTGAGGGTGGGAGAGGTAGGGTGTGGATTGCTCAGTTTTTGGTGGTGAATGAAGCAAAGACTCATGGGACCATAAGATTCAGAGCCAGAGGGGCTTTTATCAGGATAGCAGCTGTTTGTGTTAGTGTGTGTGCATATGTGTGTGTTGGTTTACCTAGTCGGATTTATATGATTAGAAATGGAAACAGCCCCTGCCAAAGGTAAAATGTTAAGGAAGGGAGCTGCCAGCAGATCTTTTAAATAAGGATTTCTGCAGATGTACGCCTTTTTGATTTAGCACTTATTGCTAATAAAGTGTCAGTTTACGGCTACAATTCACTCATTTGTTCAAACTGGACACAGCTGCCTTCCTTAAAGAGAGGAATGCTAAGAAAAATGCTGCATTTGCAAGCACAGATTTTGTCTATTACCAGTGAGATGCTGCAGGGATACAACAGCCACAGAATTCAGATGGAGTTAGATTTTAAGGTGCTCATTTTACTTCTAGACAGGCAAAACCAATGGCCCAGGATGCCCTCAAAGCCTCAGGGTTCATACACATCAGAGGCCTAACTGAGGTGCTAATCCCAAAAGGGCAATTTTCTCTCTTTAGCTCATTATGTCTCAACCCAGAATTTACTTTGGAACAATCTCTAAATATAGTTTAGGTATTTATTAACTTTATTTTCCCATGGATTTGGGTAAAGGGGGGGGGGGTCTCCAGATCCCCTACAAGCATTCAAGGTAACAATACTATTAAGTGGTATGGGTCTGCTTTTATTTCATCTTACAGACGATGAGGAGGGCTTAAGATCATTTTTTTGCTGTTTTGCATTTGTGTCCAACTCTTTGTGACTCCACTTGGGGTTTTCTTGGCAAAGATACTGGAGTGGTTTGCCATTTCCTTCTCCAGCTCATTTTACAGATGGGGAAACTGAGGCAAACAGGGTTAAGTGCTTTCCCAGGGTCATAGAGCTAGCGTCTGAGGCTGGTTTTGAACTCTTGACTTCAGGCCTGGCACTCTGTCTACTGGGGCCCCCTAGCTTCTCTTAAGACTCATAGGAGCCTATAGAGAGATAACAAGAACAATAAAAATCCACAAAACTCTCAAAGAGTTCAAAAACTCTAACCAAATGCAATCATTTGAGGGGGACTGGCTTGAAATGCCTATTCCCAGTGAAACTGCACTCCCAAAACCACTCGCTGTAGTAAAAAGAGATAACAAGGTCTCTAGGTCACAGGTCCTTTCGTTAGGCATGGAGTCCACTTTCTTTCTCCAAGAAGCACTTGGCTTGGGAAATCCCTTTTTGTCTCTTGAAGGCCAAGCCTCCAAACTCTGAAATTGAGGAACTTTGAAACTAGCCATTACTCATGAGAGAATCCCCCAAACTGGTGCTATGCTGTTTCCAAGGAAACTGAAATCCTAGGAGGCTAGGGTTACAGACATGCTGTGCCTGAGTTCCCCTCCTGAACCAAGCTGACACAAATGGCTTCTGCCATATTGGGCTAGAATTCAGGGGTGAGGAACCTGCAGCCTCAAGGCCACATGTGGCACATCCAAACATTCATCATAGGGCCATACTTGAGGACCTAGAGGGCCACATGTGGCCTCAGGCCTAGGTTCCCCACTCCTGACATGATGTCCACTCTAAGTCTGTGACAGAGAAAGTTCAGGAAGCTCTGAGCAATCGATTACATGGGACTCCCTTATGTTTGCCCCAGGCAAGTTTCTCTCTCCCTTATCACCAATACCTTCCCTCACCTTCCACCTAAATACACTTCTCCTCCACTAGATTTCATTTTGACCTATAATAGGTAAAGATGAGAAGAAATTCAAAAAAGCCTGAGTTGGTCTTTTATCTCACTTGTTCAGGCCCTCAAAAAGGAGAGCCTTGTCTAATAAATCCTCATCCTCTTGAGTTCCAACCAGAAAATGATCTTGGAGGCAGCTTCAGTCACTGAAAACCAATGAAGCTGTTGTGTCTTTTAAACCAGGCACTAATTAGCACATTCACACTTCTCTTGGTGAGGTGGACCTCCCTGGCCCCACAACAAAAGATCATCATGCTTTGTAAACCCATCAAATCGAACATACTTCCCATGTCTGACAGAGAAGTGAAGGACTCGAGGTGAAGAATGAGACGTCTATTTTTCTGGACGCGGTCAATGAGGAAATTTGGTTTGACTCTGTGTATCGGTTACAAGGTTCTGTTTTTCAATGGGGGAGGGAAGGAGAATAAATGCTTATTAATTGAAAAAATAAAAATTAGAAATAATAACAGTTATTACATAGTGCTTTTAAGATTTGCAAAGTGCTTTTTAGAAATATTGTCTCATTTTGTTCTCACAGCATCCCTGGCAGGTAGGGATGTATCATGACTAGCCTCATTTCACAGATGAGGAAACTGAGGCAGATAGAGATTTATGACTTGTCCAGAGTCATTCGATGAATTCCCATGGCCAAATTTAACCAGAAGTCTTCCTGACTCCATGTCCAGTGTTCTATCTAGCTATCTCATCGCATGAAAAAAGGACATGGAGTCTTGGAGCCCTAAAAGAGTACAGTAAGCAGACAACCAAAAAATAAAAAGGATTGGGGGAGAGGGCGAAGAATAAGACTCAGTGGGGAGCAAAATGTAATTGTGCAAAAGGTGCTGGGGAACCAGAATTTAACTATGTCTGTCTTACTGAATGTAGGATGTGGGGGCTTCTTACCAAACCAGAATACTCTTGGTAGTTTAAAATACTCTTATCTGCTATACTCAGCTAATCCCCCCACCCTGGTATTTTCATTTTAAAAGAGGGATGCAATTAGAGGAAAAGATTAAAGGTGGAATTTTGCCAACTTTTGAGCCTGATGTGCAGTATGAGGCTGTCGTTATTAACTGAGACTTATACATCCATTTATCAAAGGTCATTGATAAAGTTACCAGTGGCAAAGTTAATTACAACTACAGCTAGAGCTAATACAATTTCTCTCATCCTTTAGTAATTCCTCACTTTCTTTAAAAGTGCTTCTCAGACTAGTCCAACCATTCTGGAGGATAATTTGGAACTATGACCAAAGCATTATGAAAGTGTATATCCTTAGACCCAGGAATACCACTACTAGGTTTAAAAAAGAAAAAGACCTATACATACGAAAATATTTATAGCAGCTCTTTTTGTGGTAGCAAAGAATTGGAATTGAGGGATGCCCGTCAATTGGGGAATGGCTGAACAAGTTGTGGCATGTGATTGTGATTGTGTACTATTGTACTATAAAGAAGAGGAGGGGGTGGTTTCAGAAATAAAAAAAATATGGCAAGATCTATGAACTGATGCAAAGTGAAGTGAGAAGAACCAGGAGGTCATTTTACACAGTGACTGCAATGTTGTAATGATGATCAACTCTGAAAGACTTGGCTACTCAGATCAATGCAATGATCCCAGACAATTCCAAAGGACTCATGATGAATAAACGCCATCCACCTCCAGAGAGTGCAAACTGAAGTAACTCACATTTATTTTGCTTTTTTTGGCAATATGACTAATATGGAAATACATTTTCCATGATTTTACATGTGTAACTGATCTTGTTTTGCTCTCCTCCATGGGAGAGGGGTGGGAAGGGAAGGAGAGAATTTGGAATTCAATTTAAAAAAGAAAAGAATGTTTACAATAACAAATAATTAACGGCTTTTTTGAAAAAGGGAAAAAGTGTTACTCAAAAACTGGCAAAGTTGACGAGAGTTAGGAATCATCAATGTTAAAGGATAGTAGAAATTTGGACATACTAACATACCTTGGTGAAGCTCTGAACTAGTCCAACCCTATTGGAAAGCAATTTGAGATTAGGTTAAGAAAGAGACTAGGGCAGCTAGGGACGCCATAGTGCACAGAGTACTGGGCTTGGTTAGAATCAGGAAGACTCATCTTCCTAAGTCAAATCCAACTTCAGAAACTTACTAGCTGTGTGACCCTGGACAAGTGACTTATCTCTGCCTCAGTTTCCTCATCTGTAAAATGAGCTAAAGAAGGAAATGGCAAACCACTCCAGTATCTTTGCCAAGAAAACCCTAAATGGGGTCAACGAAGAGTCAGGCATGACTGAACAACAACTCAAAAAATAAAGTGACTAAAACGCCCTTACCTTGGATTTGGAAATTCACTGCTAGGCATATATCCTATGGAGGCCAATGATTTTTAAAAAAGGTACCATGTATACCTGTATTCATAGGACTTTTAGTTTGAAACAGGTGGAAACAAAGCCCCTTGACTGGCAGATGGCTAGACAAATTGAATGTGAATGGTATGGCACTACGATGCTATTAGAAATAATGAATATGAGGAATACAGAAAAACATGAAAAGACTATACGAAGTGATTCAAAGTAAGCAAGAAAAACAGGAAAACAATGTGCATAATTACAGCAATGCAAATATAAAAACAAAAACAGAATGCTGTGAAATCATATAATCTCAGATACAAATTAAATTAAATGTCTATAAATTATAACAAAAATTGGTGAATAATATGACATTGTAATGATAAATATTAATTGATACAAAGTGAAGTAGTATGCTATAGCAGTTGTAGGGTAGCTTTGTTTGTCCTTTGTTTTCAAAGAGGACCGATGACCTGGTGATGTCATGACTCATGTGTGAATTGGACTTAAGTGAGGCGGAGTTGCACTAACTCTGGTAAGTCAGCCTCATTCTCTTTTCCAGAGTCATCAAAGTCCAGAGGCAAGACAAAAGTCAAGATGACTGGTGATGGCCCAGGATGCAGTGGGGACCTTGGTGTCTTTGATGCCTGGCCAAACTCTAAGTGCTACACGGTTCCTGCTTCAGCCACCTTCGTGGCCATTGATACAACTTGTTCTCATCCACTGGAGGGAAGTCTTCACATGCTTGGGGCAGACACTTCCCATGGGTCTGAAGTCCGTTGGTTACCCCTCAACCTGGTTTAGCCCACCTGCCAAGACACTTTGTGGCCGATGAGTATGCTACAGCTTCCTGGAGCCACAGATGGGAGTTGGGTGACTGGATGGAGGCCAAAGGTGGATAAGCAGCTCTGTAAAGGGCTTGGCAAGCCATTAGTCCTCCTTGAATACTCCACATACCCCAGAAATGATGACTATGTTAAATATGGGAAAGTACGGCAAAACTTAAATGAACTGATGTACGTGGAGCCAGGAAAGCAATAACTACAAGAATGGAAACAGACATAACAACAACAAATCAACTGAAACTGAATAGTGGGAATTTAAAATGACCAAATTTTGTTCCTAAGAAGGCACACAAGAAAGTACCTCTAATATTTGCATGCAGCGGTGGGGTATGAAGGTTGTGGAATACTGCAGCTTAGGATAGCCTTTTTCAATGTGTTGGTTATTTTTCCTCTTTTATTTTTTGTTACTCATAACATCCTTAGGATGGCTTTCTGGGAGGGGGTTTGTGGGAGGCCACATTGGGAAATACAGTTGAAGGAAAAACAAAAGATGGTAGTGAATATTATTTTCAAATTTAAAAAGAAAAATATTTTAAACAAGTGACTCTCAATGTGAAAGACTTCCAGACTTGACTTAAAAGAGCTTCCATTTCTTGCAAGCATCAGGTTTAGGACAAATGAAAATTTGACTCTACACATAACACCTCAAGCTGCAGAATACTGTTGGCATCCACCCACAAGATGTAGAGGTGCTTTGATATGAGTCCTGAACATTCTGCCCGGAGGAAGTAGGTAGGAACAGGGTAACGGAAAGAATGTTAAGTTCTCTCTTCCCTTAGAGGACCACAGCTCTAATCTAGAGGGACTTCATCTAATTAAACTCCTCTCATTTTGCAGACAAGCAATCTGAGGCCCATAGAGGTCAAGTGACTTACCCAGGGTAACACAATTATTAAGTGCCAGAGGTGAGATTTTCGTTACAGATCCTTTGACTCTAGGACCAGCTCTCTTTCCATTTACCACATGGAAATAATTGATGGTTTTGGTAATTAAACACTTCGTTTATCCTAGCAAGTGTAGAACACATTCGGCTTAAAGAAACTTTTGCTGAAACAACAGGTGCTCCTTTAAAGTTAAAAAAAGGTGATGGAGGGATGATCGATCAAAAACATTTTTCTTGGATGTTCTTCTCAAAATGTACACATAGGTCAAATACTTGGTGGAGGAGGGAGAGAGGAACGTGCAAGCAAATATGATGCCTAATCACAGCATAGTCTGATAGTCCTTGGATAAAGACAAAAAATTACAAAACCACTTCAGGAATGAACCCCATGTTGCAAGGATGATAATCCTCTTTCCTTGGAAGGCTTGGGAATGAAGAGACAGTCTGGAAAGGTGATCATTTGCTACATGGCTGAGGAGGCTGTGTAATTCCTCCGAGCAAGTAGCAACCTTTAATGAATGGCACCTGATCAATAAAGCAGAATCCTAGCATTTGAGAATTAAAAAGCCTTCCTAGCATGATGTGTCTGAAGGAAATGTCAGGAGCATTTATCACGGGCTCAGATGGATGGCCCGCAGCTGCTGCTTGCCAAATGATAGAACCTAACTTTGCTCAGACCCAGCAAATACCCTAAACGAGAGCTTTTGTATCAAATATAATCAGCTTTCCTCAAAGGCCAGAATGCAGAGGGAGGTTTTATCATCACTGTGTAGAATGGACATTACCACCCTGGCGTTCTTTCCCTGGCCGCCCATAAATGCACTTTGTTCCTAAGCCCCTGCTTACATGGGACTGTTTTATCTTGCTCTCCAGGTGCACCCTGAAAACAGCCCTCTTTGTGCTCCTAAAAAGCCCAAGCTGCTTTCCCAAATCAGTTTGAAAACTACATTCTCTTTGGATTTGAGAACCTCATTATGACAAGAAAGTTACAGCAAAGGCACAGGCCCAAAAGCTGGCTCACCCCTTTAGGAGGTTCTTGGCTGCTGCTGAGTAGCCTTTGCCTGAAACTCGGGGTGGGAGGAGAGGGCTTCTCTCCACTATTTCAAGTGGATGAGTGCTGATCTCTAAGACTCCCAAGGCCTTAGCTTTCTGGTAAATAAAACAAAGCAGAAAATACCTGCTACCCTGCTTGTGCTCCCAAGGAAGGCAGAGGTGAGAGGTATTTTTCCACTTTGGGCCAGAGGAGGACAAAACAGAAAAAGCTGGACTATGTGAATATTTTTGAGGTGCATCATTTGAAAACTCTGTAGAACTGCA
Organism: Trichosurus vulpecula; assembly: GCF_011100635.1. NCBI lineage: Eukaryota > Metazoa > Chordata > Mammalia > Diprotodontia > Phalangeridae > Trichosurus > Trichosurus vulpecula. Next base: position 134,940,732 of record NC_050576.1, read on the forward strand.
TCTGCCACAATGGATTCATTGATAGCATAGGCATTCCAACCTTGCCACGATCAGGGGAATGTGGCATGGTGGAGAGAGAAGGACCCAAGTTCAGATCCCCGTCAAGACATTTATGAGCTGGGTATCCCTGGGAAAGTCATGGACCCTTGTTAAGCCTCAGTGTCCTTGTATGTGAAATGGGGATGATGATGATGACACCTATGTCACAGGGTTATCGTGTCAAAGGATCAAATGAGATAATTTATACAAAGTGCTTTGCAAATTTTTAAATGCTACACAAGGGTCAGTTACTATTGGAGATTAATCAGAATTTATACCCTGTGGTCTAGATGATCAGATGAAATAGTTTGCACATTTCCAGTGAGGGAGGTAGGGTAGGAAGAGGTAGAACCCAACTACCCCTGAAGAATCTGCCTAGAAGCCTCAAATAGTAAAGTTTTTCTGGTCTGTTTGGTAAGTAGTTTCTTCTTGCCCTCAAGTGACTACTTTTATTATATCCTATTAAATTGGGGGAAAAAAGATAAATTTTCCTGGTCAGGAAACTTTTAAAATGCAAGTGGCTCACTTCCATATCCATACTTAGGCAGTCAGGGGTTAGTGAGACTTCATTTCCTACAAGCAAGGAAGTCTGTACAGAAAGGGTTCTTACTTACAAGGAATAATGTTTAGTGTCTCTATTTTCTAGCCACTATAAGACTTAACATAATCTCGGCTTCTTCCTACTGACTGGCACATTCCTTTAAAATTTCAGAGACCACCAAGCACACTGCTGGGTGAGCAGGCTACATCCTGGGAAAATAATAGCTAAGCTTGAAACAAAAATCCTCAGATGGTGGGATCTCGTTAAAGCAGTATTCCCCACAATGATACAGGCCATAGACCCTCCAGGCTTGCTCACCTTCTGTGTGGCTTTTACCCACCACCTCCCACAAATTGTCACGGGGATGGGGAGATCCATACTGAGGATCTACGGGAGACCTTCCTCACTCCCTTGAGGCTATGAGGACACAAGTAGTGCATATGGTTTGTGCCCATAGAGTACAGTAGGAAATGGCACTAAAGAAAGCAAAGATGGGCAAAGCAGCTGTATTCTAATAGAAGCAAATAGTGTGCTGGAAGCCACACAATTGTGAGAGCATTGAAGGATCCTCCCACAAGATGTCTGAAAGAAGTGAAGGTTCCAAAGGTATGGGGGAAAGAAAACTCAGACCTTTTTAATACCAAAAACAAAGTTGACTGAAATAATATTAACTGCTACCAACCTACCAACCTTTTCCTTCTGTATAAAAATTTAATGAGACTAGTCTTTGCAAGTATTACCAGGTGAACTAAGGAGAGCAATATCAGGCAACAGACCACATCACACAACTGACTGAAAAAAGCAGAGGACGAGATTTCACTGTGTTTGTAGTTTATTGACTCTATAAAACCTTTTGATTCCGTAGAACAAAATGCTGCCTTAAAGGTTCTCTTACTATAGGAAGGCGAAACAACCAAAATGGACTTAAGACACAGCAACAGAGATACCTTATTTGAAAGTAACAGAGATACCTTCTTTAAAGACACTCCGATCATAAGTATCAGGAGAGGCATAGAACAGGGAGATATATGCTCACCAAAGGTTTTCATGTGTGTCATGGTGGAGAGCCAGTGTGAAGTACAAGTTGAAGAGGGATTCTTTAACTTTTAAAGAGACTTTGAATTCTAAGCTAAAGAGGGCTTATGAATCAGGAAACTTGAGATCAGATCCTGACTCTACCACTTACCACTGCTACCACAACCACTACTACCACTGTCCCACTATTGCTACTACTACCACCATTACCATCACCACCATACTACTATACTACTACTATGACATATGAAGTGTTGAGGGAGGACTACACCTCTGGTGTGAGGGCTTTCAAGCCTTCTTCAGGATTGCTCATCTACGTTCGGTGTCCACCTGTCACCCAACTCTCACCTATGGCTCCAGGAAGCTGTAGTATACATAGAGACCACACCCAGTAAAACCATCTTGGCAGACAGGCTAAACTAGGCTGAGGATAACTGACAAACCTCAGATGTATCGGTGAGTTGGGAATGTTACCCCAAATGTGTGAAGACTTCCCCCGGTGGAATGTGTAGACGAGAACAATTTGTTCCAATGGCCGTGAAGGTGGCTGACGCAGGTTTCGTGGAGCATTTAGAGCGTGGTCAGACATCAAAGATGCCAAGGTCATTCACTACATCCCAGGCCATCACCAGTTGCCTGACTTTTGTCTTGCCACTGGACTTCAAGGCCTCTAGAAGAAAGTGAGGCTGACGACTTTGTGCAACTCTGCCTTACTTAAATCCAATTCATGTGCCCAAGTCAAGACATTACCCATGATGTCATTGGTCCTCTTCAAAAACAAAGGACGCACAACAACAAATAATACTCCTACTTCTACTGCTATTACTATCACTGCTATAATTACTACGGATAACATTTATATGGCGCCTTAGGGTTGCAAAGCATTTACTCATCACAGCAACCTTATAAGTAGAAGTTACTACTTCACCATTTTACAGATAAGGAAACAGATAGAGGTTAAGTGATTTGCCCAAGGTCAAACAGCTAATTCGTGTCTGAGGTACGATTTGAACTCAGTTCTTCCTGATTATAAGGCCTGGGTCCAATCTACGACACCTAGTGGTCTTGGGAAAATCACATAATAACTTCTATGAACTTCAATTTCCTTATCTGTAAATGAGGAGGCTGGACTACAGTCATCCCTTGCAGGGGGGGGGGGGGGGGGGGGGGCGGGTTAGGGCCACAGCGCCCCCATGATCTAGAAAATCAGCATAAAATCTTTTGGCCCTCCCTTCATACCAGAGAAGTCTGAATTTTTCTTTTCTTTTACACAGCATTTTTAGTACCTTATTGTAAAATTTGGGTTAAGTGTTTGGTCACAGGCTCTGTGTCATCCACTGGCCTTTGCATGTCATCTGTGGCTTCTGCAAATTCCTATCAAAACCATGACATGGAAAGTCGTGATGTGGAAGGAATAACTGTATGTGGTGTTTAAAGGCCCTTATATTCTTCTAAGAAATCCACTATTTTTAATACTACCTAAGTAAAAATAGCATCTGACCCCATCTATAGTTCTTGTTCTTAGAAAACTCCTATTAAGTTGCATTGTGAAGGGGGGAAGGGAAAAGAATAAATATTTATATAACATCTACTATGAGCTAGGCACTATGCTAAGTGCTTTGCAATCATTATCTCGTTTGATCCTCACAACAACCCTGCAAGGTAGGTGTTATTATCACCATTTACAGTTGAGGAAAAGGCCAATAGATTATATGACTTGCCCAGGGCCACAAAGCTAGTGTCTGGGTTAGATTTGAACTCAGGTCTCCTGACTCCAGGCCTTGGGCTCTATCCACTGTGGCACCTAGCTGCCTCCAAAGTTCCACTGATACTTAAATAAAGCATTGCCTTGGGGAAAGACAACAAATAGAAATGTTCTCCTTCAATAAAGTGGCTGAAGTTACCAGATCTAAATGCAATGTTTCTTTTCTTTTGGTAAATCAGTACTTGCCAACTTCCTAAAATAAAGCACATTGAGAAATGAAAACCTACAAATGTATTACAGCAAGTAGGATTTTTACCTTTTCCCATTAACAGAACATTAGTCTTACACAAATGGTAGAAGAGTGTGTGTGTGTGTGTGTGTGTGAGAGAGAGAGAGACAGACAGACAGACAGACAGAGACAGACAGCAAAAAGAGAGGAGGAGAGGAGAGAGGAGAGAGAGAGAGAGAGAGAGAATGAGAATTGTTTTATTTTACAAATTCCAGAATCATAAGCATTTGGGCAAGGTAGTCAATATTTGTTGCCTGTAAAAGAGTTTTGTTGTTAAATTAACAAGACCCAGGAAATCTCAGCAGAAAAGGACCCCCGCTTTCTGGGTCTCAATGACTCCAGAATTCCCTGGCATGTATCATAAGTTCAGGATCTGGCATTTCCACTGGGCAAAGCAAATAAGAAAGATGTGCGATTGTTATTTTCCAGGCTAAGAGATGAAGACTGGTTCATTTTTACTCCAGCTCCCCAACTGCCACACTACACCGGAAGCTTGCCAAAATGCAGAGCCATAACTAACAATTTTGGTGCCTAAAGTGGCATAAAACATGCCTTCAAATAACTTTCTAATTCATGATGTGGAAAATAATACATTAAGAAATTAAGGAAATTCACTGAGTGGGAGAGGATAAGTTAGTTATTGGTTCACAGGATCTGTTAGCTTCCTATTTTAAGCTATATATTCTGAAAGCATGCATGCATCAGTGTGCCTAGAGAGTGTGCTATATGTGAGCTCTCATTCCTGCTAGACTTCCTCCTCCCTTCAGGGGAAGGAAGCAGTTCTGCCACAGAATCACAAGGCATGAGAGCAGATCTTGGTCCATGCTTTCTAGGCATGCTATAAATCAGTATGCTAAATGTTTGTGCCCTCTAAGTTTTGGGGACAGAGTTATCACCGCTAAAATAGGATCTAGTCAAGTGAAGAATCTCCATACAATACAATATGTCTACAAATTTATTCAAGGTGGCATGATGTAATGAAATGAGTTTACATTTAGACTCAAGGATCTGGGTGTGAATCCATGCTCTGCCTCTTACTATGTGACCTTGGCCAATTACTCGACCTCTTTTGTCTTCAATGTTCTCCTGTGTAAAATGGACAAAGGTGGAGTAGATGAGCTCTAAGAGCTCTTAATGGTTCTTAATCTATAATTTGACAAGAAAGAGCCCTGTGGTAGGATCCTCATGGCAGGCATCTCAAGAACAGATTTCATAATAAGGTTATAGTATAATACTCCCTATAAGATTCTTCTTTTAATCAATTCCTTTCCAGATTTGGTTGAGCATTATTCAGATCAGTGTCCCACTGCTGTTCACTGTCAAAGCTAATGATGAAGAGGAGGAAATACAGATGGAGGAAGTAATGTTGTTATGGGAAGAGTTTGGACTTGGGGCTGGAAGACCTGGGTTCCATTCTGACTTGTCATGTCCTAGGTGGTGAGAGTTTCCTTGGGTAAGTCCCTTTATCTCACTAACCTCGTTTTTCTTCATCTATAAATGGAATGTCTGATTCAGAGAGGGAGACCTAACAGCTTTTAAGGTCCCTTCCAAGTACCCATCTATGACCCAATGATCTGCCCTACAGGGTAGTTGCCAAAGTTTTATTGAGATAATCGATGTGAAAGTAAAGTACCAAGGCAAACATGAGAGATTTAGTATCATCAGTGTTGGATTTGCTGACAAACTTTTTTAAAAAAGGAATCCACCAAGGAACTCAACACTCAGATGTACTTAACTTGTCAAAAAAATAAATATGATAATAAGAGCAATTACCTTGAATTGGTATACCAGGATGGAATTTTTTTCCCGCCAACTAACACAAACAATTTATTCTCTCTCCCTCTCACCCACCCCATTGAAAGGGAGACAAGAAAAAGAAAACCCTTATTACACATATGCAATCAGGCAAAACAATATTCCCAACATTGTACATGTCCCAAATAGGTCTCATTCTGCATCAAGTCTGTCACCTCTCGGTCAGAGGTGCATAGCAGAAATCCGTTGTCAGAGCCCAAGAATCACAGCCGGTCATTGGTATCGATCACAATTCTTAAGTCACTCAAAGTTGTTTGTCTTCCACTGTTCTTATTGTCGAAATTGTTCTGCTGATTCTGCTCACTTCATTCTGTATCAGTTTATACAAAGTCTTCCCAGGTTTTTCACTCATTTCAAAGTTTTGCTTAAGGCTGGCTCAATAATACTGATAAACCAATAAACTAAACAGGTTAGGAACTTTTAAAGCAACCATCAGTTAAAGTTACCTCTTCTTACTACTTTCCCTTCTTCTATTTCCATCTAAGGCTTGGAGATGAATGAGGACGTGGGATTCAGTAGGGTTTGTGGATACATGGGAATGGGAGATTGGATGCGGGGGAGAGGGTTGAATGTCACCCAAGTGGAGAGGGAGAATGTGTGCCAGGGACTCTGGAAGTGATTATAGAATCCCTTAGGACGTTAATGAGAGTGAAATGAAAGCAAATACAAAGTATTTCGATAAGCCCCAGCTACTGGTGATACATTTTATAGCCAGCTATTTCTCCAATTCACGTATTTGTGGTTGCTTTGGTAGTTTTTATTAACCCTCCTGAAGCCATTTTTTTTTCCTTGAACTGCTGTGGTCGATCGTGCTGAAATATATTTTGGCACTTATAGAAAACACAGACTATGATGAAGTATATTAAAGGGACTTTTAAAAAACTTGGATTAATGAGCTGATAAGTTATAAACAAGTTGGGATCGTGTGAATTTGTACTTAGGGATTTTCTAAAATGTGAATTATTGATTTGATAGCTTGTAATAAGTCCCTTCGAAACTGTTCTGCTCTATTATTCAATCTTTACTGTGCAGTTTATTGACGGGTTGACTAACACAACGACCCTCTTGGTGATGGGCACGTAGTAAATTCATAGGTTCTTCAGTCTTTCCTTTAAAGGAAACGGACCTGCTAATCACTAGCCAGACTTGCCAGGCAGGACTAGTTATGGCACTGCGATTGGGGAACAAAATACCTTAGCATCTTTCTGCCTGGCTCATTGAATGAACCTGACTTACAGATACAATGAAACTATTTATTCAAAATTCGCTTTTTATCCATGTTAAAATGGTCGGCCTAAGGAAAAGCAGCATGGGTCGTTGGATGTAGTTCTGGCATTGGAGTCGATAGTCCTGACTCCCTGAAGCGTTCCATGAAGCATCCTTGTGATCTTAGGAGAATGTGAGGAAGTCTCACAGCATGTCAGATGGACCTGGATGACCTAGTAGGACCCCAGGTGACTGGATAGGCTCTAAGTAGCAGATCTCTTTTTAATGATCTTGCTTGGTGGATAGAGTTTCTACATTGGGAGCTCCCTATACCAATAAAAACACAGGTCTGGACCAAAAAAAGAAAAAGAATGAGTCTGACTATAATAGTAAAGCTTTCCACCAATCACTCTAATCAGGGAAATGAAAGGGGGAGGGTAGGAATAAAACTTTATACAGCACCTACCATGTTCCAGGCAGTGCTAAGTGCTTTTAAGGGAAGGGAATAAGCTTTCATATAATGCCTACTATGGGCCAGACACTGTGCTAAGTATTTTTTATAAATATTATCTCATTTAATCCTCATAACAACCCTGCGAGTCAGGTGCTGTTATCTCCCCTACACACACGCAATTTTGTAGTTGAGGAAACCAAGACAGAGAGAGTTGAAGTGACCTTCTCAGCTACTAAGTTTCTGAAGCTGGATTTGAGCTCAGTTCTTCCTGACTCTAGGCCCAGTGCACTGTGTCACTGGCTTCCTCTTCAGCAGGTGTTAAAGAGAGAAAGGTGCCAAGGATAGAAAGGGCTTTGAAAAATACATTATATGAAGAATGGTTGAAGGGACCTTGAAGGGCCCGTTTAGGATAGTTAGCCCCCAAAAGATAGAATGTGGAGGAAAGATGATGAACATCTTCAAAAGCTGAAAGATGGTCTTGTAGAAGAGAGAATTACCTGGTATAAACACAACTAACATGGAAATATGTTTTGCATGAGTGTACATGTACAACCTATGTCAAATTGCTTACCATCTCAGGAAGGGGGTAAGGTCAGGGAGGTAGGTAGAAAATACGGAACTCAAAAATTTTTTTTAATTAATGTTAAAAATTGTCTTTACATATAGTTGGGAAGAAAATAAAATATCATTTTTTAAAAATCACCTGTGTGGAAGTAAGGCCAATGGGTAAAAGGTACAGGGAAGATAGGTTTCAACTTACTATAAAATGATTTTCTAAACATTAAATTGTCTGAAATAGGGGAACTTCTTGTTGCTAAGAATATTCTAGCAAAGGCTGGAGACCATCCAGGCCATCATACCATCTTATACCAGTACCTCCTCCATAATTCTTAATATCTTCTTGACTAAGATGCCATGACTTCTTCAAGGTCACTGGGTGTTTAGCTACAGAGTTTGAGGCTAGAACCCAGGGCTCCTGATTCACAGTTCAATGTTCTTTCCACCATGATGCATGGAGTCAATGGGGCCATAGTCATTCTCATTGTGCTCAGTTAGATTTGTCTTGTTCCTAGGAGTGAAACCACACACCTAACCCCACCTAGCTATCTTGCAAAAAAACACATCACTAAGCACAAGGGACTGTGGCAAGAGAAAACGGTTCAGAGAAAATCCTTACCATGAATGAAATAGCCACTCACTGTGGTAATAGGTAAACATATGGCAGCAAATCTAAAAGCTCCTTTTGAGTGAGTATTCCTAGGCTCATACAACTTCTAGATTGAAACGAATGGTAGGATCATAGTATTTAAGACCGGGAGGGATAACCAAGGATTATTGATCTCAAGAATGTAGGTAACTTTATCTGTGCTCTTTGGAATAGCACCAATACTTTTCAGATATCAGTAATGTACACCCCCCCCGAAAAAAAGTCCACAGTAAAACCCCAAACAATTTCTTAAATGTCATTCAAGGGGCCCACATGAATTGACACACACAATGTATAAGCTGGCCTTGGGGCCAGAAAACTTAGTTCGAAGCCTGCCTCTGACACTATTGTCTATGTTACTCTGGGCTAGATATTCAACCTCTCACCCTCAGTGATGTTCTATCACGGTCTATAAATGGAAGTGGAGCTGCTGACCTGCATCGGCAGAGGAAGTTAACTCATCTGGGAGTTCCTAATGCCACTGAAATCACAGGCCTGTCACTATCCTCCTTCATCATTTGCAAAATACTCTCTATACAACTTAGTTCGCTTATGAGTTTGACTCCTTCCTCTCACCGCGTTGTTGCCCTGAGCTGAATGAAACTTTTAAAGCATTTAGGGAAAAGGAAGTTTTCACCAATACACACTAGAATATTGAGCATCGGCTCTCCTTTTGACTTGATTTACTGCTCCTTTCCCAAGGAATTTCAGTGGTTGAGGTACAAACATTATTTTTCTTTGAGCCAAGTTTCCAATGTGTTATTCTCTTCTTTGGGGGAAAAATGAGGCATTGTGATCCACATGAAGGTGGTGAAATATAGCTCACAGGATGAGCCTGATTTGTTTTTCCCTTTGGTTCATGAGAGACCAGGTGGCCGAGGAGGAAAGAACTTGGAAACTCAAAGAATGCACCAGTGTTCACTCAACAGGGTCAAAGGGGAGAAGGATGGGAGAGGTCTAGAAAGAACTTTTTTCATTTTTTAAAAATTAATGTTTTATTTTTTCCCCGTTACATACGAAAACAATTTTAACCTTGATTTTTTCTTTTGCTATTTTGAGTTTCAAATTCTCTCCCACCGCCCTCCCCTCCACTGCCCCATTGAGAAGGCAAGCAATTTGATAAAGGTTATATCATGCAAAACATTTTTCCATATTAGTCATGTTGTGAAAGAAAACATAGACAAAAATCTAAGAAAAAAAAGTATGAAAAAGTATACTTCAATCTGCATTCAGATTCCATTAGTTAGAACTTTTTCTAAAGTAAGAGATGGCTATGAAGAAATAGGTCTGGTGGGGTAACCAGAATCTGGACCAGAGTAGAGCTCTGGGCCTGGCCTGTTTGTGTTCCAATGGACCTAGTATACTCTTTGAAGTTACAGGGCTATTTAGAACTGCCTGGGGGGGACTGGATAATTGGAAAAAGAAAATCCAGCCATTTATTTGGCTGAATTTTTTATTATTTATATGGATGTAATCAAAGTCATATGATGGGGCAATACTAAAGGTGATTGTTGTCCTATGGCTAAAAAAAGCACATGGGCACATGGGACCAGCTCTAAGAGGCACTGGGGGGCAAAGAAAAGAATTCTACCATTATTTTAAAACCCTGTGGCTGACTCTACTTCCCTTTTCTGTGGAAGGAGAATCAGACTGTAATAAGGACTACAAGCAGGTGGAGGAGGTAGGTTGGCCTTTCTTTATGTCTCTCAAACAAAGTGTAACATTCCCTGGGCAAGGGAAACCATTTGGCAAGTGTGAACTGCCCTCATCATGGGTACTTGGTTGGCACACTGATAACAATAGAGTCCAGAGATCACATAATACTTGTACTGCCCACTTCACAGGGTTATGGTAAGAGATTATAAAATGTATAGTATCCACTATAAATGCCATGTAAAATGTCAGCCGTATGATTGTGCACAGCAGAAGAGTCAGACTCACCAGGTCACAGGGTAAGGAGCCTGACGCAAGCTGCTGATTTCACTTATTAAATAACTTTTATAAGGGAACCTCACAATTTCACGTGACTTCTTATATCACATTCACATAATGCCCTGGGACATTCACAGAACCCCAGACTCTCAGAGATGGAAGGGACCTCAGAGGTCAACCAATACCAGAAATGGTATAACCTTTACAATCTATCTGAAGAGATATAGCCTTCTTTTACTTGAAGGCCACCAGGCAGGGGCAACCTAAGTTACTAAGAGTTACGAAAAATTTCCTCATGGAAAGCCTTTGTAATTTCCACATACTGCTTTTAGTTCTTTTCTCTGGGCCCAAACAGAACAAGTCTAAATCTTCTTAGACATGCGTATGTAGTTTCCTACCTTAGATATCATACATCTTTTCTGATTAGTATACTACTTATGGTCTATAAACCAGGAGCCAAGAAAAGACATTGGGATAGTAAGAGGAGCAGAAAAAGTCACAAGCTGAAGTGTCTCACCAACTGGATAGGAGCTGATTATGAATATCTGGAAATAGACATAAGTGAATTAACCCAAGAAGCCTTAAGAAACAGATAACAGTATGTTGGGACAGGATTCTGGACAATTCAATGTAGAATGTCATCTCTATGCTTATCCCAAATGAGTATGAGAAGCAGAATCCCCCTAAATGTCAATGTAAATATAACCCTTTTATGTTTCTCCCAGGACGTGGAAATTCAATGATAATAGATCACATCCACAATAATTACTGGAGCACACTGTCCAGGAGTCAGCCCTGTCACTCATCTTTGTATCAACAAGACATCCAACAAAACTAGCAGGGGAAAAAATCCCAAACCCTGAATTCCAGACTTCCACTTAAGAGAGTCTAATGGTAAGTAAAACACACAGACGTCTCTTTTTTCTAAACAGTGTGCCAAAAAGAAAAGACCAGACTTGGTCGGTTGGGAAATGGATCTTTAGGGAACTGTAGTAACGCACCCCCTTTTCCCAGATCTGAAGACTGACTTCAGATGCCAGAAAAAATATGTCAATTTAATGAGGTAGAGAAGGACAGGGGGTAAAGCAAAGAGAAGATTTTGCTGAGGGAAGAATGTCATGGAAGCAATCGAATTGACTGATGTGGTTTCTGATCATGACACCTGGCACATTAGCTAAGAGCACCCTTCCAGAGGGCTGTCATGGAGGCAATCCTAGTGCCCAGGCTTCCAGGTTAGCCTCATTTCATGGAGGATACTAGTCAAATCCACCCTAAAGCAAAGGGACAGCAAGCATGGTTACTGTGGGACTGAGGATGAAGCCATTTACCACCTGTGTGACCTGAGACAATCACAGTACCCTTCTGAGCCTCAGTTTCCTCATCTGTAAAAGGAAAATGTGGACAAGAAGGCTTCTAAGCTCCCTTCTAGCTCTAAATCTAAGTCATTTGAAAGTTTTGCTGCATCCTTGCCTATATTTTAGTGACCCGGACTTTCCATTTCCTGCCTCCAAATATATGGGGGATGGGAAGGAGTAAAAAGGGTCACAACCTTTCAGATCCTTGGGTAAAGGTCCCAACCAAGCACAAAGTACTGCCCCAAATGGGAACTTGTCAGGATTGGGAAAAGGAAAATGAAAGCATTCAGCCAACCACCCACTGCTGCTGCCAATCGGCTCATTTCCATGTTTCAAACAAAAGCCATTCAGGGAAAATGTCAGACAAAGAAACGAGTGATATCGCAGGTGGCTTCTGTCAATCGCTAACTTTCCTCCTCAGGACATATATTAAATTACCTTATTGACAGCAACTATTAAAATTATGAATTTTTAATCTTCATTCATTTCTTCCCCACCTCTCCCACCACTCATCCCCCCACCATCACTGTCCTCCTTTTGAGCAGAATACCTGTCTAAAGGGTGAGTAGGAAAGACAGAAAGAAATGACATACCATCCCTATTAGCAACCTGACATATTAGAGAGCTTGAGTCTTCCCCTCACTTCAAAACCCACCTCCCCCACCAGAAAACCACCCCACAAGCCTGTCAGGGGAGAAAGATATAGTTTATACCTAGATATGAGCAATTTCCTAATTGTTCAGGGAAGGGAAGTTAGAAAGGCTTATGAGAAATACAAGAGAGATCCCTGTATACCATCTGTGAGGGATGACAGAGGTGGTAGGAAGGCAGATGTCCAGGTTGACCTTTGGAATCAAAAGCTAGGGAAAGCAACAAAGCCAAATGTCCTTCTGCATATGACAAGCCTGGTGGAAAGGTGACTAGAGATGTTCTTCTTTCTCCCCTCCCCCCAAAGAAGTTAGACCTGATGCATAAAAGAAGTTTAAAAACAGTATTAGAATGCAGAGGTAGATGTTCAGAACTTGCGTCTGCTTTAGTAGCAGGTCCCCTGTGAAGAGCAGTGGCATTACTTGAGATCACTGGGTTGGCCTGCTCACCCAATATTAACAAAGAACTGGAGTTGCCTCCCACATTTTTGGTAGCCTTTACTTTTCTGCTGCCTGAATTTCCTCAGCAGTAGTAGCTACTCTGGCCACCGTCTCCCTCCACCCGACCTCCCTCTGTCTCTGTCTGTCTGTTTCTCTCTCTCTCTGTCTCTCTCAATCTTTCTGTCTCTGTCTCTGTCTGTCTCGCTCCCTCCCTCCCGTTCTTTGGCTATCTATTCAAAAGCCAAGATCTTAAGGAACCACTGACACAAAGTGATCTGAACAGTTCATACAGTATAGGTTCCTGTCAAATTTGTCCAAAATGTTGTTGCTGTTTGCCCTTCATTCTCGAAGAGGACCATGACATGAGGAAGGTGATGCCATGACATGCAAGTGAATTGGATTTAAGTGAGGGAGGCTGTGCAAGGTCACCAGACTCACTTTCTCCTCCTGAGCTATCTGGGTCCAGTGGCGAGATAAAGATTAGGACGACTGGAGATGACCCCAGATGTGTCCAAAAATAAGCCACACTCAAATATTCTGCCTGAAAAGGATTCACAGCAGAGACCACTTTCCAATCCCATCCTCCACCTGAGCAAAACACTAGGATATGGGAAGCTCAGTGGCAAAACGGGGGGCGGGGGGAAAGAAAAAAAGAAAGGCAAAAAAACCAGAAAGATGATGTAGAAGTGACTAGGACTTGAAAAAAATAACTCAAGAAACAATCACTTTTATGACAAGGAAGGCCGTGGACTTTAATGGAAACATCACTATTTTAAATTGTGCTAAGCCAAGGCACTCATTAATATAATACCTTGGGAATGAAGAGAGAATATCGTTCTTTCTTTTTCATTTTGCTCTTCAAGATTTTTTTTCTTTTTGGCTTGTACTGTATTGCCGTTTCATTTGGGTAGAATGGTTTATTTCTTTCTCTCTGAGATCTGGGCAAAATGTCAAGAGCTGTATCAATATGTATATTTATGAAGAATTATACACAAGAGGATCAAAGTATTCATAGCTCACAGGCAGGGGGAGGTGAGAATATGTTTTATCATTTTTAAGTTACACAGGCGCCTTTCCACAAGAGGAGGCCAAGCTATTCCCCACAGCAAACAAACCTAAACCATAGAAAGAGGGGCTCTGGAACCTGATTAACTTCTGGCCAGGCAGAAACTTCATGGGGTTGTGCTGGGGAAAAACAAAGCAAATTTTGTTGAAATCTCATAAAGTAAACCCAGCCATTTCACATGAATGAAGACAAAAATTAAAGGTACTGAGCTCTTCCCAGGGTAGGGGAATGAAATCTGCACTGAACAAGGAAAATCTGTTGCCGCCAGGATTTCTGTGTAGCTTGTCAGTGAGGTGAGTAGTTTCCTGAGTTCAGCTCAGGTAGTTGAGTTGTATCATTCTTGGGAAATCTTATGCTCAGTGCAAGAATTCTTGAGCATCATTATACTGGTGGTTGTGTTTGTAGTAACAGCAATCTCCTGCTCTGGATCCTCAGTACTTGGGATGAACAAAGGGTGGGGACACATTATTTCTCTATCTATGGGAATCTCGAATTATTTATCCTTCCATCTCTCTGGGTCAGGAAGGAGATTTGCGATTGTGAGAGGTAGACATGACCTTTGGATCCTTGAGTCCAACCCTATCATTAGACAAATAAAAAAATGCTGAGGCCCACACAGCTTAAATGACTTGCCCCTGGTCCAGAGAAAATCACTGGTACGGTCAACTCAACTCAGGGCCACAGAGATGTAATGGTGGAGGGGCCTTCCTTTGCTTTTCCAAAGCCCAGACCAATTGAACTGTCATTATCTCGTATCACTGCAAACTAAACTGTAAGCCCCTCTGTTCTGCAGATGACTTAATTCAAATATGGGAAAAGACTTTTAATGTCCACTAATTTCTAATAATGGTTCTTTTTTTGCTGGAGAGCAATTCAAAGTGCAAAAACACAATCCTCAACTGAAAGTTATATCTGTAATTTCATCAGCATAGGGAACCATTTCTACCAATGTGGTTTGAAACCTGTCTATAATTTAGTAGCCAAATTCTAGTCACACAGAGGGTCGACTGGTCACACATCCTAATAAATATCAGAGACAGGATCTTACCCGGCTCTTATCCACTTCAAGCTCAACATTCTATCTCCTATGCCACAGCTGCTTTTTGAGAACTCTACACACTCCAACTCCAAGGTCAAAAGACAAATGAGTCCTGTCCGAAGACAGCCTCTCCCACAGGAATGTGCCACAGAGTCATCTCACTCTACCAAAAGCAAGTCTTTCAGTTTGATTCGGCAAGCCCATGGATGGGAGGCTGGCAGCCTTTTTGAAAGAGAAGCCATTGGGCTTTGTAAGCAATTTGCCACACTTGTCATACTTCCTGGATAAAAGCCATTCCCTGAGGATATTGTTCTAACAAAATTATCCACTGCTAAGGCCAGCAGCATGCTCGTCTTGTCTCAATCAAGGCAACAGAGAGAGGAAAACCAGCCATGAATGTCTGTCATTTGAATGATTAGCCTTTGTGACGATAGAGACGGCTCAAAAAGGCTGGTTCTTAGTGGTTCCTAATTCTTCACTGATAAATAATTTCTTTATGTCTATTAAGGACATGTAAAGATGAATACTGTTGCAAGGTGTGATCCAGCTAATGACAGAAAAATCAATGTAAATAAAGAAAAAATACCCTGGGTCACCAAATAAGGTGAGATGAGACCAAATAAGGATGTCCAACGCTTCCACAGGAAAAAGGCAAACACGTGGGGCTTAACAGAAAGTTCAGGGATCGATCTCATCAAAATGTTTACCATTAGGCCTTTCACACTTTGTTGCTAACCATCCTTTCCTTTTTTGTTTTAAAAATGTAGGAAAAATCTTGTATTAAGAGCAAAAGATTTCAAGTGGAAGGAACCATGGGAGTCATCTAGTCCAAATGACACATGTTATAGATGAGGAATCTGGAACCCAGAGAAAGGAGTAGATTTGCCCAAGGCCGCATAGCAAGCAAGCTGCAGAACCAGGACTCAGAGCCAGTTCCTTTGATTCCACATCTGGTGATCTTTTACCAATTCCTCACTGCTTTCTACAGTTTCTTTATGTGAGCATTACATCTGCCAAACTGATTTTCCTTAAACATAGGTCTGATTATGTCACTCCATTGTGATAACTTTTGTTTCTGTTCAGTCATTTCTGGTTGCATCCAGTTCTTCACGACCCCATTTCAGGTTTTCTTGGCAGAGATACTGGAGGGATTTGCCATTTCCTTCTCCAGCTCATTTTATAAATGAGGAAACTGAGGCAAACAGGGTTAAGTGACTCGCCCAAGGCCACACAGCTAAGTGTCTGAGGCTGGATTTGAACTCAGAAAGATGAGTCTTCCTGATTCCAGGCTGCACCTCTAGCCCCAGATGCCTCTACATTCTTTTCAGGTTTTAAAGCCCTTCATGATCTGGTTCCAATTTACCTTTCCAGTTTTATTATATTTTATTTATTCCTTACATTTGATGATCCATTTCCTATCTCCTTGCCTTCACAAATTTCAGATTTCATTTAGCTACCTCCTCCATTTTGTATCTTTGAAAGGATCTGTTCAAGAGATCCCAGAGGCACACCTTGAGAAAACATTGGAAATTCAGAAAATTAATGATTCTCTCAAGTTTATTACTTAGTTTAACAAAAGAAGCCGAATATATTCTTCTTTCTGGGCCTCAGTGTCTCCAAAAGTTGGAGGGTCGATACTGATGTCCGGTGCAATACTTACACTGTTAGGCACATTTGCTGTGTCAGTTAGGCTGCTTAAAAGTTGTTTTTTGGTTTTTAGGGGTTTTTTGGTTACAATTAAGGGTTCTGTGGAAGGGAACCTAGAGGTGAAAGAGTTGTGGGATAAAAAACAAAGGTGACGATAGAACTTTCTTCAAACAATCGAAAATGGAGGTTGAGTATCTCATACCAAAAGATGTCGGAAAGCTTAGCTAATAAATGAATGGGGAGGAAATTATTTTATTAAATGCATGAAGTATGAGAATATCTGGAACACATATTTGGGAGGGGGTCTCAAGAAGTAATCTGTACAGGTTTCTGTCTCTAACATCCCAACTACAAAGCCAGAGATGACAATTCTATATCTACCTTGGTGGTCTCTTAGGCTGGTATTGTTTTTCATTGAGTCAAGAAGGACTTCCTTCCGTCTAACTAAATGATGAAATTGGAGTCTATTAGCCCTTGCCTTGTAGACAGGGGGTTGAAGAATAATTAATCATCTTCACCCTCTTCAAGAAAAGATAACAATGAGGTCGGTCCTTCGCCTCCTCTTCTCTAAGCTAAATAAACCCAAGTCCTTTCATTTTATTTCATGGGTCCTATTTCCTTGTTTTGAAGTTAATTTTCTCTGAGTTCTCTAGCTTTCTCTCTCTCTCTCTTTTTTTGGCCCAGACTGTGATTTCGTTAATGTAAGGATCCCCAGTGTGAAAATTCCATATGTCGACACAGACTGGCAATTAATTCATCTCTATCTTATGATTTTGGAATTGCCTGGGGGCACTGAGAGGTTAGGTGACTTGTCTGTGCTTACAGAACTATTATGTGTTAAAGACAAGACTTGAACTCCTGTCTTCTTTGCTGCCCGTCAGGTTCGCCCTATCTCAAAAAATAGGATGACAAAATGAGGTCACAAACGATAGAAGAGCTGGGGCTAATGGCTTTAGGATTTGGGGAGCTCATTATTTTTCATGTCCCAGAGGGCCCTAGCCTTGGTATAACATCGAGGCAGCAGCTGGAGATGATAGATGAGGCACAAATTAAATGCTCACCATGACCACTAGCTTCTTTCCACAAACACCCAGAGATCCTCATGAAGTCCTTGGGGATTCCATGGATCATGGTGTGAAAGCCATTGGCCATCACTTATCACTAAAATGCTTTCAGATCTTATAGACTATCAGGAAAATTCTGCCTTTATGTTTCTGATTCATTCAAACTTAACAATCAAAATCTCATTTCATCAGAGCTTTTTGATGTCTCGACTCTCTCAGTTTCAAGCCTTTCTTAATTAAAAAAAGCCTTCAAAAGCTGTTTTAAGAAATTTCTAACTCAATATTTACTAATATTAGTAACTTCTACTTTAATATTTACTTTAGGGGTAGGAAACCTGTAGCCTCAAGGACACATGGCCTCTAGGCTGCAGGTTCCCCACCCCTGATTTTGTTTGAAAAAAACAGAATGACGATGAATAGAGGTCAGTAAAATGTGTTTTTTGGTGCCTACTCCAACCTTCTAACCTCCCACCCCCTTCATATACCATTGCTACTATTGGATAAGTAGATAAAACATTGGACTCGTAGTCAGGAAAACCTGAGTTCAAATCCAGCCTCAGATACTTACGAAGAGACACTTATTAGCTATTTGACCCTGGACAAGTCATTTAATCTGACTGCCTCAATTTCCTCATCTGTAAAATTTGGGGGGGGGGTGGTTGTTAACAATCCCACCTACTTCCCCAAGGTTGTTGTGAGGATGAAACTGGATAATGTTTTGATGTGCTTTAGATATTTAGATAAATATTAGTTATTAATATTATTGTTAATTATTGCTATAGGATGAGGGCATCAGGGTTTTGGTCTTAGGTCAGATGAACAATATTCTGGGACAACACAGATGATGGGACCTAGTCAACAAGTGAGGTTACTTGGGCTGGGTTTTTTTTTTTCTTATTAATTTACAAAGGCCGTAGAATCATAGCTTTAGACCCGGAAGGAAAGTTAGAGATGCTGCTCCAGGTGGGTTTAACTCATGGTCCATGGATAGATTTCAGGGGTCTGTGAGCTTAGAAGGGAAAAACATCACGTCTTTGTTCCAATACCCTGTATATTTTATGTTATGCATTTAAAAACATTCTGGGAAGGGGTCCATCCCATGACACGAAAGAAGTTAAGAACTCCCAGATTAGTCCGATTTTCTTTCATTTACAGATATGGAAACTTGAGTCCAGAACCTAAGTGACTTGCTATCAGTTGTAAAAGTAGTAAACTATAGAACTAGTCTTCGAAGGAAGGAAACAAACATTTATTAATGTGCCGGGCATTGTTATAAGTTCTTCACAAATATTACCTGATTTGATCCTTACAACAAGACAATCCTGAGAGGCAGGTGCCATTATGATCCCCACTTAGTAGTTGGGGAAACTGAGGCAAACAGAAGTGAAGTGATTTACCCAGGTTCACATAGCTAGTGAGTGTCTCTTAGTAAGCTACCCCTTGGTAAGCATCTGAGGCTGGATTAGAACTCAGGCCTTCCTGACTTTAGCCCCATTGCTCTATGTAATGTGCTTCCTAGATCCAGAACTCTTACCATCCTGCCTCCCTGGCTGGTGTGGTTTGTGGTGGAACTAGCACAGTAAAATCAAAATGTCTTCTCCTTTAGGCAATATTTACCCATTATGAGTCATTATAACCTTAGGTTTATAAAATTAGGTTTTTGGGGAGTTATTTTTAGTTCTGCGAAGAGTAGTGAGGAATACAGCAGAACATGGGGAGGAGTTTGGGATAGAGGAGGCTGGGCCGCTTGAGGACCACCTGAGGACCCTAGCTGCAGAGAAGAAGAAGGATGAATGGGTGCAGAGGAGAAATTTCACTTGCCGCACAGTTTTACTGAGGACCAACTCCAGGCCTGGTTGATAATGGTACTCTAATAATAACATCCCTTATTGCTAACATTTAAACATCACTTTAAGGTTCGCAAAACACTTTACATATATTGTTTCACACGATCATCACAACAACCCCGTGAGATAAGTGCTATCATAGCCATTTTTGCAGATGAGAAAACCAAGGCTTCAACAGATGAAGCTACTTACTCAAGGTCACTTAGCTCACAGGTACAAAGGATCCAAATTCAAATCTCCCTCACTCCAAATACCACGCTGCATTCATTATGCTAACCTGGCTAACTTTCCAGTCAATTCAGCAAATATCAAGTGAGCACATCCTCACATCCTGTGTGTGTGTGTGTGTGTGTGTGTGTGTGTGTGTGTGTGCGTGTGCGTGTGTGTGTGTGTGTGTGTGTGTGTGTGTGTGTGTGTAGGTATTAAAGATGAATAATACCCAGTCACTGCTTTAAAAGTTCAAGTTGTTATCCAGTCATGGTTTTCTCAGCAAAGATACTGGAGGAGTCTGCCACTTCCTTCTCCAGTTCATTTTATAGATGAGGAAACTGAGGCAAACAGGGTTAAGTGACTTGCCCAGGATCACACAGCTAGAGGCCAGATTTAAACTCAAGAAGAGGAGTCCCCCTGACTCCAGGCCAGGTACTCTACCCACTGCACCACCCAGCTGCTTTTAAGGGTAAACAGTCTTAAAGGAGAGCTAAGATATAGTCTCAAAAAACTAATGGCATTATCCTTGTCTTATCGCTCTTTGTTGCTGTTCAGTTGTTCAGTCATGGTGACCGCATGGACCGTGGCACACCAGGTTCTTCTGTCCTCCACTGTCTCCCAAAGTCTGTCCAAGCTCATGTTCATTGTTTCTATGATATTATCCATCCATCTCATCCTCTGCCATCCCCTTTTCCCTTTTGGCTTCGATCTTTCCCAGCATCAGAGTCTTTCCCAATGAATCCTGTCTTCTCATTACGTGGCCAAAGTATATAAGCTTCAGCATTTGTCCTTCCAACGAATAATTAGAGTTAATTTCTCTAAGTATTGACTGATTGAATCTCCTTGCTGTCCAAGGAACTCTCAAACGTCTTCTCCAGCACCACCATTCAAAAGCATCGATTCTGTGGCACTCAGCTTTCCTTAATAGTCCAACTTATCACTCTTAGTAGATTATAAACTCCCAAAGAATCACAAAATCATATGATTTCATAGCTGTAAGAGATCTAATCCAACTTCCTCATTTTACAGATAAGGAAACAAAGAAAAAATCTTTTGTTTTTCATCTATAACAGCTCTCTGCTCCATTTTTCCTATCTGTAAAATGGGGATAACAACATCTACATCCCTGGGTTGCTGTGTGGATAAAATGCACTAATATTTGCAAAGTGCTTTGCAAATATTAATGTGTTATGTAAATGCTAGCCACCCTACACCTGGGATAGTACATTGTATGAAGCAGATAATCAGGGAGGGATTATGAGATGAATGAATAACTGAATGAATAAATAGTAGGATGCAAAGAGAGTGCTATGGAAGTGTTGAGGAAGGAGAGACTATTTCTGGATGGAGGGATGGGGAAGTCTTCATGAATGATGGGACATACGAGCTGGGTCTTCAGTTTGATTCAAATCAATTCAGTAAACATTTTTAAGTGCCTACTATGTGCAAGGCACTATGCCATGAGTAATATTTTAGCAGATAAAGATGTCAGAGAGAGCATTCAAGGCAGGGGAAATTTCAAGAACAAAAGCAGACACACACAGGATATAATATGATGGGAACTTTTTGAGGACAGAGACTTTCTGTATTTTGTCCTCAGGCTGTAGGCAAGAGCCTAGTCCACAGTGGGTGCTTTGTAGACTGATGCTTTTGTTTAGCTGGAGTCTAGTGGGAATGAAGAGAAGATAAGGTTGGAAAAATAGGTTAGGTGGGAAGATTTGAATGTATTGATGCAGAGTGAAGTGAGCAGGGCAGAGAGAGAACAATTTATACTATAACATAAAAATGAACAGTTTGAGAGACTTATGAATTCTGATGAACACAATGAGCAACCCACCTCCTGGTAGAAAAGTGATAGGCTACATATGCAGAATGAGACGCTCATTTCCACACCAGGCCAATGTGGGAAATAGCTTTGTAAGACTATCCATACTTTTAACAAAGATTTTGTTTTTCTTTTTGGGGATAGGGGAAGGTGCAGAGAAGTGGAAGAGAAAGAAAATAAATGCTTGATAAGTGAGAAAAATTGTAATCAAAAGAAAAAAAGTAGGTTAAACCTATATTGAGTACTGCCTTAAATTCCAAATGAAGTAATTTGGGTTTTATTCAGGAGGCTACAGGAGCCAATGAAGATTTCTGAGTAGGAAGTAGTCTGTTCATAGCTGTGGCTTTAGGAAGGCCACTCATAACAGATTGCTGGATGGATCAGAAAGGGGAAAGACTGGAAGTAGAGAGACCAGTTAGGTGGTGAATAAATGCTGTGGATTGATTGATTCTGCTTGATTCACTTGGCCTTGGTTTCTATGTTTCTCTGGTAGACACGTACTTGAAAAGAAAAAGGGTTTTACAGAGGTGATGGAATTACAATAGTTTGGATATGGCCAGAGGGGAACGAAGAGTGTGTTGATAGCCCCTTCCTGGTCCCTGAGTTGCGGTGGGAGAGGGGGACCCTGGGAGGAGAGCCCCACAGCTTAGCTTTCGAGATATCATACCAACCAAGAGTGTCTGAAGAAGACAACTCAGTAGGTCCCAAAGAGGTGGAAAGATCTCCCTTAGTGGGGCAAGGAACTTTCACTGAAGGAAGAAATCGTTAAGCAGCAGTTAGGACATTCTCCTTCCTCACTGCTATGTTACAGTCTGCCCAAGCTGCATCTGGAAAATCTCCGAGGAAATATTAATTGCCTTCCTGAGTAAAACTCTGTATGGGTCTGCTTCCTTCCACAGTCTAGCCTGCAGAGACAATAGATGCTGACTGTGCCTGAGGATGGGGTCCACCCGATTAATCACCAGTTACTAGTTATTACTATTGGCATGGGCTAGGAGGCAGGTCTATCCACCCTCAGAACCTAGGGCATGGGAGCACATACACTACAGTTTTAATTTTAAACCAGCACACGGAGTTGGCAGGTAGCTGAGGAAGAGAAGAAACTGAGGGAAATCAGCATGTGGCACTTGAGGGATTTTTGCATCTGGGTAGGAGGTAATGAAAATAACAATGTTTTTTTTCCCCTTTTCTTTCTGGCATGAGTAGAAACATACAAAGTAGAAGCTACAAGAAAATGTCAGAACCTTAGAATTTAAATATATTCTGTTGCTCTCTCCCCATAGCCACAATAGTGATATTTGCATGGGGGTCAAGTTCAAATACAATGACCTGTAACACTTTGCCCCTGTCAGAACAGATCTGAATTTGGGATTATTGTTTAGGTACCAGTACCAACTTTTGAAGGGGACATAAATAAGCAGGCATCCTGGGATGGTGAAGGGCCTCAAAACCATGCCATGACAAGCATTTGTAGAAGGTCCTGAAATGCTTAGCCTTGGAGGAGGAGAGCCTTAGCAGGGACATGATAGTTTCCCTCAAATACTTAAAGGCATATGAAAGAAAGAGTAGGTAGGCTTCTTCTGGTTGGCCTCATAAAGCAGAATTAAGAGCAACAGGAAACCCACAGAGCCCTAGGATCATCTAGCTCAGGGGTTCTTAACCCTTTTTTGGATCACGAATGCCTCTGGCAATCTGATGAAGCATATAAGCCCCTACTAAGAACAATGTTTTTAAATGAATATGTAGTGGGGTGATGAATAAATGAATACGGTGCATGTCCAAATCATCTAACATGGAGGTACCATGCGTCTCTACCATGCCCTACCATGTAAGTGGAACCAGCCTTTTTCAAGACTGGATGTGTAGCCAGAAGAGGCTATGTCTTTAAAACTAGCAGACTGAGATAGTCTCAGTATTTTTTCTTATGTGTTCTTTCCTGCTGTGTGATAGTGATCACACCCAGTTCACCATAGTACAGGTACCATGAACTGACCCATTTCTCATTTTAGGCCTGGTGGCCCCGAGAAACAGGCCTGGGGTACTTGTTTCTGCTCGGTATTGTCTGTCCTCCACATCAAGGTGCAGGTGGCAATCCCTTACCAGACATGGGAGTTTGAGCAGCGGTGACCTCAGAACCATGTTGTAGCTAGATAACCCATCCAGGAAGCCCTGAGAAGCCAAGGTGCCTGGGACTTGATCCCAAGGGGGTTTTAGTCTTGGAATTCAGGACTGTGCCCTATAAGAATTGAACTAAGCCATGAACCTAATCCCCTTCTCCTCCCCAGAGACTGAGGTGTTATAGGGGGAATTAAGCTCCATGCATATAAGTTTGTTTATTTGTTAACATACCTTTAAAGTAAACATTCCTTTAGCTAATCTATTAGTGGCTAAGAGAACAAGGGTGAAAGGAGTCCTTTCTACACTTGGGGTAACACCACTAGTGGGGGCTAGAGTCATTTGCAGAAAACCTAGACACCCCCAATCCCCTTACAATGCCTGAGAATACTGGAGGAGGGGTGAGATGTAAACTAGCCGGTGGGGTCCAGAAGTCAATGTTACACAAAAAATAAATACATAGGATTGTAAAGCAAATCAATTATATTAAAATATCTATCCATTGATCAACTGGTCAATCTATCTACCTATCTATCCACATATATGTATATGTGTGTATATATATACATACATATATGTGTTTATATATACATACATATGTGTGTGTGTACATACATACACATGTGTGTATATGAACAAGTTCATAGCCCCAGATTAAAAACCTCTCCTCTAATTTGATCCCTTCATTGTAAAGATGAGGAAAGTGGGGTTCAGAGCAGTCGACTGGTCCGTATTTGCAAAGTTAGCAAGTGGCAGAGCTAGGATTTGAATTCAGGCCCTTTGGCTCCATGTTCACTATTTTTTTTTCACTGTCCTATCCCATATCAGTTTGTCTCAAAAGAAAATTTCCTAAAAATGGTAGGTTTTAACAAGTGGAACAGGCTGACTCTGAGAGGTTTCTCCTTCATTTAAATCTTCCAACAGACATTGGATAAAACTTGTTGGGCAGGTTATAGAGGCAATTCTTGTTTGGGTCTGGGTTCAACTAAACAGCCTCTGAGGCCCTTTCCACCTCTGAGATTCTATGAATGCTGAGATTGTACAAATTCAATTTCATTCTAACTCTGTTCCAATAAATGCCTTGGGCTTAAAGACCATTTTGTTAGGCAAACATTTTGGTGGTTTGGTATTTATTGTAGTGGCATTTGACCTGTATACATCATCTCAAGATTTGCATTTCAATTAAAACATCTCTGGTGGTCCATTTCTTTACCTTTCTTTAATGAATTTTGACAGCAAAGTATACACAAGTTGATTTGTTCCTTTTCCCCTATTTCTGTGGCTAAGACATTAGTGTTTATGCCAAAGTTGTGTTGACTCTGAATCATTAATGAAATTAGCCTCAATTCCATTCCCTCAGGATATCTCTGTCAAGAGACCTTGAAGACTTTTTAGTGCAAAAATTCACTTTCAAGACCAGAGTTGACATCTCAGGGGATTTAGCATCTTAAAACAGTGCACAGAAAATGCATGTACAGTAATTAAGTTCTATATATTTATGAAATATTAGGTTCTATTTATTTGTGAAAAACTGACCAGTCAAGACACTCACTAAATAAAGTTTTATGTCAGCATGCAAAAAAACTAGGCAGGGAGAGGGCAGAAATCTAGAATGGTAGAGCTTGGCCCTTTGGCTTTGGGTGTATATAGTAATCAGGTTTTATATATTTTATATATTTATGAAACACTGGCCAGTCAAGACACTCACTAAACAAAGTTATATGTTAGCATGCAGAAAAAATTGGGGGAAATCAAGAATGGTAGAACTAGGCCCTTGGCTTTTGATGTGTACCTTTGTCCGTAAGGCCAATTGTAAGGTTTTTGGTTTTTGGTATTTTAGTATTTCAACCAAAGAGCTACACTTTAGACTTCTTGTGGGACTGCCTGTTTAAAGGACAGGGCATAAAAATTCACATATTGGATCAGACTGATGGTTCAGCCCATATAATTTTCTGTCTATGAGACTGCCCCAAAGGAGTTCTTATGGGAGAGCACGATGATTACCTCTCATGACACCAGGTTAAGGTTATGTGCTAAACATCCTTAACTTCCCTGAAATAATGTATCATTTCCAGGAATGCGTTTATCTTTATTGCAATGATTTTAAGAAGAGGGCATAGGGGTGACTATCAAGATTCTTCATTTATAACTTGCTCTGTACAAGAGGAGTTGCTAGGAATCAATCATGCAGGTGAACACTGATATGACTAAAGGCCAGCATGCCCAGCCCATGAAGGGACTACTGAAGTGGGGTTACAGGGGCAGCTCCACTTCGTGCTGAGTCTGACCTTTATTCCTTCCCAGTGTGGCTACAGCTACTGGCCAGGACTCTGGAAGTTGGTATCAGGAACATGGTGCCCCAGAGCTTTACACAGGCCTTACTTGCTTCAATATGGACCAAAACTAGCTTTTTGCACTATTTAATGAGATGGAGCAATGTACAGATAGAATAATAAAACAAATCTGCAGAGTGGTAGATGGAATGCTGGACCAGGAGTCAGAAGACCTGGGCTGCTGTCCTGGCCTTCAGTGAGCCATTTGGCTTTTTAAGTGCCTTGATCTACCAAAATAGATCTATCTATCTACCTGCCCTGCTTACCCCATAAGGTTGGGTGGTAAGCTCATAGGAAAGAAGACTATTAAAGAATACTACAAATACTACAAATCTGTGATTTTATTGACAAGGACATTCCCTCAGACCTAGGTTCAAATCCACTTCTCACATTTTCTAGCTGCGTGATTTCTGGTAGATCATTCATCTTCTTGGGTCCTCAGTTTCTCCATTTGTAAAATGAAAGGGGTGGACTAGATAATCTCCAAGGTCCCTATATTTACGATCCTATGAACTCCTCCATTCTCAACCCTCTTGTGTTATTCCTGTCCAGGTTCTCCCAAAAGTTCTCCGCAGGGTCTATCTAGTATGCCAGAAACCAAAGAGTTGGAAAGATAGATGGCACCATGATTTAAAAGATCAAGAATGATCATTTGTTGATAGCCACAGACATGTCCTAGTCCAAATCAGTTCTTTAAAAGCAACCTGCCTATTCAGCTAGGTCTTATAGACCAGACTTTATCTCTAATCACCTGTTAGCAATGGTTCAAAATTTCAGAAGAGTGAAGTTTCTAGTAGCCCATTAATTATATGGATAAATTAGTCATCTATAGAGTCTCAGAGGCAGCTGGTAGAATAGGGATAGAGCGCTGGGCCTGAAGTCAAGATGACTCGAATTCAAATCTAGCCTCAGACACTTTCTTAGTAAGAGAGAGTTTACTAAGAGACATTTCCTAGCTATGTGACCCTGGCCAAGTCACTTAACCCCTGCCTCAATTTCCTCAACCATAAAGTGGGGATAATAATAGCACCTACTCCTAGAGCTGTTGTGAAGATTAAATATTTGTAAAAGTATTTAGCATGGTTCCTGGTACATAGCAAATGTTGCATGACTATTTATTCCCTTCCTCTCACCCCTATGTAGTTTAAAAATAAAAAGCAACAGCTCCATGATGTGTGTGTGTGTGTGTGTGTGTGTGTGTGTGTAAGCCTCATTTTCCTTATCTATAAAATGGGTTGGATAGGCTAGATGATTTCTGAGACCCTTCTGCCTCTTACACTGTTTGAAACTATGAGTCCATAAGACATACCTTATATTCTTTCAGATGTGCCTCATACTGGGAAATAAGAATTATCACAAACCCCTAATAGCAAAATCAGGTTTCTCTCTAAATCCGTAGCTTTCCAGTATGTTGGATAGAGCCATTGTTCAATCCCTCAAGTGTTTAAATCTCCTTATCTCTCCACCTAGTTATTGTTAATTTGTGGCTGTGTGATTATCATTCCATTATTAATAAGCCACGATAAGATTGGGAATAGCTTTGTGGTGTTCAGTTTCAACGCTGCCTCAGGCAGGTATAATAGCTCTCGTGATAAATGCCCCCCTCCATGCTGAAAAGATTCACAGTTCCCAGGGCACAGAGACTATATGAGTCTCTTGGGACAGCCTATTTCCTCATCTGTGTAGCCATTCAGCGGCCCCCAAAGAGGCCAGGGCCTCCTTCTGTTTATCGCATCTACACATGCTGTTATCAATCAGAGCACAAGCCTTCACCTTCTGTGTGGCCAGACAATGTACACATCCTCCTTCTCTGGTGTCAGATCTCATGCCAACACATACCTCAGCACGGCTCCCAAGAGCTGCCAATTACTCAAGGGTAAGACCATGAGTCTAAGACAGAACCAGGAATTAGATAGCCCAGGTCTCAGGGGACCCTGAGCTGATAGAGAGTGGATTTCTTCCACTTATCAGCTCCATCTGAAGAGGCCACTGAAGGGTACAAGGCGATGAGGAGGGCAGACAGCAAAAAAGAAAAAAGACAGCAAAAAAAGAAATACCAGAGAAAATAACTGACATGACAAGATGACCAATGATGTAAAAATACAAATGTTGTATTTCTTAAATAAGGAAGCAAAAGGCAGATTGACAAGCTTGGGTTGTCCTGTTCTCCCAGAAAAGCTATGTGTGTAGCACTCTGTCTTCTGAGACAGTCAAACCCAGTGCCACTCTTGATCTCTTTCAAATGAGACGCTAGAGACATTCCATCCCCTGGCTCCATGTCTTTTCAATGGCTGTCCCCAATATCTGGAATATTCTACCTCCTTTACTTCTGCCTCACAGGTTTTTTAGATTCCTTCAAGATTCTGATTGAATCCCCCCTTCTTCAGGAAGCTTTTCCCAGTTTTCCCCCACCTGCTGGTGCCCTCCCCTTGGAAATGACCTTCCATCTACTATATCTATATCTTATGTGTAGTATTTATATGCTGTTTACCCCTTCCGAATGTGAGCTCCTTAAGGGGAGGGACAGTGTTTTACCTCAAATTTCCATCTCTGGTCCTTAGCACAATGTCTAGCCCAGAGTAAAGCCCTTAAATGCTTATTGACTGAGTGACAGATGTGAGGATTAATATCCATTGGTACCTGTATTTAAAAACCAAGTTTAAGACCACAAGATTTAAAGCCAAAGGGGATCTTAGAGACCCCCTAGGCTGACCTCTCTCTTTGTAGGGATGAGGAGCTAGAAAGAGAAGCCTAGTCTTACTGTCCTCTGCTCTAGTCAGACCATATATGCCATACTGTGTCCATTTCAGCATGTCCCAGTTCAGAAAGGACATTGATAACCGAGAGATAACTGCAGACGGATAACCAGAAGACGGCGAGAGGTCTCAAAATCATGTGGGCTGGATGAAGGAATCAGGAATGTTTGGTTAATCAGTCAGTTAATAAGCATTTATTAAGTAAGTGCCTGCTATGTGACAGGCGCTGTGCTAATCTCTGAAGATACAAAGAAAGGCAAAAGGCAATCTCTTCCCTTAAAGTGTTCACAATCTAATGTCCAGAGAAGAGAACACTAAGGGGACACATGAAAGCTGGGACATATGGACTGTCACAGGTGAGGAAGATCAGGCTCATTTTGCCTGACTCTAGATGGCAGAATTAGAAGCAAGGGGGAGAAGTTGTGGAAAGGAAGATCTTGGCTTCTTATTCAAAACAAAACAAAACATCCCAACCATTAGCCCTGCCGGCTGTTCTCCAGGCAGGCAGTGAGTTCTCCTTCAAGGTCTTCAAGAGAGAAATGGATGACCATGTGTTGGAGATGGCGTAGAGTAGATTCTTCATCAGGTATGAAGATGAACTTAGATGGAGCATTCTTTCTTACTCTTTATTTCTGTTTATTCTGGGCCCAGTAGGGTTAAATGACTTAAGTCACAGAGGCAGTAAGACTTGAAGGTAGGCCCTCTGACTCCAAATCTACTACCCTTTCTGCCATGGTGGTAGCAGGAAATAAAGAGGAAGAAAGCAAAAAGAAAACACCATGACCTCTAAAAGCCAGAATGACGTAACACAGCAGTGTTGAATATGTGGCCTAGGGCCTACATGGCAGCCTTGAATGTGGACTAAATAAAATTAAAATCTGGTTCTTATCTTATTTTGATGTGTTGATGCATTAATTTTTAAAAAAAAGAAATATATAAGCATGAGTGGTTTCTAAGTCAATATATACAGGGGTCCTTATATATGATTTAGTCTCCCCCACTTCTATTGGAGACACCACTGGTATAATAATACGACCATGGGACTAAGTGTATTCAGAACAACTGGATTCTAGCTCCAGCTCTGCTCTGAATTGCTAAGTTACTTCCTTTCTCTAGGACTCAGTTTCTTTATCAGTAAAATGAGGGGGTTGAACTCTATGAACTCTCAAGTCTTTCATACTCTATGACTTTCAATATAGAAAACAAAGTAATGAACTACCAAACTAGTGGACACAGTACATTTAGTATATACACTTCATAAATGCTGATGGGGACAGATGTAGATTGTTCCACATTCCCTAGGCCAAGAGGATAATCTGAGGTGGTCCCAGACTTTAATAAATGGCTCTTTACACCTGCTTTTACATCCAAAATTATGCATGTGGCTGATCATTTGGAATAGCATCTGCCTTGCCTCTTCCACATATGTGATAATAAATGAACATTCTGTTTTACAACAAAAGGCTAGTGACAGTAGTATTTTCCTAGCCAGACATCTTGGTTTGCACCCATTGAGTACAGTATTTTATTGGATTATTGAGGTTTATTATTATTCAGTTATTCATAATGAGTTGCCTGAACCACAAAGCTCATACATCACAATATTTTTGTGCCTCAGATTGACAGCTGGTATTAAGAGACAGAGTAGGGGTGGATCTCACATGCTTTTCTCTCGTAAATCCAATCCCTAGTAAAGGTGTTCTGGGGTGTTTAACACTGTGGAGAAACATATCCATATCCATATGTATGTATATTATATATGTGCATGGGCACACACATATATATATATATATATATACATAGTATATATACACACATATAAAAATAAACATGTATGCATACATATACACATCTCAAATGTCCATCTCAAATCCCACCACTTTCATGAAGCTTTCCTTAATAATTCTCAGACCAAAGTTGTCTGTTGAAACAGTGGGGTACAGTGAAAGGAATGCTGGGGTTTTGAGTCAACAGACCTGGATTTAAATCTCACCTCTGTCACTAACTGTGTGATCTTCAAGTCACCCTCAAACTCCTTCCAACATCCCAGTTTCTGATTTTTTGCCATTAGATTGTAAGCCCCTCAAAGGCAGGGACTCGCTTTTGCCTTTCTTTGCATCCCTAGTACTTAGCACAGTGCCTGAAACATGCTCAGTCATTTTCAGTTGAGTCTGACTCTTTGTGACTCCCTTTAGGGTTTTCTTGGCAAAGACTGTAGAGTGGTTTGCTTTTTCTTTCTCCAACTCATTTTACCAATAAGGAAACTGAGGCAAGCAGGATTAAGTGACTTGAACAGGGTCACACAGCTACTAAGTGACTTGCTTTTTCTCTCTCCAGCTAATTTTACAGATAAGGAAACTGAAGCAAGCAGGATTAAGTGACTTGACCAGGGTCACACAGTTATTAAGTGTCTGAGGCCAGATTTGAACTCAGGAAGATGAGTCTTTCCTTCCTACTATCCATTGAGAAGACAAGAAATACAATACTCATTATACACATACAGTTACACAAAAGTATTCCACATTAGACATTTTCTGTATTTTTAAAAAGCAAGGAAAGAAAGGAAAAAAAAATACATATACTTCAATCTGTACTCTGAGTCCATCAGCTTTCTATCTAAAGGTGGATAGCATTTTATATTATGAGTCGTTTAGAGTTGTGGTGGACCATTGTATTGATCAAAGTTATTAAGTCTTTCGCAACTGATTATCATTGCAATATTGCTGTTACTATGTACAATGTTCTCTTGGTTCTGCTCACTTCACTTTGCATCAGTTCATGTAAGTCTTCCCAAGTTTTTTTGAAACCATCCCTTTTATCCTTATGATACTACTGCAATAAAATGAATGAACAGAACCATAAGAACATTGTACACAGTAAAACCAACATTGTACAATGATAACTGTGAAGGACTTAGCTCTTCTCAGCAATACAATCAATGATCTAGGACCATTCCAAAGGACTTTTGATGAAAAATGCTATCCAACTCCAGAGAAAGAACTGATGGAATCTGAATGAAGATCAAAACATACTGGGTTTTTTTACTTTCTTTATTTTTCTTGTTTTTTTTTTCTTTTTGGTCTGTGTTTTCCTTCACAACATGACTAATATGGAGATATGTTTTGCATGACTACAAGCCTATATCAAATTACTTGCCCTTTCAATGACCAGTGTGAGGAGGGAGGGAGAGAATTTAGAACTCAAAATTTTAAAAAATGAATGTTAAAAATTGTTTTTACATGTAATTGCTAAAAATAAACTTGTTCAGCCATTCTCTATTTGATGGGCACTTAACGGGTTGATCTCAAGAGGGAGCATAATGTAAAGCAATGATGGAAAACTCAAATAGAAAGGCTGCATGCTGACTTAGAAAATCACAAATTAACATTACCTATGTTGTATTGTATTTTTGTTTATTTTGTTAAACATTTCACAATTACATGTAAATCTGGGTCAAGGACTCAGTGAGCTGGACATCTATGAGTAAAGAATGGATAGGGTGCTGGCCTTGGACTCAGAAAGAAATAGGTTTTTAAATTCTGCCTTGGATACCAACTAGCTGTGTGCCCTTGGTTAAGACATTCAAGCCCTCTAGACCTCACTTCCTTCATCTGTAAGAAATGAAGAGGCTAAAAGATAACATACAAATGGGAAAAGGACCCATATGTACAAAAATATTTACAGCAGCTCTTTTTGTGGTGGCAAAGAATTGTAAATTGAGGGGAGGCCCATCTACTCTCATTTTTGGCCTCTTCCAATTTCGTCTTCCCTGGTTTATGTGAAATGTTCTATCTAGAGACTCAGATTTGATCAAGTCATAAAAATGACTGAAGATGAAATGTCCAAGTTCTAGACACAAATTAGAATTAATTTTATGTTTTAGGAAGTGGTATAGCATAGACAGAGGATGGAGAACTGGCCTTGGAGATGGGAGAACCCGGGTTTGAGTCTTGCTTCTAACACATTCTGGTTGTGTGACCCTGGCCAAGTCACTCAGGCTCTTATGACCTACTCTATGACTATCTATCTACCATTTACCACAAGACAACGGTGTAATACGGCATAGAATCACAGCCTGAGAAGGGAGGAAACAAGCATCAGTAAAGTGTAGTCCCTACTACGTGCCAAGCATTTTACAAATATTACCTCATTTGAGGTAGGTTATTGTCCCAACTTTAAGGATTTTAAGGATGAGGAAACTGAGACAGATAAAGTTTGAGTGACTCGCCTAGAGTCACATAGCTCCTAAGTGTCTAAGGCAGGATTTGAACTCAGATCTTCCTGACTTTGGGCCCAGCGCTCCATTTACTGTGCTACCTAGTTGCCCCAGAATGCTGCTGAGAGCTCAAAGGTGATAATGAAACGGAAGAAAGGAAAAACTATGTAAGTGATTTGTCCGAGGCCATGTGAGGGATAAAGAGCAGAGCTGGGATTCGGATCCTAAATGCAGCGCTTGTTCTGCTATAACACTCTATTTCTCAGTCACTTAGCCTCTGTTTGCCTCAGTTTCCTCAATTGTAAAATGGGAATGATAATAGTACCTACCTCACAGAATTACAGCAAGGATCAAATGAGCGATACTTATAAAGAGCACTTTGGAAAAGAAAAAGGAAAAAAGCACCTAGTGCACTGCCTGGCACATAGTAGGGCTATAGAAAAGTTTATCTGCTGCCCAGAAGCCCCAAGAAATGCGAATAAAAGGCCTTCCTGAGCTTCTGGGCAGGCATGGAATGGCCAGGTGTCGACCTTATCACTAGTGTTATTTAAATCTATTCCTTCAATTTCCAAGTAAACAGATTCATCCGCCTCGCTAGCAACAAGAGAATATGGGGGCCTGCTCCTGCTCCTCTGGGGCTCCCCGCTCAACAGCTCTGCCCAGAGCCAGCGGCCAGCAGCATCATCAGACCTGGAAAAAATGCTTCTCCACTGAGAAGAAGCAGGGGTGAAAATCACTGCCTGCAAATAAGGAGGCTACCGCCTCACAGTGCCACTCACCAAGGCAGTCTACCCTCAGCACAGCACATCTGGGGGTAACCAGACACCTGAGAGCAGGCGGAGAGTCTTCCGGTCACTGCTTGCCTCACAGCATGGCCCCAGGGGGCCGGTCCCTTTGACCCCGCTGTATGATTGGCAGTGTCTCAAAGCAGGGGCATCACCTGCTGGCATGGGCCTGCAAGACACTTCCCCCATCGCATCAGCAGCTGAGCTGCTGGACATATGACATTGAACTCTACAGAATGGGGCCAAAGGAATGAAAATTGCTAGCTACTAAAGAAGATAAAATAAAAACAAACATACACTCAGAACACACAATTTGTGACTAGGAGAATTTCTTTGCAACAGGCAGATCTCCTGATTTGAATTAAAATCCTTTAAACACAAAAAGTATTTTTCCCCCTTTAGCATATGATGATACCTCAGTGTGCTTTGATAAATTGTTTAAATGAGCAGTTTGGAGAGGTGACGGACTAGAGGTAAAGACAGAGACACACACTTACACAACACTAATGGATGGATTTGTTTATTGTGACTTGTGTAAGTGTTGTTGGGGAGGGCTTTTATCTGGGGGAAAGGTGAAATGCTGCAGGAGGAATGAGAAGGTAGAGAGAATGACACCAAATCATCTCTTTTGATTCTAGGAAGACCATGGAGACCTGTTCCTAGCTAGGGTCTAAGATTTAACGTCCCAACTTCTTACTCTGCCACACTGGGGATCTCCTTTATTTTGGGACTTCCTTCCAAGTTAAAAAAAAGGCAGAAAAGGGCAATAACGAATCACTGGTAGATTCAAAGAAGAGAGTAGAATGGAGTTCAGAAGGGGACAATCAGGGCAGCATTGGAACTACCTTGTTAAATTCAAAATATACACTAAAACAAGCTGAATGTAGTCATAGAGATTAGTAGCTTGACATGTAGTTCTCTCTGTTCTTCCTTCTATTTAAATTCACTCCCCAGGTTTTCTAGCAAATTGATTTATCTGGCCTCTTAGAATCAACAGACCATGAGGCCCCCAGGTCTCCTGAGGATCACTACTCAACAACCCAGCAACTCAAATGTTCATGTTTTTGATGTGTGTCAAAATGATAAAAGGAAATTTTTTTAAAAAACTAGACAAAAACCACAATGTTGACCCCACTTCAAGGATTTCCTAGTGTCTTTTTCAAAACATATCAGCTATCCTCCAATTACCACATCTCATTCCCATTTATGCCCTTCCATGAGGCATCTGGAACCAAAGCCATCTGAGTGTCTATAGGACAGCATCATTTTACCTCGCGAATGAAGCTAACTCATCATAGCAATATACTGCTATTAAAACACAAAGTTGTTGCATCAGATTCTGATAATTAAGATCTGAAAAGTTAGCTAGGGAAAATCCCACTCCCACGATCCATACGTATAGACTAGAAACCCATCCCACTCCCTTCCTGGGTTTATTGGCTCTGATCTCTAGTCTCCCCACGACTAGATCCTGAATACTGGTACTGACCACCCTCCTTAATCACTGGATCACAGATGTGAGTTGGGAGGGACCTTGGAGGACAATCTAGTTCAACTCTTGCATTTTACAGATGAAGGATGTGAGGCCCAAAGAGATTAAGTAGCTTGCATAGCATCACTCAGGCACTAAGTAGCAGGGATGGTGAGACGTCAAGCCAGATTCTCTGATTACAAGGGCATCTAGGTGGTACGATAGATAGAGCGCTAGGCCTGGAGTCAGGAAGACCTGAGTTCAAATCCGGTCTCACACACTTACTAGCTGTGTAACCCTCATTGCCTCAGTTTCCTCTGTAAAATGAGCTAGAGGTGGAAATAGCAAACCACTCCAGGATCTTTGCCAAAAAAAACCCCAAATGGGGTCACGAAGAGTCAGACATGCTTGAAAAACAACTGAATAACCATAACCTCTAATTACAAATCCATGGATCTTTCCCTTATACCAAGATGATGCAGGCCTCTTGCTTGGACATCTACTGATCATCTGTCCCACCTTTAACATGACAAATATTCAGGATCTTGGGCTTTCTTTAGGTCTTTGGTGGAAAGGGCCCAATTCCTTCAATAGACTGATTTCCCCCGTTTAAGACCTTTTTCTAAATTCATACTCATGCCTACTTGTCCTTGGTACACTAACTGCTGCTTCTGTTTCCATGTTGCATGACGCCTAGTCTTTGCCTAAGTCCTTCTGTAGGTCAGCCTGGATTCCAAGCCCTTGGACTGTCCTTCAGCCCAAGCCCCGCTTATAGCAGCAAGAATATCCCAACTGGATGGCCACAGAATCAAGACAACATGCTTTCCCTGGTACAGATTCCTTTTCTTTACAGTAGTGGTTCTCTAACTTTTTGATCTCAGGAATACTTTATACTCTTTTTAAAAAAAAATTATTTCCCCCCAATTACATATAAAAACAATGTTTAACATTTCTCTTTTTTTAAGTTTTGAGTTCCAAATTCTATATCTCCCTCCCTCTTTCCTCTCCCCTCTCGAGACAGATGCTCTTAAAAATTCTTAAAAATTATTGAGGAATGACCCACGAGGAGCTTTTGTTCATATGAGTTATATCTATCAACATCTGTCATATAAGAAATTAAAACACCTCATTATTATTATTATGAAAACAGTCTTGACCTCACAGACCCCACTGAAAGGATCTTGGGGACCCTTGGAGTCCCCAGATCACACTTTGAGACCCACTGCTTTAAAGCTTCCAAAAGAAAATAGGAGGATTCATTTAATAAGTGCTATCATGACGTGATGGTGGTGTGGCCTGTGGCATTGATGGTAATGAACTGTAGGGGCCTATTGAAAACAAAATAAATAAAACGTTGGCTCTTTATGCAAATAACGCTCTCTGATGCAAATACACATGAGATATACGGGTTCTTGCGGAGTCACTGTAGTTGAAAAGTGACCATACAATTAAGAGTTACCTGCGTGTCTCCTGAAAATGTTGATCAAATTATCTGGAAAATTATTGTCATATCCAGCAGTATAATAATAGCTCACCTTTAGAAGGTGTTTGAAGGTTTACAAAGCATTTTACATACATTATCTCATATGATCCTCATAACAACCCCTGTGAGGCACAAAGATAATATCTAGCATTGATGCTGCTATGGAAGTCCTGAAAAGTGATTCAAGTAGGTTGTCTCATTTGATCCTCAGTACAACCTTTGGGAGGCAGGGGCTATTATGACCCCCACTATACAGATGGGGAGACTGAGGTGAGCAGATGTTAAGTGGCTTGGCTATGATCACAGGATTATGGTCTCAGGCAGGATTTGAACTTAGATCTTCCTGACTCCTTCTAGTCACCTAGCTCCCCATAAGTACGATGCTGACTTTGAGAGCCTTGTCTTCTAGGGTTACCATGCCTCTGTATGTGTGTTGCTGTTGTTGTGGTCGTGTGTTTGTTTTTGAGGTCTGGACCTCATTTACATGTTGGTAGCTCATTTCTTCACCTGGCCGCTCTCCTTTGGGACTGGCTCTAACTTCTCCATCACGCCCCGGGGAGGCTCATCATAGGGAAAAATGCTGCAAGATCTCACCAGCCTTGGTACTCACCCCACAGCTCTGCCCTCTGCCCCTCTGATTGGCCGGCAGGGCCATGAACTCCAAAACTTTCATGTAAGGATGGGGCTCCTCATTTTCTAACTGGCCACACTCCCTTGGGACCT
Source organism: Trichosurus vulpecula (assembly GCF_011100635.1). Taxonomy (NCBI): domain Eukaryota; kingdom Metazoa; phylum Chordata; class Mammalia; order Diprotodontia; family Phalangeridae; genus Trichosurus; species Trichosurus vulpecula. The sequence continues at coordinate 134,977,978 of NC_050576.1, forward strand.
CTGACTTCTCCACCATGATGCTCATGCTGGGTACCTCCCTTCCCTCTTCATCCTTTGGCTCACTTTTCCATGTTGTCTCCCTCCATTAGATTGGAAGCTCCTTGGGGACAAGGACTCTGTGTGCGTGTGATCTCTGATCAACTGAACAAGATAATTAGGGAGTCAACATAGGTCCTGAACTAAGGCAGGATACCTATGCTTAGCCCCTTCACAGAAAAAAAAATTCATTGATAATAAAGTCCTCAAGGTTTTTTACATATAGCTGGAATTCTTATAAAAGCTCTAGCTAGTCGGGGCTTAATTTCTGAAGGGCATGGAAAGGTACCTATTGCTGGGTGTTATGGGGATGGCTGCGATATAGGGGAAGAATAAGAACTAACTTTCAGAAGGGTTTCTTTGCAGAAAAAAATGGACATTTTAGCATCATGACTGCTCTAAGGAGGATTCTGGACTTGCAGCCAACACAAACTGGCAGCTTTAATCACTGTCCAGCTGGGATTCATGCTTGTTCCTTCCCCAGCAGCCTCGAGCTGTGATTCGGCTCTATCTGCCTCTCTGGCAGCACAGAACCATCAGATTATTGGGGCTGGGGGCTCTCTCCTGAGGCGATTACTTAGGGAAAGAAATTTTCCCTTTTCTGCACAAACCCTATCTCCCCACTTTAGTCTCTGGGGTGAAACCCACCACATGGTTTTTTCTGGGCTTATCTCAACCCCACCAACAATACATATGTCCCATATCTCTCTCTCTCTCCCTCCCTCCCTCTTCCTCTCTCTGTTCTTTTTGTTCAGAAATTGCTAAATGTCTATGAATCAAGTGTCCCAGAAAATGAATTCCCTTAAATACTCCCATTTCAGCGTGGGAAAATAAATGTCACTCATATCTTCAGCTGAGAGACTAGAATTATACCTGGCATAATAATTAATTAATAATAATAATAATAACAGGAATTTGTAAAGTGCTTTCAGGCTTGCAAAGTGCTATAACAACATTTATGTAATACTTGCTATGTGCCAGGCACTGTGCTACGAGCTTTATAATTATCTCATTTGATCCTCACAACAACCCTGTGAGGTAGGAGCTATTATTATCTCCATTTTACAGATTAGGAAACTGAGGCAAACAGAGGCTAAGTGACTTGCCCAGGGTTACACAGCTAGGAGGTATCTGAGGCTGTGCTTTAACTCAGGAAGTCTTGCTAACTCCAAGCCTGGCACTCTATCCATTGCGCCACCTAGCTGCCCTATCTTTTAACTACAGTTTCCTAAAAGACTTCATTATTGGGGTTTGCAGGCCACATATTTTCCCTACCAAAAATTAAATTAAGAAGATCAACAAAGGCTTTGGTTGTTCAAGACAATGCAGACTACTGTAGTGCGAACTGGGATGGCCAGCAGGCCTATCAGTTTGTCCTTCAACAAGGCACTTAACTGTGCTGGCCTCGAAGGGGGAAGGACAGTTTCCTCGTGCTGTCTCTTCAGGGACAACCCTCAGGATGAACAAAAGGCTGTTGGGATTCTCTGGAGAAAGGTGTAACATGAATATGGATGTTCTGCATGCCACGGTGACTTGTTCACATGAACGGATCTCCTGGGGATTGAGTGTAACACTTCAGTGTGTTAAAAATGAGACATGAGCACATGCTCGCCCTCCCCTGGACCGCCAGGCCGTCAGTGCCATCAAGATATAGCACGAACGCTGGAGGAATATTGGGCGGCTTTCAGCACAAAGGGCTAAGGGACCTCACTCGCCAGGAAGCCAATTATCTTGCACAAATTTCACCCTCCTCTGCTAGGCTAAAGCAGAAGGATGACAATGCTCCTAACAGGGGCTTGGAGATGGAGCTTTTGACCTGACCAGTGATTTTTTTAACACCTTTCCTGCACATGCATGGGGCAGAGAACAGAGATTGAAGGGATAACCGAATAATGAAGCACTTCAGTCTCTTTGCTATTACTGTAGAATTTGATGCAATACTTATCAAATACTAATACTAATGATCGTTGACTATCATGTGGTCCTTTAAGGTTTACAAAGCATTGTAAACACTCAAGGCTGTTCTATGGTATGAGGGGCAGCTAGATGGGAGTGGATAGAGTGCCAGGCCTGGAGTCAGGGAGACTCATCTTCCTGAGTTCAAATCCAGCCTCAGACATGTACTAGTTGTATGATCCCAGGCAAGTGTTTGCTTCTGTTCCCTCATCTGTAAAATGTTGATCTATAAAATAAAAAGGTTGGATAAATGGCCTTGAAGGTCCCTTCCATCTCTAAATCAATGGTCCCATGATCCTTGGAAGTCTGCTCTCTGAGGGGACTTTGGTATTGCCCAAGTGAACAGATTTTTTGGACAGCTGGATTTGTCGTGTGTGAGAACCACCACAAATTAGGGACATTTTGCCCCTTGAACTAAAATGCCTTTTATAATTGGTGTGTTTTAGGTTGTTTTAAACAGAAAGGTGAAAGTATGAAATGGAGAGGTCCCTTCTTCAGAATAAGGCAAAGGCATTTTGGCAGAACAATGTGGAAAAACTAACAGCCTCACCTCTCGATATGTCTACACAACAGCTCAAGAACTATGGCTTCTGAAGGTATGATTCTTTATTGATTCCTAAGAAGAGTATCCTAGAAATGCAGGTTTGTTTTTCTATATCGTGGTAGATTGAATTTGATGAGACAATTTGAGGGAAATTCAAACATTTCTTATGTGATGTAATTTATTCATTCAGAGGGCAAGGACACCATTTCCTGTTCTGTCTAAGGTACAATGGGAAACTATCTAATTAAGTTAGCAGCTTGGATCCACCATTTGCTTTAGAAAATTGTTATCAACCCAGTTTTAATGGGATAGTTTTATTGAATCATGATTCGCCTTCCCTTCAGCCATTAGTAAAAGGAAGACATAGATAAGATGCTAGAAATGCTAACTGAAATTCACCTATTATTCCCATTCTCTCTTGATATTAGTAAACCAAGTATTCTTAGACAGAAAGGATAAAAAATTATTTCAGTGTTCTACTCATTTTTTTCTGATCTTTGGTTGATTGAGAATATGACCCATTTTTTACTTGTATTCTCAGACTCTAATTTGGAACATCAACTGAGTTTGTCATGGGTATTCCAAGGGCCCCCAGGATCATCTGTTAATCACATGAAAATTTCCCATCCTTTTAGAATGTTCTTTTGTCTTCATTAACATCCTCCTTCACGTTACCTCCCATGTACATCCTTGCTAACCTCATCTATTGTATTTTTTTAAATGTGAAATCAGTAAAGTTCAGAGACTAAAGATACTAAAAGATTGGAAACCAATGATTTAAGATCTCTCTGTAAAATTTTATCTGCAATATAAAGGATTTAAAATATTTATGCCCCTCACCCCAATGAATAGCTTTATCATGTCACTGTTAAACACTTTGGGTTTCAGTGTCCTCATCTGTAAAATAAAAAAAAGGGGAGGTGGGTAATACTCAGCTAGTCAACAAGCAATTATTAAGTGTTTACTGTGTGCAAAAATAGCTCCTGTCATCCAGGTATGTAAAGTCTAATAAGGGAGACAACACAAAAATAACCAGGTACATATAAGACGTATATGTATACACACGTGTGTAGAGATAGATAGACATATGCGGGGGGGGGGGGGGCAGTTAGAGGCAATTTGAGAGGAGAAGGTATGAACAACTGGCCAGGGGACGGGAGAGGGGCCTCAGAAAAGACTCTTGCAGATAGTGAGATTTCAACCAAATCTTGAAGGAAGCCAGAGAAACTAAGAGGTAGAAATGATGGGGTAGAACACTCCAGGTATTGGATATCGCCAATGAAAAGTCACAGAACTGCAAGTAGGTCAGTGCTCCAGGATCACTGAGTTCATGGAAAGAAATAAAGTACAAGAAGACTGGGATGGCAGGAAGGGATCAGGTTATGAAGAGCCTTAGATGCCAAAGAGAGAGTTCATATTTGATCATGGAGGCTCAAAAGGAAGCCAATGGAGTTTAGTCAGCAATAGGGGTGAGGGGGTGGGGCTTAAGAGGAGGGTGGGGGGAAGAATGTGACATAGTCAGAACGACACTGTAGAAAAACCACTTTGGCTGAGCGGAGGATGGATTGGAGCAGGGAGAAACTGAAGGCAATAAGACCAGAGAGAAGACCATTGTGATATTATAGGGGAGAGGGAAGGAGAACCTGAACTCAGGTGGCAACCATATTAGAGTGTGTGTGTGTGTGTGTGTGTGTGTGTGTGTGTGTGTGTATACACGTATATAATGTATATATACAGACATACGTATATATTATGTGTATGTGTGTACACATATATACACAAGGATATACATATACACGTCTACATATACATGCACAGACAGACATATATCTGATGCTGTGAAGGTAGAAGTAAGATTTGGACACGAATTGGATATGCGGAATGAGTGAGAGTGAAAAGTTAAGGATGACACCAAGGTTATGAACCTGGCTGACTAGAAGGATAGTGATGCCCTTGACCGTCAATGGGAATTTAGATGAGGGGAAGGTCTGGGGGAAAGGATAATGAACTCTGAGACATGTGGTGTATGAGATGTCTATGAGACATCCAGTTCAAGATGTTTAAATGGGAGTTGTTGATTTGTAACTGTAGCTTAGGAGAAAGGTTACAGCTGGATAGATGGAATAATAATATAGTAATATCATATCTACACATGTAAGGTACTGTGCTAAACACTTTACAACTTAAGCAAATTTTTTTTATATTTATTATCTCATTTTAGTGAGATTTGTAACTTACATTTACATTAGTTACATAATTTACATTATTATCTTAATTATAATTATTATGTCATTTGATCCCCACAACAACCCCAGAAATGATCTGCAAAGAGATGATAATTAAGGCATTGAGAGCTAATGAGATCATGAAGTGGAACGGTATAAGAGGGAGAAGAGAAGGGAGCCCAGAAGAGAGCCAGTTAGAGGTCATGACATGGATGAAGAACCATGAATGGAGAGTGAGAAGGAGCGCTAGGCAGAGAGGAGAGCTAAAAGAGCATTATCACCATCAGGACAACCCAGAGAGGAGAGAGGGTCCAGGAGGAGAAGGTGATAAATAGCATCATATGTTGTAGAGATGTCAAGAAGGATTGGGACTCAGAAAAGGCTGTTAGATTTGGCAATTAATTGACTATTGGTGATTCTGGAGAGGACAGTTTCATTTGAAGGATAAGGTCAGAAGCGAGACTGTAGAAGGTTTGGAAGAGATGAAGAGGACAGGAAGTAAAGGCACCCAGTATAGACAGCTTTTCCCAGGACTTTAGCCATAAAGGAGAGGAGAGATTGAGGATGAGTTACTGGGGATGGTAGTGATCAAGTGAGGGTTTTTTTTTAAGAATGGGGGAAATATAAGTATGTTTGTAGGAAGCAGAGGAGGAGACAGTAGACCAAGAGAGAATGAAGGTGACAGAGAGAAAGGGAAAGGGGAGAATACTGGGGGGATATGCTAGAGAAGTAGGAGGGGGTGAGATCAAGAATACACGTAGAGAAGCCGGCATTGGCAAAGAAAAGGAGCACTTCATCAGAGCCTGGAGTTAAAGAGTAGATAATGGAGAGAGATGTCTGAATTAGACAAAGCATTTATTAAGAGCTTATGATATCCCAAGCATTGATTGATGCAAGATGAGGAGAAGGGGAGAAGGATGACCTCGCATCTAATGGCTTCAATTTCTTTCATGATTTCCTCCAGCTCCATTGAGCAACAGAAGAAAGAATCCAAAGAGGTGGAGCGTGGGAGTAAGCCAGGTTTGGACTCCAACACAACAGGACAGAGGGGCAAGGTATTCAAGAGGAGAGGAGAGTAAAAAGTTGGATTGGTTCCCCAAGGGGTCAAAACAGTAAAGGGAAGAAAGTACAGCCAGTGCAGGGGCAATGCTTTATTCCAAGCTGAAATTTGCTTCTCTTTCACCTCTACTCAATAATCCTATGTCTGTGCCTCTGGATGAAGAAGAACAACTAGAACCCTTCTCTTGTATTGAGCACAGTCTTTCCAATACTTGGAGATGGTGATTGCCTACCTCCTCATCTCCCACCCCAGTTTTCTCTCCTCTAAGCTAAACATCCCAAGCTCCTTTGGCTGAGCCTCACAGCAATCCATGACCTCTCCCCACACCTAGGAAAGCAGGCCTGGATGATGAGACGTGCCACCAACCTCCTGACAAAGAAGTGACAGGCTAAGTATGCAGAATGAGACAAACCGTTTTGGATGCGGCCAATGTGTTTTGCTCGGCTATGTATATTTGTTACACAGATTTTATTTTTCTTTCAGGAGAAGGAAGGTGAGAGGGAAGGTAAATAAATGTTTCCTAATTGAAAAAAAAATGTACTTTACAAAAAGGTCCAAGCTTATTTAGCACATCCATTCCCCAGTACTTACTCTATTATCCCTATACTCTCTGACCACCAAAGGTGATCTCTCTAACATCAAACCACTTCCGCACAAATGTCTTTCCTACTAACCAGCACTCTTAAGTACTCTAGCAGAAATGCTGAATGTTGTTCAGTTGTTTCAGTAGTATCTGATGTTCTATGACCCTATTTAGGGATTTTCTTGGCAAAATTAATGGAGTAGCTTTCCATTTCCTTCCCCAGCTCATTTTACAGATAAGGAAACTGAGGCAAATGGTGTTAAGTGCCCAGGGTCACACAGCTAGTGTCTGAGGCCTCAGGAAGATGAGATTTCAAGCCCAGCACTCTATCCACTGTACCACCTAGCTGCCCTAGAGATGCTGATATAAGCTGTTTTGGGGCTGCTTTGTGAGCCTCTCCTCTTCCTTGCTCCAGGGTGGCCCTTGCGCTCACCCTTGACTTCCTACCCCCATCTACTGATTTCCTTCACATTCTAGCTAAAATGCCCCCTTCTTTGGAAAGCCTTTTCCAACCCCTCCCCCTCCTTAAATCTAGGGTATTCCCTCTGTTGACCGTTCCTGATTGATCCTTTTTCAGTTGTCACATATGTGTTTGCATGTTGCCTCCGTGTTAGATTGTGAGCCCTTCGAGAGCAGGAAGTATCTTTTGCCTTTCTTTGTATCCCCAGGACTTAGCACAGTGCTTGGCACTTAGTAGATAATTAATAAATGCTAGTTAACTGATTGATAACAGGTATGACTGAGATTTAAAACCAGACAGGTCTTCAGAGAATCTCTGTTGGTATGCTATTTAAATACACAATCAAACCTTTTTGGGGAAAATGAGTGGGACCTGATAGATAGTCTGACTGCCATACTTCAAGAATCTGGGCTTGCAGCAGCATGGGTCCTAGTCCATTAATGCAGAGTATCTGATATGTACAGTACTTGCCTAATCTTGTTATTAATATCATATCCTATTGATACAGATCACAGCCCCTCTACAATTTATTAGTTGGCTTTCCAGGGTTGTTGTAGACGCATAATTCATTACCACGTTACCAGGGTGACCCTGGACACATCACAGCCTCTCTGGGCCTGATATTCCTTATCTGAAAGATCAGGAGGTCAGAATTGACCCTCTTAGCTCCAGAACAATGATCCTGTGATGCCTATGATCTTATGCTACACCTCTCAGAACTCTACTAGGCTGTTCCTCAAATTGTAGGCCTTCATTCGACAAATATTCCAGTTATCTCCATCTTGGTAGAACACACCAGAGCTTACAGCCTGTTGGCAAAAACCTGGAGAATCCAGTGACAACTCCACACCAGTCTGAGCTATCAAGATTAGGCCATTAAATAAGGACTGTAATGAGAAATAAAATCAACTGATTTAAAAAAAAACAAGCCATAGACGAGAGATATAGAAGGAGTTTAAGTTGTAGAATTGTCAGGGAAAGAAATGAGAAATTTCCTTTGTGCTGAGACAGGAGTTAGACAGTGGCAGGAATGGTTTTGAGAAGAAGATGCAAGTTCAGCTGCATAAGCCTTTGTTCATCCCATAATCCCTGCAACCCAGTCAGCTGAACCCAGTATGTATCTGTGGGAAAGAAAAGTCAGGAAACAGAGAATCTTAAATGTAGTAATAAGTGTCACTATCAGAGATCTGATCAAATTAAGGTGGAATTCACTGCTTACCCTTCCTGTTCCTCATCTCATAATGAAGACAGAGAAAAAAAGAACCTCACTGGAATTTGATCAGCAGACATAAAGTAGTCAGACTCAGTGAAATGAACCAGGATTTCATCACGTTTCCTGTGTTCTCTTCGCCGTTCATGCCTCTGCCTCCTGGTCTTGATGTTTAAAGGTTTTATACACTGAGGTACAAACCATAATCATTTCCCAGCATAGCCCCCCCACCTTGACCCAGGAACCCTTCCTTGTAAGAAATGAAAACAGCAGTTAAGCTTAACCAGCTGCTACAACCACCATGTGACAGCGTAGGTGATGTTCTTCACACAGTGTCAGTCAGTCCCTTCCCTTCTGCAGCAAGGAGAGAAATGTGTTTCATTATCTGCTTTCTGGGAGCGAGTTTGATCATTATAATGGATCTGAGTTTGGCTGAGGACTTTCAGTGTTGTTTTCATTATTATAGTCATGTTGTCTGCCAAGGGGACCTGGTTCTGCTTTCTTCACTCTCTGTCACTTCATACAAAGTATTCCCGTACTTCTCTTAGGCAACCAGGTGGCACAGTGGATCGAAGACTCAGCTTGGAATCAGGAAGGTCTAAGTTCAAATCTAGCCTTAGACATTTACTAACTGTGTTATCCTGGGCAAATCACTTAACCTCTGTTTGCCTCAGCTTCCCCAACTATAAGTTGGGGCTAATAAGAGGACCTACCTTGCAGGGTTGTTGTGAGCCTCCAAAGAGATATGTGGGGGAGAAAGGGGTTTAGCACATAGTAGGCATTATATAAATGCTTATTCCTTTCCCCTCTCCCTCTTCCTTCTCTAAATTCTTCATATCTGTTACTCTTTGGGGCACAATAGTGCTCCACTACATCGATATAGTACAATTTGTTCAGTCATTCTCTAATTAATGTACGCACATTTTTTATCCAGTCTTACATCACAAAAGGTCCTGGTAAGGATATATTGGTATATATGATAACTTTCCCTCTATTTTTGATCTCCTTGACTTCGATGCCCATTAGCAGAATACCTGAATATGAACAATTTAGTGACTTCTCAAATAATTCCAAATGGTTCTCCAGAATGGTTAGCCCAATGCATGGCTCTACCAGTAGCATATTAATGTCATACAGAATGTCATATGTGGTCTTGCCACTCGACTCCAATGACTCTGGAGGAGACAGTGAGGCTGAAGTTTTTGCGCAGATCTGCCTCACTCGAATTCAATTCATGCACAAGACATCATGTTCATGATGTCATCGGCCCTCTTTTGAGAAAGAAGGCTGAACAACAACGTCAAATGTGTTTGCTGTGTTCCCACGGATCATCCAACATTGTTTCCATCTGTATCGGATTGATGGATGTGAGGTGAACTCTTGGTGCTGTTTTGAGTTGCCCAAGTAATCTGAGGCATTCTTTCATATGGTCACCTATCTCACAGGGCTGTTGTGAGGATCAAATAAGGTAAGAGTTGTAGTGGGCACTACATAAATATTTATTCCCTTTCCTTCCCTTCCCCCTCATTCTTTTGTAAACTATCTTTCATGTCTTTTGAATTCCTGTCTCCCTTGTATCATCCTCCTGTAACAAACACTCTTCTTGTATTTTTTTCAACATGTAAGATTATATATGATCTATCTTTGTAGGTCCCTCATATTATAATGCTTTCTTTGTAAGCAGCAGGTATCTAATAAATGTTTAGTGAATGGATAAACCCTGATAATGAAGTTGTTTTTCTTTTTTAAGATTCTGAGACAAGGCGACTTTCTCCCCAGTATACAATGCACATTGCATGCATTAGTGCCTTTAAAAAAATTTTTTTTTCTATTTTGTGGTTTCTCTCCTCTTCTCTCAGAGCATAAGATAAGTCAATTTTGTCCTCTTCCTCCATTCTAAAGTCACCAAGGTTTAGTCCTTAGCAAGGCCATATGATCTAACAACACTAATCATACTGAGAATAAAAGAATAAACCTTCTCAAAGGAATGCTGATTCCCTTCTGCTTTCCGGTCCCTTCATTTCAACCAGGTGAGTTTCAACGAAGGTAACCTGAGTCAAACTCAACCTAGGCAGCAGCACAGCTGGCAGGAGGTCTTAGATGAGCCAAGCAGTCAGTGTGGGATTATCTGTACTGTTTTTAAAAATAGTTTTAACCACAGACAAAATAACCCTTAGCTCAGCGAACAGGGCTGAATAGGAGGCAGACTTACAATTAAGGATTTGTAGGGAAATAGGGATGGTAGCTCCAGCTGCTGCACATTATGGGGGAAGATTAATCATCTGGCCAGACAAGTCAGTCTGGTGCTGTGAGGCCAATAGTGGGAATCCATGAAAACATCCTTCTGGAGTTGCATTGCCAAGAATGGAAGGCTCATTTCCCTCTGGAAAGGAATGGCTGAGCAGGCATGGGTGGCCTGGTCTAGTCACTGGGAGGAGAGTAGTTCTAACTCTTGCTCTACTCTGACCAGGCTAGGAGAGGATTCTACAGAGAATTTATATTAGAGAAAAGGGAGTAGAGGTTAGAGCAGCTAGGTGGCACAGCGTATAGATGTCCAGTCCTGAAGTCAAGAAGATTCATCTTCCTGAGTTCAAATCTGGCCTCTGACACTTACTAGCTGTGTGTCCCTGGGTAAGTCACTTAACCCTGTTCGCCTCAGTTTCCTCATCTGTAAAATGAGCTGGAGAAGGAAATGGAAAACTACTCTAGTATCTCTGCCAAGAAAATCCCAAATGGAGTCATGAAGATTTGGACATAACGGAAAAATGACTGAACGACAAAGTGGGTATATATGTATTGTTTGTATACACGTATCTATAATCTCTATCTCTACAGGGAGATAGAGAGATAGAGAGAGCTGCTATGCATTTAGTACCTATGTCATGTTCCTGACATGGAGCCTGAGAAGGGAAGAGAATAAGTATTTATTAAGCACCTATTGTGTTCCAGGCACTGTGCTAAATGCTTTACAAATATTATCTCATTTGATCCTCATAACAACCCTGGGAGGTAGGTGCTATTATTATCACCCCCATTTTACATTTGAGGAAACTGAGGCAAACAGCGTTAAGTGACTTGCCCAGGGTCACACAGTTAGTAAGTGTCTGAGGCCATATTGAAACTCAAGTCTTCCTAACTCCAAGACTAGCACTCTAACTACTGCTCCAACTCCCAACACAACAGCTGCTGTGAAGGTGGACAAAAGATGTGCTGGGGAGCACTGATGCTCCCAAATTTTCTAGAACTGGGAAGATCAATTCCAGGAAGGGCAGGGGCTGTTCTGCATTTTGTCTTCATATCCCCAGTGCCTGACACAGAGCCTTGCATATAGTATTCTTCTCTAATAAATATGAAATCAAATTGAATTGCTTCCCGTTGTTGGTCAGTATTTAGCCTTTAAAGCTCTTCATGATTTGACTCCAACAACATGAGAAAGTGGAAAGGACAATGGCTTTAGAGTCAAAGGACTCAGGTTCAAATCCTACCTGATGACTATTATGTGTCTGATCTTGGGCAAGTCACTTAACTCTCCTGGGCCTCAGTTTCTTCATCTGCAAAAACAAAGGTTAGGCTAGAGGTCCCTCTCTAGCTCTCCATCAATGACCAACCTCTTTTTCCAAGCTGTTTATACTCTCCCTCACGTACTCTATCTCCCTGCCAAACTGGCCTGCTTGCCATTCCCCGTATATAACATTCCAAGTGCCATCTACGCACACTAGATGGGCTATATACCCATGCCTAGAATGCTCTCTTTCCTCACTCTTGAAAACCTCTGGCTCCCTTATGGGCTCATCTCCTTTAGGAGGACTTTCCTGATTCTTCTAGCTAAGAGTGCCCCTTCCCTCTTAACTATGACACATTTATATATACATATATGTGTGTGTGTGTGTGTGTGTGTGTGTGTGTGTGTGTATCTTGTATTTCATTATCTATGAGTGTATCGTATTCCTCCAACAGAATGGAAGCTCCCTGACGGCAGGAACTGTCTCACTTTGATGTTCCATCCCCAGTGCCTAATACAATCCCTGGCATAAAAGATTCAAAGGGACTTGAGATCTCATTGACACGCATGTTACTTTCTATAATGCAGACTGGACACCTAATAAATCCTTATTGATTATGAGTTCTAGTGATAATCAGCTGATGCTCATCTTTGGCCTGGAGAAAAGGAAAAGAAGATGCCTTACACACGTGTTCTTTAGGCTATGCTGGGACTAGGGGTCTACAAAGTGAGCAATCACCCAGGATTGCACACAGACATTCATGTTCTGAAAAGTCAAACCGTATGTGCTGCAGTGAAGATTCAAAGCTTCTGATGCATGCTAATACGTAGGTAGTTGTGGGGATGAGCAAGCCAAGTTTTAAACTTGGGCTTGTCCTAGCGCCATCTGTTACTGAAGCCCAGACTCAAACCCATTAGTCTTAGTCAGCTGGTTTATCACTGTCACCTCCATCATCACCTCCTTCCCCTATGTGTGGGCGTACCCTAGGACTCTATCCTTTACCCTCTGCTCTTCCCTTCCCATTTCTTCCCTTCTCGCTTCACTCTGCTCCTCTCTTCTCTCTTCCTCACCTATCCTCTTCTCTATCAACTTTCTCTTTGTGATATCAACAACTCTATAGGTTCAACTATCATCTCTTCAGATCATTACTAATCTCTATAATCAGCCCTTACCTATTACCAGAATTCCAGCCACATATCACCAACTGTGTGGTGGATATCTCCATGTGTCCCACAAACACCTCAGGAAGATCTAAGTTCAAATCTGGCTTCAGAAATTTACTAGTTGTATGATCCTGGGCAAGTCACTTAACCTCCGTTTACCTCAGATTCAGCTATAAAAATGGGGACAATAGGAGCTGCTACTTCCTAGGGTCAAAGGAGATAAAAATTGGTAATATGACCACCCTTCTGGCTTAAACCCTCATCACCTCTCGCCCAGGCTATTGTAATGGCCTCCTGATTGGTCTCCCTGCCTCTAGTCTCTTCCCATTCCCATCCGTCTTCCACACATTTGCCAATTTGATATTCCTAAAGTATAGGTCTGCTTCTGCTGGGCACTTAAAACCCCTCACAACCCGATTCCAACCTATATTTCTGTATTTACTTCACATTCCACACACACATTCTATTTTCCAGTTAAACTAGATGATGATGTTTTCTGTATGTATAGCATTCTATCTCTTGTCTCCCCACTTTTGCCCAGGTTATACCTGATACCTGGAGTACCCTCCCTCCTCACCTCCATTTCCTGGAATCCTTAGCTCCCTTTAAGCATCAACTCAAATGCCACCTCTTACACATGGCCCTCCCAGTTATGTTCTGTTGATTACTTTTAGAGTTTGTATTTACTTGCCTAAAAGGGAGGAAGGTCCTAAGGAACTTTATCATGGTGCAGGATGGTCCCAGGGAATTGATGTTAGCAAGGGCGGTCACCATCACGGTTGACTCAAATGTCCCACTTCCTAGGCCCTAGAGGTGAGCCATCCTTGTTCTGAATAATTAAAGCCAGGTTTTGCTCATTTCAAATAAAGGGCCCATTCTATAGCTCCCATTATACATTTCTGTATTGTGTTCCACTCCTACCTCTTTGAGATATTAAAATGTAAATTATGCAACAGTGGTTAATTGATGAGAATTCCTCAATAAGGGTAAAAGAGTTTTAGTTAATTACAATAACCATCAGGAACAACAAAGGGGTAGGCTTAAGCTGCAGCTCAGACATAGTCTTTAGTGTAATATGTCAGAAAGATTTTTTTTCCTTTTTACATTATGTATAATAGAATTTCTATGTATGAAAGGGAAACACAGACAGCTTCCTATACCCTTGGTTCAGTCCTAGTATATATCTATATCACTAAAGAGATATAGATATATCTATAACTGTATATGTACATACATATACCTTTACAACTTCATATATATGTATATATTATGTTACATATTAAATATATTTATGTTTTATATTTTTGCAAGTTTTATTTTATATATATTTTGTTATATATTCTGTGTATATATATATATCAGAACTGACTATATATGTGTGTGTGTATACATATGTACACACACATATAATATATTATACAGACATGTTTTAAAGAAGCAAGTTTAGGTTATGGTTACTGTTATATTCTACAAGTCACACTGCCTCTGGCTGCCATTTCCCTTCTACCTTGCACTCTGTCCTGTTCCTTGGCTTAACCTACTTCTTGTTATGCCTGTCATCACATCTGGTGACTGTGGACCAGGGCTGTCCAACCTTAGGTTTTTATTGAAACAACAGACAATATATTTTGATTTGCCATTTTAGTGAGATCTCTGTGGTAGCTTGGCTTCCTTTACTAAAGCATTTATGTAAATTTCTAAGCTTGTAGGTGGGCTGCATAATGCAGCCCACAGCCGCATTTTGGACAGCCCTGATGTAGACTGACACAATTCAAATGGAAAAGGAAGACAGGCAATATATGCATCTGGCTAAGACTGAGAAAAATGCTCCTTCTTGGTTGCTGACACCCCTTCTTTTTGCTATCTGGAAGGGCAGGAGCCTTGGCTCCTTTAAATTTCTCTCTCTAAACTCCAGATGTGGGTATAGGTGGCCATGGTAGGCAGAAAAGTTTCTTGGGCTCTAGGAAGTAGGGTCAGAGTATCACACTCCTAGCCTCTACCAGACATATTATAGTGGTGGAATTTACCAGAGGACCACAGATCTTGAGCTGGGACTTCAGAGGTTATCTAGTTTAACCTCTTCATTTTACAGAAGAGGAAACTGAGGCCAGCATGCTGAGATGGTTCTTGCAAGTATACATCTGCTGAAAGCATGAGATCATCACAATCTACTCCCAAAATGGTGTTAATTGTGCTCACAATTGCATGTCAATTCAAATACATATACACATACAACACCCTCAGGAGGTACACAAACACATGATATGTCTGCCTTCTACAGGAATCGGGGTACTAGCAAAGCACCCACATAGAGAAGAAGTCTTATCACCACCACCAGAAGTTGATACCTGCCTTCTCCCTCTCTCCTCCCACCGCAGTACATCAAGAGAGTTATAAAGATTTGGTTTCTGATATATTGGTGGTTACTGCATTGCCTATCTCATTTAAATACATTGGCTTCACACAGCCTCCACATGGACAAAGAAACCAGTGCATTCTCCTATTACAGCAACCATACTTGTTTTCATACTGTCTCTGAGTCGGCTGTGTCGCCTCCCCTGAGGTGCTAACACATAGTGCCAGTTGAAATTATCTATATCAGCTCCTTTTGGAACCATTCCAGGATGTGGGTTAAAGAGGGTCAGTCTTATATAAAGTAGAATAACACAAGTTACCCATGTTAATTCTATTTCTGAGATATATCTTCTGCAATAAGGACCAGAGTGAATTTCACCATTAGTATTCAGTCCTTTAGGTCATGCATCATCCTCCCCAGACAACCTCTTAAAAAAATTCAAATATTCCTAGCAAGGCTAACATTCTTCACTACTCCAGTCTCTGTTACCTCATGGAATATTGGAATATTGGAGTTATGTTGCCCCTTTCAGGATTAAGACCTGAATAATTTGGTGCATTAGGGTGAATTAATTTGTCACCTCTCTAGTAGAGTACAAAAGCATGGGAAGCAGTGGGTGGACAGAAAAAGGAGGAGAATTGGATTTTGGAAGAAAAATAAAAAGAAGAAGAAGAAATGGAGAGTAATAAAGATAGACTTTGACTCCGTCATGATTTGACCTTGCGCTGGCTCTGACTACAGGATTAGATTCAGATCCACTGAAGACTAAAATTCCTAGTTTTGATACAAAAGCTTAATATCTCCTTTCTTCTGCACTCCCAATCTCCCTAATTTTACATGAGTGCCAAGGGACAATGTAATGGATGGCCACATTAAAATGCCCATTCAGACACATTGTTAAACCACTACCCTCTTTAGAGTGAGTAGCCATGTCTTATAGAAAAGCGAGGGGCTGGAATAGGAGAAGCCTTCAGGTCAAGGTCAATAGTGAATTGGCACAGAGGTGAGCATCTTCCTGCTTCTGCCCATGTTCTCCCTTGCCAAAGCCTGAAAAAAACCCACCTCTCCCTTTATCTTGATACTCCTGTATAGCTCCTAACTCATTCACTAATCAAAGAAAATAAATCCTTTCCCAAAGTGGTTCCACCCTGATATTCATCCCAGAAGAGTGAGCAACTTTAGAGAAGTCATTTAAAGGTTCAGTTACTCTCAACATAGTTGGCCAAATCATTCTGATCTTGAGATAGTTTTTCTAAATTTCTTTGTTAAGTGCTTGGGACAATTCAAAGTTGCACTGAGTCTCAGGCATAAAGACAGGGCTAAAAATATTCCCCCTAGATATCCTACCACGGTTCCAGGACAAGAACAGATGGAGTGACTTTTTTTAAGCAGAGCAGGGGGGAAAAAAACCATCGACTGTCACAGAGAAAATTATTAAGTGCATTCTATATCTTGTTCCTGTATCCTCCTCCCTCGATCTCTTGTCTCTGTAGTCTGCCTTTTGTCCCTGGCTCTAGGTCCTGTCTTTATCAGTAAACAGTTTTCTAAAACAATACAGACTCGTTTCTCTACCAAAAACAAACCAGATATCAACATGAGTGTCTCAATTTACTGTTAACTAAATGTAATCAAATAAAAAGCTGGAGTCGTCCCTAACCTATTACATTTCTGTCATTCCCTTCTCTTCTCCTTCTACCTCCCTTTCTGCTTTCTAAATCAACCAAAAAAAAAAACCCCAAACCCCAACAAAGATCTCAATCGCCTTTAGTGCCTCTTCCCTTCTGATTCCTTTTCTTCTGTCTCCTGGACCTCATTCCTCCATGCAGATAGTGGTGACCAGGTGGGAAGACCTACCTTGCCCAGGCCTGGAGTATCTTTTACTTTGTTGACTGCCCTTAATAGACAAGGTGGAGCAGGAGGAGGGGAAGTCTGAAGGATCCCACTGAAGCTCGTAGAGAAGAGAGGTGATTCCGATGCTGATGATGTTGAAGGTCGATTCTTCTTCTTTTTGGAAGACAGATTCAGCTTCTGAGCAGCTCTGGAGGGGAAAACGAAGAGATGAACTATAAAAAGAAAATTACTAGGAAACCATTACCTGTTTTAGAGTTACCCCTGGTTCTTTCCCTTCAAGGCCTCCCTAGTCTTGATATAAAAGCTTTAATATTTCTTTCCCCTCCACCCCCCGACCAATTTTCTCTGCAGGAGGCATCCCTTATACGGCATAGCTCACTTAATAAGTTACACCATTGCTTGTGCAGTTTGAAAAAAATGTCATTTAAAAATGGGACTGGTCTGTAGTTGCCACTCACAAAGAATTGTTTGTTATCCATAAGGAATGAAGGAAGTTGGCCATTTTGGGGGTTGAAACAGCCCCCTATTATGTTAATCATTCAATAAATTCTCTGGTGAATAAACTGAAAGTGTGAGCAGCTATTTTTAAGTCCTAACACCTTGTAAAACACAAACCAGGTCTGAAGAAGGGCCCATGGAGGGACCAATCAAGGTTACAGCATGTGTGCGGTTATGAAGGAGAAACACAAGCCACAGTTCGAGGGGTGAAGACGGAGAAACAAAACGTTTTTAAGGAATATCACTCCCCGCGACCACCACCCTCCCTCCCACCAAACGGGATACGAATGGCCAACAACCTTCTTTTAGGAACAGGGAGCCAATAATACCACATTGCTGTGCACACAGAAAATAGTCCCTTTGTGCAACAAATCAAGCAAACTTTACTCCCCATCCCCAATCATATGAAGTGGAAGCAGCAGAGATTGGAGCCGGTAAACACAGAGAGCAGGATAAGTAAACAGAGAGGACCTGAGGAAGGGAGGTCTTTAGCAGCAACAATATTTGGCACTCATTATCACAACTCCCCTCCAAACACCTCTTAACAGTTGCCCAACATTTATAAATTCTGTGATTTTGCTGCCATGCCCTCAAAGGGAGAGAAAATATGAAGGGCACGGAAGTGTGAAACCAAGTGGTTTAAAAAAAAATTTTGAAGAATACACAAGCCCTACATGGGTGGTCTCTTTCATTAGGAGGTCTTTCAGGGAAAGAAATTTGCCAATAAGGAATGAGAAAACAGGGGCGGTTTTGCAAGCAATGGACAGAAATGGCATCTCACGACTCAGACTCTGCCATCTTCCAATTCGTTCTCATGAACTGTGTTCACTTTTACTGAGGTTTACATGCAGAACCTTTGTCCCATGAATACCAATACAGTACTCTCAAAACTTATTAAATGGACTACTGTTTATGAAAATTAGTCAACAATAACCATAATAGTAAGCATTCATATGGTGCTTTAAAGTTTGCCAAAGCACTTTATAAATATCATTGCATTCGATCCTCACAGCAACCCTGGAAGGGAGGTGCTTTTATTCTTCCCATTTTACAAATGGGGAAACTGAGGCACAGAGGGGTTAAGTAATTTGCCCAGAATCACACACAGCTAGTGAATATCTGAGGTAGAATTTGAACTCAAGTTCTTCCCAACTTCAGGTCTAGAACTCCATCTACTGGACCACTTAGCTGCCTCATTGACCACCACTGACTTTGCTGTCAAGATCAAATGCTGTAACTCTAATCCACCATTCATCATTAATTCAATAGCAGGACAAAAGCCAAGGAATACTTCCTGATGGAGAGTTGGACAGAAGAACCCAGTATGGTTCATGGTTTGGCTGCTGGCTCTTTTGTTGACTCCATAATGGCCATTCATTTCCTCACTAATTTTTCTCCAATGTAAAACTGGGAGGCCTATCACAAAGAAGAAGCGTTGACGTACACTCTGAGCGCTTCTGAATGAAAGGCATCATGAAAGGATCACAGGTTACAGAATTACAGCGGGTCTCAGGGACCCCTGAGTCCGATCCCTTCATTTTATAAACGAGGAGTCTGAGATTCGAAGGAGTTAAGCTATTTGTCCAAAGTCACACAGGTGGTATGCATATATAATGCAAATGTAATATAACATAACATAGCATAACATAACCTAATACGAACATGTTGCTGTTTAGTTGTTTTCAGTCACGACCAACTCTTCATGACCCCATTTGGAGTTTTCTTGGCAAAGACACAGGAATGGTTTGCTGTTTCCTTCTTCAACTCATTTTACAGATAAGAAAACTGAGACAACCACGGTTAAGTGACTTGCCTAGGGTCACACAGCTAGTAAATCCAGTCTGAGACTGGATTTGAACTCAGGTCTTCCTGCCTCCAGGCCTAGCATTCTATCGATCCACTGTACCACCTAGCTGCCCTATATATACATTATTATACATTATATATTATTATTATTATTATTATATTATATAATGTATATATTACGTAATACATGATTGTATGCTAAATTACATGTGGTATGGTATATGGTATAAGATTGTGCTATTATAAACTGTTACATAGAATTATCATTATCATTATTATTGCATACTGTGACATATTTATATTGCCTTAAAAATGAAAACCCTGCATCAGTTCTTCTACATGACAGAAACTCCACTGAAGTGAACTGGAAATAGGTTTACAAATTATATCTTTCTAGCAGGTAGGAAAAGGAAATCTACTGTCATTTGTGTAATTTCTTCCCACATTTCCTGATATTTTCCATCTAAAAAGAATGGAGGGAGGAAAGGAGATGGACGGAAATTAGTATATGTATTACTCAACTCTTAGGTTACTGCTCATCTCAGGGACTGTCATTAATCGTTACTGGAAGGTGAGTCACACTTCCTTCCTCCTTCAGCAGCTCCTTGCTACTTATACCAGGACGCTTTTTTAAAGTGTGTGAGTCCATTTATGTTTTTAAGAGTCAGGGATGAAGGGGAAAGACAAAACCTGCCTGTATTCCCTTCTTTTTCTCCTTTCTTTGCTTGTTTCAGGTTTGGAACTTCAATACTTTTTGTTCTGGGAGGGAAAAGACCAAGTGGCTGTGACAGACTCTGCTCTCAGTCCTATTCTCCAAACTCAAAGTAGAAGGAGAGATAAAGAAAGGAAGGGGTTTGAGGGATGAGAGGTAGTTAGAGGTATGAGTGTTGACTAATTTGCCTCTCCTTGCCAGTGCCAAGCAGGTACCATGTTAAAGGAGGAATTCAATTTCCTCCTCATTACTACAGAGGGCAGAGTTGGGACTAGATTTTGACTCAATACAAGAACTGCCTAACAATTAGGGTTATCTGAAAATAGAGTGGGCTTTCTCATGATGCAGTAAGTTCTCCATTACTAGAGGTATATAAGCAAAGGTTGGATAGCTACTTGTCAGGGATGCTATAGAAGGAATCTGTACATCAGATAATGGGTTGGATTAGCTGACCTTTAAGGTCCCTTCCACTTCTAAGATACTATAATTCTATTCAATTGCGTAATTACAACTTCAATTTAATCCTTTGTCCCTACAAAAATGAAGGTTCTTTCACACAGGGGAGCTGAGTAGTTTCTATTTCAAAGGGGGTGGGAGAATGATATGGGGGGAGGAGAGAGGAAAGATTTTTCAGGGAAAACATTTTTTCATTATTTTCTCCTCAAAGTATGCATATATGAAAGAAATAATAAAAGAAAAATATATTTATAAATATATAATCTATTAGGAAATGCCACTGTAATTTTGATTTCAATACAGTCATTTTCCCAATCTCTATTAAACATCATGCAAATGGTTGTAGTATCTAGGAGCCCCAAAATACAAGAATCAGTTATGTCAAGAATTGTTTGATCTGGAAACATAAAAGAGCCTCAGTCACAAAGGGACCTCCAAAAGTTAGACATTTTGGATAGAGAAACATTATAGGTAATTAGTGTTATAGGGATTATTTCCAAATGAACTAGGTTGACATGAACAATAAATGAATAAAACAGCCTTCCAGTTATTCTGTAAATTTCTAAAAAGTAAAACCCAAAAGTGTAAAAAAATCCATTAACATAAAATGGTCTCATTAACCCAGGTATCAGCAAACATTTCCTAAAGTTATTTATCCTGGGACACATCTTTATAAATAGCCTTTAGCCTCATTCAATCCTCTGCCTTGTATTACAAGTAATATAGAATGATTTTCCCCCGGTAGACAGTACCTCAAGATAGCTGCTAATAATATCTACCGTAACAGAAGTTTTCTATTGCCTAATTTCATTGAACAGAGCAATGCCATTCGTATGGAATATACTGTTTTCTTTAGCCAGATCCATGAGAGGCAGAGTCGTGCCATAGAAAGTGGTAGATTTGGAGTCAAAAGACTTGAGTTCAAATCCTCCCTCTAATACTTGCTACCTATGAGACCTAATACAAATCATCTCCCTCCTCTGTGCCTCAGTTTCCTCACATGTAAAATGAGGTAATCGACCTAGATTACCTCTAAGGTCACCAATGGCTCTAGGTTTGTCTGGAGATCCTATGATCTTAAGAGTCAGAACAAAGCAGTGGGCTGAAATCTAATGAATTTAGGTGGTGCTGATAGCAAGAACTGGATCTTAGGCTTGAATTAACCTGATCAAGTAAAGGATTTAAATGGATTTTAGTTGGATAATTAGACCTGTGATGTTCTTGATGGGAGACCTCCCCCAATGGTACAAGTCAAAACTTTTCTGTGCCTTCTCATCTTATGTACTCTTTTTTAAATTGACTTCTATAAATTAGTAACAGGAGCAGTGACCTTTCTCAACCTCTCTTGCAGGACAGCTAGGTGGCAGACAGGGCACCAGCTCTGGAGTCAGGAGGACCTGAGTTCAAATTCAGCCTCAGACACTTGACACACTTACTAGCTGTGTGATCCTGTGCAAGCTATTTAACCCCAGTTGCCTCAGAAAAAATCAACTACCTGGCTACTCCCAGAGTACCAAAAGAATCATTGTACATTATTCCATGTTCTCACCAACAGATGGGTCTATCACCCTTATCGTCTTTCTGTCATCACATTTGTCTCTGACAAGAATACTGTGAAGTAAATATGGAAAATGTTAGCCTCGTTTAAAAGAACAAACTGAGGCTGAGACTAGCTAAATGCCCTGGTCAAGGTCAAACCACTAGCAGGTATTTGAAGTGGGATCTGAATCCAGGTATCTCCCAATCCCAACTCCAGTGCTATTTCCACTTTGCCATTCAAATAACTTTTCAAGAATGTTAAGCTTCATTAAGAAGGGAACATCATTTTCCCCAGAAGGCAAAGGAAAAAGAAGAAGTTCAGCCCCTCCATATATGAATGGTCCTAGCTTCTGAACACTATGAATGCCTAACGACATCTTGGGAATATATTCCTAGTGTCTAATGATGGTGCAAAATGTATAATTTTGCCATGTGCATAAAAAGCTTTGGGACACTTATGGGGTCATTCAGGGCCATCTCAATTTGACCCACACAATGGATTAATGAAATACCAATTGAAGAGCTGCATCTGAAAAGTGTTGGCTGAGCCCCCAAACCATGCTGCACCTGCTATATATGAAGGGCGCTGACCCAGAATACAATGGAGATGGCAAACCTCCAGCACCACGATGGGATACACAGGTTGCAAGCTAACTGTACAAATTCCAAGTGATTCAGTGGGCTACAAAAGACTTCAATACTCCCAGGATTAAGAAGTCTCTGATAATATATAATGACATGACAGATCATAACAGCTTCAGAGGAAATCCACTGGGTCAATGACACTGGAATTGAAGATAACAAAACAGTTGATATCACAGACTGGTGTGGCAAGAAATTAAAGAAAGCTTGAGCTGCTGAAAGGAGCTAAGAGGACCACGTAGACAAATTCTCATTATGCTTCACTTTGAAGTTTTGCTGCTGTTTAGTCACTTCAGTTGTGTCCAATCCTTCATGACCTCATTTTGGGTTTTCTTGGCAGAGATACTGGAGGCCATTTCCTTCTCCAGCTCATTTTGCAGATGAGGAAACTGAGGTAAGCAGGGTTAAGTGACTTTCTCGGAGTCACATAGCTAAAAGTGTCTGAGGCCAGATTTGAATTCAGTCTTCCTGACTCTAGGTGAGGCAATCTATCCACTGCACCACCTAGCTGCCCCATACTTTGCAGTTAAGTTTTAACCCTTAAAAATGTTTAGACATGACAATAAAACATTTGTGAGCCTCTCTGGAAGTTTTTTCAGAGTTTTTTTGGTGGCTTTTCACTTTCTACTAGTGATGTCATATCCACATCTCTGATTGCTATAAAGCATATGGACCCTCATGGGGGTCCCCCTCTTATTTTCATATAAATTTACTATTTCATTAGACCAAAGAGGTGATTCAGGAAATGGCTTTAAAAAAATAAAGTTTGGTGTTGGTAAGGTATAATACAGTGAATTTAAACCTCAAATCACATTAATTTACAACAATTTGGAATTCTGTTGTTTTGACTTAGAGAGCCACTAATAATATTAACCCATAATAATACTGGTTTGATGTTCTATCACATAGTATTGATAATTATCAGGGGGCAAATATATAAAGCAATATGTATATATAACATATTTATATATGTGTATATATTTATGTATGTATATATGTATGTGAGAAAGAAAGATAGAGACAGAGAGCAAGGGAGACAGAGAGAGAAAGGAGGGAGAAAAGGGGGAAGGAGGAAAAACCCCATCTGTAATCTTTTAGAAAAATTTTGAAATTCATGTAAGTTTGCAAAAATTAGGTAGCAACTAACCATTGGGGTTCTTGATTTGGTAGCGACTCAAGTAACAAGTGGAACTACTTCTTTATTAATGATCCCCAACCATGGTCAATGTGGATGTGGATGATATCACTTTCTGCAGTCAATGCAAAATTTGTTAGAACTTTATGCAAAAAAAGTTTTTTTTAAGATTATTGAGAAATATAGGCATATTTTAAAGACTTGACTAAACAGATTTATGGTTCTAGATTTCAAGACTTCCCTCATTTTTTTCTGGGGTCCTTTAGTCCATGTTGATATCATATTGGCAATCAGGCCCCATTAAGTTGAAACCTTTGGGTATTTATAGCCCCAACTACTGATGACTCAGAAAAGACAATTGTTGACCGGTCTCCCAGACACCCTCAAATGACTTAACTACAGAGACTGATACGGTTTTATGGAAATTATACCAAAGAAGATATAGTCTCGTCTGCTTTGCCACTGTACCTTAACGACGTCTCCCTCTGAAATCTTCTGTGTGTGTTATGTTGTTGTTTAGTTGTTTCAGTCGTATCCAACTCTTCGTGACCCCATTTGAGGTTTTCTTGGCAAAGGTACTAGAGTAGTTTGCCATTTCCTTGTCCATCTCATTTTACAGATGAGGAAACTGAGGCAACCAGGGTGAAGTGACTTGCCCAGGATCACACAGCTTTTTAGTAAGTGTCTGAGGCCACATTTGAACTCAGGTCTTCCTGACTCCATGCTGCCCTTAATATGTGTTGTATCTCCCCCTAGTTATAACGTGAGCTCTTTGAGGTCAGGAACTGTCTTGTTTTTCCATTTGCATACTTAGCGTTTGGCACAGTGTTTTGTACATAGTAAGCACACATAGCTATAGCTACATCTATCTCTATACGTATTGTATGTGTGTATGTGTGTATGTATAGTACCCATGCATACATGCATACATTCATGAATTGGTATTCATATGTGTCACTCAGGCTGTCTGTGGTTCTTCATCTCTCTTGGTACAAGACCAGCCCACCTCCTCTTAAAGAATACATTTCCTGGATGATATCTCTTATAGCATTTCTTATAAATAACAAAATATTTTCCTAAAAATGCTTGAGGCCAGAGTGAAAGTGCACCCCAAGAGCTCTCCTTTAATAAGGAGTCTCCTATGCTTATGTTAAGTTTACACAAGATTCCTTAGTAAATGCAATCACAGAGATAATTGTTCAACAACCCTCTGATTATACAATTAGAGCTCATTAAGCAAAGTATAAAATAGGGTGGCATATGTTCACCAGAGGTGCTTACCATGGTCATTGAGGATGCTCTGTGTGACATCCTAATGAAAAGAGAATCTCTCTATAAATCTGTAAATTCTAAAATGAACTGTACTCTAATACCTCTCCATCCACAGCAGATATCATCTATAATTACAATGTAATGGCTTCAAAATCTTCAGCTGTTCTCAACTGTACTCTCTGCTGCATGACCCGTAAAGGCCCTTCATGGCCTTCTACTGTCTTACCCTAACTTCCCCCACACAGCCCCCAACTTTATTTACCATCACTCTGCAACATTGTCTATCAGTCAGTCAATAAACATTTATTAAGTGCCTTTGTGCTAATTGCTCAGAATGCAAAGAAAGGTATGAAACAGTCCCTGCCCTCAAGGAGCCCACAGTTTACCTTCACTGTCCTGTGTACATGAGGCAATCATTCCCACTTCCACCCATTGTCCTAACCTAGAATACCTTCCTTATATACTGTCCAAATCCTAACCACCCTTTAAGGCTAAACTCAAGAACCACCTTTCTAGTGAATCTTTTTATGGCCCATCATGGATGGCCACTCTCCTCTGGGTTTCTTGTCCATTCCACAAAATTTAGCACTTTATATTCTGCCCTTCATTCCAGTAAAACCATGCTCTGATGCATCATCATGGAGTGAAATTACCTTGGTTTGTTGAAGGCTGTATCAGCAAGCTCTACCAAGTCCTATCAAGCTGGAACTTTTGCATGTGAACCCAGGAACTACTGGGTCATTGGCCCAAAGACCAGGCCATAGAGGCTTAGCAGAAGGATAGCTATCTCTCAGGAGATGGATTGGGGGTGGGGGGGGGAGGAGTTGGGAGCATAGAGAGAAGGAAGCACAGCAAGCCACGAAGACTTGCTACTAAGAGGTGGAGATAATTTCACCTATATTAGTGAAGAGAGCATCCACCCCAAAGAAATCATGAAACCATAAGGCATTAAAGTATTCTGCTTTTATCATGTCATTCATTCTAGGCTTGTCTTCAAAACTAGACTTGAAGCTTCTACAGGGCAGGGACCATGTCTTGTGCTTCCGTTGTGACCCTCAGGGTGACTGGTGCCATAATGCTCTCAATATGGCAGGCAATTAATATTCAAATGGTTCTTATAAATGCCACCAAATTCCTAGATATAAAATTTCAAGATTAAATAGACTTAAGGACTTATGCTATATGTTACACAGCTACTTAATGACTGAATCAACCCAAAGCAGTTATTTTATTTTATTTGAGTCAAATAAAATCAGATGATTATCATTAGTCTAATAGCAGAGAGAAAACAGCGACATATTTGTGTAAGTAACTTAAATCAAATCAAACATGAGCATTTACCAATTACTGACCTGGTTGCTTAGCAACATGCTTCCATATCACAGAGGAAAAATATCTCAGCTGAGTGAGTTAGGTCATGCCTAGGATTAGGATATTAAAGGCAAACGGTATTTAAAAAAAAAAGGCTACACCCTACCTCTATTTGGGAGTCCTTGCATGAACCAATGTATGTCTATGCGGATATGCCAACCTCCACCCCTCAAAGGCCTCACCCAGAACACACACAATAAGGAACCTAGGAGCTATATTTAAAATGCATTTCAATTCTCTGGGAAAGTCCTTCAATCAATCAACAAATATTTATTAAGCTACAACTATGGGCAAGGCACTGTGCACTCAACAGACTATGAACATCCAAAAAAATCCCAGCTTGACATTAACATGTTCCAAGACACTCAACACACAAAGGATCAAAGGACCGAAGATTTAAAACAAGAATGGATCTTGGAGGCCATCAAGTCAAACCCATTTATTTTACAGATGAGGAAACTGAGTCATGTAATCTAATTTGAACCTCACAACAGCCTTGTGGCATAGGTTGTGCAGGTGCTATTATTTCCATTTCACAGATGAAGAAACAGAGCAGATCATTTCATTGATCTTCACAATCGTCCTGTGACATAGGCAGGGCAAGTATCATTATTCATGTTTTACAAATGAAGGGCTCAAAGAGGTTATAGCTACTAGACAGTGGAAATGAAAATTGAACCCTGATCTGTATACTCTGAGCTTCTTTCATACTATAGTAGCTCCTGACAAAAATCCTTGAGGAAGTCACCTGTTTCTGCCATATACTCAGAATATGAGAAGTTATGGTCCACTTAAAGCTCTTGGCACAAACACACAAGCGAAGGTCATGCATCAGCCATGCACTGTGCAAACCCTATCCCACCCAGCCAAAGAGCTTCCTTCAGAGCCGTGAACTTTCCCTGAATCCTGCTTATTTGGCAGCACTCCACTCACTGATGCTTGGATAGACAAAGGGAAAAAAATCACCAATTTTGTGTGTCCAAAGATCACACTGTTGGTGCTGTCATTCACGCGTATCCTATTTCGTGACTGAAAACATGGGAAGTCATATCCTTGTAGAATTTGAAAGCCAGAAAGGACCTTGGGGGTGATCTCATCCAGGTCCCTGCATTATTTCAGATGAAGAAACTAATACCAAGAGGGATAAAGTGATTTGTCTAGAGTCACACAAGTAGAACTCAGGAGGCTGATTCCCAGGTCGCAGTGCCTTGCTCCTTGCTCTACCATGCCTGTGTTAGGAACAGGTTAAGATCTTGTGATTGACTGAAATGACAAATTAGTGAGAAGCAAATGCATATATCAGACATCTGTTTAGCCTCTTATTCCAAAGGCCATGGGGAGGTAAAACCTTCTGTCTTGCCTAAAGTGATTAGCGCACTAATATGGAAGTATATTTGTGTACTTAAACCAACAGGGAGAAGATTTTTCCATTTGCTAATGGCCCTTCTTGTTGATGTTCAGTCATTTCAGGCGTGTCCAACTCTGTGACCCCATTTGGAGTTTTCTTGGCAAAGATGCTGGGGTGGTTTGCCTTTTCCTTCTCCAGCTCTTTTTACAGATAAGGAAACTGAGGCAGACAGGGTTAAGTGACTTGTTTAGGGTCACACAGCTAGTAAGTGTCTGAGGCTGGATTTGGACTCAGGAAGATGAGACTTCCTGACTCCAGGGGAGGTATTCTATCCATTGTGCCACCTGGCTGACCCCTAATGGACCTACCAAAGGTTAAAGACCAGAAGATGATGGGATCTCAAGAGCATTCTAGTCTAGCCTCCTCATTTTACAGGTGAGAAAACAAGCTCACGGGGGTGGAATTCCAACACAGATCCTTTGGCACAAAACTCTGTGCTCTTTCTACCCTGACCCTATATTCTTTATATAAGTAATGAAGACTTTGAAACCAAAAACTCAAGAAAAGTTCAGCGGTGGGACCTCGTTCTTCCCTCCTGATGGCAATCCATCTGAGTCTTGGTTTAGGTTACAACATGTCTCAAGACTATCTTTGGCTGATGCTGTTTACAATCTGTGAGTGAGCTGCTTCAGTCTCAGAGGCTAATTGGGATCATTGCTCCAAGGGGACTCTCTCCCTCCCTCCCCCATTTCTTAGAGATGCTTGTCATACCAGGCTAATTCTGTGATGTCTCAGGGCACAGATAGACTGCATCATCACATGCCCTGTTTAGGTCTGGTTTTATGATGTTTTCTCTACTTCAGGTCATCATACAAGCAGCCACTAGATATCCAGAGAGTGAGTGAGCATTGCTCCAATGTTGGCAGAATGCATGACTCATTGAAGATGATCCTGTGTGTCCTTTAACGTAGGAAGGGCAGGCAAGGGCAGCTAGGCAGCGAGGTGGATAGGGCACCGAGCTTGGAATCAGGAAGATTCTTCTACATGAGTTCGAATCCAGCCTCAGATACTTACTAGCTGTGTGACCCCGGGCAACTCACTTAGCCCTGTTTACCTCAGTTTCCTCATTTGTAAAATCAGCTGGAAAAGGAAAAGGCAAATCACTCTAGTCTCTCTGCCAAGAAAACCCCAAATAGGGTCATCGAGAGTCAGACAGAACTGAACAATGACAATAACAACCACAAGAGTAGGTTTCACGAATGGCTGTTTGGGACTGTGGTTCGTATTATCCTAGATTTGTAATTGGAAGTGACCTTAGAGGCCAAATCCAATTCCTTCTTTTTAAAGAGGAGGAAACTGAGTCAGAGATAGATTTTTTTAAAGGGACATGTCCAAAGTCACACAAGATAGTAAGTTATCTGAGGCTGGATTTTAACTTATGTTTTTCTGATTCCAGGCCCAGCGCTCTATACAGATATGCATTTATAGATTTACTTGTATCGTGCATATATATGTTTTGGGTTTTGGAGGGGAGAGGGATATCCAGATCTGTGGAGATCAGTGATCCAGATTAACCTTGTGATTTTAGTGGGGAAATCCCTTCTACCCAGTGCTCAATCAACAAGTATTTACATGCCTATTATGTGCCAGGCACTGTTCTTGGCACTGAGGATACAAAATACAACAAATCAAACAAATCCATATGTACATACAGGAGAAATACAAAGAAAATAAACATAAAGTTGTTAAATACAAGGGAGGGCATTGGAAGTTGAGGTGATCGTCACTAATGAAGTGGAATATCTTCCATAAATGATAATTTATAATCTGAAGGAGGGGCTAGCTGTCTATATACTATGTGATGCTATCTCTCATGATAGATAGCTAGATAGACAGCTGGAGGGATAGATTATAGGCATTAATATTTAATTTATATAAATAGATCTATACATTTACATTCACATACTGTTTTCTATTTATGTATCTATATTTGTATTTACGAATTTTAAAATATACATATATACACACACGTTTGAGACAGTTTCATAGCAGAGAAGGAGAGACACTATGCCAGCTAAATCTCATTTCATGTGGAATAGAATAGAGATGTCTTTTTTTTGGAATAACAGATACTCAAACATACATGTGTTTCCTTGAGCTCAAACCCTACCTCCTTCATGAGGTCTTTTTGATCCACACCAGCTGCCAGTGCCTCCCAAATTCCTTCAAATTCCTTTGTATATATTTTACATATGTGTTTCCTGGTAGAATATAATCTCCTTGAGAGAATAGATGGATTCATTTCACCTATCATCATTACTGGAACGTGTTGTTCAGTCATTTTTCAGTTGTGTCTGACTTTTTGTAACTCTATTTGGGATTTTCTTGGCAAAGGTACTAGAGTGGTTTGCCATTTCCTCCTCCTGCTCATTTTACAGTTGTGGAAACTGAGGCAAACAGGGTTAAGTGACTTGCCTCGGGTCACACAGCTAGTAAATGTCTGAGGCTGGATTTGAACTTGGGAAGATGAGTCTTCCTGACTCCAGGCCTGGTACTTTATCCACTGTGCTACCTAAATGCCAGTTCCTGGCACATAGTAGATATTTAATAAGTGCTAAATGATTAATTGACAAGTACTTATTTTCTATCTTCATTGCACTTTTCTCCGCCTATAAATTAAGATTGCTCCAAGAAATAAGTGTTTGCTTTAGCAAGTAATGACTGTACTGAGAACTACAGCAAATTTCCGGTGTAAAAAAAGAGTAAAAAAACACAAATTCTCACTTGCCAGGGTCCTGCTCTCCTTGGAAGAAGGAGAACTCTCTAAGTATTACTGCAGACTGATGCTACAGTGTTTTGGGTGGGGTTACCTTTTTATTTTTTAATATAATATTTTATTTTCTTCCCCAATTACATGTTAAAACAACTTTTAAACATTTGGTTTTTTCTGGTTTTTTTTTAAACTTTTGAGTTCCAAATTCTATCCCTCCCTCCTTGGGGACTGTAAGCAGTCTGATACAGATTGTACATGTTGAGGCTACAATGTTAATTTCAACTTATAGTTTCATAGCATCAGTGGTCATTTTAATACAGATTAGGAAGCAGACCCTCAGAAGTCAAGATCCACACATTTAACAAGGAGCAAATCTGGGAGACCTAAGTTTCCTGATCCCCCTATTCCAGAGTCCTTTGCCGTATAGCACACTGCCATAATATAATACAACCTCTGCCATGCTGAATGTCAGAGGAGATGTCAAAAGAGATGTCCTGCTCTGTAGGAAGCAGAATGCTTCTTAGCAAACCAGAGGTGACCACTAAACATCTGGAGCTTTTAATGGACAGCAGGTTCAATATGAGTCAACAATGAATTAAACAGCTGATTGATTTTTGGCAGCACAAAGGGAGGCATAGTGAATTCTTTCTGTGGCAAGAAAGAAGTGGAAATAGAGCAGATGGCTGCTGGTTAGGGGATGGCTACAAGTCATGTGACATGGATGTGATGGAATATTGCTCAGGTATAAGAAATGAGGGATGTGAATAATACAGAGAGCAAGAGAAAACTCTGCATCTGAACGGATGCAAAGTGAAGAAAGCAGCCCCAAGGAAACAACCTACACAATGACTACAGCAAGGTCAATGGAAAAAATAAAACCAACTACAAAACAACAGAAGGCTATGGAATTAGAATGACCCAACATAGCCCCAGAGCAGGGGAAGAAACAGGCCTCTCTCTGTCTTCTTTGAAGATGTAGGGGGGTGATCACAGATGTGAAAACTACATATAACATCTGACTTTGTTAATATGTTGGTGAAGTTTGCTGAACTGTTTTTTAAAAGTTTTTTTTCTTTCTCTTTTTTTTTAATAAGGGATCGCTCTCTGAGAATGAAAGGAATATCCTAAGAAATGTTGGTTATATAAAATGTACTGATAAAAGGGAAGGGGAAAGGGAGGGAGAAAGGAAGAAAAATGAGGAAGAAGGTGAGGAAGAAGAGGAAGAACAGGAAGGGGAAGAGAGAAAGGAGGAAGAGGGGGAGGAGAAGGAGGAAGAGAGGCAAGAAGAAAAAAGCAAGAAGAGAGGAAAGAAAAAAATTATAAAGAAAGAAGGAAAGAGAAAAGAGAAAGAAGAAGCAAGGGAAAGGATACAGCATCCAGCACTAAGCAGGTGATAGTCCCATCCTGGGTCCTACATTTTACAAAAGTTCTTCATAAAATGTAGTGTCCAAAGCTCCCAAGAAGGCAACCAGGATAGGGAAGGGACTCGGGTGAATGCCATATGAGGACTGGTTAAAGTAACTGGCGATATTTAGTGTAAATAAGAGCAGGAAGTGAAAATCTGCCTTGAAGTATTTGAAGAGCCATCTTGGAGAAGAGGGCTCAGACTTGTTCTGCTTGGCCCCAGAAGACAGAATGAGGAGGAGTGGGTGAAAGGCAGAACAGAGCTATCTAGACACAAAGTGCACTGGCTTTGGGAAGGACTGGCATTCCCCTCACTGGCAACTTTAAACAAGAGCTTGGTAACTATCTGTCAAATATGCTGAGAAGGGTCTTCTATTATGGTCCAAGATAGCCAAAATCAGGGAATCTTAATCTGGGGTCCTATGAGCTTCAAAAAAAGTATTTTTTGGCAACTGCTTTTCAACTTAATTGGTTTCCTCTGTAGTCTTATGTATTATATTTTATGCTTCTAAAAAAACATCATTCTGAGGAGGGTCCACAAGCCTCACTAGCCTTCCAAGGGGACCCATAATGCAAAAAAAGGTTAAAAAGCCCAGGACTAGATGGTCTCTGATGTCCCTAACAATTCTGAGGTTCTATGATTCTGAGAATTTCCTAGGAGTTTTCTTTAATTATTTATCTCCTTTAGCTGTACTGCAGACTAAATTATCTGGAAAAACATAAGAACCTGAAAAGCATTTGAATTGTTCCCTTTTAGTGTTTTCATTAAAATAAAAAACCTGGTGCTTTGTTCTTACCTTTTTCTCTTTTCGAGCATGTGAAATGAAAAATGACATAAAATTAAACACGTCGCACAGAGATGTAATTTGTTGCCTTGAAGCAGTAAAGTGCATCAAGGTGTGATAGATATCACCATGCAAAGTTTGTAGAGAAAGTATAAAACCTTTTATCCACAGCTCTTCTTTGCTCATTACCTGTAGCCCTTGAATGGAGGGAGGGGCTGGGCAGCAAAGCAAATTAATTCTCAATTCTGGGTGATATTCCCTATGGTGTAGGAATATGACATTTGTTTTAATATTCTAAAAGAAGTTGTTCTTTTTCATAAAAAAATTAAGATTACTTTTTACTGAAGTCATTTACAGGAGTTGAAATATCAAGAATTCTCTCAACAAATTTAATTTCAAGGCAAGTGTGATTTACAATGGAAAAAGTCTAGAATCTGGAGTCAGAGTATCTGGGTTTGAAACCTGCCCTGAATGACCTTGGCCAAAGCATTTTCACTCTTTTCTCAGCTATAAAATGAGGACTTTCTAGTTCTAAATCTGTGCTCCTTTATGCTCTTCTAGGTCAAGGGTGACTGGAACCACGTCAAAGCCCACTGTTAAATTTTCAGCTCAAACACTTACGCCTCAGAAATCAGAAAACATTACAACCTAGGCCTTGATCTAATGCTTTGTTGATTATCTAGACTTAAGAAAGTAATGGATAAAATGTGAATAATGCAAATTAAACTTAAAAATGTGTCTAATACATTTTTTTGGGTAGGGAAGGAAGGGAACTAGCATTTATTAACTTCCTACTATGTTCCAAGCACTGTGCTAAACATTTACCATCTCTTCCCTGCTAGACGGCCTCAGTATCACAGGTGCTTCAGAATCCGTGTGCCCTAATTCTCTTTTTTTAAAATAAATTTATTTATTTATTTTTAGTTTTCAACATTCACTTCCATAAGATTTTGAGTTCCAAATTTTCTCCTCATCTCTCCCCTCCTCCACACCAAGATGGCATATAATTTGATATAGGCTCTACATATACATTCATATTAAACCTATTTTCACATTAGTCGTGTTGGAAAGAAGAATTAGGATCAATGGAAGAAACCACAAAAGAGAAGAAACAAAAAAAGGAAGAAAGAGAGAGAGCAAGAGCAAATAACATGCTTCGCTCTCCACTCAGACTCCATAGCTCTTTTTTCTGGATGTGGATAGCATTTTCCATCATGAGTCCTTTGAAGTTGTTTTAGGTCCTTGCATTGCTGAGAAGAGCTAAGTCTATCAAAGTTAGTCAGTGCACAATGTGGCTGTTCCTGTGTACAATGTTCTCCTGGTTCTGCTCCCTTCACTCAGGTTCAATTCATATAAGTCTTTCCTGGTTTTTCTGGAGTCCACCTGCTCATCATTTCTTATACCACAATAGTATTCCATTACATGCATATACCACAACTTGTCCAGCCATTCCCCAACTGATGGGCATCCCCTCAATTTCCAATTCTTTGCCACCACAAAAAGAGCTGCTATAACTGTTTTTGTACACATGGGTCCTTTTCCCATTTGTATGATCTCTTTGGGATACAGACCTAGAAGTATTATTGCTGGGTCAAAGGGTATGCACAGTTTTATAGCCCTTTGGGCATATTTCCAAATTGCTCTCCAGAATGGTTGGATCAGTTCACAACTCCACCAACAATGCATTAGTGTCCCAATTTTCCCACATCTCCAGCATTTATCGTTTTCCTGCTTTGTCATGTTAGCCAATCTGTTAGGTGTGATGTGGTATCTCAGAGTTGTTAATTTACATTTTTTTTCTAATCAATAGTGATTTGGAGCATTCTTTCATATGACTATAGGTAGTTCCATAAGTCTTGACTGTGTTACTTAGCTTCTGGGTGACCCTGTATGAGGCAACCGGCCAGCCAATCCCTCAGGTGCTCAACTAACTGCAAAACAAGCAAAAATTCACCTTCACATACTCCCTCTCAAGTGATGTCAGCAAGCTGAAGGAGACAACATCTGTTCAGCTCTGAAAACGTGGGCAAAGAATATACATCAAGGGTCTGCAATTTCCTCAGCTCAGCTCCACTGAGGCTGATAAAAACCCGTATATAAGTTTTAACTTAGTAACATCCACAATCACCCAACTACGAAGTATCAAAAGGGTGGGCTTGGAACTCAGGTCTTCTTGATTCTACTATCCACTATACCAGACTGGTTCTCTGGCAAGCAAACGAACAAACAAATGAACAAACCAGAGGGAACAAATGAATAAATCAATGAATACATGAACGAATAATATATATAGATATAGATAGATATAGGTATATATGTACACACATACATATACACATAGTATATGTACATACATATATATGAAAATGAAATAAAATATTTTTGCATGCCTGTGTGCACGCACACACACATTGAGTGTCCCAAAAGTCCCGAAAAGCTACTAAAGCTTCAGACTGTTCCAAGACTTTTGTGATATCCTGTATTCTTATTACATGACCACATAAAAGCCAGCTGTTTGAAGAATGTTTGACAGTTTGGGGTTTTAATGATGAAAAGACACAAACAGAGAGCCTGGTATAGGGTCCAGGGAAACTCCAAACAAATTAACTTATCAGAATAAAAAATCAGTTACAGAACACAGAGCCCTGCTTTTTGCTTCCCTTCTACTCTCAATGGCCCCATCACTTGCCTCTCTTTTATCTACCTGTTCATTCAGTGATTTGCACCTGTGCTAGGAAAGGACCAAGAAGACAGAAAGGGTATAAAGGTCATTCTAACAGCTGGTTTAAAAATAATAATTCTTCATCTACATATCTATACAACTGATCCATAAACAAGGCCTACCACCACTAAGGAGTGCTAACCAGCTCATATTCCTTCTTCACCCCCACCTAATAGGGCAAGGGATGATTATTATTAGCTATTCTCCTATTGACAGGTCAGCTAGATGGTGCAGTAGTTAGAGTGCTGGGTCTGGAGTCAGGAAGACCTGAGTTCAAACCTGACCTCAGGCACTAGCTGTGTGAACCTGGGTGAGTCACTTAACCCTGTTTGCCTCATTTTCTCATCTGAAAAATGAGCTAGAGAAGGAAATGGCAAGCCACTCCAGTATCCTTGTCAAGAAAAACCCAAATAAGGTCATGAAGAATCAGACAAGATTGAAAATGACTGAACAATTCTTCTATGTACCACTTGGGCTAAGGAGAAGAAAGGTATACCTTTTATGGGCCTGATTCTGTCAAATGCTGCAATTCCCACCACCTCCCCTCTCTTGTCTTTTGTTTACAAAAGCACACTTCTCTTAGGATCTCTGGAAAGTTTACTGTAATTTGAGCTTTTGTCAACTGAATCCTATATCTCCTTTGATTTCAATTATATCATAGATGATTTATCTTCATTTCTGAGTGATATTCAATTGACAGAGACTGTCAACACTTTATACTTAAAGTTCTCTGCTCTTCTCTCACTCTGTTAAGCAGTTAATGATCTGTAAACACTTAAATACTGGGAAAGAGTTCATTAGATAGAAGGTTTATAAGAACTGGAGGGGAATCCTCCTATAATATAAGTAACATAATCTGGTCATTTTCCAGTTTTCTTAGGGATTTTCATTCACACTAGAAAAGATCTGCTTAATTTGGTCACACTGGTATATAAAATTTGTGTTTTGTATAAAATTCACATTGTAATTCCATTTATGTTTTTGTTTGATATTTTTTTTTCCTAGGAAGACCTCTAACTCTTTCTTACTCACCTCAGCAAAAACTACTACAGGTAGATGACATCCAAAACAAATTAATAGACCCTTTTTCTTTATAACTGAACATCAAGGATGCTTTTAACACAAACTATTCTGTACTTTGGTTATCTGTATATACTATAATCCCCCTACTAGATAGTAAGTTCCCTAAAAGAAAAGATCATGGCATGCATGCATATTTCACAGGGTATTGCACAGTAGATTGCATGCAGTAGGTGCTTAACTAATGTAGTTTCTCACCAAGTCTATGACTTCATTACTGTTGTTATTCAGTTATTCTGTCATGTCTGACTCTTCATGACTCTGTGGACCAGAGCATGCCGGTATTTCCTTGGGGTTTCCTTGGCAAAGATAATGGAATATTTTGCCATTTCCTTCTCTAATAGATTAAGGCAGATGGAGATTAAATGACTTCTCTGGGGTCATACAATTGGTAAGTGTCTGAGGCCAGATTTGAACTCAGATCTTCCTGACTCCAGGCCTAGCACTCTATCTACCTTGCCACCTACCTGCTTCCTTTATTGGCATAGGAATACCCAAGATGAAACTCCCTTGACCAATGCAGACCAGCCCACGGTCTGCAAATTATAATTCTAGAGGGTCATCTGGGTCAAGTTAAGTAAGAATAAGTCAGGTGACATCTCCAGGGTCACACAGCCAATTTGTGTCAAAAGCATCACTTGAACTAAAGTCATTCTATCTAAAGCCAGCAACCCTCTCCATCACCCTAGAGCAAACAACCTTGCTGAATTTATATAACTGAATTGTTGAATTACAAATAGAAAATTAGTCGTTTGTGCTAGACATCCAGAGGAAAAACTTAATTCTGTCGCCACTGATACC
Organism: Trichosurus vulpecula; assembly: GCF_011100635.1. Lineage (NCBI taxonomy): Eukaryota > Metazoa > Chordata > Mammalia > Diprotodontia > Phalangeridae > Trichosurus > Trichosurus vulpecula. Next base: position 135,015,269 of record NC_050576.1, read on the forward strand.
ATTTCTAACCTTGACCACTGCCTACCAAATGCATACCATTTATCTTGAGGACTGGGACAAAATAGTACTGCTTAATTCAATTCACAAACATTTAAATACTTCCTAAGTGCTGTGGTAAGAGATGGTGTTATAAGGATAAAAATACCAAAGTTAATGTCCTTGGGAAGAAGGGACTCCTTGAAATCTCAATAAGACACTTAGAAAATAAGTATGATACAAGATGGAATGTAGTGAGGTCAAAGCAAGCAGTCTAAGAAAAAAGCTATAGTAAAAATGAGAAAAACCTCTCTTTTGGCTGGGGGCACCAAAGGAAGGTTTCATGAGTAACAGCGCTGACTGGTTGATCTGTTACCAACGTAAGCAGGATTTTATTAGAGAAGTCAGTAATGGTCTGTGGCCAACCCAATATTAACCTGATGAGCTCCAGTCCCCTATTCCCAACTGCTTGTTGGACATCTCCACTTGGATGGCCAATGTCCCCCTGGCATCTTAATTTCAATGTGGGTACTTAATTTCATTGGATTTGCTGAAGTTACTAATCCTCTAATTACATAACACAATCTTTAATAATTTAACTTAAATAGAAGGTTGTTATTGAATTAAAAAGCAGGCCTTTCAGTTGTAGTTAGAATTATTCTTATCAATAGTCCAGATGGTACTGGGCTATATATAATAATCCAATATTTCACTAATGGATCTTCTAAAAAAATTTCCATCCATGTTTACTTTGTTTCTTTTGTCTTTCCTTTCTATTTCTTTCTACCATAATTTACTCAGTGGAATGGAACTTTAATATACACATATGTATGCGTGCATAGGTATATACACGCAAACATACATGTTGTTCCCTTCTCCCCATTAAAACGTAAACTCATTGAAGACAGGAACTGCTTTCTATTTTTCTTTGTATCTTCAGTACTCGGTAAAGTGCCTTGTACAGAGAAAATACTTAATAAATATGTGTTAATTGGTTATAGTGAGATACATGTGAGTTCTACCATCATCTAAATATTTGGACAAACTAGGTGAGCTAGAGCCGTAACTATATTACTTCTGGTAGTGTTCTTATGCTCCTGTTTTCCTTTTTAAAATAATTTTTAAGATTTTATTCTGGTTACCATAGGTGGGTAGGGGAGAAAGGAAAGATTTTAACAGGAAGAGAAGTAGAGAGAGTAATTACAGGTATGGGGCCAGGAACCCAGAGCCCATGCAAATATCTGAAGGTGAGAGAAGGTGAGAGGAGAATAGGGAAATAGAGAGTCATCCAATATTATTGGAACATAGAGTTGGTGAATGGAAGGACCCTGGAAAGTTGGATTGTAGTCAGACTGAGAAGAGATATGAGGAGCTATGCGGCTAAGGAGCTGGTGTTTGTTTTTAGAAGGACCTAGGAACCCATTATTGGCAGTCTTGGGCAGGGGAGTGGCATGAATCAACACAAACTCATTCTGATACATCATTTAGAAAAGTTCTGCTCATATACTGACCCCATAACTGTGGGGTCAGTAGAGTAATTTTTCATTAACTAAGAATGTGTTCCATTAGAAGTTAAAGGTCCAAAGCCTGGATCTGAGTAGATAAAGATTTTTAAATAGCCCTCAAAGGAAGACTGGCAAATCACTGCACAAGCCCTTAACCAGAGAGGATAGTGGGGAGGAGGGCATTAAATAATAGTCCTAACGTGAGCTTTTCCACACTTATCAGTTGGTCTTCTCTTCCCATGCCCACATCCCAGGCAAAGTCTTACAGAGATAGGCAAGGGCAATCGTTTGATATTGGTTTCCAAAAGTCTGTTATTTTAGGGCTCAATACTATCACCGAAAATAAAATTATTGCATAAAAATATTTTGGGGGCAGCTAGGTGGTGCAGTGGATGGAGTGCTGGGCCTGGAGTCAGGAAGTCTCCTTTTCATGACTTCAAATCTGGCTTCAGACACTTATTACCTATGTGACCCTCGGCAAGTCACTTAATCTTGTTTATCTCAGTTTCACTGGAGAAGGAAATGGCAAACCACTCTCCATCACCTTTACCGAGAAAACCCCAAATGGAGTCACAAGGAGTCAAACATGACTGAAAAACAGCTGAACAATAAAAATATTTGGAGATGTTATGCTACAAATTTTTGCAATATATTCAGTTGTTTTTTTTTAAATCTTAACAGTGTTCTTTAGAACTATTTCTATAAGCAATTTTTTTTAAAGTCCAGCATTTTGTTTTGTTAGTAATTGTGGGGGGGGGGGGTGCCTTGGAGTCAGCCAGTCTTGGAATCCAAATATTCCTGTTGGGTATTCCATGGACAAAAGGCTATGGCCACTAAGTATGAGGTTAAGTCTAAAAGTCAATTTGATTAGATGGTTTGTTTTCCCTCCTTTCCCTATTTCTGACCTTTAACAAAGAAACCACTTGCTCCCAGGCTAGCAGGGGAGGGCTCATTTTCTCTCCTCCAGAGGGGGCTCAAAGTCCACATTTCCTTGTCTCACTCCCTGGGAAGTCCTGATGATGATAAGGGAGGTTCTATCAGACATAACTCATCCACCGATGGCCATCACCATAAAGTGATTGGGTCTGACTCCATTTCTGAGGTCCTTTCCAATCCTGGCATTCTGCAATTTAACTGTATAGTTATTTGTTAAGATTATATATTTAAGATAGATTGAAATCAAACTTCCTAGATGCGGCAATATCTTATCTCAGTTCTCAGACTTAAAGCTGTTGGGTAGCATGTGTACTGGCCTTAGAATGAAAGACATTAGCTGTGTGACCTTGGACAATTCACTTAACCTCTCTGAGGCTCAGCCAACTCATCTCTGAAATGAAGAGTCAATTCAGTTCAACCAGCATTTATTAAGGGCTTAGAATGGGTTCTCAGAAAGCCTAGAATCTAATGAAGGTGGGGCAAGATCACAAAAGCATAGACACAAAACTGGACACAGGAATCCATCCAGAGGGTCATCACTTACCCTCAGCATGATGGTGGTCTCCGAGGTCTTTCCTAGCATTACAAGTCTGTCATTCTACAATCATAATCTAGTTGTATAATCTGGTTCCTCAAAGTGAAAACGTAGATTAGGCTGGCTGTTCAGCCACCTATAGCTAAGGTTTCTCCTCCAGTAATTAGAGACAATATTATCATAAGCCATTCAAGCAGTTAAACTCAGAATAAAGAATATTCAAATATGTAAATATTTGTACTCTTGTAATTTTCTAATTTGTAATTTTTTTATTTTTATAGGTAATCACAGTTAAATGACTTGCCCAGGGTCACACAGCTAGTAAGTGCCTGAGGCTAGATTTGAACCTAGGTCCTCCTGACTCCAGGGCCAATGCTCTACCCACTTCACCACCTAGCTGCCTCTCTCTTCATTTATTTTTTTTTGGGGGGGGGCATGTTACTAAAGCCACTAAGGATCTGGCCTGCGGACTTGTCAGGGCTGCATCACAAGTATATGGCTCCACATGTCAATACAAGAGGGTGGGGGTAAGAACAGGTCATTCTAAGCCAGTCACAAGATGATAAGGTTTTCCAACAGAGGGCCAGATGATCAGATACAGTATTTGCATATTGTTATCTGCTATGGTCAGGAAATGGCATATTTCAGCCAATCAAATATTCTGTTCATAAAGTTGTATATCAGTAAATATGCAACTATATATAATATACATTTATAATAATATACAACACATAACATTATTATAACTAATAATACATAATGACTATACATTTATCATTCGATAAATATCATATCATAGGTATGTGTACATGCATACATATTTACATGCATGCACATACATAAATGTCAAATTTTCCTTGAGGCCAAAAACCGTTTCTTTTTTATCTTTGTGTCTCTAGCAGCTAACATAGAGCTAACTAGGTAGCACAGTGGTAAGATCGCAGTGTCTAGAGACAGAAAGACCTGAGTTCAAATCCAGCTTTAGACATTTTCTAGCTGTATGACCCTGGCCAAGTCATGTAACCATTGTCTGCCTCAGTTTCCTCATCTACAAAATGGGGATAATAATAGCACTTCCTTCCCAGGGTCATTCTGCAAAAGTGAAAGCATTACATGAAAGCAACCTAAATTGTACCTAAATGCTACCTAAAATGCTGCCTAAATTGACAAACGCTTGTCAATGTGTATCCGTGTAGATGGTCTTATATTTACATGTATGTGTATATATTATACATGCCTATAAGCATGTATATACCTCCACGCACAGGACCACACATATTCTATAGAGAAGGGCATTGTGATAGAGGAGATAGAATGCTGGACTTGGAGTCAGGAAAGATGCGGGTTCACATTCCAGTTCTGACTAGCTGTGTGACCGTGAACAAGTCACCGAACCTCGGAGCCTCCTCTGTAAAACAGAGCTGTAGTACCTCCCTCAATGGGCTGTTGTCTATTAGTCAACAAGTAGAAGTGCCCACTGTGTGCCAGGCACTGCGCTAAGCTCTGGGGACACAAAGCAATAGGAGAAACCACCTATGAAGGGCCAGGGACACACAAGATAGATACAGAGTAGATGGGAGGTAACCTAAAAGAAGACATTAGCAGGTCGCTGGACAGCCCTCCTATAGAAATAGGATTTTAACCGAGTTTAGAGGAAAGACTAAGAAGTAGAAGGGAGCGCACAGAGCATTCCAGACATGGGGGACATCCAGAAACAGGAGATGGAACATCATGTCCTAGGAACCGTAGCAAGGCCAATATTGCTTGATGAGAGTGCTTGTTGTTTCTGTCATTTTGGTCGAGTCTGACTCTTGGTGACCCCATTTGGGGTTTTCTTGGCAGAGATACTGGAGTGGTTTGTCATTTCCTTCTCCAGCTCATTTTACAGATGAGGAAACTGAGGCAAACAGGGTTAAGTGACTTGCCCAAGGTCACACAGCCAGTGAGCGTCTGAGGCTGGATTTGAACTCAGGTCCCCCTGACTCCAGGGCTGGCACTCTATCCACTGCACTACCTAGCTGCCCACAAAATACCTGAGGAAGAGTAAATAAAGCATATACATTAGATTGGAAAGGTCATGTATATGCAGCATTTTGCAAACTTTAAAGCACAACTGCATATAAGTGCCAGCTATTATATGTCATGAGAGGACAGAGATGAATGCTGAACCTGTCATTTCACTGGTCTAGGGAACTCGCCGGTGAGGAAACTCACTCTACCAGTGCAGATGGGCACCTTCTTCACATCTTATCACCCTGCAGAGCCTCCTAGAGCCCTGAAAAGTGAAGTGACAACCTAAGGGTAACATGTCCACACAGAGGCGAAAGTAGAACCTGAGCCAAGGTCTGCCTCTCTATTTGTTACACTACACTATACCATATCGATTCTATATTTTGAATTTTAAAATTGGCAAAGCATACAGGTGGGTCCGTTAGATAGAGCACCAGGCTGGAGTCAGGAAGACTTGAATTCGAATCCAACCTCAGATGATTACTAGCTGTGTAGCCCTGGGCAAGTCACTTCACTCTGGTTGCCTCAGTCTCCCCATGTGTAAAATGAACTGGAGAAGGAAACAGCAAAGCATTCCAGTATCTTTACCAAGAAAACCCCAAATGGGGTCAGGAAGAGTCAGACACAACTGAGAAACCGAGCGACAAAGACAACCTCTAAAGGACTCAACGTATCCTGAACATGAGTCACTCACTGATGGCTGAGAAAGCGCTTCTAGACCGGGTGGTGTTCAAGCTCGTCATGAACGGCATCGGTTATCACTGGGGTTGTACTAGAACACGTCCCTGGGATACGTTGAAGGGCTGATCGATGAGAGCTGGGCCTGAGAGAATGCTGGATAACCGACAGCTATAACAAGCGTCCTGGTGGCTCCCCTTCATGCAGAGGCTTACAGTTTACACATCGGGCTTTCGTTTATTTGGCTGGTTTTCCCCCAAAGCCACCTTGTGAGGTAGGTCATGCCACACTGATTATCCCCACGTCACAGAGGAGAACAGGCTCAGAGAGATGACACTTCAAGGCTCACTAATGGCCGAGCTGGAACTCTAGGGCAGGGTTCTCAGGCCCAGACCATGGGGAAGGGTGCCATAACACCACACGTGGAGAACCCACGATGACATCGTCTAACTCTTTCGATGGATGCTGGCTGGCTGATTATTCTGCTCATCTCCCACCAGTCACCTCTTCTTTGTCAAAGTGGTTCTGCTAGGAAGCTGATACACTAATAGCAATTTACAAAAGAGCAGATGCACTGGGGCTGAGCGGCTTAGCTTTCTACCCACCAACTTCTGAACATGGCTGAGGTCAGGTCCCACCTAAATCTCCAATCCCCAGTTTGTCTATGAGGTGACCATTTCCAATCTTCTGGGAAATACAACTTGCTTTGGCACCATGTGGTTATTACTATTTATACTATTATGTTATTATTATACTATTATATTAGTACTATTATATGTTATACTATTATATTAATATGCCATTATTATACTTTCATATTAATACTATTATATTATAAATTATATATATATGATACTATTATGTTAATACTATATTATATGTTATACTATTATATTAACACACTATTATATTATTATGCTATATTATATATTATATTATCATATTATATATTGTACTATTATATTAACATACTATTATATTATTATGCTATATTATATATTATATTATCATATTATATATTGTACCATTATATTAACACACTATTATATTATTATTATACTATATTATACTATTGTATTAACATACTATCATATTATTATACTATCATATTACTATCATATTATACTATTATATTAATATACCATTATATTATTATACTATTATTTATTGATGTTCATCATAGGAAGTTCCTATTAATAGAGTCCATGAATGGTAGTAGGGGCAGCTAGGTAGCGCAGTAGATAGAGTGCTGAGTCTGGAGTCAGGAAGACCTGAGTTCAAATCCGGTCTCAGACACTTACTAGCCTTGTGACCCTGGGCAAGTCACTTAATCCTGTTTGCCTCAGATTCCTCATCTGTAAAATGATCTGGAGAAAGAAATGGCCAACTACTCCAGTGTCTTTGCCAAGAAAACCCCATATGGGGTCATGAAGAGTCAGACACAATTGAAAAGCAAATGAACGACAACGAAAATGATAGTTAGAAATATTGAGATGTCCAAAATTTTTGCCTTGTTTTATTTACACTAGGAACAGAGGCAGAATAGTAGAGTGGATAGAGAAGCAGCTTTAAAGCCATAAAAGACCTGGATTCAAGTCCTGTCTCAGACCAATCCTGACTGTGTGAACCTGGACAAATCATTGCGCTTCTTAGTGCTCTAGGAAACTCTCTAAGAGCATAAATTGTGGAGAAGATGCCAATCTGCCCTGAGAAGAGGGAAGCTTCCTAACCCAGAAATTCCATGGACCAATGAGATCACAGGCCCAGTCCATAACCCAATTCCTAAAAAAATGGAGATATAATTAAATTAATAGCTAACAAGTGCATAGTAATTTTAAAAGTTTGCAAAGCACTTTCCATGCAAAATATCTGTATTCCTAGGTTGTATGATGCATTATATTAGTTATATTCATTCAACACACATGTATTCCATGTGTAAATATTTACAAAGTGTCCCTCCTATGAGCCAGGCACTGCATTGGAGATACAAAATGAGAGATTCTCTGCCCTCAAGGAGTTTACCTTCTACTAGGGGGAATAGAACATGTTCTCAGATAAATAATTATAGGTTATCTACAAAGTAAAAATAAAATTATGGGAGGGGGCACACTAATATGCAGTGGACTCAAGAAAGGACTCTAAAAGGAGGGGCACTTGAGCCAATCCTTGAATCGAGTCATGATTTCAACAAGGAGCAGTAAGGAGGGAAGACATCCTGGGCCTAGTCTTCTCAGAAACACAAAGGCAGAAGGCCACATTACCGCACAGAGGGAACAGCAAATGGACCAGTTTGGTTAAAGCACAGATATAGGAAGGGAAGCAACGTGTAACCAGCCTTTAAAGACAGGCTGAAGCCAAACCACAAAGGGGCTTTAACTCCATCAAATAGAGAAGTTTGTAGGGAGCACTGACTTTGAAGTCGGAGAACTTCTGTCCTAATACTGCGTCTCTCACTGTGTATGACCGTGGCCAAGTCATTCAATAATCTCAGTTTCCTTATCTGTAAAATGAGGGTCTTAGAGTAAAAGGTCTCCAGGCCCCTTTCTAGCTCCAAATCGATAACTTTTGTCCTAGAGGAAATGAGGAGCCAATGAGGTTTTGTGAGTGAGGGAGTGATAATGGCAGACCCGTGCTTTAGTGGTCATTTTGGCAGCTGTGTGGGAGAATGGATTGGAGACTGGAGAGAGGAATGTAGAATCTAATTAGGAGACTATTATACCAGCCCAGCAAGAGGTAGTGAGAGCCTAAGTAAGAGTGATTGTGGAGGAGATGAACTTCTGAGGTGTTGAAGAGGTGGATTGCAATTTATAGGTGCATGAACAAGGAGTGAAACAGAGCCCTACTATGTGCAAAGCACTATGTGCAAAGGTGTATTAAACACCCCAAGAACAGTTCTTATGCTGTCATAGAACAGAAGCTGGGGGGGAGAAGTTGTTGGTATGTAGGATTTTAATCCTAGAACTAGAAGGGACCTCAGACTCAGAGGCCATTTGGTCAAAACCCTTCATTTTACCCAGGATGAAATTGAGGCTAAGTGTGTTGCTCAAGGTCACACACTTAAGAGAGGATCAGAGGAGAGATTTGAACCTGGGTCCTCTGACCTCAGAACTAGTGTTCTTCCCATGGTATCTCACTGCCTCCTGCTTAGCTTCGTGCGATCTCACTCCTTTGTTCTGTTCTGCTCCCATACCTCGTCCAACTCAGTTAAATACTTGTTCGTTATTTAGATCACGCTAAAGAATCATTGTCAAGAAAGATAGAGACACAGGGGAGGAGGAAACAGGAAAGGGACAGCATCCGTGGAAAACAAATGGAGATTTTTTTTTCACAAGAGCACTCAACACTGCTTTCCCCAAACACTCTCCCATTCTGTATTTCTAGTATCCAGGAGCGATCTGGCAACTGGAAATTTTGAGCTCAGCTGTGGAGAACGTGTAAATGACAGCTTTGGCTGTCAAGATGCTTATAAAGTAAGGAGGGAGCTTACATATTTATGAGCTGACATCTCAGATTTGTGGCTTCATACCGTTCCCCAATTTCCCTCTAGAGCGACAGATAGCTTGAAAAAGACTTGGTAGGCTCATTACCTCACATCCCTCTTTCTCTGCCCACTCACCCCTCAAATTACAGCAGGTGGTAACAACTGAGAGCCATGAGAAGGGACAAAAAATGAGCAATGGGAACTTTGGGGCAGGACCGGGGGAGGGGAAATAAGAGGTCAGTGCTGTACAGGCCAGCATAGCTTTTCCCCTACACACACACACACACACACACACACACACACACACACCACAAAGTGACCCTTTTGTCAGCACATTTTTAATTCAAGCAGTTTCTCTCAAAGGGATGAAATCACACACACCTAATGCCAAAGAAGGCCCTGTTTCATTACCAACAGAGCCCAAATACCATTACAGTGGACTATCAATCACCTTGCCAATAAAAGGTAAATCCAGAACTGCTTTTTCCAGGATGGTCTCAGGAAAAAAAAAATCAAGGTGATTCGGCATCATTTCCTGTAAACCAACGTGCCGGGTTTGCATGAGAAGTGCTTAGGCCAACTGGCGATGGGTCTACCCAGCCTAGATAGTGGTCACACATTCCCTGGGTAAGGGGCTAATAAAACTCAAAAACAGCGGAGAAACAACGGCTCCTTCCTGCTGATGTTATTAATTACGAACACAGTGCTGCATGGAACTTTCTAAACCTAAGGAGTGAAAAGTGCTTCCCATCCCCCCCCACTCTTCAGTTAACAACCTCTGGTTGACTTGCATGGTATGAGAGCATTCAATCAATTAACCAAACAACAAGCGAATGCCCACTATGTGCCAAGCCCTGTGTTGGGTGCTGTGGGATACAAAGACAAAAACAAGGAGAGGAGAGAGAGGGGGGCAATGGAGGGAGAGGGACATGGAGGGAAAGGGAGAGGGAGAGGGAGGCAGAAGGGGAGGGGGAGAGGGAGAGGAGCATGGAGGAAGAGAGACATGGAGGGAGAAGGAGAGGGAGGCAGAGGAGGAAGGGGAAGGGAAAAGGGAAAAGAAAGGGAAAGGGGTCCTGTTGTTAAGGAGCTTAAGAACAGGAATTATGTCTTATTTAATAGGGAGCCATTGAAGGTTATTGAACAGAGGAATGACAGAGAAACATGATTAGAATTGTGAATCAGGAAAGTTAATCTTGTGTTGAATTTGGATGTAGAATGGACTCCAAGTTAGGTTAGGAGACTAGACTAGAGGGGAGAAACCATTTCCATGTGGGTTAGTACAACAGTCTAATTAAAAAATGAGTGTCAAATATATTTAATATATTTCGTACAGAGTTTTATGATCATTTCTTTATCATATTTACTCCCTGGAGAAAGTTGACACTATTTAAGAGCAACACAAATAGCTTAAGATTAAAGCGTTTGAATTTTCAGATTGAAATTCTCTCAGGCAGTGCAGCATAGTAGACATAACAATGGATTTGAAGACAGAGGCCTGGGTTCAAATCCTGGTTCTGCTACTTACTACCTTTATGGCATCCTTATCTGTAAAATGAAGAGACTGGGCTAGATGCCCCCTGAGTTCCTTCCCAGCTCTGTATCTCTAATTCCGTGATGCTAAGCTACTCCTCTCTGCTCTGGACTGGAAAATTTGATCCCAAAGCCTGAGCATTAAGTGAATACGGGGAATCGGATAATAGTGGGATGATTGGAAGGGCATGTGGTCTAGCGCAGCACTTCTTAAACTGTGGGTTGCAACCCCATGAGGTCGAGAAAAAATTGGCAACAGTAAAAGGCTTCTGAACACACAATGACCAAAAATTAATTAAAAATCAAACTCGTAATGAATCCAAGGTGTTTCTGGCAGCGCCCGCCCATGCTGCATCAGGCAGCTTCACTGCAGCCTTGGTTCTGAGCACAAAGCGTGCGCACTTTGCACTGCACAGGCCCTAGGGCCACACAATGCCAAACAACACTGCCCAAACCAAAAAGGGGTCTCACAAGTGGAAAAGAAGCCCCAGATAGCAGAAGTAGTTCTGGATTTGGAGTCAAATGACCTGGGCTGGAATCCTTTTTCATCTCTCTTAGTCTTGGTAGCCTCATGGGGGGTGGGGGGGAAGGCAGGGCAATTGGGGTTAAGTGACTTGCCCAAGGTCACACAGCTAGTAAGTGTGTCAAGGGTCTGAGGCCGGATTGAACTCAGGTCCTCTTGACTCCAGGGCCAGTGCTCTATTCACTGTGCCACCTAGCTGCTCCTTGGTTGCCTCATTTTTAAAATGAAGAGGTTAACATTCGTGGTGTCTAAGGTCCCTTAAAGTTCAAAACACAGCCTCCTCTAAGAAGTGCAATATTACTACCTTAATACTCACTTGCTCTACTATTGTTGTTCAGTCGTGTCTGACTCTCCGTGACTCCATTTAGGGTTTTCTTGGCAGAGATACTGGAGTGGTTTGCCATTTCCTTCTCCAGCTCACTTTACAAATGAGGAAACTGAGGCAAACTGGGTTAAGTGACTTGCCCAGGGTTACACAGCTAGTGTCTGAAGGCAGATCTAAACTCAGGAAGAGGGGTCTAGGGCCCCAGCACTCTATTCACTATGCCACTTAGCTACATACAAGCACTTAATAGGTATTCATTTAATTGAATTAATGTTGGTTGGTTTGGTCTAAAATGATTAACCTAATACTAGTATGAACAAACCAAGCATCACGGATCCCTACACTATCCTGAAGCTTCCTATTATTAGTTCACAGCAGTACACTGACCTTCCCTTGGTACCCTTCAAAGACTTTGGGAACGTCATGTATAATCTCACTTTACTCTCACTACAAGCCTATAATTATAGGCAGAACAAGCATTATTATCCCTATTTTACAGGTGAAGGAACTCAGGTCTAGAAAGGTTGACTTGCCCAAGATTATGCATTTGGTTAGTAACAAAGTTTGAAGTGGAGTCTAGGTCTCTCGATTCCTAGTCCAGACATAAGTCTTCACCAACTCTGCCCATTCTAGGGTCTATGACCACCACTAAGGAGAGTCACTGCTCTGATAATCCTGGGGCAACAGATGTAAGTCAATAGTCCTAGACCAGGGGTGGGGAACCTGAGGCCTCATAGTGACATGTGGCCCTCTAGGTCCTCAAGTGTGGCCTTCTGACTCAATCCAAACTTCACAGAACAAATCCTTTCATTAAGGGAATTTGTTCTGTGAAGTTTGGATTCGGTCAAAGGGCCACACTTGAGGACCTAGAGGGTCTCAAGGCTTTAGGTTCCCCACCCTTGTCCTAGACAGATAATAGTTGTGATGTTGTAGAATTCGGGTGACACACAAAAACATTTTTTCCCATTTCTCTTTACAGAGAGAAAGGAAGAGAAAGTTTTCCCTCTACCTGCTTTAGAGGAGAAGTTATTCTTCTCCTGTGTTTGACAGAGACAGAGCCCTGTCTTTGCAAGGTCTTTCCACATCCTCTACTGAGTGGTTTCTCCGCTCAGGAAAAGTGAAGGAGAGAGAAGGCATATTTTTCGGTATCAGATTGCCCGAATGACAAATCAAGAAGGGGTTCAGTTGATCAAAGTGTCACACCCCCACAAAGTGACTTACTAATGGGTACACAGGCAGCAAGCGTCAGATGCAGGATTTGAACCTGGATCTTTCTTCCTCTGCGTGCAATATGCTAACCCCTTTTATCTCATTGCCTCTCCTAAGAACCCAGCTTCTTAGAAGATAGCCAGTCAGTTGCTAGGCAAGAGAGCACCCCTGGCATTCTAGTTCAGAAGGGAATGCCCCACAAAATGATCAAAGTTGCCATTTATCCTGAACAAAGCTTCCCTGCAGAACACCAGGTTAAAATGAAAGCTTCATTCCATCTGTAAGGTATCGATCAGTCTAAGACTCATCTTTGCCATCTAGCTTTATCAGCCCAGAGCTTCTGGGCTCTGAACAGAACTTTGCCTGAAACCCCTAAGAGACAACCTCACGTCTCTCTTCATTCTCTCACCTTGACTCCAGTACTTTATTGCTCAGCAATTTTGTTGATGTCAATCAGCTGCCTTTCTCAAAAGGGTGTTTGCAGGTATCAGCAGATCTGGCCCCTTTCCTCATTGACCACAGAAAAAAGCCCTCTCCATACTCTCTCAGAGTACTGCCTTTGACAGCTAATCATTTTGCTTTCATGGGATGTACATGAGATTCACTGAGGATTCGATAGAAGAGAGGGTAATGACACTTTTTAAATTAAACGCCTACTATGCACATGGCGCTGTGCAACGCATAGCCTCAGAACACCACTTTCCCTATCACAGGAATTTACTTAGTAGATTACTTTTGTTATTGCTGCATATTTGTACTCTCTGGAAAAAAATTGTCCTCCTGTGCCCGATCCAAGGCAGCATGCAAAAAAAAAAAAAAATGACCATCACAAACTATTAACCGGGAGGCAGGGAGAAGAATGAAATGGGGCTCTGGAAGGGACTCATTTCAACCAGAGTCAGAACAAGTGGATAGAGCTAGAATTTGGAGCTTGAAAAAGATTTTACTTCGAGCCCATCTGCTTTCACAGCCTGAGAAGGTTTAGAGCTAGGAGGGACCTTGAAAGATCACCTAGTCCAAATTCCTTACTCTAAGGAGGAGGAACACTGTAACCTGCAGAAGAGATAGGTGACCCGTCCAAGTTCCCACAACTAGTCCCCGGACGACCTGAGATTTAAACCTGGGTCCTCTGACTCCAAAACTGGTGTTCTTCTCACTATTCCATGTTTCCAAGGGATTCTACGCTGGGTACTTTGCTCCAGGTTTTCCACCTCCCTCCCAACCTCCTCTAAATGCTAATGAGCTTGCCAGGATCCTCGTGAACAAAACTCAAAACAAAACAGTGAAAGATTAAAAGGTTCTCCACACACCCCCTCCCCCTGTGATACAACCACTTGGTGTTCGGAGAAGCACTCACATGACACTGTGAACATGTGTTTTCTGTATCAGATTTCCCCCAGATAACAAAGGACGTCTTTTAAAAGGCGTGGCCCTTTTTATTTTAGGGTAATGGGGTCCCCCAAACGGCCCTGCAACCCTGCAGCCTCCGACAGGCTCCCGCTCAGGTGCATCTCTGGCTGCCCAGGGCTCTGAGGATGCTAAATGCCAATCAATAAAGTTAGAAGCACTTCTGGTAGAGCCTGTGAGATATGATCTCACTTGTATGCTCACAAAAGTGATTTCATATTCAGGCACCAACTGAGCTCATTCAATTCCAAAATTGGCAGCCCCGATGCATCTCGCTACAGTGCTTCCTCTGTCCAAGGCTGGGCTTTAAACATTGCAGGGCGTGTTCAAAGCGGGAATCTGCAGAAGGGTCTTTCATGGTGTTTCCAAGGCTCCGAGAGAAGGGGTGGGGGGTGGGGGGCTGCCCTGCCTCGGCTACAGAAGTGATAGATGGAGGATCGGCAAAGTTAACTGAAAAACGCTCATTCCTGGGCTATTTCCAGCTCTCTCAAATAGGAGCCCCACTTCCAGATCTGGGCGAATTGATCATCTTGGTCCCATAGAAAGTCTTACTGTATAGCCTATAAGAGACGAATTATACTAATCTCTTGCCTCTGCCACCACCTCTGGAATAAATAACACAGAAGTCACTGGACTTTAGCGTCTAAACGGTTTACATAACATTAAGAGACCACTTTAAAAGCCTGCTTCTCAGGGAAACTTAAAATGACTTCACAAATGACTTATTCACAACAAAAATAGGCTTTGTTTCCAATTAAGAAAGAAAATAGGCACTATATTCTAAAGCTTAGGGTTGTTTTTTTTTAATCCATTACGTGTTCCATTCTGTCACTAACCTCACTGATTCCCATCTCTGTGTTAAGTGTTCTTGTGCCCCCACCACCCCCCACTCTGCCCCGTGAAACCTGGAGAATTGAAGATGCTTGAACCAAACCCTCCCACAGACAGAGGGGAACTTGGGCTGGCATTTACAGGCAGTGACCAGTTTTCAGTTCGTTAATATCCTGCTACCTAGGGGTGCCCAGTGCTATTATATTAGAGTAGGGGAGGTGTCCTCTCATAAGAAAATCAGAAAGCAGCAGGAAGAAAAATACATCGGACATTTAGTGGAAAAATCAATCGCACATTTCTGCCAGCCAGAAAAAAAAAAAAAAAAAACCTTTTTGAAAGCCATAGGCTAGCCCCATTATCTTTCTTTCTTTCCTTCTTTCCCTTTCTTTCTTTGCTTTTCTTTCTTTATTTCTTTCTTTCATTCTCTTTCTTCCTTCCTTCCTTTCTTACTTCTTCATCCTGGTCCTGCACAGGCAACACATTTAAATACTGTCTAGGAGACCCAGCTAGCGACTGTTAAATAGCCTGGTCTGTAGACAGCAATAGCTGTCAGTTCGCGAACCCAGTTAACAACTCTCTAGTTTTCGTTCTGCCTCAAGGGAGGGGGAAAGGCACTCCTGGATTCTATGTCAAGATCATTGGTGCCCCTCTGGACACAGCTGTACCATTTATGTGTCAATCATTGGGGGTGGGGGTGGGGAGACTGACTAATCTGGTCCCTCCTAACTTCTCCGAAGCACTTGGGAATGTTTTCATCTTGATACCACTTTAAGGAAAAGTACAACAGGAAAGTTAAGACAACAAGAAACAAGACAACAAGTTTATCTAGCTGTAGGGAGAGGCATAATCGTGTTACTTACACTGCTTTCCAATCCATCATCATTGATAAATCATGGCTAAATAATCAAGTGCAGACTCCATTTCTTCATGTCTGTTAATAAAAAGCTTTACTCAAATGTCTCTTGCAGGTCTGGGGCCATCTCAGGAGGAAGTGCCACAGTGTAAAGGTGAAGGAAAAAAGATAGGGAAATTCTAAAATCCATGGGGGGGCTGAGATTTCCCAGAACGGACCCTGGAATCAATACTGCTGAGGCATCCTTGGGATCCCATGATACCGGCCCCACTGAGCTCCCATCCAACTTCCCACTTCAATTCAGCATCTGTTCCAGCATCACATCTCCCACCTAGAGTGAGGCAGGGGAAGAGGAGCGCACAGCAACCTTGCCAATCCCCATAGTCAAGCCTGCTTCTCAGAGGAAGCTGCACCAGTTTCTCTCATGTCTGCTGTCTGAGAGGGAGGGAGAGAGGGAGAGGGAGGAGGAAGGGAAAAAAGGGGAGGGGGGAGAGGGAGAGAGAGGCAAAGAGGAGGGAGGGGGAGGGAGAGGGAGGGAGGGAGGGGGAAGGAGGGGGAGAGAGAGAGTTAGAGAGAGGATGCGTATGTGTGTGTGTGCATGTGCGTGCATGTGTGTGTGCGTGTCTGAGAAAGTACGGAGAAACACTTGCTAGAACTCCCATTAACCTATGATAGCTTTGGAATTCTAAGAGAAGCAGCTGTGAAGCAGACCATCAAAATTAAGTGTTTTTAATCTTTTTGATCTTACATACATACACACCCATCTAATGAAGTAGGCACACATATGCTCACAGAAGATGCATCCTTGTAGCATGTGTGTGTGTACAAATAAATACACTTAGATCCAAGCCTACAAACACGCACACACACACACACACACACACACACACACACTCACACACACACCCCAAGAGAATATTTCTGGAGTGAAAATTTCTAGTTTCAATTGACGTCTTAAAACTATTCAAATGTTCTCCGTAATGAAAGTGCAAATCAGACAAACAGCCCCTCTATTTTCTATCCCATATCATCTATTATCCTGCCTTCCCTAGCTCCTGGCTTCTATTTGCCTTTCCCTGCCCTTCTCAGATTTCCTGGCAGGAAGGGAGCCTAAAAGAGCCAGAGCACAGGGACAGCACCAGGGGTTCCAACAGAGGGGGAGCATCTCCCAAAATGAGAGTCAACTTTTTTTCATGTGACACAGCATCTTTTGTAGGCATTGCAAACCAGAATGCTTCACAGACTCCAGTGACACGGTTACCAAGCCAAATCATAAACCATGCCAGAGGGAGTGGCCCTGAGCAAGGACATGAGACACAATGTCAGAATAGATCTCAAAATGGAGCTTTGTTTCAGCAGAGGCATGGTGTGGAGAGCCAGGCAGGAGAAAGGGGAAATAGAAGCTCTTGGCTAGGATGGGAATGAGAGGGTGTGACAAGAGGCAGGGCAGGGTGAAGCCGATGAGCTCTAGGCAGAGGCCAGTCTAAGAGGCACTGGAGCTGATCCATGGGGATGGGCAGGTTGGTCTGTAATATAAGACTTATTTTGTATATGGGTGTGAAGAACCCATGGACATGGAGGAGGTCGGGCTCAACTCATTTCTCCAGGTGTCGTAAGAGTTGGGATGGAAATCTAACAAATGGAGGCAGGATTTGGAGTTCATATATATATATATATATATATATATATATATATATATATATATATATATATATATTTGCCTATAACGATCTTGGGCTCACCAATCGACCTCAGTTTCTTTAGCTGTATAATGAAGGGACCAAGCTGAAGTAGATGGCCTCTGATGTCTCTTCCATTCTATAATTTTATGATTCAAGAGACTGGTCCCTTCAAGCTCAAAATATATGATCCTATGATTCAATGGTCTCTGAGGTCCATTCTAGTTTGTAGATCTATGAGCTTGTGATCCTATGACCTTGAGATGGTGGAAATAAATGAACCACAAAGGTCAAAAAAGAAGATTAAGACAAATAGTGAAGAGGTCATTAGAACTGGATGGAGGCAGTGAAATATGTATCATCTGTAACATGGTTACATATTGGCTGACTAGGAGGTAGAGAAGGCCTGTGTTAGCGTGCGCTTAGAGAGAGGAAGTTGTTGGCTCCAGAGTGGTAGGCTATTTACAGCTGATTGTGGCCAACATCGGAACTGAACGAGGGCAGACATCAAGTGGAACCTTAGAATGCCTCAAATTGTCGCTAAAGGAGGTCTTCTAAAATACCAAATGGAAAGCAAAACCTCATATTTACTTGGTTTAAGGCAAAACAATAATAAATTTAGAGAAGTCACGGGTAGAACTAGAGGAGGCAACCATCAGGAATGAGAAAAAGAGAATACAAAAATGGAGTTGGATTGGTTGAGAATTCAAGGGGGAGACCCAGAAACAATAAGGAATCCATACTGAAACACAGAATCTTAATCATGAGTTGTTCAAGAATCCAGGCACCCAAAAAAGAATTGAAGAAATGAAATGCACCTCCCTTCTTTTGTTGGAGGAGTGGAGACCATCTTTGTGGCATGCTGCATATGCTGTCAGATGTGGTTAGGTTTTGGTTGGTATTGCTTACACTTTTTTTTGGTTTTTTAACATCTTGTTATAAGAGAGTTCACTGGGAAGGACAGGGGAGAAAGGCCACATATGGTAATGACTATGATGTAAAAACAAAAGGCATCAAAAACATTTAAAAAGAAAAAAAAGACTGGTCACAGTCTTCTCAGTGGGTGGGGGAGAGGATTGAGGGAGGGAGAGATTTTGGAACTGAAAACAAAAATAATTGGGGAAAAATAGTTGGTCATTCAACCATATTTACTGGGCATTTAATGAATGATAAATCTCATGAACTATTGGTTAATCTTCATATTGACACCTCTTCTTCCTTCCTCTCTCTGGCTTCCCAGGATTCCTCTAAGGGAAGGGAGAGAAAATAGCAGGAATTTCCCCTTTTTGTGTAATGCTCCAGGACTTTCTTGTCAGTACTCTATTGTATCAAGCTTAGTCGAGGACATCATAGTCAATGCTTCCTTACCTCTAATTGATTTCAAGTATTTGGAAAAATGAAAAGTTGGCTGTTCTCGTCCAAAAAAAGTTTTGGACAAGCATTTAACCTTTGTTCTGGGCCTGTTTCTCCAACTATAAAATTGAACTAGATGTAAAGTCCCCTCCAGTTATAAAATTCATGACTCTATGCTTTGTGATTCACTTTCTCTTTACCTCTCTCATAATTCTTCATTTCTTTTAAGGCTCAGCTCAAGGTCTACCTTCTTACATGAGGCCTTTCCTAATCCCTTACTACTTTTCTTTATATCTGTTTGGTACATACATCTATTATCTACATCTGTGATGCTCCTTCTAATTCATGGTTCTATGATTCAATAGGCTGTGGGTGTATATTGTTTCTCTCTCTTCCCTCCAACTAGCCTACAAGCTCATAGAAGGCAAGAGCTTTTTACCTTTTCTTTGTATCCTTAGCACATAATAGGTGCTCAATGAATGCTTATTGACTGAAGGAGGCAGGGGAGGGCAAGATTAAATCAGGGGACAGCAAATAAGCTAGTATGGTTGAAATATACAGTGCCTGAAAAGCAATATGGTGAAATAAGGCTAGAAAGGTAGATTGGATACAACTCGTGGGAGTCCTTAAACACCTGGCTAAAGTTTTCTTTGTTTGTTTTTTAATGTTATAGGCAAAGGGACACTACTGAAGAATTTTTGAACAATGAACATCATGTTCTGACCTATGCATTTGGAAGATCAGTCTGGCAGCGGTGTGAAAGGTTGGGAGAGGAACCTGACTAGAAGTAGGGATACCAGTTGGGAGGCTATTCTAACAGTCCAGTGAAAAGTAATGAGGGATTAAACTAGTGAATAATAGGAATAGGGAAGGGGGTAGAAAAGGTTATAGAAAATGGGAAGACTCATGTTGGTGGTGCTCAGGGAAAGCAGGCACTCTAATTCATAGCAGAGGAACTATGAAGCGTTTTCAACTGTTCTGGAAAACCATTTGGAATTATGTAGGAAAATTACTAAATTATTCATACCCTTTGACTTAGAGAATTACTCAACTGGGACAATACCTCAAGAAAGTTTTATTGATAGCAAGAAAAGACCTATATGTACAAAACTGCTGATAGCAGTTTTTATAATACTAAAAGCCAGAAACCAAATGTGTGACTAAGAAGTGGGAAATGGTTAAACAAAATATGCTACGTGAAGGTAACGGAATATTACTGTACCATAAGGAATGAAAAGTATGAAGAATTTAGAGAGATAGGAAACTATACAGAAAAAAGCAAAGGAAAAAGAATAGTATACCCAATGACTATAACAATGGCATACAAATGAGTTTAGGGACAGAATTCCATGCAGGAAGTAGATGTTGAAAATGAGGACAATTTCCAGCTAGTGTTTAACTTCATTTGGTTAAAAGCAAGAGCATGTCTCACAGGGACAAAGTTAAAGGAAGAGTTTCCATGGTTTTGAACTCTAAGAACTGTTCTTTTGCTAACTTAGTAGGTATACAAGGCAAAATTACTTACTGATCACTTGTGTATATTAACTCATACCACCCTCCTTCCACCCTCCCACTCCCACCAATGACTTTGTTGTATATTACTATTTTCCGACTTGCCACAGGGTATTTGTACGTTAATAGATGTTACTCTCTAAGATTTAGAAATTATTTATTATTTATTACTGCATAGCAACTATTAGAAAGGAAGTGTGGTCTAGGCAGAGTTGTCAAACTCAGGGCTAGCGGCAAAACTCTGAACGAGATTAAATGCATTTGGGAAATATAAAAATTTGATATTAATTTTTTTGCCAATACATGTAAAAACAATTTTAACCTTTTTTCATAATTTTGAGTCCCATATTTTCTCCTATCCTTCCTTCCCTCCTCCCCATTGAGAAGGCAAGTAATTTAATAAATGTTATACATGTACAGTCATGCAAAACATATTAACTGGGAAATGTTTAAAAATATAAATAGCAAGACAAACAAATAACATTGTAAACAAAAATATAACACAACATAATGTTCATTTGTGGCTTTCTTAGTGAATGTGCCACCTGCAGGGTTGGTATTAGTTGGATATCACTGATTTAGTGGACAGAGTAAGCCTCAGGAAGAGGCTTCAAGCCTTACCTCTCACACATACCGGCTTTGTGACCCTGGGCAAGTCACCTAATCTCTCAGTGACCCAGGCAATCCTCTAAGAGACAAAGTGGCCAAAAGAGTCATCATGTGGTGAACAGCCTTCTGATGACAGCTTTGTGAATGTACCCAGGCTGGTCACAGGATCCGAGGCTTCCTCAGAATCATGTAGCCCAGCCAGCCTAGACTGGAGCAGGTACAACATCTCTGACAGCAGACATCTACTTGCTCTATGTCAGGGCTTCCTAACTTCTTTTTGTGATAGATTCCTTTGACATTCTAGAGTAACCTATGGACCCCTTCTCAGAATCAAGTTTTTTAATGTACAAAATAAAATACATAGGACCCCAAAGGAACTGGGTAAACGTTGATGAGTTCACAAAACATTTTTTTTAATAATAAAAGCAAGTTCCTGAACCCCAGGTTTAAGAACTCCTATGTCTATTTGGATAGTTCTAGATAATGAGAACTTACTACTTGCTCATTCTAGTTTTTGGACAGCTTAATTATGAGGATATTTTTTTCTTTGTTAGTATAGGAGACAGGCTCAGTACCTTACAATTTGCTGGTATACCAAACTTTCAAATGGGGAAACTCCATTTACCAATGCAGGTTGGCACTTTCTCTGCAACTTTTTAATCTCAGAGAATGTCTAGAGCACCAAGAGATCAAGTGACTTGGTGATAGTGACATAGCTAGTAGTTCTTGGAGTCAGGACTTGAACCTAGGTCTTCCTATATCAAGGCCAATTTCCCATCCACTGCACTATATTGTTTTTCTTTACAGAAGTGGGACATATGATTGCTTTAGAGTAGAGAACTACCTGAAGAGGAAAATCCCTCTATCAAAGTAGGACTATCAAAGTACCTGTCTCTGCAAATTTAATCTTAGAGATTGAATTTGCCTTTTTGCAATTTGGCCATACTAGACCAAGAAGAACAAATCTAATTCCACAGGCACTGGAAAGGGTTCTCGATTTTGTCATCAGAGGACCTGGGTCCAAACTCTGGCTCTGCCCACTTACTGCTACCTATATGACAATCAGCAAGTTCCTTTCCCTCTCTGGAACTCAGTTTCTTTATCTGTAAAATGATGGCTTCTCTAGTCTTTTCCAAGTCAATATATGTCTAACATTCCTTAACGATACCTCTTCTACATAGTAATTTTTCAAATAATTGAAGAATCCTAGCTTTGCCACTCACCCTTCCCACACACAACCCACCCATGAAGGTCTTTTTTTTCACCTATATAAGCATCCCTAATTTATTCAACAAATTCTTGTTTGTTCATGATGTGCACATCTTTCTAGAGTCCTCACTAAGCATCCTGGTACTTTCCTTTGAACGTGTCTCAGGTTGTCAGTATCCTTCAGAATATATAATGCCCTATGCTGAACTAGTTGTGACCTGACCCAAGTCTGTGTATACTGGGTCTATATTTATGTACACCTTGATAATAGACATATGGTCCATTCTACTAAAGGATGGACCAATCCTTTCAACTTGCTAGGACCTGCCAGTTGTAGTTGGTTTACTGGCAAAGTCCTCAAAACCCAGGTTCAACTCTACTTAATGACAAAGGATCAGGATAAACCTTTAAGAGACCTTTTGATAGTCAAGGTAACTGAAACCTTTTAGATGGAGTCCAAAGTTATATATGTGTTATTCCAAATTCCATATTAATATTATAGTGGGCTAAAGTTATGCTGAGGCTCCTAGAAACCTTGGAAAAGAGATAGTATAATACCTCTTTGGGATTCACATAAGCACTCTGGTATAGAGCAAAAAGAATTTGTAGGTTCTAAGTCCCCAATCCATTGATTGTTATCTAATGGTTTGAACCAATCCTACCATCATCTAGCTCCCTTTCATGGACAATGATTGGTCTGAAGCCTTCAGAACACAAGAAACTTTTGCTCACTTCCTTGATCTTCACAGTCTGCCCAACTTAAAAGAGATCTTTTCCAAAATAACTGAGGAATTCTATCCATAGAATGTATGTCAAGAACAGAGATCTTTTGATGCAAATGGTCAGAAACATTCTTTTGGAAAGTGAAAGAAGGCATAGCTCTAAACTACTACCTGGGGGTATAAAGGAAGTGATTTCAAAACTGTGAAGGAAATGCTTCTGCCTTGGCAATTTCTTTATTTTATGAATTGTGCATAGATGTGGCGTATCTAGGGTGGTGGTTCTACCAAAAAGGAGCATGAGATTCCCAAGTTGTGCAGTTCATGTGAATATAAAATTTTCAAGCCATTTCACTAACTACACAAAGCAATAAAAAACACCTTCATTTAAATGGGTATACATTGCATATATCCTAATTCTAATGCATTACCATATATAAAAATCCAGATGTTTAAAAATATCAATTAAGGGGTGATTATTTACTAAGAAAGAATTTTTCTTTAAAAAAATGATCCAAAGAATTATACATATGGAACGTGACTAAAGACAACATTGGCAAGCAAAACTGTTGAACTTACTGAAATCAAATAGGCATCATGTGATAAATAACATATAGCATATACTCAATTGTGACCATGGTAGAGACCCAATGGAAACAGCATGGTACAGTGGAAAGGAAGCTAAATTAGGAGCCAGAAGATCTAGGTTTGAACTCGCAGCTCTGATACTACTACCTGTGCAAACTTGAATAAGTCCTGACCATCAATTTCAGTTTCCTCATATATAAAATGTGGAAATGAGATGACTGCTAACGTTCCTTCCAGCTCTAAAGATATAATGTTAAGACGAATGAGCCACTTTCATTTTTCTACCAAGAGAATTGAGTAACCTGCCCTTCTATATGATTAAGCTATGTTTCCCCCATCCGAGGGGCTGGTGAATGTATTATGGTAGAATTTGTCCTATAGAGTTCGAACTGGCCCACCTATAGACCTTGCATAGTCAATGAACAAATTCTCTGAGAATTACAGAGGATGTACACTTGATTCCTAAGACTGTGGAGTAGTGCATTAGTGATTAAAACATCCCTCTAGCACAATGCATACATAATACTGATATTGATAAAGACAGTACTAAAGTCCAGCAGATTTGTCAAATAGTTCAGCCTGGCTCAGCCAGTCCCTTTATGTATGTCTACCACAAGGAGAGAGCTATCCCAAATTGTTACTTAGCCCCAGAATATATGGCTAGCAGTAGGATAAATACAACTGTTAATGGTTTGGATCATAAAATAATATTTTGATATAAAAAATCATTCCTAACTCAGCTCAGTATTTACTTTCTGTCTTGAAAATCCTTTTAAATGAAAATAATCCCTATGATTTCCATATAATATGGCAAGTAACATCATCTCCCTTTCCAGTTGAAGAGAGGAAAAGATTTCATCATCTTGTGTTCGGCCACAGAAGGAGTCTAAGGCCAAGCTAGTAAGATTATTTTGAACTGATTGACTTCTATGTTTGTGCTCCATTCCTCCTAAATTCTATTCTATTTTAATCAGCAAGTATATATTGAGTGCTTTAGTATGTACATGGCACTTTACTAGGTGCTAGAGATATAAAGACAAATAAAGCCTATGCTCTTAAGGAATTAATACTGTACTGGGTGCAAGGTAAACAGATCAGTTAAGTGAGACAGACAGACAGCACTACTAGGTGGGGCAGGTGGATGTGACACCTGAGCTAAGCCCTGAAGAAAGCTAAGGATTCCAAGAGGCAGAGAGGTGAGGAGGGAGAAAGTTTGTACAAAGGTAGGAAATTAAATGCCAAGTATGCCTCACATCAGTAGAGCTGGACAGCCCATTCCTGTCCTAGGAACATCTGACTCTACTTGTATCATTCTCTTCCTTCCAGGACTTAATATTCCGACCTTCTTCCATGTCTATGGTTTCTCTTGGTCTGAGGTTGGATGCATTAAAACGTCCTCTTGGGTTGTAATGACTGGTGTACATGATCATAGGCAATTCTGGGGACAGGTTCTTAGGGACCAAGGAAGGAGTGGGATGTCCTGGAGATGCACCACATTCTGAATCAGAATCTAAATAATTTGATGCTCCTTCCAGTTGTGTTCTTCTGATCCAGCCTTTCTTCTGCAGCTGGCCTGTGGCCAGTCTTTTCACTGGTGGAGTTTTAGGACAACACAAACCGCATTGTTTTGGATGCTCTTCTGAGCATTCAGAAGGAACCTTGCATCAGCTCTGACAAGTTACTGGCAAAAGTTGGGGATGTCCCCGCCAACATGCTTCAGGCATTCAGCATGTTAGCAGGTATTACACCAGATGCTATTCATGTTACTTACAACAAACTTCATTCTCTTCCTATAGTTTCCACTCTACAAAGTTACAATTTTCATGGAGAAATAAGAGCCATATATTCTTCTAGTCTAATTCAAAGAGGTGTGAGAACAAGGATGCTTTTGCTCCTAGAATTTGGTCACTTCAATGCAATTCACACATTCACAAAGCTGGAAGAGACCTTGAAGATGAACTAGCCAGAGGCTCACAGGATATCACGTTCTACAGTTTGAAAAGATCTAGGAGTGACCTTCAATTCAGTGACTCTAGATCTAGAGCTGGAAAAGACCTTGGAGATCATCACGTCTCATAGAATTAAAGATCTACAGACTGAAGAAATCTTGGAGGTCATCCAGCAAATTAATGGCAGAGTCATCACTAGAACCCAGCACCCCAGGGCTCTAGTCTACATCTGAGAAATATTTATTTAAAAATCAACATATGCTGTATATACCACAGCAGACACTAGGACACCTAAATGCATAAGACCAAATCCTTGCCCTCACAGAATTTGAAATTAAATAAGGGAGATGCTAACATATGCGGAAATAATTATAACATGGCAAATGCATGAGGGAGAAATAAGCGAATTGTTACGAAGGGTTTAAGAAAGGTCTGGAATAACAGAATCTTAAAACTGGAAAGGTCATCTACCACAAACTTCTACCTCAAACAGGAATCTCTCCTTTACTGCTCTTGACAAAAGTTCATCCAACCTACAAGAACACTCACAATGGCAGAAAACTTATTAAGGCAAATCATATAACTTTTGGACAGCCCTAAATATTAGCAAGTTTTTTCTTATGTTGAGCTGAAATCTGCAGTTCTCCAAATTTCCACCCTAGGTCTGGCCTCTGAAGCTATTTCTTCCCTCCACATGACAACTCTTTAAATATATGAAGACAATTATTACGTGCCCTGGGAGTCTGCTCTCCTCTAGGTTAAAGAACCGCCCCACCCCCTTACCCCTCAAGGTCCTTCAAACTCCTTCATTCAACTCTTGTTGAATGAACTCTTCCACTTCTCATAGAATCATGGATTCGGAGCTGACCGGGACCTTAGAGAACAATGAACCCAACCCACTCATTTTATAGACGAGCAAAAAAAAATGGTTCAGAAAGGTAAGAGAACTAACTACCTGCGGCACACAGCTCAGTAAGAATATGAGACAGAATTCAAAATCAGCTCTTCTTGGTTCCAAGTTCAATACTCTATCCACTGTGCCACCAACTTGCTTCTAACTACCTGGCTACCTCTAACTCTCCTATTCTGAATATACTCTAGTTTGTCAATGTCCATTTTACAGTGTAGTGTACAGAATAAACATAATGCCCCAGCTTCAGTCTGGCTAAAAAAGCATAGAGTGAGAAGATCGCTTCCTTTGATCCTGACACTAAAATTGCATCTGGCCTCTCTGGCAGCCCCATCATCCCACTGTTGATACATACTGAATTGGAGGTAAATTAAAATTTTAAGTTTTTTCCACGAACTGCAGTTCAGTCAACTTTCTCTCATCCTGTATTCATTGAAGTTGGGTTGGGCATTTTTTCCACCCAACCTAATTGCTGTACTTTATGTCTACTAAATTTCATCTTCCTACATTCCACTGTTCCAGGCTGTTGAAATCTTTTAAAATCTTGATTCTGTCACCTGCTGTAGTATCCCCCCCAACTGTGAGTCACTGGAAAATGTGATATGGATGACATCAATGACTTCATTCAAGCCCCTAATGAAGATCCCGAACAGGACACAGCCAGGCACAGAACACTCAACTCCCCTCAGAGACTTCCCTCCAGGCTGACATCTACTCATCAGTCAATACTCTTCAAGTTTGGTTTTTAAACCAGCTATGAAGCCCCCAAACACTATTATCACCTAACTTTCATTTCTCTGTTTTAAACAAAAGGATATTACAAAGACTTTGTCAAATGACCTGGACTACTACGTCTACAACATTCCCCTGAATGAAATTAAGGATGCTGGCACAAGGTTTATGTTTTTCATTGCACATTCTTGGCTCAAAACAGCCCTCCAGTTCTGAAAATTTAAGATCCAGACAGGTGCTTATCCTAAGACTCACTGGGAGATAAAAAGAGACAGTTTGTCCTTTTCAGTTGTTTAAAGATCACTCTCCACTTCTGAATTCATCCAAAGGAATTCAGAACCAGGCAGAAAGGCTCCAATGGTGTTATTGTGGGACATGACAAATATATTTAAAGAGAAGATGGTACCTAATGCCAAACATGTTTTCAGGACAGGACACTATGACCTTTCTTCCCACATGCTACAGAGCTAACTTTTCCGGAATTTATTTATATAAATCAATTCAAAACAGAATATAAAGGCAATGCTCCACCTCTTCTGCCAAGTTTAAGGACTAGAGTTTGTCTTTGGCAGTTATCATTAGTCCATAGCCTTCCCTTCTAGTCCAGGCCCTTCTAGGTCTCCCCAACTCTTCCAGGGCTTTTCATTCAATCAGCAATTATGTACTCAGCAGTTAGTCAAGTACAAGGTATTGTACGAGACACAGTGGGGGATAACGAGATCATAGGATCACAGATTTGGGGCTATAAGGGACCTCAGAGTTCAGCTAGAGCAAGCTTCTCACTATTACAGATGAGCAAACAGAAGCCCAGGGAGCATAAGGAGCTTGCCCATCACTACACAGGGAATAAGCCTCAGAAGCAGAATTTGAACTAGGATCTTTTCATTCTAGTGCTCTCTCCACTCTGCTTTTCCATTTCATCCTGTTTGGAGTCTGGCTACATGCTAGCCATGTGAAACTGGACAATGAATTCACTTAAATTCTCTGATACTCAGTTCCTTCATTTGTAAGATGAAGATGAAATGATGTTTATGGCCTGCCCAATGGGGTTGTTATGGGACTCACAGGTGGCAATTCTCAAAATGTGGCTTGGGGATCCCTGGGGTCCCCAGGACCTTTTAAGGGCTTGGTCAGGTCAAAACTATTTTCATAATAATACTAAGACATTATTTGTTTATTAAGATGCTCCTCTCTTTTCCAACTGCATATCTGTG
Source organism: Trichosurus vulpecula (assembly GCF_011100635.1). Classification (NCBI taxonomy): domain Eukaryota; kingdom Metazoa; phylum Chordata; class Mammalia; order Diprotodontia; family Phalangeridae; genus Trichosurus; species Trichosurus vulpecula. The sequence goes on from NC_050576.1 coordinate 135,043,542, forward strand.
TAAGGCCAGATTTTCTACAAATGCTTAAGCCAAAACAACATATCACAACAGATTGAATGCAGAAGAGATAATGAGAATCCAGTTGACTTCCTTTAAGCCAGACATTAAAGAGATTTGCCAAAATATGTAAGATAATACCCACTCTTCTCACTAAAATGTTTTGGGAAAATGTTATTTCTTATAAATTGTTATTTATTTCCCAAAATATTTTGAGAAAATGTTATTTTTCATAAAATGTTATTTATTTCAAATGTTATTTATTATCATTTTAAATAAATTCATAAATGTTTCAGAATTTTAATTTTTAATACAGTAAAAACCAATAAATATAACCCATATAAACAAAGGCTCATGGAGATCTAAAATAATTTTTAAGAATATAGAAGTCCTGAGACCAAAAAGTCTGAGAACCACTGAGCTAGGGCATTTATTAAGCACTTCGAAACTTAGAGGACATTATAAATTAGTTCTACTCTCACTGCTTTTACCTTCCACCCTGGAACTTTCCAAGCCTGTTTCTAAGAGTGGATGATGTCTTATTGAAGATATAAAGGAGACTCCTATTCATATAAGGGCAAGGCACAGGTTAGACTCTCTGAAATTCAAAGATCCTGTGACTCCTTCCAAGAGGTAAACTGATAAATGAATCTGTGTTAGTCGGTACACGTCCTGAGTGATGAAAGGCAACACAGCATTAGAGGACCACCAGCCTTAAACTCACACAGACTTGGGTTCAAATTCCGCCATTGGTACATTATGTCACCCTGGGCAAGTCACCAACATCTCTCTAATTTTGTAGGCAACCAGTGCTGACCTATAGGGGCTGAGAGAGTTTCCACAGGTCTAGTCCCTGTCTTTAGGCAATGTGTGTAAGTGTGGGTGTATGCATGTGTGTAGTGTGTGTGTATGTATGTATGTAGCATGAACGTACTAGGTACGTATGTTGTACGTATGTGTGTATGTACATATTGGTCATAGACTTCCATAGACAATGCCCTGCCTTTGTTATCTAACAAAATAAGCATGGCTATTTTGGGAGCAGAGGCTTTTCAAAGCCTTTCACTCTCACTGTGTTATCACCCAGCCAACTATTCTATTTATGGAAAAAGCCAGCCCACCATCAGTGTCTGAAACTCTGAAAGGAAAAGCCACTCGTGTGTCCCAGAGGTTGAAACAATCCCACCTGGCCTAGAAAACTTCTGCAAGGTAACAAGCAGCATCTTGCTTCCCGCAGGACCCTGTGGGGAATAGAACGGCTTATAGAGCTGCTCTGGAAGGGATTTCAGCATTCCCAGGGACTGCCCTTGGCTCACTAGGTAGCCTTAGCTAACTCCCTTAACTTAGTTTACGTAACTTCTCTGAAACACAATGACATCATGAGGCATGAACTTCAGTTGCTTGGGGACAGACAGTATAAAACATAAAAATGAATTATGCTAATGTTCTCATCAGGCCAGTCTTCAGTATGGGTCACTGGATGAGAATGATATTTCTCCTTGAGATGAGAGCTAGCATAAAGCCCACTCATTGTTAGAGTACCATGAGTCACTTGTTGACCCTGGAATAGAATGGAGCTAAGGTAGCAAGATTTAATATAGATAAACCTGGCAGAAAGATTTAGCAAAGATTAAAATAGTAGACGTAAATGATCAAATTTCTACTTGTAGTAAATGCAAGTCTGACATCCTACTTGATGCCTCATATATTTAATAATAATCATAGCTAGCATTTATAAAGAGCTAAGGCTATAAGGTCTGCAAAGCACTTATTATTTCAAGTTATCCTTACAATGGTGCTATGATTATCCCCATTGTATAGATGAGAAAAATAACATTGAGAGAGTAACTTGCTCAGGGTCATTCACCTGGTAAGTATCCGACGCTGATTTAGATCTCAGGTGTTCCTGACTTCAGGTCCAACACTGCCTCTAATCTAAATACTTTTACTTCGTTTAATGAGGGAAGCTAGGTGGCGCCATAGTGCACAGGGCACTCAGCCTGAAGTAAAGACGACTCGTCTTCCTGAGTTTAAATCTGACCTCAGACGCATCCTAGCTGTAATGACCCTGAGCAAGTCACTTAACCCTGTTTGCTTCAGTTTCCTCAACAGTAAAATGAACTGGAGAAGGAAATGGCAAAACCACTTCAGTATCTCTGCTAAGAAAACTCTAAATGGGGTCACAAAGAGTCAGACACAACTGAAATGACTCAACCACAATGACAAAACTTGGCTTAGAGAACCACCACAATTCCTTTCTTCCCTCTCTCTTTCCTTCTACGCTACATCAACAAAACTCTCAAGCAGTTCTTCCTCTCACTGCTGTCGCTAGTCCTTTAAAAGGAAATGTGGGAGTGTCCTGGAAAGAACATGAGTCGGAAGGTCTGTGTTCTAATTTCAGCTTTATCACTGTCCGGACGATGTGACCTTGGGGGAAGGTCATTGACTCTCTCTGGGCCTCGACTGCTTCATCTGTAAAATGACAGCTGGACTATATGGTGACGATGATGGCTAGCATTTAGACAACGCCTACTATGTGCCAGGCACTGTGCTAAATCCTTTACAAATAATATCTCATTTGGTCCTCACCACAACCCATTGGTTAGGTTACCTGCCACATCCAAACTCAGGTCCCTCCAGGCCCCGTGCTCTATCCCCTGCACCACTTGGCTGCACTAAGGTATCTTCCAACACTAACATTCAAATAACTTGGTGCAAGAGAAATACTGCAAACAAAAGGAGAAAGCTGCTAATTAACCTTAACGGGTAGTCATGGTATTGTTATGACTATTATTATTATTATTATTCACATTTAAATCATACTTTAAATTTGCAAAGTACTTGTCTCATAACAACCCCGGGTAGAAGCAGACAGGACCAGTATCATCATTTCCTCAAAGCTCAGAGATTAATTAACTTATCCAAGGGTTACACAGCTAATAAGTGTCTGGGCCAGCATTCAAACCCAGGTCCCCCTGACTTCAAGGCTAGAGTTCTTTCTAATGGAAAGAACAGAATAAATAGAATATACAGATATATATTTATATACACACATATGCACATATATACATGTATGTATAAATATGTACAGACACGCTTACTACACACATACGTATATGTATATACATACACACTTGTGTGTTTGTGTATGTCTGTGTGTGTGTGTATGTGTGTGTGTGTGTGTGTGTGTGTGTGTATATATATATATATATGATTTGACTAACCCCCAACTTGTCTCTTCTACTGAGGGGGCATAGTTGAAAGACCATTGACCTTGGAAGCTAAAGAAGACCTGGGTGTGAGTCTTGCTTGGCTCTGATGCTTAACAGGGTGAGTAACCATGGGTATTTAATCTAAGACTCTTAGTTAACTCTCCCGTAAAATGGGGATAATCATACTTGCAATCAGAGCCATAACTAGAAATTTTTTCATTTGAGGTAAAAAAAAAAATGGGGGTAGGGAGGGAAAGAGAGATCATGGGGCCAGGATGCCTACAGTGGCAGGCCAGGGGTTATTGTACTATGCTGGTGATGGGCTGAGATGAGCCACTGGGACCTTGGGCCACAGTGAGGAAGGCCCTTTTGCCCTAGATGACTCCCTGGAACAAATCCCTATTCTCCCCATAACAATTACAGTTCAACTTGCACAATCCATCTCATAGGGTTGCTGTGAAGGAAAATACTTTGTTTTAGAGTGCTTAAATGTGAACTATTATTATTCTTTTGGTGAGGCATCATAAGAGCCACAGATAGACTATGAGGAATGAAGGTAATGAGGCTAACAGGGGAATATCTGGAGTGGAATACATCGCAGAGAGGCTGGGAGGGTTGATTATTAAATGCTTAGAAAACAGGAGGCTAATAGAAAGCAAAATATTAAGGACCCGAATTCCAGTGTGTGCATTTTCACTGACTGGCTCCCATGCCTGGAATTCTCTCCCTCCTCACCTCTATCTCCTGCCTGCATCCACAGCTTCCTTCAAGTCCCAGCAAACATCTTACCTTCTACAAAAGAAGGCTTTCCCATCTCCCTTAAGGTTAATGCCTTTCCTCAGTTGATTATCTCTAATTTGTCCTATAGGTATTTTGTCTGTACATAGTGGTTAGCATGTTGTTTTCCCCCGAGGAGGAACTATTTTTATATATTGATTCATTTGTTTTGCATTTGTTGGTATGCTCAGAGCTTAACACAGTGCCTGGTACATAGTAGGTACTTAATAAGTGCTTAAGAACAGCGATAAAATGACATCCGCTGAAAAGGCAGCGTTCATTGAAAGGTCTTTTCTGTAAGAAAGCCTAGCCTGCAAAGTTGCCCATAACACAGAATACCACTGCAAACGAATTATTTCATTGCACAGGCACGTTCTCTGTACAAAGAATACCCACTGCAGCATTTTCCCCCTTACTGTTTCCAATGGTTGCTCCAGATAAACAGGTTCTGGTTATGGTTCACAAACTCTGTTTTCAGCATGTTCTCCCTGATCAGAGGTTCCTTTCGAGTAAAGATTTTTCTGCCACTCCGGTGGAGTAAACGATAATCTTCCACTCTGCTCCTAATTAAGCATATGGAGCTAACAGTGATAACCTTCACATTCCTGGCTGACTCACTATTCTCCATGCCCTGGAGGTCTCTGATTCAATTTTCAGCTTCTGTGTACATTTTAAAGCAATCAGTTTGCAAATATTCACACACAATCACTGAATCTCAGAGTCAGAAGGAGCCTGCTTGGACTCCATCTAGTTCAACGTGTCCCTGAACTGGAATTCTCACTACAATATCCCATAATAATAATTTGAAATTTATACGGCACTTTTGAGATCAATCTCCCTTCCTTCCTTTTTATCCTTCCTTCCTTTCTCCCTCCTTCCATTCTTCTTCCTTCTTTCTTTCTCCCAACCTCCTTCCTTCCTTTCATTCTTCCTTCCACTTTCCTGCCTTCTTTCCTCTCTTCCTTTTTCCTTCCTTCCTCCCTCCCTTCCTTCCATCCTCCTTCCTTCCTCTTCTTTGCACTTTCCTTCCTTACTACTATCCTATCTTCCTTCCTTCTTTCTTCCCTGCCTTCCTCCCTCCTTTCCTTCCTTCTTTCCTCTCTCTACCTAGGTTGGAAGTACAATGATGACTCACATCCTAATTCCACTGCCAGTTGGCACAGGAGGACTCATCTGCTCTATTTTTCAACCTGGGCTAGTTCGTCCCTTGTTAGGCAGCCTGGGGTGGGGGGGAGACTTGCAATAGTGATGCCAGACTTAATATGGATACTCAATTTTCTTTAGCCTAACTGCAGCTGAGAACTCTTGAACTGAAGAACTCCACCAGCTCTAACTTCCCCAGCAACAGAGAATAGAGGGGTGCTCCTCTAAGCCCAGACTGAGATTTTCAGTGCTTTACAGATGTTAACTCCTTTGGGCCTCACAACAACACTGTGAAGTGCATGCTACTTGTTTTATTATCCCCATTTTACAGACTTGATAACTGAAGGGCAGAAGTGACTCACCCCTAGTCACTGAGCTAATAAATATGAAAGGCCAAATTTGAACCTAGGTCTTCCTGTCTTTGAATCCAGCACTGTCCACTATGACATACTGTGTCTCCATATGACCCCTACAAATGGTCCTCCAGTTTCTTTTTGCTTGAAGATGTTCTGGGAGGTAGAACTCATTACTTTCTGGGGTTAGAGTCTCAAATTGGCTAGATTATCCTCTCCTCTATTCCCATATGAAAAAGAGACCGATGAGTATAGGGGAAAGGGATTCTACCTTTGATTTCACTTGTATAAGAAACTCCTGGGGGTAAGGAAATTCCTTCTACTAATGCATGCCAATCCTTTCTCTGAAATTTCTAGTCTCGGCTGCTTAAAGCACTGAAGGACTGACTGAATTGCCAAGGATCAAACAGCCAGTATATATAGAAGGCAGCACTTGAACCCAGACCTCTTTGGCCTCAAGGCTAGCTTTTAACCACTATCCAAGGTTTAACAACAGGAGCTCTCATAGTAGTTAGCATTCAAATACTCCCATTTTAAGGTTTGCAAAGTGCTCTACATACATGTTGTCTCCGTCGGCCCTCACAGCAACTTACGTGTTATTATAATCCTCATTTTACAGCTGAGGAAACTGAGGAAGAGTCAGATTATGTAATTTACCCAGAGTCATAGAGCTAGCGAGTGTCTGAGGCATCCCCTCCAACATCTGTCACATTAGCCAATCTGATAGGTGTAAGGTGTTGTAAGCTTGGAGTGTTTAGTTTGCGTTTCTCTAATCAGCAGCGATTTAGAGCATTTTTTCATGCAATGATCCTGGAGTCAGAAAGACCCAAGTTCAATACAGTAGCTTCAGTTTCTTCTTCTGAAAACTGCCTGTTCATATCTTTTGACCATTTACCAACTGGGGGGTCTTACCTATATTTTCAATATATAAGCTGTGTCCCTGATAGAATGTCAACTCATTTTGGATAGAGATTGTTTCGTTGCTGTCTTTATGTCCCCAACACCTAGTACAATCCTAGGTACGTTGCAGGTACTTAAAGAAATATTTGTTGACTGACTTATTGATGCTCACTGGAAACCTCTTTCAAAGTCAGTACAGCGACCAAGTTGAATTTTTACTAGCGATGCAAAGAAGGTTCAATATTAGGAAAACAATTAATAGAATTAAAAGAACATTATATAAGCTGTTGTTACTGTTATTGATCCGAGTTGCATAATTTCCCCTGAGCACCATGAGGAAGAAATGAAGAGAAAGCAAACCTAAAGATGACCCCTTGAAACCTAAAGCTAGATAGTACAGAGAAGAAGGGGTGGGTGCTCCCTAACAATACCATCATAGCTATATACGTCATCGTCCTCTAATGAATCATTAGTGGAGTTGTAAACTTCATGAAATCACTAGTTTGGATCCTAGATGTTGAACCACAGCTAAAAACCATCCTAGACACTCTCTGGTCCAACCTCATCATCTTACAGTATGGAAACAAAAAGCTGAGACACAGAGAGAGATAATTTTCCCAATGTCGCACAATGAATTACTGGCAAAACTAGAATTAAGACCAGTTCTCCTGGATCCTATTCAAATATTCTCTCCATCACCTACGCCCTTAAAGATAGGTTTCTAGGAGCCAGTCTTTAGTGTCTTTGTCTGGTTGAAGATTCCCCTCACCAGATCTTTTGACACAGATTGACCCAACTAATGGTAAACCATAGTAAAAGGACCTTCTGCCATAAGGCAGTGAGGCAGAGCAGTAAATCGTGTCCTAGAGTTCGAGTCAGGAAAACTTGAATTTGATTCATGCCTAAGATTCTTAGTAGTGGGGTGACCCTGGACAAATCACTTAACCTCTTAACTTTACTTTCCTCATCTGTACAAACAGGGATACCAGCAGTCCCTGTAAGGCAGCTAGGTGGCACAGTGGATAGAGCACTGGTCCTGGAGTCAGGAAAGGAAGACCCAAGTTCAAATGTGGCCACAGATACTCACTAGCTGTGTGACCCTGGGCGAGCTGCTAAATCTCTGTTGGCCTCAGTTTCTTCCACTACAAAATGGGGATAATAACCATGCCCAGAGTTGCCAAGATCAAATTAGATAATGTTTGTATGTTACTTAGCACAGTGCCTGGCATATTATAAATGCAGTAGAAATATTATCTATTAGCATTTTTATGTCACAGGGTTATCATGAGAATCAAATTGGATAATATATGTAAAGCACATGCAAACCTCAAAGTACTATATAAATGCTAGACATTACTGTTGTTGGCGGTAGTGGTAATATTAGCTACGAGGCATTCAAAGTTCTTTAGGGGGAGCACATGAGAAAATTCCATCCTTTCAGGCTATCTTTGTCCACAAGCCCCAGTTGGATATAAAAGGCAACCACAAAGGAAAATTCGTATATTTTGGCCATCACTGTTAGGAGGTATAACAGCAGGCAGCAAAACTGGCCATTTTTAAAACCAAGGGATCAAGATTTAGTAATTTCCCTCCAGATCAAGAATCCATAAGAAAATAAGGTCAGTGATAACCCAGCTCTGACCTAAATTTTTCAGATCTTACATCGTGGTTTAAAATTCTTTAGATTATTTTGGTAAAGAGTAAATATGTCATTTGGAGAGGAAGAAATAAACAAACTCCTATCCTCAGCAACAAAATAAAAGAAAAAAAGTGAATGAAGAGGAGTTACATATGTAGATGTATGTGTGTTTTGGGTTTTCTGAAAGCCAGAAAGAGTTGACACCTGTATTTGTTCACCAGTGTGGAGTTCCATATAACTTTACACATTTGCTGCAAGAAAAAGTTGCTTAGCCCATCTCTGTGTTTAGTGTTTTCTCCATCAAAATTTAGGGTTACTAAAGTATTTCATCAACAGCATGCTTGGAAATTTATACAGCATTAATTAAACACATGTAATTGTTATAAAACATTAGAGTAAATGTTAAGGAATTAATTTTTTAATTCCAAAAAAAAAATAAAGTCGTATAGTCATTGCATCTCACAGCTAGAAATGCCTTCATAGAAGAAGCAGCTAAGGCCTTATGTTTCCTTTAAAAACAAAAATTCTCTTGAAAGAATGGAGGGCCAGTTGTTTTCTTTCTACATTATAATTCCCAAATACTTTTAGCGGCTTTGAAGTACATCATAAACACATAGAGATGACGCTTTATTAATTCTGTATTATAACTGAAGTCATAGATGAGCAGAAAGTGTTTGTAAATGACCTTATAGAAAAGATTTCGTCGTTGTTGTCCAGTCATTTCATCAGTCACGTCCAACTCTCCATGATTCCAGTTGGGGTTTTCCTGGCAAAAATAGCAGAATGGTCTCCCATTTCCTTCTCCAACTCATTTTACAGATGAGAAAACTGAGGCGATGAGGGTTAAGTTACTTGCCCAAGGTCACTTAGGATTTGAACTCACAAAGATGAGTCTTCCCGACTCCAGGCCCAGCACTCTCTCCACTGTGCCACCTACCTCCAATCTGACTGATCTCAATTTTTTTATATCCATAGACAATTTCAATAAGGGCCAAAGACTCCATTATTTTAAATATGCCCACTTGCCAAAGTCAAACCAAAAGCTATCCTTCAATGGGCAAAATAACACTGATTCTGACAAGATGGAGAAGGGACAACTTTTAAATAAAGAGTTTTATAAAAAAAAAAAAGAATGCTTCCGTTATCTCTGATTATGATTTCTCTCAGTTAGTGCGTGAAGTTCCTTGGCCAAGCCCTTGATGGTTTCAGTTGGTAAGTCCCAGGCAAGTTGCCTGAGGCAAACCAAAATTAAATGACTTGCCGCAGATCACAAAAACAATACATTTTAGGGATTTGAACCCAAGCCAAAACTACCTGATTCTAGCCCAGCACTCTATCCACTGGGCCACCTTGCCTTTGCTTTTATCAAACAGTGCATGTAACTTCTTAGATCAGGTCAAAATGAACGTGGAGCCCTTGTCATTTTGTATACATGAATATTCAAAGAGTCTGAAGACCAAACGAAGGACGTTCAAGGAGCCTAATCCAAATGCCATTTATCTAATCACTCAAATCAATACATCAAATCAATACAATCAATACATGTAGGGAGACCAAGGTTCCTAAGGTAAGCATGTCTTGAATTAATCCAACATCAAGCCATCCAGTCGGGAAGCAGAGTATTCTGATGGAAAAAGCATTAGCGTTAGCTAGAGTCAGAGGTAATGGGTTCAAATCCTACTTGACACACTCTACACCTCAGTTACCTATAAAATCAGGAAGTTGGACTAGATGTCCTCCAAGGTTCCTTTCAGCTCTAAATCTATGATCTTATGATCCTGTGGCGTCTTCTATCTGGCTTATCAGTCTCCTCTTTCCAACCCCCAACTTCAGTCATGCACCTAAGTGAAGCAGAATGTGGAACACATACAGTAATATCAGAGAAGAGGGATCAAAAGGTGGAACATCTTTGCCCTGTATCAATACAACACAAAGACTCAAAGCTGATAAATGTGCTAATAGCACATGCTTCACAGGCTGGGGGATGGGCGGGTGCATTAACTACGTACTCAATCTGACTACCTTCAAAAAGGACCTATTAGGATAATGCTCACAATGCTGACTTCCAGCCAATCGATGCTACTGAGACTTCTTGGATTTCATTAGCCATTCTATAATTTCAAAAGAAAAACAAACCCCTAAGGGTTATTTCCATCAGTGTATAAATATCACAATTCAGTGGATATTAATAATTAACACAGCAAAGTAACAAAATGAGCCAGTACTCTCATGGCTATCCTATGGTTTGCAAAGACTGCTTTACTCTATTTCTGCCTGTGTCTCACACAAATTTGGGGGACAGCATGGGGTGGGGGACAGAGAACTGGACTCAAAGTCACAACGATTTGGGGTCAAGTCTGGTTCTGACACACGATGGCTGTGTGACTCTGGACAGGAAGGAAGGAAGGCACTGTGCTAAGCACTTTTTTTGTAAAGTGATCTCCATCACAACCCTGAGAGGTAGGTCCTATTATAATCTTCATTTTACATCTGAGGAAACTGAGGCAGACAGAGGTTAAGTAACTTGCCCAGGGTCACACAGCTAGTAAGAGTCTGAGGCCAGATTTTAGCTAATGCCATACTGACTCGAAGCCCAATGTTCTATCCACATACCTGCCTCTAAGGGCCACTGGAAATTTTTCAATCTCAGCCTATTCTTTGGTATCCTCCAGCCATACAGCCAGCCAATGGTAGCAAGACAATCAGATCTGGTTTAACAGCAAGTTCCAATTCAATAAATATTCATTTAGTATCTTCTCCATGTGAGGAACTGGGATAAGCACCAATGGATGGGTGAGATGCTTTCCTTGCCTTCAAAAATCACAATTTAGATTGAGATAATTCTTCTCTACACTATACTACATAACAGAGGATGCCAAGTACATAGGAGATGGACAAAAAAGCCATGGGTCTGATATTAAGGAATATTACAACTTCTCTCTTCCTTCTTAGTAAAGAGATCTTGGGTTTGTATCCCACCAGTGTCTTTGCTCGTAGTTACTCTGGGAGGCAGCTGGCTATAGAGGAAAACATGCAAGATTTGGGTCAGGAAAATCTGGGTTTAAATCCCATCTCTGATACTCACTAGCTGTGTGACCCTGAGTAAGTCACTTAACCCCTCTGATCCTCAGGCTGCTCATCTGTAAAATTAGATAGATGGACTAGGTGGCCTCTGAGGTACCTCCTGCCTCTAAAGTATTATCCTATGGTATTGTTTCTCATGTTAATCCAATGTAGATGTCTATGTATGTGTGTGTGTTCTCACGTGTTTGAAACACAGATGGAGAGTGTCCTAGGCATCAGTTCCTTGTGAAAGCTATAGTGAACTTCCTGAAAACTGGGCTGCATCCTACAGAAAGTCCCCTTTCCTGTGGGGATCTCTCTCATTCATCAAAAGCCATCCTGTTGAGACCACATGGGCTGGATGGCATGATATGTGATGCAGACCTGATCCCAGCTATGAGACACAGACCAGAAGGCACCATCCTCCACCAGGTGGAGAGGCTGATTCATTCCCTGGGTGAGCAAGCTTGCTGCAGGAAATGTGCTATGGTGGCACTTCTCAGAAAGAGACATGACAGATGTGACTGTCAGGGCTCTCTCGGCTAATGCCCTCTTGTAATTGTGTGGGAAGAGTCGGGAAGCAGAGGGTCTGCTTGGGAGGTGTGTCTTGTTTATGGTGGTGGTATCCTCAGGTTGGAGGGCACCTACCTCAGAAGCCTTGAGTTCACAGCACCAGAAGGGCCGTGAGTAAGAATGGAGGCAAGACAGTGTGGTACAATGGGGAGGACTTTTAGAGTCACAGGACGTGGATTCGAATCTCGATTCGGCCATCTACTGTCTTTGAGACCTTGGAAAACCCTTCAGCTTCACTTCCTTCATCTGTAGAATGAAGAGGTTGGACTCAATGACCTCTGGGGTCCTTTCTAGCTCTAAATCAATGACTCCCAACGTGTCCTGAACATAACAAATGCTCAATAAATGCTTGCAAACCACTGTGGAGTAGGAGCCGATGATGTGAACATTTTCCTTGCATTAGCAAATGGTGCCACATAGTAGCATGGATACTGGTATGAAGGGAGTTCAATAAGAACCTGACCATGGCTTGCTATTGAGAGAGAATTCAATGAATTAGTGGAGGTCATGCTGGGAGATGAACCAATCAAGGTTGAAAGGCATGAATTGGACAATGGTACACACTACATGGCACAGTGGATAGAGCCCTGGGCCTGGAATTAGAAAGAATAGGGTTCAAATCTGACCTCAGACACTTACTAGTTGTGTGGCCCTAGGCAAGTCACTTAACCCCTGCTCATACAAAACTAGAGAAGGAAATGTCAAGCCACTCCAATATCTTTGCCAAGAAAACCCCACGGGGTCATGAAGAGCCCGACACACCTGATGACCACCACAACAACAATCCACAGTGTCGGATCTTGAGTCTCCTGTTCTTATGTCATCATTGTGGTATGTGGGGATATGGTCAAGGTTGTGGTCATCCATGTTGATCCAAGAACATCACCTAAAGTCAACCTCCATTGCCAATTACTCAAAGTCAGATCCTCTTCCAAAAAGGGACATGGCCAGGGTTATTCTTACAAATAGACAAGAATTGGTTGATACCTACAGAGTATAATTTGGGCTAAGAGACAGTTAGGTGGAACAGTGGATAGAGTGTTGGGATTGGAGTCAGGAAGACTCATCCTCCTTTGTTCAGATCTGGCCTCTGAGACTTACTGGCTGTGTGATCTTGGGCAAATCACTGAACCCAGTTTGCCTCAGTTTCCTTATCTGTAAAAATGAATGAATGAATGAAACAGCAAACCATTCCAATATCTTTGCCAAGATATGGGGTCTTGAAAAGTCAGACATGACTGAAAAAATGACTGAACAATGAGAACATTATTTGGGCTACATTAAAAAGACCTCCTCCCCCAAAACTCTCTTTTCTAAGAACTGGTCTAAGAATTGTTGCCTGGGATTCTCCTATTAGAGATTCATTCTTGTAGATTAAGATTTCATAACTTAGGATTAAACAGATATTGTGGGAGCTATTGAGCCTTATCGATCTTCTATGTCTTAGTAATAAGTAGCTTACTAGATTTTTTTCTGAGAGCAAGTTTTCATAGAGGGCACCTGAAAGAGACTTGAGATCTGAGAGGCAAGTAGAAGTGCAAAGAAAGAAAGGAATAGGATGAGAGTGGGGGAAAGGATGCTGGACAGAAAGGTGGCTAGCTGACCACAGGGCAATAGTTACCAAGCACCCCCACCTGTTGGGAGATCAGCTAGCATTGGTGTGTCTACCATAACAATTCTTTATAGAGAACCCACGGTTTTTTTCCCCACCTTAGCCAACAAATTCAACAGCATTTTGAGTAAAGTTTTGGAATGGTTTGTGATGGAGAAATACTTAGCTAAATGCCTGAATACATTTAGGGATAACAGCTTTGTGGTCAAGGAGACCACCGCAAAGCAAAATGCCTCCATCAGGCCAGATGATAGAAGAGTATTGGTCATAATGAAGAAGAATACGGAACCTTAACTCTCACCCTTGATTCATTCATCATAGACTCAGAAGCAAAGGTCAATGTTATTGGTAAGAACAAGCCATGATGATCTATGTCCAAGCAGCTCCTGGCCAGTTCCGTGACTATAGAAAATGGCAGCTTCACAATTACTCCCATTCTTACATATTAATCTGTAACAGGTCACTGGCCTTTAAAAGGCCAAAGGGTCTGTCTAACTTTTGGAATATTCTCCTTAGTTCTATTTTTCAGCAGTAGTGACTGAGGAAACAGAAGCCTTATCTCCCAGCATCCAGGCACCATCAAACTTAAGTCATATGGTCAGAAATTTAGAGCCATATGGCCTGAGCAACCATCTAGTACAACCCCCCTCCCCTGTTTGAGGGAGGAAGAGGTGGAGGGCCAGGGAGATTAAGGGACTTGATACCACAAGTGGTGAGTGGCAGAGCCAAGATTTGAACCCAGGTCTTCTGACTCCAAATCCAGTATCCTTTCTACTTCTAACTCTAAATCAATGACCTCTAAATCAGATCATTCTGCCTCTCCATCACTTTTGTTGTTCAGTCGTGTCTCCATGACCCCATTCGGGGTTATCTTGGCAAAGTTACTGGAGTGGTTTGCCATTTCCTTCTCCGGTTCATTTTACAGATGAGGAAACTGAGGCAAACAGGCTTAAGCCATTTGCCCAGGGTCACACAACTAGTAAATGTCTGAGGCTGGATCTGAACTCAGATCTTCCTGACTCTAGGCCCAGAGCTCTATTCACTGAACCATCTAACTGCTCACTAGGGAAGTGCCTTTTCCTCCAAATTCGCTCTGGATTGTTAAATGAATTCCATTTCCTTGTGAAGCTTCTTTCTTCACATCTCAACAATGAGCCCCAAAGGTTTGAGATGCATCTCTCCCAATAGAAATGTATCATAGCATATATTGGCCATCCTAAAAAGTTTAAGATAAATGGCCTGGCTTCTGCAGATTGCAAGTGTGAGTTACTGGTGATGTGTGAACAAGATGGTTACCTTGATTGTTTATGCCAATGTCCCTTCTATTGCTGTTTATGAATCTTTATACAAAAGGAATTCTGCACACACCCATTCCTCATCTGGATCTTACCTGCATGTGTGCAGAGGAGATCGTGGATGCCTAATGTAGAATGCTTAATTAGCACTATTCTAGCAGCTTTTAGCAAAGGAAGATTTAGAGAGATAGCCAGAACTACCAAAGTCAAAACACTGAATTATGAACAGATAATAAAAAGATGATTGGGATGTGGCCGAGGGAGGAGATGGGGGTAGAGGGAAGACTGAAAGGGAGGGAAGATGAAGGGGAAAAATAGAGAGAGGGTGATGCTGGATTCTTGAGGGCTAAAATGGCCCTAAAATCCAGAGAAAATTAAGAAAGACCCTAGGTAAGGCCATTGTTTACAAAACTATGAATATCAATGCCTCAGCTTCAGCTAGTGCTCTTCCCAAGGATCATTTAGTGAGATGACATAAGTATTTGGAAAACTTTAAAAGTGATATAAAAATGCTAGTTATGATTATTATTGTCAAGTAATAACACTATGTGCCAAGCTCTAATACAAAGAAAAGGCAAAAATTGTTCCTACCCTCAAGGAGCTTACGTTCCAACAGGGGAGCCAATGTATATAAGAAGAATATGCAAGACACAGGAATAAACTTATAGTAGGAAGAAACCAAAAAGAGTAAAAACACAAGGAAAAAAATAGAGAAGATTCATGACAAAAACATTTTCCTAGGAACTCTCTGGCCCCTAGTTTCCTCATGTATAAAATGAGATGAAGGGAGTAGACTAGGTGACTTTATGATACTATATCTAGAAATAAGGTGAGACCTCGAGGTAATGTAGATCTTACTCCTCTTATTATAAGGCAGCTAGGTGGTTCAATGGTTAGAGTGCAGGGCCTGAAGTCAGGAAGACTGAGTTCAAGTGTGGCTTCATACACTTACTACTTGTGTGACCCTGGACAAGTCATTTAACCCTGTTTGCCTCAGTTTCCTCATCTATAAAATGAGCTATTGGAGGAAATGGCAAACCACTCTAGTATCTTTGCCAAAAAAATCCCAGATGGAGTCAGAAAGAGTTGGAGGTAACTAAAATGACAACAACAACATTTACTTATCTGTATGCATGTTGTATCTTTCCATTTATACTCACTAGAGAACATCCCCACTGCCTAACACAGTCCCTTGCATATCATAGGTGTTTAATAAATATTTGTTGACTTGAATTGACACAGTGTGCTTGTGACAGAAATGTTTCATCTCTTCTTGCAAAAGTTCATCAGCAAAAAATACTTCCTCATGATTTTAACTGGCTTCCTTAATCTGTCTCAGGTCAATTGAAATTTAATTATCTCTATAAAGGAGCAAAGTTTGCCTAGTTTTGTTCAGCATCATTTACTCAAGGCAACCAAACTCAAGTAAGTGTCCAATGGTCCATGATACCACATCCAATTCATAATCCTAATGCTGCAAAAGAACAAAAATGAATTTTATTTTAATGGCTATAGGTAGGTAATGAGTATTAGTCCTTCCTCGACCAATTATCTGACCCAGTAAATTTGCCATGTTGTTAATTATCAGCATTTGCAGCTGGATCCTAAACAACTCTTCAAAATTCCTATTCAATAAAAGTCCTGAGGAGAAAGGCAATCATTTACCTTTTGGTCCCAGACTCTGAAGTTTGATGAGAAAATGCCTCTAGGTTGAAGGTGAATCATACCTTCCCCTTATCAGCAAAGAGCTGCTAGGTTCTAGGTGTAGAATGAGGCATCGGGTTGTCAGACACAGCTAACCATTCACTAGTTTGCCTAAATATATTTTATTTGTTCAAAGGGATAATAGGAATTCTCCCTTGGAAGCAGAATTGGAAAGTATTAGAGATACATAATGAAATGTTGCTGTTGCTGTTTATAGAGAATGTAAGGCTTGAAAAAAACTGGGGAAGAAGTTTTAGAAGAAATGTGTAAGAAAATGATGTGGGAATTTTGAGAAGAAAGTTATTTGGGATGCGAAGAATGAATTTTAGGGTAAGAAAAAGAAATACATCCCAATGGGTTGGTTGGGAAAAGACATTATAAACTAGATTTTGTAAATGACAATCTTTCAGTTACACTAAGATCCCATGGAATATAACTATGCAGTATGCTTCAATTGAAAAAGAAAATGCCTTTATAACTGATAGAGGCAGTTCAGATTTAGCCACAAGGGTCAAAATCCTACAGAAGTCATAAAGGCTGAAGAAACTTGATTTTGCTGTCCCTAAGGACAGCATCTTCCCAGAAGTGTATGTACAGAAAGGCTGTCCAATCTATTCAGGACTTGAAGTTAGGGCTTAACACATGAAAGGACCTTTTTATTTTAACAGAAGATGTTGGCAAAGAGTCAAAGAATTTTGAGGAGGAAGAAGCCCTAGAAAACCTCTAATTCAATTCTCCTCATGCCCCACACCTTTATAAGAAGGGACGGGGAAACTACCCTGGAAGTAGTGTTAGAAGACGTGGGTTCACTTCTTGGATCTGCCACTTATAGCTTTGTGACCTTGGACAAAACCCTGAACTTCTCTGAGCCTGAGTTTCTTAAATTGTAATACAGATATACCTTAATACTTCCCCGCCTACCTGTCAGGACTGGTGCAACAATGTATTAGAAGATGCCGTATAAACTGGAGAACACTATGAAGATGGGAGGATGGTAACGCTATTGCTAACTGGGAGCCTGCCAATTTTAAGGCTCTGTATTCGCAATTTGGGTCTGGGTGGCCTATGCTGTGAGATGTGAAGAGATTTGGAAAGGTCCTTGGTTCAGGTACATCCCACATCAAGTAAATCCATTCTCCCTGGACCACATCCATGTTCTGTGCAGCCCTGTCCTTGTGCCTGCAAATCTAGTAATCTGAATTCCTATGTAATAGGACAGAATTCCTATATAATCAAACATTGACTGTAGAGTTTCAAAGGATCCTAAAACATCCTATAGTCCTGAGGACTAAAATACCTACAGCCAACCAGATTAAAATGTAATTAGGAAATATTTAACAAAATAAGCAAAAAAATTAACAGAACATAATGTTAAGATATGGTTGTCTACGTTAACACACAATTGGCAGGGATTCTTATGTATAGTTTAGTGGCCCTCTTTCCATTTGGGTCTGACATCACTGATGATATCCAACTTCTTGTTTTTCAGGTGATGAAATAAGGGCCTGTTATAGGCTAGGTACTGTGTTAGGTGCTGAAGATGTAAATGTAGATAGCAGGTGGCACTGGCAGGCTAAGCTGTCAATGAGTCACTAAGCCATGAGCCATATGGAACATACTCAAACAACTCTTCCTCTTTCCTTTGAATGAGTAGGATTTTCCTGGGAGCTAACTCTCCTTCCAAGGCATGGTTTTCTCTTTCCAAGTCATTTACTTCCCTTCCCTTCCCTTCCCTTCCCTTTCCTTCCTTTCCTTAGAAGGGAAAGGGGGAAGTCAGTGGCTTACTTTCCAAAGCCCAGTGCTGAATAGCCAAGGTTAGCAAAAATTAAAATTCCCTTTTACTCCTTTGGCAGCCTGCTATACTTAAATACACTTAGAATTTCATCTCTAGAGGCACATGAGTCACAAATTCATAGCTAGATTGATCAATCTGATACCTCTCTCTCACTTTGTCCAACTATTAAAACTTATCTCCAGATAAGCTTCTAATGATCAAACTTCTTGTCTCCCTAAAATAAGAAATGTTCCCTGTCTCTCTTATACTTAAAAACATTAAATAGAATGCACTCACAGCTCAGAAGTTATTCTGATCAATAGCTTTATTACATTTGCTGGCTCAAGAAATAAAGCAAAAAGAAAAAAAGGTCAAATGCCTCCCGAGACTGGAGAGAAAGGGTCAGGTGAATGAATGATCTACTAAATAATCAACATCTCCTAAAGAATATTGCCAGCCTCTGCTGTCTCTAGTTTGAATTGAGTTAGCAACACAAATTTTGCCCCAAACAGAGTCCATGTGTGCATTGCCTACCCAACACCAGCTAAGGGCTACCTTGATTGCCTGTAACTTCTCTTGTCTACCCCATGGTTTCTGCTTCCTCCACCCCCCTGCCCCCCTCCCCCATGCCAGCTTCTCTGGGATTTGCATCTTGCTTGCCTTACTTACCCACCATCCTGTTTCCTAAGGACATAACCACTGGCATTCTGACCTTGCTTGCTTTCTGCTGACATCTCTTGACTCTCCATTTCTTGGTCAAAGGTTGGCTTTAATCATTTACGGTGAGTTCAATAGCTCATAAAATCTCCCTCACCTTACCTCAAGCCCACCCCTTTAAATGAAGCAAATACTCCTATGGGTCATTTTCTGTGGTCATGAAAGAATGACCAAAAAGGAATTCTGTTCCTTGATCAGATTTTTGAAAAACTCTCTAGGAAGCTCTGCTTAGCCTTCTTTCTTTGCTGGTCTTCCTTCCCTTTGCTCTTTCCCATATGTGCCTCTGCATGACATAAAGGAGATTTCTTCTTTCTCGTTGTCACCCCTAACAAGGAGTTGCATGTTTACCTAGATTGCTTAATTAAGAAAGGGCTTCTAAGTTTCTTGGGCTTGCTGCAGACTCTTGTTTTGTATTTTAACAGCAAAGCTCAGCTTTGATACCTTTTGTAGAGAAGTCTTATTCATTTGGACTCTTGTTTCAATCATAGACATATCTGGGATATTTGCTGGGACTCTCTCAACAAACTGGGAGCTCCTGTTCCCTCCCGCAGCCAAAATGCTTCTCCTAGCATCAATGAAAACACATCAAGCATGTACATATGATGGTCACATGTACCTGGCAGCAATTTTGGGTTCTATGGCCACCTTCTGGTGACTTTATTCTCCTCTCACTAGTTGTCATGATCAAAAGGACAGCTGCCAATATGAATTAAGCCCCTCTGTTGAGTACTCAACACTATCCTTCTAGGGGATGCAAAAGAATTGATCAAAGAATCAACAAGTACCAGGCACTATGCTAGGTGGCATGGATACGGAGACAAAAAATAAAACAATCCCTGCCCTCAAGGGGCTGATATTCTATCTGGGGGAAAAAAGAGGTAGGACATGACCTCAGTTGTCACTTACTCTCTCTATCAACTCTTGCTCCTGCCTCCAGCTCAGACACCTTACCAGGTACATATGCTTCCCTGCTACCAGATCATAGATCAATTGATGGAAGGGACCCTAGAGGTCATCTAGTACAAGCCCCCTCAGTTATAGATGAGACTACACCCCCTCCAATTTATCCTGGATGTGTCTTGTTTGTACACAGTTTTTGAGGGAGACAATGTGCTCTCCTTGATAGCAGGGACTATTTGGGGGTTTGTTTTCTTTTGTCTTTTTTTTTGCCTTTCTCCATGACTTAGCACAGTTCAGCATATACTAAGGTCTTAATAAATGCTAGCTGAGTGACAGGAAACATGGGCCAGAGTGGTTAAAGTGATTTTTCCCAAGGTCACACAAGTAATAACTAACAGGGTTTAGGCTCTGGCCCAATAATTCCAGTTTCACTATTCTTTGTCTCTTGGGGGAAAATGTTTTTATAGTTTATTTCCTTCTCCCCCAATTGCCAAAATGACATTATTCCCAGGTTCTATGCCCTTGATTCCCTTTATTCATGATACCACAGTCTTACGATGCAGGCTCTCAGAGTCAGAGATTGTGTCTTTTTAACTCAATCTATACAACATACAGGCACCTAGGTGGCACAGTGGATAAGAGTGCTGGCCTTGGAGTCAAAAAGATTCCTCTTCCCAAGTACAAATCTGGCCTCACACACTTACTAGCTGTGTGTTCCTGGTCAAGTCACTTAAGCCTGTTTGCCTCAGCTTCCTGATCTGTAGAATGAGCTGAAGAAGGAAATGGCAAACCACTCCAGTATTTTTGACAAGAAAACCTCAAACGAGATCATGAAGAGTCAGACACGACTGAAACCACTGAACAACATATAACATGAAGAAGCATTTAACACACATAGATGCTATAGGAGAAACATGACATAATAGCCATAAGTAGGAAGACCTAAGTTCAAATCCTAGCTCTGATGTATTACGTCATTTAGCTTTTCAGTGATATGGGCATCCTTTGTCTTGCCCCTGGAACCTGATGACTCAGGAGGGGAGAATAAGGCTGATGATTTTGCACAGTTGTCTCACTTAAATCCAATCCACTTACAAGTAAAGACATCACCCTCCTGATGTCATTGGTCTTCTTCGAGAATGAAGGGCAAACAGCAACATCAAGAACTCTGTAAGATCAAAGGTTGCAGAAGAGCAGCTGATGTTTATCAACACAGTTCCTCATCTGGGAGGCCCTATTACTAGTCCCCGTAGCTAGGTAAGGGAGGTATTTGATCGAATCAGTCCATCAAATTACCCCTTCTTACTTAAAATGACTGACAAGGTCAACAAGGTACCTTAACCCTGATACCTTAACCCTGAGAGAGTATTTCTTAATTGAATCAATCAACCAAAGGCTTTAAATTAAGTGAGGGAAAATTCTTGATCAATGTAGATGTCCTTGAAAGCCCCTGGATGAACCATGGTGACTTTGCACAAAAAGTCTGTTCAAATTGGTTGAGGAAGTTTGGTCACATACTGTGGATTTTGTATTTTTAAAAAAGCTGTTGTGGTTTATTCTTCGTTCTCAAAGAGGACCATGACACCAGGGAGATGATCACCTGACTTACAGTTGACTTTGATTTTTTGGGGGGGAGGCGGGGAGGGCTGTGCAAAGTCACCAGCCTCATTTTCTCTTCCAGGGCCATCTGGGTCCAGTGGCCAAATATCCCTCAGAACAACTGGAGATGGCCTAGGATGCAGTGGGTCTCTAGCCCTTCTACCGTCTACTGTCTACCCTCGGGAGAATTTTTGGACTTCTCATTAGTACTCTATTTCCAACACCCAACAAGAGATTTGAGCAATGTCACATGCATTCTTAATGCCTGAGCCCACTTTCACTTGGATCAGGTGTGTACTGGTGGGGGAGTGTGTCACAGACTTTTGGGGAAATTTTTTTTGTACCAACCGTTCTTACTATTTTTGTCGTTCAGTTGTTTTGGTCACGTCTGACTCTTTGTGACCCCATTTGGGATTTTCTTGGCAAAAGTCCTGGAGTGGTTTGCCATTTCCTTCTCCAATTCTACCTTACTAAACTACCTCAATAAATATCCCTTTCAGAATGCTAATTAAAGCTAGCTTACTAATTGCTATCAATTATCAACTGATTATCATAGGGAAAGCATACCTGTAGGTGCTTGCAAGCTACAGCTTTAGAAAGACACTCTTTGAAGTAATGGGCGCTTAATCAGCAAGTGATGGGCTGTGAAGTGTGCATGAATAATAGTGAGGTAGGTACCACAGTGAAGTCCAACATTCCAGAATTGTTTCAAAAGCATTCATTAAAATGCATGGGGCACACACACACACACACACACTCCCCAACCCATCTGAGTTACCCCTAAAACCATGAGTGATGAGATGTAGTTGTATCCTCCAGGGATTTGACCTGCCAATTTGAGCCAGGGTAGGGATAGGAATCCCAGAGAATGTGCTATACTTACATGCTATTTTTAATAAGAACATAATAGCTATACATAGATGTTATATATGTTTATGGTGCATTTATTTAGCACTTACTACATGCTAGGCCCAGAGGATACAGAGATGAACAAGGGCTTTAGCATGTCCAGATAGAGATCCGTACACATGGAATGCACGGTTATATACAGAACACATATAAGGCAGATACAAGGGCACCAGGAGCTCTTTTTCTTTACAAATCATCACTAGCAAAACTCCCATCACCTGGTTGCCTTAGAGCCCACCCCCAATGTTGAGAGCATATGTACCTTCGGTTGAATGATTCATTTTGTGAAAAGATGAATAATAATAATGTAAGATAATCGACCACTCCAGTATCTTTGCCAAGAAAATCCCCAATGGGGTCACAAAGAGTCAGACATGACTGAAAAACGGCTAAACAAGAAAAATCTACACCCTCCCTCCCACCCTGATGCCCCCCCTCCCAATCCATGTCCTATCTCTGAAGTGAGTTATCACCCAGCCACTTTCAGCCTGCCTGCTGGCTTCTCTCCCTCTTGTTATTCCAAAGGGTGGTGATTACATGCAGCTGGAATATATTATGTGCATTGAAAGCAGAGAAGCCTCAGGCAAAGCCTTCCCAAACTCTCTAAAGAGCTAGGTTAATGATGTTTAGTTACAACCCTCTGTACTTCCATGTAGAATTATGTGCATACCTGAATACACATCTCTCTCTCTAGACATGGATTTCCAATGTCAGCTCTACTGGGTCACTCTTTTGGAAAATCTTGAGATATATGGATGTATGTCTTTCCTTGTTGAAGTAGCTATCTGATGATTATACCCGCCTCACCTCTGGGGTTCTGGCCTGCTGCTAGAACCAAATACAGCTATCCCCTATTTCCTTCCCTCTTTGCCAGTGCTCTGTGAGTCTCATTAGCAATGACAGTTAAAATACACACAGTTCTAAGAATTGTACTATGAGGGGGAGATACTGATACAAAGAGAAAGAACACCGTATCAGAACTGTGACTCTGAAAGGTAACTGGGGAAAGGGGGCGAGGAAGGGGACAAAATTCAAGGTCCCTCAGCTAGGGTTCCCAGATTAAGAAACTGTGGGGGATCCCAAAGAAATAAACAAGGTTTAGAGCCTAGCAATGATAACATTTGTATTCATCCCTTATAATAGTCAGCCTTTGGACACATCTGTCCCTACTTGTTGGAAGAGGAAATGCCCTCCTCGTCTTTATGGTCAGTTGACTTAAGTACTAGCTCTTCAGGGGAGGGAAAGAATTCTCCAAACTTAGCTTCATGAGCTAAGAGTAAAGACCTGGGCACGTGAACTGCATAGAGTCTGCAAATTAAGTGGAATCAGGAACAAAGAATTGTAAGCTTCTTGAGGGCAGAAACCTTTTTTTTTTTCATTGTGTCTTCTTTTCCCCAGCATTTATCACAAGAACACTCCATGCACATTTTAGGTACTTAATAAATGTTTGTCAGGTTAAATTAGTGTATGTATGGGATAACATGTGTAAAGCACTTTGCAAACCTTAAAATGTTGAGCATGGTGTCCTAAAAGTCTCAGTACATTTTTAAAAGCTTTCATGGCTTAAAAGTAGTCTAAGAATTTTTAAAGCTATGGAAGCTTAAAACTACACTAAAATTTTAGGGAAATACTGTAAAAATACTAGCTAGCCATTATTATTAGAAGACTACATGAACTTTAAGGAGCTATTGCTGGGACCATCTATAGAGGAATAATTCGTTTTTTAGCCTGAGCCTGTGATTTCACTTGCGTAGGGAGGGAACTCTGCATCAGGGACGATGATGAAGGAACTCCCTCTCCAAACGATGATCAATATCTATTCTGCAATTGACTGTCCTAGATCGTTGCATAGAACAGAGATTTTAAATGACTCACCTAAGGTCAAATAGCCACTATTTGTCAGAAGTGGAACTTGAACCGAGGTCTTTTCTGACTCAGAGACCAGCTATCTACTTTTAGGTTGCTTTCCCAGAGAAACAAATATAAAAGCTGGCATTGGTTTTTTTAAGCCCTCTTTGGTCTGCCCTTGTCTCTTAGCATTCCAAAGATAGCCAGTTATTCAGGATATCTATCTAATATACACACATATAAATATACACATAAAAGCTATTTGAATTATTATGCATGTATATATCTTTCATTTGTTTATCTGCAAACATGTACTCATTTGCCCCCCATGTAATCAGTCCCCTTAAGATTTGTTTCCTTTTTGTATTTTGTGTTTAATAAATACTCATTTTCAATGTAGTGATTGGTTTTTACTGATTTTTTTCTCTTCTTTTTCTTAAAAAAAACTCTTATGTGGGGTGGCTCCCTAGGAGAAGAAAGGAAGACGGATACTGGGAGAAAATAAAGCGATGTAAAAACAAAAGATATCAATACAAATTTATTTTTTAAATAATAAGTGCTTGTTGACTATGTTCTGAACTTCAGTTTTCTTCTCCCCATCCTGCCCCTGCTTTCCTAAACCACCCAAAGGTGGGCTTTATTGAAATAATGGAGCACTCCAGAGAAAAATTAAATAAGAAAGGTTTGTTAAATAAATTGCATTTAAAAAAAAAAGAAAGGTTTGTAAGTAAGGCTTTTATCATGGTTTTACCAAGAGAAAAAAATGAGATGAAAAGAAGAGATATATGTTTCTAGGGCCCTCACTACAGAATGGGTTATTTCTGCCTGTTTTTATTTAAATGGTGAACAATATAGCTACACACAGTGCAGTTTGTGCTAAATGGAGTGCAAGGGATGCGTGGAACCTCTCTCAGCTCCATCTGACAGAAACTAGTTGCCCCAAACCAGTCACATGACCATTTGACCTCCTGGATGCACTTAGTTAGAACCATTTATATCTCATCAACCCCTTGATTATACCAATAAACCTGAATTGTGACTATTTATTTAAAGGAGGAGGGGATGCTGGTGTCATGAAAACTTGGAAGGGCTAACCCCACTCCAGAAATTCATTATGTCAGACTTAACTCATATGCTATTTTAGTCTCTTAGAATTTGGAGTTGGAATGTACCTAAGAGGTCATTATGGTTCAACCTTTAACATGGTGCAACAGATCTTTTCACGGCATCTCTAATAAATGCTATAAATTCTGCTTTGAATATCTCCAGTGATCTAGGCAGCACGTTCTGTGTTGACAGCTGCAATTGTTCTTTCTGAAGGGCACACATGCATTGTTGGTGGAGCTGTGAATAGGCCCAGCTATTCTGGAAAATAATTTGGAAATATGCAGAGACAGAGATGAAAATATCTATCCAAAAAAATTAAAAATAAATAAAAAGAAAGAAAGAAAACATCTATCCATGTCCTTTGACCCAGAGATTCCATTATTACACATACAGCTTAAGGAAGTCAATAACACAAAGAAAGGCCTCATCTAACCAAAATATTTATAGTGGCATTTTTTTTATGGCTGCAAAGATCTGCAAACAAAGTAGACATCCATTATTTAGGGCATAGCTGAACAAATTACGTATTGAAATATCACTGTACTTTAAGAGACAATTGATAAAATGAATACAGAGAAGTACCAAAAGATTTACGTGAACCAATGCAGAGTGAAGTAAGCAGAATCAAGAAAACAGTGAGTAGAGCACCAGCCCTGGAGTCAGGAGGACCTGAGTTCAAATCCAGCCTCAGACCGCTGACACATGGACTAGTTGTATGACCTTGGGCAAGTCACTTGACCCCAATTGCCTTACCTTCCTCCCTCAAAAACAAAAACAAAAAAAAAGAATCAAGAAAACAACATACATGACCACAGTAACGCAAGTGGAAAGAAAAAAACAATATCATATCAATTGAAAATGAATGAAGCAAAAATTACGATGGCCAAGGTCATCCCCAAAGAAGAGCTGTGAAAAGACTTCCCCCAACTCCCCTGCTTTACAGAGGTGGGGAACCATGGATGAGGAGCATTGCATATAACAACAGACTTTTTCAGTGTGTTGGCTAGTTTTTTTCTGAACTATTTTTTTCTCCTTTTTTATGATCTATTATAAAGAATGACTGGATGAAAGGGGGTGGAAGAGGAATACAGTGGAAAATGTAGGTAATGTAAAAACAAAAGATAACAATAAATTTTTGACATATTGAAAACTGCATTCACAAAACATCTGTTCACTGCTTCTTGTTTTGCCTTTTAGCCATAAAGAATAATTCCACTCCTTTTTTTTACATGGAGTCTCACAAAATATTTTACTGTTTTCATCTTTTTTATTTTTTTTTATTCTCCATGCAAAATGTCTTCAATTCCCTCAACACTTCCTCCCCTAACATGATTT
Organism: Trichosurus vulpecula; assembly: GCF_011100635.1. Taxonomy (NCBI): domain Eukaryota; kingdom Metazoa; phylum Chordata; class Mammalia; order Diprotodontia; family Phalangeridae; genus Trichosurus; species Trichosurus vulpecula. The sequence goes on from NC_050576.1 coordinate 135,069,999, forward strand.
CCATAGTCTTCACCTCTGCAGATATACTCTAATATGTCCACGATTTAATATAAACTTTACATGGTCTTCAAGTACATATCATACTTCTTCTACAGAAATCTAATTCATTTTCAGTTAGCCCAGCTCATTCAATTTAACTTTATTCACCAAGTACGTATTAAACCCTACTGTGTGCCAGGGGCTGTATTAGGTTCTGGGGATATAGACAAAAACAGAACAGTCCCTTCTTTCTGGGATTTGGGGGAAGTGATAAGCACACATATAAATAAAACCTATGTAAAGTAAATACAAACTAATTAGGAACTATCATATAAATTCTTTTTTAATGAAAAGAACTAGGGGATCAGGAAAGGTTTCATGTAGGAGGTAGTACTTGAACTGCACTTTCCAGGAAGCAAGAGATTCTAAGAGCTGGAGAAGAGGAGAGAGTGAATGGCAGGCATAGAGGACAGAAGATAGAATGTCAAGAATAGGGGACAGTTTGCAAGGGGGAGTAACGTGAAACAAGTTTATAGAGATAGTTTGGAGTCAGATTGTAAAGGGCTTTAAATGTCAAACAGAGGAGTTCCCTTCTGTAAGGGAGGGTATCAATTTGGCACCTATGGATACTCAACTCCTCCAAACATCTGTCAACCAATCATCCCTCCTCAAATGACAAATCACATTTTTTTGATTCACGGGAGAGGGGGGAAAATGGCCAAGGACAAACCAAGATAATTAACAGGAACCAAATGAAAGCATGATTAAAAATCACAGTTAACAAACCCCACCACGCCACATGCTATTCGTGTATCTGATGTGACAATAACATGTGGCTTGTGTACAGATGTGCCCTTGTCTTGTTACCTCCCCATATAAACTTCCAGAGAAGAATGTTCACACTGGGTATTCTCGGCACGGCATGAGCTCATTGCAGGTACTCAATAAATATGAAATACCACCTCTCTCCCGTCCACGCTTATTATACTATGTGCCCAGAATAAAGCTATGGATCTAGAGTTTCTGACATTGGCCTTCGAAACTAGAATTAGGAAGGGACTTAATGCTGAGGCAGACAAAAGAAGAGCTAGGCTGGACTGAGGGAACAGCAGCCTGGACAAGTTACTAATTACACAAGATGGAAGAGAATGCTATAAACCACCTTTTCCTATGAACTTTTTTGAACGTAGGAACCTGCCAAGAACTAGACCCTCCTGCCAAAAATATGTACTGGCCCACTCTTACTACTAATATTGTCAGCACTGTCCCTCTATCCCATGCAATCATATTTCATGCACCTGCCAAGATATATACTCACCCCTTCTAGTTTCTTCCCATCAGAAGCACAGAGATCAATGACTTCCCCTACGAGTCTATAAAAATACATTCCCACAAGCAGATATATTCACCTCATTCACACTACTGATGACTCCCTCTCCCCCATCCCACACCCATGCCACAGGTCTAAATAGCATTCAAACCTTCCATGTATTATAAGGACAACTCACTCGCCCCCCGCCTCTACCCCCACATCCTCCTTACAGGGGTGGGGGCGGCACAGGCTAGTCTTTCTCTAGTCCATAGGCTATCTCTGTCCTAGTCCCATCTCTTTCTCCTGACTTGTCATTCAGTCAATAAACATTTATTAAGTGTCTGCTATGTGCCAAGCATTGTGTTAGGTGCTGGTCTTGACCCCACTCCCACTCCCTTTCCCATTTTTGGACCTGGGATTTACATTTGGAAACTCCTAAACTAGAAACTTTTGGCTTCCTAGAGAAAGGACTCTCCCCGGTGAGATCAACAACAACGAAGTGGCCCAATCCTCTCCTCCCTAGAGAAGGCTTGGCATCTTAGAGCTTCCCAGATCCCTGAGCTTCCCAGCTAGAAGCTGAAATTGAACCCAGTGTCCCACTGTTTGAAAGGGCAAGAGTTGATGTAACCGTGGGTCCAGTCCCAGTCCCAACCTTTTGCAAGGCTTTTGTAGATTCTCTCTTCTTGCCCCAGCCTTGAGTGGAGGCTCTCAGGCCACAGCCCTGGTTGTATCTCTTCCCTGCTTTGGAGGTGTCCCTAGCCACAGAATAGCCTTGATTTTATCTCCACTGCATCTCTGGAATCCTCCTCTCCCTCCTCCCCACTCACACAGCCACCCACCCTAGCTCAGGCCCACATCACCTCACACTGACATTACTACAAAAAAATTCCTGAGAAGTCTTGCTCATCCCTCCCTCCTCCTCTCCCATCTCCAACTCATCCTCCATACAGCTGCCAAATTTCTAAAGACAGATCTGACCATGTTGTTCCTCTGCTCAATAAACTCTAGTGACTTCCATCTGTCTCTTATCCCCCATTTTTTTCATAGTTCAGCAGAAATACATCCTGCCTGAGGTTTTTCCTGCCAATGCTATGCCCCCAAACTATCTTGTGTTTATTTTGTATAAAGGCATGTTCTCTGCCAATAGAATGGAAGCTGCTTGAGGAGAGGGGCTGGTTCATTTTTGTTTCTTTGTATCTCAAGGCCTAAACAATGCCAGGGACATACCATATGCTTTTAATAAAATGTTTGTGGATACTGCCCTGGTGCTTTTTCCTTGTCCCGGCTTACCACCCACCCATTAAGCCTCCCTTTGCAGGGGTGGGGCAGTGTTGTTGTTCGGTCCTGTCTAACTCTTCATGACCCCATTTGGGGGTTTCTTGGCAAACATACTGGAGTGGTTTGCCATTTCCTTCTCCAGCTTATTTTATAGATGAGGAAACTGAGGCAAGCTGGGTTAAGTGACTTCTCCAAGGTCACATAGCTAGTGTTTAAGGCCAGATTTGAACTTAGGAAGATGAGCCTTCCTAACTCCAGGCCCAGCACTCTATCTACTGTGCCACTTAGCTGCCTCACCCTGGCAAGGGTGGGGGGGGGGTCATCTCTAGTTAAGCCATGGCCTTTCCTTTTAAGAAGACAAATAAAAGAGCCTGTTGTTTTCTGTATTCATTGTCTGGCTCATTTGGTTCTTCAGCCAAGTCCCAGCAATAGACCCCAGGACTGGATACGTTTTATTTTGCATTTAGCAAAGCATAAGGGAGCCCCTTCAGGAATTTTTGCTTGGCAGCTCAGATTTTAAACTTATCCCCACTGCATCATCCTAAATTTTACCCTTACCTCACATTCACGCAATGGCATCCATCCCCAAACAGGCTAGAGGCGCCATTAGCTACCCCAGGCCTCAGCAACTGGAGTAAGAACGTGGCGTCAGAAGTCATTGCAACAGGAGCAGCTGCCTCCTCCGTTGCTTGTCAACCCACTTGTCGCCGGCTGGGCCAAGTAGCGACTAGGTATGAGCTAATAATATGCCCGTCTGCTCTCCCATACAGACCAGTCTGGTTGAGAGCTATCGGCAACAGGGCAGCAGTTTTCCAGCCAAACAGCTCGGGCAGTCAAGTCTAAGAGGCAGAGATGTAAACAGCGTCAGCCAGGCGCTACAGACAGCAGCTGCACATCAAAAGACAGTCTTTCTGTATGCATGCTGCAGAAGGGGCTGGTGGTCATGCCTTAGCCTCTTCCATTGCCCCAGCCCAACCCAATAATGATCACCACCACTAGCATCATCTAATTCCCATTCAAATGACTTCAGTCTGTGCCTGTCATAAACCTTTTGTCCCTGAATCGTTAACAGACAAGCAAGATTCCAACCAAAATGAAATATTTAGAGCTTTCAGGAAAAGAATTACAAAATAAATATCAATTTAAAAATCAAGAACAATAAAAAACCATTTTACAATGGACAAAGCATAAAATTATACCAATCTCTCTAGAGAAACACAAGGTGAGGGTCAGATAGCTCGATGGCAGACCGATTTTTTTTATTTTTTTTATCTTACCTGAGTCTGTAAGAGACAACGAAACGAAGCGAGCCCTGACTAATCTCACCCCACTCTGATCACAGAACATCAAAATTGGAAAGGACCTCAGGGGTCATATACTCTAACCCATAACTGAAATGGAATCCCTTTTATAACATCCAACCTTTGCTTGAAGACCTACAGGAAGGGTCAACCTTCTACTTCCCCAGACAGTCCATTCTTTTTTGGAGAGCTGTGATTGTTAGAATTTTTTTCCTTATATCAAGCCTACATCTAACTCCCTGCAATTTCTATCCATTACTTCTAAGTTCTGTCCCCTGGGTTTAGGAGGAACTAAATTAATTCTTCTTATACTCTGCAGTCCTGCAGATATTAAAGATAAACCATCATGTTCTGCCTTCCCTGTTATACACCGCCCCATCCCCCACAACAACAGTCTTTTCTTCTTTCTTCACAGGCTAAATATCCTCTGTTCTACCAACTTAACTTAGCCGCATACAACTTGGACTTAAGGCTTTTTAAGCATCCTGGTTATCTCATTTGCTTTTCTCTATAGCTTCTCAATGTCCCTCTGAAACTGGTACCCAGAATTGAAGAGAGTACTCCAGATGGAATTGCCTAAAGCTGAGTACAGTAAAATTATCACTTTAGCAATCCTCAGCTTCTCAGAACTTGGGCATATCATTTATGTTATATTATGATGCACTAACCTACATGCTGATTTTTAATAATTCTCTTGTTTTTTCTAGTATCTATATATGGTCTCCCCCACCTGGATGGTAATATCCTTGAAGTCAAAGGCTTAATAAGTCCTCTACTTATTTTCTTAGGCAGGTCAGAAGAGAAGAGGAGAAATAACATTGATTATTTATTAAATTTATTAAATACTAGGTATGTGCCAGGGCAGCTAAGTGGTGCAGGAGAGTACCAGGACTTATAGTCAGGAAGACTCTTCTTCATGGGTTCAAATCTGGCCTCAGACACTTCCTAGCTGTATGACTCTAGACAACTCACTTAACCCTATTTGCCTCAGTTTCCTCATCTATAAAACGAGATGGAGAAGGAACTGGCAAACCATTGCAGTATCTCTGTCAAGAAAACCCTAAAAGCAGTGACAAAGAGTCAGACACGAATGAAATGACTCAATAACAACAACAAGCTATGTGCCAGGCATTATGTTAAGAGCTGAAGATACAAATAAAAGTCATCAAGATAGTCTCTGCTCTCAGGGAGCTTATATTCTAAATGGGGAAGATAACATACAGTGGGGAGCTGGATAGGGGGATGAGGCACGGGGATGGCCTGGTTCCTCTCAAGATAAGGTGAAAGCTCACTTATCAGAGCTCCCCTACCAGGGGACTCAGAGATAAGAAAGTCCAAGGTTGCAGTAAGAGGGTAGTTGAGGATAATGTCTGGAACACAGACAGCATGGTGAAGAAATGTCTGGGAATAGTGACTAGGGAGGTCATAGGGTCATAAGATTACAGATTTAGACCTGGAAGAGAGCCTTATCAAGACCAACTTCTTGATGTTGAAGATGAAGAAACTAAAGCTTAGAGAGTTTTAAGTAATTTTCTCAGGGTCCCCTAGCTAGTAAGTATCTAAGGAGGAAGACGAATAAGACTACAAACAAGGTACTCAACTCCTTGAGAAAATAGGGAGAAGGAACTAGAAACCCAGAGAAGACTATGACGAGTAGTTGTTGTTTGTCCTTTGTTCTCAAAGAGGACCATGACATCAGGAAGGTGATGCCCTGACATGCAAGTAAATTGGATTTAAGTGAGGGAGGCTGTGCAAAGTTACCAGCCTCACTCTCTCCTCTGAAGCCATTTGGTCCAGCGGCAAGATATAGATCAGGATGACTGGAGAAGACCTGGGGTGCAGTGGGACACCATGGCCTTTTTAAGCTAAGGTCTTTCCCAGGTCTCAGTTTGACTGAGGCAATGCCTGTTCAGTGATTAAGGCTAGGTAAGAGATGAAGCAAAGAATGTCCTCTTTTACCTGGTCAAAAAAAAAAATATATATATATATATATAAAATGAAGGATGATGACAAGTCACTGTGCTGGATATGTGTGAATGGAGTGAATCTCAAAGGAGGAAACTGCTTCGTTGTAGAAGCCAAGGGATGCTCTGGAAGTGGAACTGAGAAACAAGGATTATGCCTACTTCAGCTCCTAAGGGTCCCAGCAATGGAGAGAAGGTAGCCAGGGTTACAGTAGCTAATGGGTGTTGCCAAAGGAGACCAGAGAACCAGATATTAGTGCTAGAAGATGAAGAGTGTGAGGTAAAGAGATCCAAAATGGCAGGATTCTTGTTAGCAACTGATTGGGTTTTTCCAAAGGATACAATCGAATGGGAACACAGAGGAAGATACTGTGAGAGAGTATAATTAAAGTGCATTTTTTATGATTTGCAACACAGGTCTGGACTGGGTGATATCACTGGAGTGATAATCTCCCAACCCTGGATTACCCCATCATTGACCTTCTCTCTGCCTTCTTGTATGAATGCAAAAGGACTGCTGCCACCCTGCATCACCTTATTGACATCAACAGCTATTAGACATTTCCAGCTAGATGTCACATTGGCACCTCAAATTCAACTTGTCCAAAAAAGAACTCATTCTCTTTCTCCTCAAACCGACTCTTCTCAGACAACAGGACAACACGGACAATTTCTGGAAGCCAAATTTTTCTTTCTAAAGAAAGAAAAAAAAATGAGACCATTCCTGCCTTCAAGAAGCTTACATTCTATCAGGGGAGCCTTTTCCACAAGAGTAAGGAAATATGTATAAAATTGATGTAAGGTAATTCTGAAAGGATGACACAGTCAGCCAGGGCCCAGGAAAGGCTTCATGTAGGAGGTAGCATTTAAGTGATGCCTTGAAGGAAGCTAAGGATTTCTAACAGGCAGAGAGGTAGAAGAGATGCGTTCTAGGCATGGGGGAACAGCCTCACAAAGACAGAGATGGGAGATGGAGTGTCACACCTGAGGAACTGCCAAAAAAAAGAGTCAATTTGTCTGGACCACAAAGTATGTGAAGGGGAGTAGTACGTAACAACCCTGGAAAGGTAGGCTGAAGCCAGGTGGTGAAGGGCTTTAAATGCCAAACAGATGAGTCTGCGGTGGATACTGAGGCTACAGGGAGTCTGTAAAGCTTCCTGAGCAGAGGGATGACATGGTTAGACTAATGCTTTAGCAAAAATCACTTAGGCAACTATGTGAATGATGGATTGAAGAGGGGCAAGAATTGAGGGAGGAAAACCAATTGGGGGATATTGTAGTGGTACGGGTGAGAGGTGATGAAAGACCCAAGTAGGGTGATTGCCATATGAATGGAGAGAAGGGAATGGATGCTAGACATGAGAATTGACAACACTTAACAGTTTGGATATTTGGAGTGATTTAGGACTGAAGGATGACCTAACCTGGGTCACTAGAACTGTGGTGCCCTCAATGGAAGTCAGGAAGTAGGAAAGGGGAGTTGGTTGGGGGAGAATGATAATGAGTTTTCTTTCGGATGAGTTGAATTTGCCATGCTATGGGACATCTAGTTAGAAAACAGCTGGTGATATAAGACTGAATTTCAGGTAGATGGCATGGTTTGTAAGGGCACCAGACTTGGAATCAAGAATACTCGAGTTCCAATCCCACCTCACACACTTTACTGGCTGTGTGACCGTAGGCAAGTCATTTAACCTCTCTCAGCTTCAGTTTCCTCATCTGTATAATCTGTATAATCAGTATAATAAGATCATCAACCTTACAAGGTTGTTGAGAACATCAAATGAGACAACATGTACAGTGCCTTGCAAATCTTAAAGTTCTGTGTAAATTCGGGCTATTATCACATATGTATATATGTAATATATTTTTTCTTATAACAAGAAGCTGTATATGCATGTATATTATGAAAGCCAACAACACAGAGATAATAAAAACAAAAGGAACTGATGAAGTCAATAAGAGAGAGTATAGAGAGAGAGGTGAGAGGAAAGCCTAGCATAAAGTCTTGAGGTGCACCTGTGGTTAATGGGCAGGATATAAAGGATCAGTCACCGAATAAGATGACAAGGAGCAGTCAGACAGGTAGGAGGAGAGAGAGCAGTGTTAGGAAAAGCAAGAGAGTTGGAAAAATTCAGAATCAGGGACAGATCAACCATGTCAAATGATGCAAAGAGATTAAAAAGAATGATTGAAAAACCATGTTATAATCAGAACTACCTTTAATCTACAGCTCCACCTGGAATTTAGGTGACAGGAGCACTGCATTATCTGCTCATTTAATGTCCATTAATTCAACTATGTACAGAGAAAGAGAGGAAAGAAGGAAGGAAGGAAGGAAGGAAGGAAGGAAGGAAGGAAGGAAGGAAGGAAGGAAGGAAGGAAGGACTGAGAGAAACAGAGAGAGAAAGGGGTGAGGGAGAGAAAGAGAGTAGAGTGAGGGAAAAAGAAAGAGAGAAGAAGGGATAATGAGGGAGAGAGAGGGAGAGAGGGAGGGGGAGAAAGGGAGGGAGAGAGAGGGAGTGGGGAGAGAGGGAGGGAGGGATGGAGGGAGAGAGAGAGAGAGAGAATAAATGAGAATACAATATAAGTAGTGCAAGAAATTCTTCCCTCCATTCCACTCAGTGAGCTCATGTCCCAGAGTGAGTGCGAGGTAGAGAATAGGGAGGAATTCTGCCTCCAGCCCCAGTGGTGCCCCCTCCCTTGAAAGACACCAGGACTCATATCCAGCCTTACTTTGCACTCCAGCCCTACAGACTCTATCCTTAGAGCCCGACCTTACCCAGATGTGATGGCTCTTCTCTGCTAACTCCCCTTACTTGTCCCACCCTGAAAGAGGTTATTGGAGATCTCCTACAGGGAGCCTGAAACTTTGGCTTTACACAATTTTTGCCTTACATACATGCTGACTTTAGAACTTAACCCAGTGTTAGATGCCATTGTGCTGTACTACAAATAACCTGATATCCTCTCTGCAAGGAGGGAACCTTTGATAAAGCCATTACCGCATATACTATAGGTGGAGAGCGTCAATAAAACATACTAAATGTTTAATGGGTACATCAGAATTCTAAGAGTACGCCAGTCAATTGTGCTCACCCACCCCTAATGGATCCCACCAAAGGAAAATTGAACCACAAGAAACCCCACATTAAAGTAAAGTTAATGGTATGATTTTAATTGAGATGAGCAACAAAGCAGTTCTTAGCCAAGGCTTGCTTGTCTCTCCCTAGCGCTCTCCCCAGAGTGACACAGCTTCTTGGCACTCTACAACATAGCACGGCACAACAGGAAGAATGCCTGTATATGAGAGTCTGCTATCTGTCCTTGCTAAATATAAGTGGCTATAGAACAGAGAAAGCAGGGAGCCATTTCTTTAATTAGCATTCCTCATAAAAAGCTAGCATTCGAGCCTTCTCTCCTCTTTCCATTCAGCTTTAGCAATATTTTTTTAAATCTGATTGCTTAGAAAAGCAAATATATATTTTCCCTGAAAAAAAAACCAATTAGTTCCAAAATCTACATGTATCTAAACTGATAAAATCATAGAACTGACTGATTCTACGTCAGGACGATAATTCTTCAATGTATCCATGATCTCATAAACAGGAGTACTCTTAGTGAAGGCTGCAACCTAGCTACTGCTTCCTCATCCCATGTAATTCTTTTTAACATCTTTCCATAAATCCTCCATAGAGGACCTACCCAATGTGCTTGAGGCTTTCCTCTAGTTCCTTTAATAATCTATGAATATCAATGCAATACTGAAACATTTGGGCAGTCCATCTGTTATCCTTCACTCTCGTATGGCTGGCGCATCTCCTTTTGTGATCAGACATGTCCTGAATGATATTTTTCATTGGCAATATGCTGCCATCTATGCACACCCATAATACATTATTTCTTGCCCTTCTGGGGGGAAATGGAATCTACAACTTTGATTCTTCCGAGATAACGATAGGTCATCATTCATAGACACATACAATCACAAAGAGACAATTGATGATTTTTTTAAAAAAGTGGACTTTCACAACAAGAAGCTGACTTGGTTTGGGGGGTTTGGATTTTTTGTTGGGGTTTGTTGTTGTTGTAGGCAATCAGGGTTAAGTGATTTGACCAGGGTCACACAGCTAGTAAGTGTGAGGCCAAATTTGAATTCTGGTCCTCCTGATTCCAGGGCTGCTGTTCTATTCACTGTGCCACCTCGCTGCCCCGCTGACTTGATTTTATTGAAACCACAGTGCAATTTTCCAAAACGAAATCATTCTTTTTCTATTCAATTTTGGGCCTGGTTAACTATCCACCTATTGTACCTGTCAAAGATGAATATAGATATAGATATAGATATAGATATAGATATAGATATAGATATAGATATAGATATAGATGATGTAGATGTAGATGTAGATATACATACATACATATATCTATCTTTATATAGATATACCAACGAACTAAGTAAAAGGTCTACCCACCCACCTACAAGTCATAATCTGGGCAGTGTGCTACCAGACAATATAGCTTTTAAATAAAAAGAAATGCCAGAGCACAAAAATCAAGGGATTTTTTTTCTTCCTATCTCCCCTTCCTTTTCTTCTTTCACTCTTTCCCTGTCTCCCCTTCCCAATATCTAATCCCTAACACATACTTTTGCTTTTAGCCTCAGCTTCACTTACTACAAACCATTTAATGTTTTCTCATTCTTCCCTTCCTGCCACTGCCTCACATTCTTTTTGCTGCTTTTGTTTTAATTTTTATTCTGAACTTAAACACCAAAAAAGAGCATTTCCATACATACAGCAAAACCCAGAGGATTGTATGTGAAACCATACATCTCAATTCCACACTCTGTGCTTTTTAAAAAAGAAAAGCATATAATAAATTCTACATTACTTTCAAAACTGTCTTGCTTATCTGTTCTTCCTTCTTAACTTCCTCATGGTTGTTTTTGTTCTTTTAAAAATATTTTTTCTTACACTGATCCTACTTTTGGCATCATTATGACTGGGATCCCTACCCTCCAATTAACTAAAAGGGAGAAAAAAAATGTTAACAAATGAGCATAGTCAATCCAAGCTTATCTGCACAGTGGTCACATCTAAAAATACATGTCTCTGTGCCTTGGGTCCATCACCTCTCTCTCTTAAGAGATTGGTAACATGCTTCATCATTCATTTTCCAGGGACATGGTTGGTAAGTGGTGATCCCACTGCCTCACATTCACACAAATGCATCCATATGCCTAGTGGGACATGTCATACTTTCAGTGGTGCTCCCTTGCCCCAAAACACCACATGTCTTATGAGTGGCCCCTTGTCCCACCCCCAGTCAAAAACTCTGTTTCATGGGTTGCCAAGTCTTCAACACCAAATAGCCAACCTGCTGGTGATGAACTAGTACAGACTTAGCTGGGCAGCTCCATGGAAACAGATGCAGTCTGTTGATGGGCTCATACCAGAAATCTTCCCTGTAGGTTCACGGTACAACTAACAAGAGTCTGTGGGCCACTGGAAAAGCCTTCAAAAAATCAAGGCAAGTCTCTGCTTACCATCTCTTCCCACACAAATTCAGGGATTAAAAACATGTTCAGATACCTCTGGAAAAGGACCCCTTAACTCTTCTGTAATGGGAGGGGATCACATAAGAAAATTTTTTGGTGTCTGAGCACAAATCCCTCCTTTGTCCTCTATAATTTATTGGAGCAAAGGTTTTTAGTGGTAGTAAAAAGAAACCACATCAGTAGAGAATTTTCTCCAAGTAGAATGAAGCAAATTTCAAGTTGTTGTAATGAGTTTTGAGGGAACACAAGGTTACTGGTTCTCTACTCTCCCTGGAAAAGTTTTAGAATTGAGTTAACTATAAGCCCCTTGGTCACCTGGCTCTAACAGGTGAACTTGCCAGTCTGTACACACCCAGGCCATCACCTTCATCTCTCAACCACCACAACCTTGAACCCCATACCTAAGCCTCGCCTCAGCTCTGATAAGTAAATTTTAGCTTTATCTTTGGCACCTAGGTGGTACAGTGAATAGAGCACAGGACTTGGCATCCAGAAGACCAGAGTTCCAGTCCTGTCTCAGACACTTACTAGTTGTGTAACTCTAGGCAAGTCACTTAACCTCTGCCTGCCCCAGTTTCTTTATATCTGAAACAGAAGTAAGAGTTACACAAACATCCCAGGGTTGTTCTGAAAATAAAATGAGATAATATTTGTAAAGTATATTTCAAACCTTAAAAATGTTTTATAAATTATTATTATAATATTATTATTAATTATTATTATTATTACTATTCTATCTTAATGAAACTCAGGTCTCTATACTGCTTCCTATCCATCTCCTCACTTTTTCTTAACCAGAACCAGGCCTCTACTCTCCTGCCATTTCCACGCCATACCATGTAGGTCTTTCCACTCTCCCCTTTTTCCCTCTTCTCTTTATATGTTGTCTTTCCCCAGAGAATCTAAGCAAGATAGGGATGGTCTTGCTTCCTGCATCTGTATCCCCAGCACTTAGCATAGTGCCTAGCGCATAAGTGCTTAATAAAATGCTTTATCTAGTTATGTACAGGCCAAAAGCAAATGTCTTCAGAGATTGTCCAACCTTGATCCTTACCTTCCTGTACATCAGATCCTCAGATCTAATGTCCCCTGAGATCCCTTCAACTATAGGCCCTTTATCAAAGGAGTCAGCCGTCCAAGAAGCATTGCCAACCCTTCCCAAACCATATTGATTAAAATGTCAGTAGGATGAGTTCTCTTAGGATTTCAGAATGAGTCCTATTTTGGAAAGGAATGCTTTCTTTTTTCTTTTCTTAACCTAATAAACTCACAAGCACTGATGTGCCCTGACAAACGATGAATACATCTTCATGAAGAACCAGACTGTCATCTCTGACTTTCATAGGAACTGAACATTTTTGGGGGGGCAAAGAAGAAGCATACATGGTACCACCATTTAAACAGGGCATGCCATTATGCTGCTCTAATGACTAACCTGAAACCATGAAAAAAAGCTATCATCTTTATTGTGTTACTTCCTTTGTTCCTTTTTCCTCCCAATCAAGAGAAGCCCCATCTCCTAATATTAAGCAGAATTTGTTTGTGTGTGGCATGCTCAGACTGTTAACAACTCTAAGAGAATTCAGAGATAATTCCATCTGCCAGAGTTCCAAAGCTTCACTGCTCTGGGTATACTGTGAATTTTTTACAAATGCAACATATTGCAAAATGGCTGTTTCACTAATCCATGGAATACTGCAAGAGGAGCATTGGCATAGTAGGTAGAGGGAGAGCCTTGGAGTCGGGAAGAACTTGAATTAAATCTTTCCTATAATATATACTTTGCTAAATAATCATGGGCATTCACTTAATTTCTCAGTGTCCTCAGGCAACTCTGTAGGACTACATATCACAGAGTCCCTGAATTCCAATGGTAGAGGGAATTTCCATTAAGAGAATTCCCTACACAGGTCCAAAATTGGACTGGGAGAGAAGAAAAATTGGTCATTATGGGACTCAATTCCCCAAGTTATTTTAAAACCACAACAAACTTTAGACTCAAGATGAGCTCTGGCAAATATGACTGGGACATCAGAAAAAATGCCAGATTTAGAGGCTGAGGACTCAAGTTCAAATCCCAGCTTGGCCCACTCACAATGCATGTGCATTTAGGCAAATCACTTTACCTCTCCTGACCTCAGCTGCCTTAATCTTTAAAATGAGGGGAATAGATTAAATGAACTTTCTTGTATTTCTCAATCTTAGATTCTATGATCTTCCTTACTGAGGCTCATGTCAACTCCATAAAGAGGCAAATGGTTTTGACTCAACTCAAATGCCACCTTCTTTCGTGAAGCCTCTCTGAATTTCTTCTGTTACTGTTTTCTTCCTCTTCAGATTACCTTATATTTGCTCATCTGTGTACATGTTTCCTCAGAAAGAACATAAGTCCTTATGGGCAAGGACTGTTTCTCAGTCTCTTGAAGACAGTAGGTCTTTAATAAAGTTTTCTGAATTGATGTTGAATTTTTATATATTTAGTGTTGAACCTTAACAATATCTTGCCCCAAATTCACCTTTTGTTCAGAAAACTAAAAGGGGCCAGAGAAGCAAGAGCTCATATGAGTCCTATCTTTCCTACCCTTGCTGTAGGTAATATTATATAAACAACTTTCATGTTCCAGATGTACTGATAGCATGTTTTCATTTTGTGTATTTACTTTTAATATCCATCCTGGGCAATGCTCCCTTAAATCATTTATATATGTGTTTCCATTTTATCAGATTATTTCTTTCCCAGGGCTGATCTGCTTCTTTGGGTAACAAAGAAACAAAAAGTCAAGGTCCAACCTGTGCTCCAGTGGGCAGCCGATACAGTTCTTTGCCATCTGTTCATTTAACTCTATTAGAGGTTTGGAGGAGAATACAAGTCTAAGTATTTCATTCAGAGTCTCAACTGATGTTTTCCTACAATAGTAAGTGTGATACAATCACAAAAAGAAAGGTGTACTCACAGGCCAGGCATTTGAACGAAAGTTTAGGTTTGAAGAAAACTGGATGGAAGGGAAAACCAGGCAGTGAGCCTAAAGAAAACTGGCCAGCATATTTTAAAGCTATTTCATCTGCATCCCCTTTCTGTTCCCTTTGATCTGTGGCCAGTTGGTTAGAGCATGGTGAAAATAAGGCCAAAGATGTTGGTTCTTAATAAGCTCAGGCTCAATCTTTTCCATGGCCTTTGTCTGAAAGAAATAGTAGATGTGACTGGTGAGCCATTTTTGGAGACTGAAGTCAAGAAAAGAAGTGACATAAAACGAGTTGGGCAAACGTGCCGATTTTTTGAAAAAGGAAAGTGGTATTATTTAAGTAAGCTTGACTCCAATTCCTGATGTAATTCTAGAAATCATATTGGAGCGATGTCTGATGAACATAAGAGAACATTTATCATTGTGAGCAGAATGGGATCACCAAGCACAGGTCATGCCAGAGCATAACCTAATTTCCTCTTTTGGTTGGGTTACGAGAGTACTAGATCAAGGCATTTGCCAAAGTCTCTCTGGATATCCTTGTAAACACTTTTAAATGTGACTTAGACAACAGTATAGATTCAGAACTGGTTCAAATCACAGCCCCCTCCCCAAAAATGTATTAATCCATTATATTATGTCCTGCTGAGAACACATAGGGAGTACTACCTGATATTAAATCTGCTGATATTAAATTTTAAGGACTTGAATACCTTCTAAAGAAAGGCAACCAAGATGGGGAGAGTCCAAGAGGTCATACAGTTATAAGGATCTTTTTGGTCCTGAAAGGACCAGAACTCATAATAATGGGTGGGAGTTGCAAAGGGCAGATTTCAACTCAATATAAGGAAGAATTTACCAAGAACTAGAGCTGTCTGAAAGTAGAATTGGCTGCCTCAGGAGATGGTGGATTTCCAGAAACTAGACTATATGTCTATATAGACTAGTATGTCTCTTTATCATCCTAGTCATCCTTCTATAGATGTTCTCTAAGATGTGGTATCCAGAACTGAACATAATACTCTAAATGTGATCTGACCAGGGCAGAGTATAACAGGCTTCTCACCTCCCAGGTCTGGAATACCAGACTTTTCCTTAAGTAAAGACTACTATTACAGTAGCTTGGGAGTACAGTGGATAGAGCACTAGTTCTGGAATCAGGAAGACTCATCTTCATGAGTTCAAATCTAGCCTTAGACACTTACTAGCTGTGTGACCCTGGACAAGTAACTTATCCCTCTTTGCCTCAATTTCTTCATCTGCAGAAACTACTGTCATGTCTTTGCTAAGAAAACCCCAAACCGGATTACAAAGAGTCAGACACAACTGAAAGACTCAACAAAAAGAATATTACATTAGCTGTTTCGATTGTCATCTCATACTAAGTTTATAGTCAGCAAACCCCACATATCTTTCATGTGAATTACTGACTAGCCATTTTTCTCTTCCCATATTTTACCCAAGAAGCTGATTTTTAACTCAAATGCAAGACTTAAACATTAATCCCTATTAAATTTATTTTCTTTCCAATTTAGCACACAGTTCAAAACTTTAGCCCAAGTCTGTTCTGATCTTTTCAGATCCTAAGCTTGTCACCCAACATATTGGCTATTCTCTCCAATTTTGTGTCACATGCAAACTTGCTAAGCATTCCAGCTGTGCTTTTTTATCTAAGTCCTTGATAACAATGTTAAATAGCACAAGCAAAGCACACTCCTCTAGAGACCATTAATGACTGTTCCTTGAGTCTAGCCATTCCAGACCCATGCATTAAGAAGTTAGGGCATTTGATTTGGGTAGTATGGGCCTTTGTGTTTCATGGATTCAATATCTTTCCTCCTGTACTTCTATGTCTCTATCTTCATGCCTTAGTGATATAAGGAAATGGGAGAAGGGTGTTGAAGGCTTAGGAAGATAAGGGTAGCATTATTAAAAGCGGAGAAGGCCAAAGGACATTCTGCCTGGGAGAAGATGGAGGTAATGGTTTTGAAAACTATTTGCAGAACAGCAATAACACATCACTAATTGAGAAATGGATCATGAAAAAATCATTACAGGGAAGCCCTCTGACAAAAAAAAAAAACCTCCTTTAACAATACCCCCAGATACAGGGTGGGTAAGGATGGGTTTATCTCAGTGCAATCTGTATGTAATGCAATCCTACTTCCACTCACTTTCTTGTTCTAATGCTCTGTTCAGCTCATAGAAAATATCACTGCTCCCTTCTTATTCTATTTTAAGCCTCAAATGATCTCATTTTCCAGACTGACAGACTGGAGGTGAGAATGGCTGCCAAATGGTTAATGCTGATAACTAATTTTGCATCACAATCTTTCCAAAGTGGGGGGTAAAAAAACCACTGGACTCACATCTGTATAGCATAGACAAATTCTAAAATGACTTATTCACAACTGGTGGTGATAGAATCCTTGGGAAGTCTCAGGTGACTGATTTATTCCACAAATTGGGAATCTGGCTCCTTCCCAAACACAATTTAAACCAGCTATTCTTTCCAAAGTGTTCAAACTTGTCTCATGCTTGATTAATGATTAGAAAAAGAAATCTAATTGAATTATCCTATTATTGGTTTCAATATGATATCATCGGTTTTCTCTGGGGTAGTATGGGTCCACTGGGAAAATAATTGTGCATTATAGACCATTTTGGATACTTACTTATAAATCTCAAAACTGTTCTTCCTGATTGGTTCACATAGAAGCCCAGAAGGAAAGAGCTGGAAGAAATCTATGAGATTATCAAGTCTAATTGCCTCATTATGCAGATGAAGAAAAGTGAAGCTCCTAGAGGTTAAGTGACTTACCCAAGGTCACAGGACTAGCTTTCTGAATCATTCCTAGGATCTTCCCACTCTAAAATGTTGTCTTTTCGAATCTGACTACACAAATTTCCTGGATGTACCTCAATCAATCAATATTTACTAAGTGCTTACATGTGCCAGGTACCGTGCTAACAGCTTGTTGTTCTTGTTGTTGAGTTGTTTTCAGTTGTGTCTGACTCTTTATGACCCCATTTGGGGTTTTCTCAACAGAGATACTGGACTGGTTTGCCATTTCCTTCTCCAGCTCATTTTACAAATGAAGAAATTGAGGCAAACAGAGTTAAGTGAATTGGCCAGGGTCACACAGCTAGTAAGTGCCTGAGGCCAGACGAACTCAGGAAGATGAGTCTTCCTAACTCCAGGACTGGTGCTGTACTCTACCCACTGGGCCACCTGCCCAGTGTTAAGAGACGGGGACACGAAAAGAAGCAAAAGACCATCTCTGCCCTCAAGGAACTTGCAGTTTAATGAAGAAGACAACATGCAAACAAATAGATAAAAACAAGCTCTATGCAGGATAAGTAGGAAGCAATTAACAGAGAAAAGACATTAGAATTAAGAGGGATTCACAGAATAATATTTCCAGAAAGCTATAAATTAGATTTTGTTTCATAAATTGAATCATATTTTAAATACACCGAGAAAGCTATTAATCACTTTTGTAATGTGAATCACTCCTAGATTTGAGGGGGTATCTCTGGATTTTCACATACTGCTGAGATAAAGTTCACTAAGTTGAAGCTGGAGGTGAATTTTTTGTTATTTTAGTGATTTGTAAAATAAAAATTGGCTTTGTGATGTAATCATGATTACCATCTTCCTTGTAGATCACATTGTATAGCTTCTCTCACCTCTACACTAGAGAAACTTCCACTTGGTGGAACAAGAGGTTAGTCTCTGTGAGCCCAGTAGGCCACTGTTAAGGACATCTGGAGCAGTCAACCATGGAGGCGGCTGTTTCAACCAGGCCAAATTGCCACTGTTAAGGAGGGGAAATACCCTTTTCGCCACCTGATTGTGAATTGTATTTTACTGTTTTCCTGCAGGCAAAGTTATATGAGGTAAACACAGCTGTATACCAAATGGGAAGCAGGGATAAAGCAAGGGAGGGAAAAAATCGGAAATGAGAATGCCAGAAAGCAACTAAGTTGACGGGCCATAGGGGAAAAAATCATGGAAAATGAGGTTGCCAGAATGAATTGATTGAAATCGCAAAGCAATAAGGGCAGCCAGAGAGGAGTATAATGATTAAAGGTAAGTCACCTACAAAATGCTTCTTAGTGGAGAAAATATAATGGAGAGTGAAAAGACTGTGCACCTTGACTGTGTGACCTTAGGCATATCCCTTAACCTCTCCGTTTCCCTCCCCTCCATGCCTGGACAACTCTAGAAGACTATAAATGGTAAAGCAGGTGTTGATTTCCATCGGTGGAGGAACTTTCTTCATCACAAATTCCCCATGCCAATCAAATCATGGGTCCAGCCTAAAAAGTAAAAAATAAGGCAAGACAAGATTGTGATCTTTGGGGGGGGGGAAGGACCCAAGCCCTAGAGCAGAGGTGTCAGAGAATTAGCAGTAGCAGGAGCCTTTCTGTGGCCTGGACTCACAACAGCCCAGTTCTATCAGTGCTTAGCATAGTGCCCAATATGCAGTAGGAGTGTAACAAATACTAATGCCTGATTGAAAGTGCCATAGAGCATCAATAGGTAGCTGTGAAACAGACTGTCCTCTAAATTCTGAATTTTTTCACACTTAATTTTGCTCTGTGGAAAAGATGGGCAAAATTCTCAAGGACCTCAAACCCTTCACACCTCCAAACAATCTGAAGTCCAGGTGATCTTAGTTCTGTCAAGGTCCTGCATCTTCCATCCCTCAGCTTCCCTTTTCTATGAGAAAGGGAGAAAAGACACAGCACTAGTTCATTTTCCTGATGAGTCCTGTCCAAAAAGAAACTTCTTTGATAATAGAGTTCAATCTTTAGATAGCTGGTTCTTACCTTAGAAAGGACAAGCATAGGCAGGTGAAGAACATTCATCTATCATTTGGCATGCTCTACTATGCCTCATTTTTTAATGGTTAAATAAAAAGGCAGCATGGAACAGTGTGATAAAGCACTAGGAATGGAGCCAAGAAGCCCTAGGTTCAAATCTCATTTTTGACGTGACTGAAACACACCTGAACAGCAACAAAATGTGTCAGGAACTGTGCTAATCATTGGGAAGAGAAAGGCAAAAGATAGTCCCTGCTCTCGAGGCGTTCACATTCAAATAGGAAAGGTAATATTCAGATAGCCATGTGAAAACAAGCTATATTCAGAATAAATTGGAATTAATTAGTAGAGGAAAGGCACTAGCATTAAGGGGCATTAGGAAAGGCTTCTTGTAGAAGGTAACATTTTAGCTGGGGCTTGAAGGAAGCCAGGGAAGTCAGGAGGGAGCGCCTCCCAGGCATGGAGGCAGCCAGTGAAAATGGCCAGAGCCAGAAGATGGAGTATCTTGTTTGAGAAACAGCAAGGAGGCCAGTGCCACTGGAACTGAGAGTAATGACAAAAGCCAGCATTGCTTTAGTGCTTTAAGGTCTGCAAAGCATTTAATATCTGACATCTCACTTGATTCTCATAAGCTGCAAAGGTAGGTGCTATCATCCTCATTTTACAGGTGAGGAAACTGAGAGAGGGTAAGTGACTTGTTCAGGGTCACTCAGCTAGTAAGAATCTCTTGGTGGAGAGACGATGGGTTAAATGTGCAGGATGAGACTTGTGATTTTCAAATATGGCCAATGGATTGAGTTGGTTTCCTTTGGCGATACTTAGTACAAGAAAGTGCTTTAAAGGTGGAGTAGCTAGGAAAGATACTGGGTGGTTACCAGAGCTGTGAAAAAGGAAAAGTTGATAAACAAAAAAAAATTTCAAGAGACACAAATGGGGCAATTTGGTGACATGCTAAATTTAATATTTGATTTTGAAAAACAAAGCATCAGAAGTTTATGGTTTCATATGCAATCCTCTTTCTTTGTTGCTCTTTATATAATATATAAAGAATTCTGTGCTTTGATGATTAAGTCCCTAATGTAGATTTTTTAAAACTCTTTTAAAATTTGACTGAGTAGATACTCAGGAAAATATACAAATATATGCGTGCATTCCTTGTTCTTATTTATGTGTTATGTATACATTCTGTCTCCTCACCTAGAATGTGAATTCCTGGGGAAGGCCAGTTTTTATCTATAATTCTTATGACAGAGTCATGCATAGTAAGTTCATTCAATAAGTACATATTAAGTACCTACTATGGACAAGAAACTGTTTGGTGATGATGGTGACCCAGCATATGGACTTTGCTGTTATGAGAATGACCAACTTTTTTACTTCTTTCACTACACGAGATTGTTTATCTTCATCTGCTGGCTGCTCGTTCTTGGTAGAGATTTTCTGTACTCTGTAAATAGGCCTTATCTCCTTATTCTACAGTATGATTAAGAAAACTGATTTTTAAATTTGGGATTTTTTTTACATTTACAAAGCACTCTCTAGAGGAAAAGCAAAAACATGACTTTCAACTACAAGTAAAAAATGCAATGGGGTTTGGTCACATTCAGCCCAACTCTGCTTTTTGGGCAGCTTTTGATATCATTTCACTCTAGTCTCCATAGTATTCCTGAGGAAATAAAATACTCACAGGATTTTTCAAAATTACTGTTGTCACTACTAAACTCTTTTCTTTTGGATCCTTAAAATTAAATAAAGGTTTCCCTGGGCTATAAGACTTCCATGTGAATATCTTCATTACATCTTCAATTAAAACGTTATCTTTGTCTGGATAAATTTCGTCATTTAGCCATGCTCACAGCAAGCACTTCAGAGACTTGAGATCAAAATGGAATATGAAGCAAAAAACTCTAAGTACTAGCAGAAATGCAGGCTAGTGTCACTGGGGAGCCTCTCTGATCATTTCTAGTTGAGGTTTAAGCAGCTTTCGATAATTGGAACAAAAGAAGGATATTAATTTCTTTCCCTTCTCTGGGGCTCCCTCAACAAATTATCACTGACCATAGTTTGTGCAATGCCATTAACATGCTGTGTGACATAGTATAAGTTACTTCACACTCTGGGCCTTGGCTTCTTCACCAAAAAAAAGGAAAAAAAAGTCAATCAGTGCACAGCA
The DNA here is from genome assembly GCF_011100635.1 of Trichosurus vulpecula. Lineage (NCBI taxonomy): Eukaryota > Metazoa > Chordata > Mammalia > Diprotodontia > Phalangeridae > Trichosurus > Trichosurus vulpecula. The sequence goes on from NC_050576.1 coordinate 135,091,359, forward strand.
ATTATTAAACACATACTACATATGATGCAGTTGGGGATAAAAAAAAGCCAAAACAATCTCAGCCTTCAAGGAGATCATATTCCAAAGTAGGAGACAAACATGAAAATGATTAGGTATAAACAAAGTATAACTGAATAATGAGTAGATGGAAAGCAGTCTCACATGGGAAGGCATTAGTAGCTGGTTTGACTGGGCAAGGCTTCCTCCTGTAGAAGGTGGGTTTTGAGCTGATTCTTCAAGGGAACCAAGGTAGAGGCGAGAAAGAGAGTATTTTCGTTATGGGAGATAGCCAGTGAAAAGACACGAAGACTGCAGATGGAGTGAAGTGTAGGAGGATAGACTAGGACGTGTGGCAATAACATTTATTGGTGTGTTCCCCACCCTGCATCATTTCTTCAGCCATGAAGTATGGCTTTTCAAAAATAAAACTGAAATCAAGGGAATGTTCAATTTTAAAGCCATGAATACTTTGTCAATGCCACGTGAACAAAGAGAGAATTCAACCACGTTGAAAATAGCCACCTATTCTACCTCAGTCTTCTCCTTTCAGAGGGGACTTTTGTGAAAAAAGGGAAATGGAAATGGGGCTCAATGGGCCATTTTGTGACTGACTCGTGGCCTCTTAGCAGAGCTGAGAGATCATGAGTGGTTTCACTGTTGCCAGTTTCTAACACTAACAACATTAATAACCCTATGAAAATTACACTGTGGGAGATTTAATTCTATGCCCGTTGTTGTAATCAAAGGTCTCTACCACCTCCTCTAACTGGGCTCTTGTCATAGTTGATGAATGTTCAAACGCAACTGTGCCATTAGCATTTTCTCAGAAAAACTGCAGTGATTCTCATTGATAACTCATGTCCCTCGGGTCCAAAATCTAGTCAGAAGCCTGACTACAGTGATATCAACAGATGCAACAAACTTATCCTAAAACTTTGGCACTTATGACAGGGATCCGAGGGCAGTAATTAAGACCTACATCCACAAAATTGCATCCATGATGACTCCTAAGGCAGCTAGGCAGTACAGCAGATAGAGTGCTGGGCCTAAAGTCAGAAAGACTCATCTTCCTGAGTTCAAATCTGGCTTTGGATACTTACTGGCTGTGTGAACCTGGGCAAGTCACTTACCCCTGTTTGTCTCAGTTTCCTCATCTGTAAAATGAACTGGAGAAGGAAATGGCAAACCACTCCAGTATCTTTGCCAAGAAAACTCCAGAAGTGGTCACAAAGAGTCACACTGAAACAACTTAACGACAGCAACATGACTGCTAAAGAAACATATTTGATTTTTATATTCTGAGTCATCTTTCAGTATCTAAAAAAATTAAAAACATATAAAGAAGTAGATGCAGGCATGAAAAGAATATGATGAGTACATCACATCTGGAAACTAGGATTCAAATTCTAGATCAAGTCTTGGCCTCAAATCAATTAACCAACCATCTGATTCTCAGTTTTCCAATCTGTAGAACTATGGTGATGCTGAAAGACTATATATCTTACGATCACAGCATTACAGGTTTAGAACTAGAAGAAATATTAGAGGTCGTATAGTCGCCCCTCTCATCTTACAGACAAGGAAACTGAGAGTGAAGGAATGAAGCAGCTTGCCCAATGTTAATCCATGAAGTGGCAGAGCAGGATATGAACCCAGATTCTCTGATGCTAAATCTACTGCCATACTCACCGCACGCTATTCTTCCTAGGGGTGGTATCTTTAAAATAAAGGTATCAAACTCAGCTACTGCACAGAGAGCTGGGGCTGGAGTCAGAAAGATTCATCTTCATGAGCTTAAATCTGGCCTCAGACACTAGCTGTATGACCCTGGGCGAGTCACTTACCCCTGTTTGCCTCTGTTTTCTCATCTGGAGAAAGCGCTAAAGAAGGAAATGGCAAACCCTTGCAGTGTCTTTGCCAAGGAAACCCCAAATGGAGTCACGAAGAGTCAGAACACGACTGAAAATGACTGAACGACAACAAACAAACTCAAATAGGAATGGAGCCACTAATCTATACATAAGGATGCCTGCAGGGCCACATATTAATTTAGTTTTAAAATGTAACATTATTTCTATTTTATTGTATTTTTATTTATTTTGTTAACTATTTCCCAAAATTTCATTTTAATCTGGGAAGTGTTGCCAGCCCTATGTTTTACACCTCTGCCTGAAAACCCTGGGAACTGCATGTAAAAGACATCAAGGAAATAAGAAACCTAATCACAGAGCTCCACTTTGGTTTGATGCGTAATTGTTGTCTTATGCTAGTGCTGTGTCAGCAGAATGCCGCAGAGCTAGGCACACATTTTTTTTCCCCTCATTTTTTTTCCTCTTCTTGACAGAGAAAAATCCAGGATGATTCATCTTTAAAAGCCTTCATCTAGAGCACAGCTAATTTAAGCAATCCAGCATTTTACAAGGTCTCATTTTAACTCTGTCCACCCACGTTGCATACAAAGAAGCAACATTCCTCAAGACCAGAAGCCATTTATTAGCAGTTCATTCAAGGACCATTTATTAGGCACCTACTAGGTACACCACTGACCCAGGCCCAGGGGGAAAGCGACATGATGAAGAAGCCATCATAATATGTGCATATTGAATTAAAAGGGAAAAAAAAGATGACCTTTGATTTAGAGAAGGCAGGTGTGAATTCTAGCTTATATCAAAACTTTACAAGTAAAATACAAGTAACATTTAGGAAACTGAGTTTATGTTTTAAAATTAGGATTCCAGAGCTGGAAAAGCCCTACTTTAGTTCTTTTATTTTACATAGGAGGAATGACCTGCTTTCGTTAGTGACAGAACCAAGAATGGAGGGTAGGGAGGTTTCTTTTGGTTGCTAATCCAGTCCTCTTTCTATCAGATTTGGACTCATGTAAGGGTACTAATGTATTCATGCAATAGAAAATGTGCTAGATCTAAGACTGAAAAACAGAGGACACGAGTTTGAAACTTAATTCCATCATTTACAACCTATGTGGCAGTCGACCCCTCTGTACCTCCATTTCCTTGTGTGAATGATGAGGTTCGACTAGATGTCATCGAAAGTCCCTTCCAGTTCAAAATCCTACATTTTTATTAGTAGCAATCACAAGGCCCCTGTTTTTGGGGTGCCATTCTGAAACCTGATGGGCTAAGGGGAGCCCACTTACTTTTCCCTGACTTTGCTATTATCCACTATGTACCAAATCCAATATCCTACAACATTCTCCTCCTTCAGTCAGATCTAGCATAACAAGTAAAGGAGGAAGAAGCCAAGTCTCAATATTTTGTCTCCAGTTTCTTGGCTTTCATAGATATTTACTAGAACTGAAATCCTAAATAGAAAGCAATGTCACTGCAGCTTTTTAAAAGTGGTCAGAAGGAGAAAGGACGGACCCACCTAATATTATTCATCAGTTCCACAAAAACACAGTATTTTGTAGAACAATATTATGGGGGGGGGGGCGTGTACAGAGCCAGGTTTTGTGCCTTATTTTATGTGGTGATGTCAAGACACAATGTATTGGTAATATCATTGCAAAACTATACGTAGTTGCATAATGCTGGACTTAGAATCATGAGGACTGGTTCAAATCCAGCCTCTGACGCTTACTATGTGACCCTGGCTAAGTCCTTTAACCTCTGAACTTCAGGCAACTCCCTAGGACTTACCCGTTAAATCACAGACTTGCAACTCACCTGTGGGTATAAGTCTTAGCGGAAATACTCATATCTTGAGGAAAATCACAGATTCGTTATATTATTAAGTCATATGAAACAGGGCAACCCTTTTTTCAGGGTTTGTCTGTATTTCCCTTTTCAATGTGATTTTACCTTTAAGCTAGCACTAAAACTCTGATCTATATGAGTATATTTTATTGAATTACTAAACACAGAGAAACAGACACACAGACATACACACAGACAGAAACACACACACAAGTTACACGGAGCTAACCCAAGATATTTCAGCATTTTTTCTACTTCAGCGAACAAGGCCTAGTTCAATAGTTATTTTCATTTACGGAAAGTTCTCACAAGTGTTTCAATAGAAAAAAGAGAGAAGGGGGAAAAAAAAGAAAGGAAAAAAAAGGAGGCAGCAACTTTCCCTCATAATTATACTCCTGGCTGATTTCCCTGCAAAAGAAGTAGGACACTTTCTAGGGCAGATCAGATCCTACCTATTGAAGCCACCTCAATGGTTTTCTCCATGCTTGCGTGAAGCAGGAGTTTGCTGACAAAGTGCTCTTAAAGGCATTGTATGAGGCCTCTCCCACTGGAAGGTATCAAAGTAAAACACCCTGCTTTGTTCAGCCAGGGATCTTCCTGCTTTTAACCATCCCAGAGAGAGACAAAAGGAAGTCATGCATGCTGGCCTTAAATAGACTCATTTTTTTGGTGAATGTAACAAGGTGTGTAGAAAGTAGCTAGAATGTTATCGGAAAGAGCTGGCAAGGCCCAGATCGAAGTTTGTTTGATTTTCACAGGGCCTGATATACAGTAGGTGCTTAATAAATGCCTGTTGTTTTTCATCCTCTCCGTGCTTTTCAATGCACAACTAGGACATTTGCTGTTACTTTTATTCCCCTAATTTGATGGGAACTATGTCATTTCCATATATACACATATGGAGGTGATTGGTATTACAAATGAGGGCCAAGAAAAGCTTTCTATCACCTCACCATGTTTGGGATTATTAGAGCTTGTACGATAATATCTAAGTGTCAACCAAATGTTCCTTAAGACAAGGAAATTTTTTTTGCTTCTGTCTTTGTATCTACCGTGTCTAGCACTGGGCCTGATGCACGGTAGCTGCTTAACAAATAATTGGTGAAATTTGGAACTATGCCCAAAGGGCTATAGAACTGTGCTTACCCTTTGATCCAGCAATTCCACTATTAGGTCTGTATCCCAAAGAGATCATAAAAAAGGGGAAAGGGCCTAAATGTACAAAAATATTTATAGCAACCCTGTTCGTGGTGGCAAAATATTGGAAATTGAGGGGATGTCCATCGGTTGGGGAATGGCTGAACAAGTTGTGGCATGTGAATATAATGGAATGTGCTGTAAGAAATGATGAACAGGCACATTTCAGAAAAACCTGGAAATACTTGTACAAACTGATGCAAAGTCAAACAATCAAAACCAGAACAACACTGTACACAGTATCAGCAACATCGTGTGATGATCAACTATGAATGACTCAGCTTTTCTCAGCCACAGAATGATTCAAGACAAGTACAAAGGGATTCACGAAGGAAAATGCTATCCACATCCAGATAAAGAACTGATGGATTCAGGGCAGAAAGAAGCATATTTTTTTCACTTACTTTATTCTTTCTACTGTTTTTTTTCTTCCTTTTGATCTGTTTATTCTTCTACAACTGTGATGAGTATGGAAATATGTTTTACATGAGAGCACACGTACAAACTATATCAAACTGCCTACCATTTTCAGAAGAGAGGAGGGGAGGTAGGGAGGGAGAAAAAATTTAGAACTCAAAATCTTGTAAAAATGAATACTAAAAATATTCATGATATGTAATTGGGGAAAAAATAAAGTACTATTTAAAACATTTTTTAAAATTCCAGAATGAATGAAAAGCATTCGAGTCATTTAATTTTTATTTCTTCGCCCTATGAGTGAGCTATTCTAACAGTCTTCAATGCTCCTGAAGCTGTCGGTTTCCTCAGCTATTAAAGAAAGGGGGAAGAGGAGAGTAGAGGATAGTCCCTTTTTGCTCTAAAGTACTAGACAGGAAATCATCACGGAAAATTCCTTCCAGCCCTAGGTGGTAGTACCATTGTTCTCCCCATTGTTCAGCTTACGGTACTGAGCCATAGAGAGGGCACATGATTTACTCAGACAGGAATGAAATTAAATTTACAAATCCATCTGTATTCTGGCTGATTTTTTTAGCCAATGAGTTATATTGTTTCCCTATTTGGGTTGACACATTAAATCTTGAAGAAAAGATGCTTGCAGGAAAGAATGTGTCCACTGTAGACATATTTTTGGTTTGGTCTGGTTTTCCATTGAATATAAAGATGACTGAACAAGTCTCAGGTTACCTTTTGGAACACCTAACACTTGACCAGAATTTTATTTTTCTAAGAAGAAGACAGCAACTTTTCATTTGTTGAACTTATTCATTCATTCAACCAACATTTATCAAGTTCCTTCTAGCATGCACAAGGCATAAAGCAACCACGGTATAGTTTGGAAGAGTAGTATTGGGTAGAGTTAAGAAGACCAGGTTTCAGATTCTGCCTCTAATATGTATTACATATGTGATCCTAGATAATTCACTTGTCTGCATCTTAGGTAACTCCCTAGAACTTGCCTTCTAAGTCACAAATGGTCCTCATGACAATGACAATATCGATTCCTTGTATAGACACATCTCTGTAAAGCCCTGACTTTGTCACTTAGACCTAGTCTCTGCTTTCAAGAAGCTGATAATCTAGTTGACTGCACATGTTGGTTTTTACACCTTGGCTAATCACAAGTGGGCAGCAAGCTGACCCAGCCCCACATCCTCAGTAACCAAAAAAGAGCCAATGGACTGCTGATCAAAGCGGGGATCCCAGTCCAAAGTCAACAAAGAAGATGGTGTCTTTGAGACAGAGATAACCAGAAGAGCACAAAAAGAACAGAGCTGCAGAAGGTTGTGCTGCAGAAGTCATTTAGCAGGGCAAGTGGGAAAATAAAACTACTCAGAGCAAACTAGCAACATGCCCTGAAACTGCTTCATTTGATAAAGTCATTTTAATGCAACATAAGGTAAAAACAATATATCATCAATGAATTTTTCCTCTTTTCATCCTTGTATATTTCCCCTCATATACAATCTGTTATTTATGTAATATATACAATTAATCAAATAAGCACTTATTAAATGCCTGTTTAATAATAGGGGAAGCTAGGTGGCACAGTGGATAGAGCTCCAGGCATGGACTCAGGAAGACCTGAGTTCAAATCCAGCCCCAGACACTTACCAGCTGTGTGACTTTGGACAAGTCACTTAACCCTATCTGCCTCAGTTTCCTCCTCTGTAAAATGAACTGGAGAATGAAATGGCAAACCGCTTCGGTATCTTCGTCAAGAAAAACTCCAAACGGCATCACAGAGAGTCAGACATTTCTGAAATGACTGAACTACAACAAAATGCCTCTTATGAGCTAGATACTGGGCTAAATAATGGGTGTTGAAAAAAACGGTGTAAATATAACAGTATGGTATGGTGGAATGTGTGTGGGTCTGGGTTCAAATCCTACTGCAGAAATTTAGTAGCTCTATAACATGGTAAGTCACCTAATTTCTGCAACTAGAGACCTCCAATTTCCACATCTGAAAAATAGGAATAACAGGACCTATATTGCCTCCCTACCTCACCGGATTACTGTGAAGAAAATACTTTGCAAATATTATTATCCCACTCCTTACTATCCCTAACAAGTCAAGGACGTATCCATCAGAAGTTAACTATACGATATAAGGAGAGCATATATATTTATATTACGGCTCACTTGAGCTTTATTATTAATAGTTAGTGGACCTCTCTTTTCGTTTTGACTCATGTTTTTCATCTTTGGGGAAAGAAACCTAACGCCATGATTTGGGAAACATTTTGGCTTTGGTTAACAAACTAATTGTTTTAAATTAGAAAGCCTGGGTGTGTTGCAATCTGCACTGATGGAGGGAATAGCTAATGTGGATGAGATCATAGATCCAACGAAATTGAAGTAAATTTGATTACAGAAAACCTCTATAATCCAACCTAAAATGGAAAATTCATCAAAATTGCCTGTGCCTCCTCAACATCACCATTTTTTTTATTAAATGCAAAGAGCTTTAGGCTAACCAGGTGCTCAGTCAATGAGTTCCCCTAGCCCCAAAGTAAGATTATCTGATCAGTAAAAGTACAAAGTTGAAATGAGTGTCAGAAACATCCAGGATGGTAAATGAAGAGCCTATTAAACTGAGGAAAGTAGGTCTCAGGAGGAAAACATGAGACCCTCCTTTCCCAACTCTGGTTCATAAGCAAGCAGACAAGTTAGCAAAAGGATCCTACCAAAAGTTAATGGAAAAATATATTTCCTTTGTGTTGAGTCCAGCTTATTTCCTGCCTTAGACTTGCAAATTGCCCCCACTGATTTGAAGGGCGCTGGTTCTTTTCACCCCCACTCCATGATGAATCATTTCCATATGACAATAATTCACAAGGCTACGGATACTCAACCAACCAAAGTCCTCCATGCCTGGCCAGTTGCAAAGCCTCAGCCCATTTTCATTTTTTTTGATGGACTATTTTTTTTTGCATTCATTAAGGTGCAGAGTCCACAATGATGTTGTTCAGTCTCTCAGTGCCAAAGAACTGTAACATGAGATCAATTCTTAGAATATAGTTAAGTCAGTCCCCTTGAGGACAGCATTACATGTTTCCTCCTGGACTGAGCACTGGGCCTGGAGTCAGGAAGACCTAACTTCAGATCCAGCCTCAGATACCTACTAGCTGTGTGGCCCTGGGAAAGTCACATAACCTCTGTTTGCCTCAGTTTCCTCAACTATAAAATGGGAATAATTGTAGCACCTGCCTGCCAGAGTTGCTGTGCGGATCAAATAAGATAATATTGGTAAAGTACTCTACAGACTTTAAAGCACTACATAAGGCTAACTATGGCCAGTATGAATAATAATACCAATTATCGTCCTCATTCTACAATTAAGAAAACGGAGGCTGAAGGAAGTCAAGTGACTTCTCGTCATCTGCGGCTAGATTCAAACCCATGCCTTCCTGACTTTGACTCCAGGACTCTACTCACTATAGCTCACTGACCTGCCATATTGTTTTAAGGCTTCAAGAGTTGCTAGGAGTTTCTAGCCTTAAAAACATGGAAGTAACCAAAACCTCAGTGCAGCAAGTCAGTAATAGGCATGATGTAACACCTTCCCAATAACCAGGTGAGGGGTCTAAAGCCTCAAGAGCAATCACCTGCTCACAGCCACATACAACAAGTAAATGTCTGAACCCAACTCTGAGCCCGCATATCTTGGCTCTGCATCAAATACTGAACAACTGCCTCATAGGAGCATAAATTTAGAACTAGAAGTGCTCTTAAATATATTATTGTTGGGGTCCTCTACCCCCAACACCCAACTTGTTGGGGTCTGTTACCCCCCCAACACCCAGGCCTTTGTCCAGCAAAGAACCTGATCTCACGGACAATGAATGAGGCGGGAGCCAAGGTGGTAAGTAACTCCGATTTATTCAGGTTAGCAGCAAACTTTAATATCTTTGGTGACGTAGGTACTATCTTTGGTTACGTAGGCACTAGGACCACCCTGGTTCCGCCAACTCTCCTCCCCTTCTCTTCCCTCGCTATCCCGAAGTTCCCTGAGGTCAGACAGTCCAGACAAAGAACCGGAAGCTCCATGTGGTCTTAGCAAGCCCAGACAAAGAGCAGGAAGTGCCACGTTGGCAACAAAGGCTCCTCCTGTATCTTAGAGCCCTGAGTTTACCTCAGCAGGCCCTGGGTGTGGAGGTCCGAGGAGGGCAGGGGTTGGCTCTCACTCGCCCGTTACATATTATCTAGCCAATTCTCCCATTTTAAAGATGGGGAAACTGAGGCTAGTGGCTAGAGCACTGAACGTGGAGTGAGGAAACCCTAAGTTGAAATCCGGCCCAGATATTAACTAGTTGTGTGACCTTGGGCAAGTCACTTAGCCTTTGTGATCTTCTGCATCTTTAAAATGGGGTAACAATAGCCCCTAAGTCTCGGGGCTGTTGTGAGGATTCGATAAGAGAACAGATGTCAAACATTTTACAAACTTTAGAGGGCAGCCGCAGGGATCCCTTTCTACTTGAGAGCACTCAGAAGCGGTGTGACTTGCCCAGGATCATGCAGCCAACTCAGGTAGAAGCAGGATGTGAACCTGGGCCTTCTTAACTTCAAGGCCAGCTCTCTATCCACTGCCTCTCTGTTATTTACATCTTCAAATATTAGGGGAAATAGATTTCTTACAGATGCACATGATCCACCCTTTGGATGGATTCCCTCAAGGTCAGGAATAATAGTTCTCTTCTCTAGGTGCCTTCATTACCCCACCACAAGGAGTCCTATGGGCCCCTAATAAATATCTGCTAGGAAGATCTTGGTGATCATTTGTCTTGATAATGCAAAGGCACTTAACATTTTCAATGGGAAGGTTTTGCAACATAGGACAAGAGAGTCATTTGGAGTAGTATTAAAAAAAAAAACCTCAACCCTTTGAATTTTTCAAGATTTGAACTGGAAGGGTTTCTTTGCTCATGTTTCTAAGTGACATCAATGTCACCTGGAAGGGAAATGTAGTCCTTACACCAGCCACTACTCCTACTCTTCAATCCAGTGATACTAGCTTCCTTGTTGTTCCTTGAATAAGATGCTCTGTCTCTTGACTCTGAAGGAGGAAAGAATGGGAGGAAGAATGGAGGGAGGAAGTGAGAGAGGGGGAGAGAAGTAGAAAGACAGAAAAAGAGAGCAGAGAGGAGGGAGGAGAAGGAAGGGGAGGAAGGGAAGAGAAAGAAAGAAAGAAAGAGAAAGGAAAAGGAAAAAAGAAAGCAAAGAAAAGAAAGGAAGAAAGAGAGAAAGAGAGAGGGAGGGAGAGAGAGAAAGAAAGAAAGAGAGAGAGAAAGAAAAGAAAAAATAAAGGAAGAAAAAAGAAAAGAAAAAATAAAGGAAGAAAGAAAGGAAGGAAGGAAGGAAGGAAGGAAGGGAGAGAGAGAGAGAGAGAGAGAAGGAAAGGAAAGAAAAGAAAGAACAGAGAGAACAAAAGAAGGTAGGGAGAAAAGACAGACTCCATACTGAATGACAAGAAAGCACATCTACTTCTTTTAGGAGCCCCCTATACTCCTTCAAGCAGCCTGCAAGGGGATGTTAGTGTATACCATTTCATTCTTCATGTACTATGTACACAGTCAGAATGCTAAGTCTCAAGAATCTACTATGCGGATTAATTTGACAGATACAAAGTGAACAAAAGACAAAACCAGATTCTGCTATAAATTAGGCTGGAATTTTGTTTCCATATTCAGCTGGGATTCATGTAAGTAACCCCAGTACTCTTAAAAGAAAAAAAAAAGCTGACCTTTTTTTTAAAGAAGGAAATCTGTTTTCATTTAGAATGTTGTCCCCAAGAGTTCACATTCTGAATAATTTAATTTTTTTACGCATAACTATTGGTTCTGAAGAAACACAAGTATGATTTTTTTGTATACTCTAAAAAAAATTAAGTATTTTAAGTCATTGTGTAGTTAAAGAATAGACTGCCTACCCAGAACTCTCTCTGCTTGTCATTTTCCCCCATTCCTTTTCCACCTTGTAAAATAACCACAGGTTCACTTGGGAATGACTTTCCAAAACTCCAAGCTGGGAAAGTTTCTAGGGAAATAACCTTCTATCCTGCAAGAGACGGCAATCTACTATGTCACGTTACATAACCCAACCTAACATTGAACCAAATTCTGTTTCATGCTGAAGTGAAACAATTAGCCCATCAAAGTAATTAAAACTTTGGAAATAAGAAATGCCACTTCAAAAATTGAGGAAAATATATCCCCTTTCTCAAGCAAAGCAGTTTATGTTGTTATTTGAAAAATCAGAGCTGCCTGTTAATCACACGGCTGTTTTGCAAGATTAGCAGCCAACTCATCTCCTGCCAAGGAGAGATGCCACCTAACAGCCTATCACTTGAGTAACTCTTACAGAGGCTACCCTCTTTACAATACACAAGTATACACAGACATACACCACAGATGTTTCATACATACAGCTGCCTAAAGCAAATACCCAGCAACACAGATGCGCACAGACCTGTAGTGGGTCAGACTACTACCCTTCAGATCAGTCCCATACCAAAAACCCATTCCAGGAGGCAGTGGTCTGTGTAGCAGGACTTCCTGGCTCCAGACAGGCTGCTAGTGTCAGTGGATTCTCTGCATTTCCAGGGACAGGAAACAGATGTTATCATAACTGCTTGAGGAGGGGGAAATGGTCCTTCCTTATAAAAAAAAAGTGGAGATAGGGAGGACCCTGATGGACTTTACTCAGATTTTATGAGCCATCAAATGAAACAGCTGTATAGTTTCAGGGGTTGTTTCCACCTAACAATTGTTAAGCAGCAGGCAATATTTTATTACATTTTTCCCTTGGTTTTAATGTGTTCTTCCTTTCTGCCTAGACTACTGGCCTTCATTATCATTCTACAAATAGAAGAACATGGAAAGCCTGTTCTTGTCCTATTTCTCTCTCTCTCTCTCTCTCTCTCTCTCTCTCTCTCTCTCTCCTTTCTCTCTCTCTCTCTCTCGCTTTCTCTGAACCGTTTGTTAGTTAGCTTTTGGAATAGGGTACCCATCATTTCAAGCAATCTTGTCTAAAATTCACTGAGTACTGGAACCACGTCTTACTTGTCTTCTTTTTGGCCCACAGCATTTAATCCAGAGTTTTGAGAATATTGGACACCTGATTAATGTTTGATAAATGAAGGAATAAGAATCTCACCCCTAGAAGCAAACAGATGAGGGAAATCAAATAGGAAGGAAAGAGGAAACGTTGGGAAGGGGAGGATCAAAGAGTGAGTTGGCTCCTAACAAATCTTAAGAATCAAAGTTGTGTTATGATATCCATACATCCTTCATCTGCACCAGGGGGTTCTTAATTTTTGTATGTGTCACAGACCTCTCTGGAAGCCTATGAACACCTTCTCAGAATAATGTTTTCAAAAGCATAAAATAAAATACATCGGATTTCAAAGGAAACCAGTATTATACCTATCAAAAAAAATTTTAGAAAATAAGTTTATGGACTCTAGATTAAGAACCCTTAATCTACACTCAAGATATGAATTGAGAAAAATGTTAATATTTTTGGTGGCCTATATCCTATAATTCTTTCAACAAGGTAAAAATGTCAGCCTCATCTTTCAAGTAACATTGTGATTACTCAAATTCTCACTTAAAATGGGAATTGCTTGGTCTCCCATACTTAGTTCCAACCCAGTGATTAATGCTGAGCAGTAGTCATGCCCCCCTTCTCCTCATCCTTTTAATTATTATAGCATATATACACCCCACCCCCACCCCAGGCTGCACTGCTCTCTTGGTTCTAAGGAGGCAGATGGCTGGGGTTCATCTTCCCAAAGCAGCACTTTGGAATGCTGGTGGAAGCCAAAGATAGTCTGCCAGGGCATCACCTGTCCTCGCCTTCAGAAATAAAGGTTTTTCATTCCTTCCTGCCTTCCTTGCTCCCTTGTCAGAAATGAAACGTGATGGGAGAACCTGACTAGGCAACAAATGGCTTCATTTGCTATACTGACCTTGGCGCTTCGTACCATAGTTATCAGAGGTCATAAGTACCAGCTAGTCTGCAAAGATGTTCCCTGAACTAGGCCACAGTATCCAGCTTGGGCTGTCTGAATCCCTCCGTGGCCTAATCTAGCCAAGCATTTCTATCAGTCCATTTTTTAATTAAATTGAGTCCAATATGTGTTCTCTTTTTTTAATAGTGCAGAGGGAAAAAATCTATCTATATCTAGAGAGATAGATAGATATAAAACAAAAGGCCTGGCCCATTCAGTTCATAATTCTGTGTGTGGGAGGGTTTAATGGGACAGCAGTACTTGAACTCCATAGCATAGACTTCTAGAATTAAAGATTTCTTGCCTTCAACCCATAGAAGAAGATCCCTAGCTTTTATAAGGAATTTGTAGTTGGCTTATCTTCTAAATTTCTGATCTGATTGGTGATTACCAGCCTAGACCACCACTATTTCAAGAGAGGCCACAGCCATGCTTCACTTCACTCGTGACTCTTGACCTTCTCCCCGCTTTCACCAGCTGCCATGCCCCTTTGGAGAAAAATCTGTCTTAAGGCCCCATGTTCCTGATCAGTGACTGTCTCCCTGGTCCATCACTAGTCCAGGAGGGCACCCAGCTATACTTAACCTCACTCCCACCTCTTCCTCCTCATCCTCACCTTACCCTTTTCTCCCTTTTCAGCTCTACTTTATGTGTTGTCTTCCCCCATTAGAACGTAAGTTCCTTGAGGCAGGGATTGCTTAATTGTATTTGTAGCCCTGGCACTGAGCACAGCTGCACATGGTAAGTACATAATAAATTATCTATCATTTTTCTGTCTCTATCATCTATCATCTATCATTTATCCATCTATCATCCATCTATCATCTATCATTTATCCATCTATCATCCATCTACAGCTATCTCTATCATCTATATATATAATCTATCATTTATCAATCTCTGCTTCTATCTACTATTTCTCATCTATCTATATATCATCTCTCTACCAGCTATTTATGTCTATCATTATCACCTATTATATTTCATTTATCAATCTATCATTTATCTCCATCTACTATCTATCACCTATATACCAGTTATCTGTCCCATCTATCTATGGATCATCTATCATCATTATTACCATTTGACAGATGAGAAAACTGAGGCTATGGGAAATTATATGACTTACCTCAGGGTCACAGGGAGCTCACATTTTAGTAGAGGGGGAGGAGTATGCAAACAACAATTTAACTACAAGATTTATATAGTGTAAATGAAAGTTCATCTCAGAGACATGAAGCTAACAGTGGAGAGAAAAGAAAGCCTTCTAGCAGAAGGGGGATGGTGAGAAAAGAAACAAAGACAGGCACTAAAAGACCAGAGAAAGTTGATCCTTTCTATCAGTCCACTTTTTAATTAAATGCTTTGGGTCTGATGTGTGTTCTTTTTTTTAAATGCAGCAGAAGAAAAAAAAATCTCTAGATAGACAGATAGACAGACAGACAGACAGTAAACAGAATGATAGAAGCAGTGTGACAGAGTGGAAAGTGTTGAATTTGCTATAGGAGGATGCTGGTTCCAATGCTACCTTTTTCATGTACTACCTGTGCGACCTTGGGAAAATCACTTCTCTAGGCTACATGGGTCATCTATAAAGGGAGGACTGTTGGACTGGATGGCTTCTAAGGTCCCTTCCTACTCTAAATCTATGAGCCTATGATCCTCTGAACTGAAAGGTGGCTCAGAGATGAAAGAGAGGAATAGAAACCTCAAGGAGTTCAAGGAAGGAGGTGAGCAGGTTCCTCACGGAGCAGCCAGTCAAACATGAATGGGATTTCAAAGCTACATGGATGGGTTTTCTATCAGATCTCACCTTCATCTACTTCCTAGGGGGAGGCAGGCAAAGCATTAAGGAATAATAATGCTGAGATTCCAGGTGTGTAGGAAATAGTCTTGTTATTTTGAATTTATGATTTTCTAGGGCAGGGACACTAAAATGTGGGTTTGGTTTGCGATTTGTTTTTCTTTTGGGGAGGAGTGTGTCAGTGTGTGTGTGTGTGTGTGTGTGTGTGTGTGTGTGTGTGTGTGTGTGTGTGTGTGTGTCTTTTAAAAGAAAGCCCCATGATGTTTAAATTTACTGCATACTGAAAAGCCCTGTTGCCATCCCTCCCCCCTCTAAGGCAGGATATAGGCTCCATAAATCAGCCTTCTCTGTGTGTCGAGCTATAAAGGAAATAAAGAACATGCAAAATTGTAAATCAACTGTAGGTTGTCGAGGCTGTGGTTGACTGTCATGGCTGTAGGAGAAGCTTAAAGATTAATGATGACCATTTTTATTTTCACTAATCTTCGGGTGAAAGCCAAGATTAAATTCTAGGGGTCTTAAGTAACACCTGTTACTGCAGGAGTCTCCGGCCTTACAATTTTTCTCACCCTGTGGAAATGAGCTCTAGGTTGGGTGTGTTGGTGAGGAGGAGTGAAGATGGATGGATGGAGGTGGAAGGAGAGAGGAAGTGGATGAGAAGAAGCAGCAACTCTTTCAAAATCCCCCAAAGAACAGGTGCATAGCCTCCTCATAGTGAGGTATGAAGAACAAATAGCATAAAGGGCAAATTGGCCAAATGACCAGTGCAGCTCATATTTCAGAAATGTGGGAGCTGATCCTGTGGGGAAAGGAGATTTCAAAGACCACAATAATGTCTATACATACTAACTTCCATACCTGGCTGAGCAATATTTTCACCTGGAATATGTAAACAAAGGTCAGAGGATTGTCTAACTCAGGGGTGGGGAACCTGTGGCCTCAAGACTACATGTGGCCCTCTAGGTACTCAGGTGCAGCCTTTTGACTGAGTCCAAGTTTTACAGTACAATCCTTTTATTAAGGAGATTTGTTCTGTGAAGTTTGGATTCAGTCAAAGGGCCACACTTGAGGACCTAGAGGGCCACATGTGGCCTTGAGGCCACAGGTTCCCCAGCTCTGGTCTGATGTGCAACCTACAGGGAAGGAAGCATACCCAAAGTTTCTATACTACTTTAAGTGCAAAGCCCTGACTGCCACACCCTACTTCCCATTAGGCTTCCTTGGGCCTTCACCAAGAATGCAAACCATACATTGTCCCAAACACAGTGAGTGGGAGGACTTATGAAGTCACTGGAATCTCGAGCCCTTTGGCACCATGGAATACTCAGGTGGAAGGCATGGGAGGCAGCCAATATTTGCTCCCTGGCAGGATTCTCCAACAGAAACTAAACATGAGTGTTTGGCATATACAAGGAAAACAAATCCAAGAAATGGGAAACTTCTTCATCTGGCCAAGCTGCCGTGGAGAAATGGAGGATATAACTAACTCTAGGATGTCAAAGGGACTAATCCTAACCCTACTGTACAGCTGGGTATGAACCTTTCCTTTCTGCAAATGGCAACTGCAGTGGCCGGGAATGTGCCAACTGCAGGTGGTTTACCAAAGCAGCTGTGACTGGCACCAGCTCCATTTGCCTAGAGTAAACTCAAAAACTACACATAATGCCAGAGTCAACCTTGGTTCTGCTTAAACTGAAGGCTTATTCTGACAAGACGTTTGAGTAGGATTGGGGTTGGAGGTGGGAGGGGGCGGAGTCTGATGGAAATTTCTGGAGAATGTAGGGGTCCTCAGTTGTTCCTGTCAAGTCACTTTTCATTTCTCCTGAAGCCTTAAAGGCAGGGACCGTATCTCATGCTCCCATAGCAGCTAGAGGCCAACAACAATACTTTAAGAATCCATGATTTCATAAGCATAAGAATTGCCTCTACTCATGGCAATCTTTCTAAAATGGAGGTGGCAAGTCTTGGCTGTCTAAGACTTAAGAGAAGATAAGTGATTTGCCCATGATCATATGGCCAATAAGCGTCACAGACAGGATTTGAAACCAGGTCTTCTGATTTCAAGTAAAACATTCTATCCTTGGTGCCAGACTGCTTCTCAGATCCCTAATCTGTTAATTGAGTGATTGCCCTTGAAGTCCAATTCTGCAGAACTGTAATTACCCAGTATAAATTAAAACAGTGATTTTTTTTGCACTTGGAACATCCATATAATGGCCTCAATTCTCTACTTAGCTCTGACAGCCAACACCTGACCTATCTGAATGCAGATACCTGACCTAAGGCAACTACCCCCTAAGGAACTCCAGCTGAAAACCGATAGGCAATAACTCAATGAATCATAGGATAGCCCCATCTCCTCATTTTATACACGAGGAAACTGAGCCTCAGCCAAGTTGGTCACCTTGTTCTGGGTGAGTCTTGAAACTGAAATTGACATCTATTTAGCCCACAAATTACTCTCAGGACTAATAGGAAGGACAGGTGTATGTGATATCTTCAAGAAATGGGGATTGGCACATGCACAGATGGAGAGATAGTAGCCAGCATCCGAGGCACTCTGGGTATCAACCAGAATCCTATTACATTCATAGTCACTCAAAACATTTGGTGAGATCATGGGTACCTTATCTGATCTCATCAGGTCTACCAAGTGCCTCTGAAAATTCTGAATTTACAAATCCTGTTGGTTTTCTCTGTTCCCTTGGGATCAAAAAAGCCATGACTCTCTCCCAATAAAGGAGAGCCTTGCCTGCTCCAACGGGTGACCAAGCCCCAAGGAGACAAAGGCAATCCTAAATAAAGACATTTTTGAAAAATGAATCACAAGAATTATTTTGAAGCTTCTAAAAGCCTTGGAATACAAATTGAATGATACCCTGTGCCTTCTTTTATGCCTGACCTGGATTATAGCCTCTTTCACCACAGACCCCTGAGGAAATGTCATCTTCTTTGTCCCCCCCCCCTTCCCAAAAGCTCCTCATTCTCTTGTCTAGATTTAAAGGGACAACCTGTAGATCGTTAAGGCTTTGGTCTTGGAGATGCTTACTAAGAAATGACACAGGGCTATTATTTCCAAGCTAGTTGTGAAATTGTATTTTCTGAATTTCAGTGTTTAGCCAGTAAGGTACCTAGACACAAGGGAGAAGGTGTCAAATTATTATGACATGAAAAAAACTGCAAGTTCTTTTTCTTTTGTGTTTTAGGTGAAACAGGGAGTTGTCAGAAGTATCATATGACTGAGCTTAGCTATAATAAAACCAATAATAAATCACATACATTTACCTACCCACCAGGTTAAAAGTTGTTAGTATATTGATACCTCTGAAGATGAAGCTTTTATACAAATACAGCAAATTTCTATTCTCCAACAGTCTAGTGGATCTGTGGGGCAGCATGGCATAGTGGCTAAAGCATCAGATGAGGAGTCAGGAAGACCAAGGTTCAAATCCTGCTTCAGTCATTTATTAGTAGCATGACCCTGGACAAATCACTTAATCTCAATTTCTTTATCTCCAAAATAAGGACTTTGAACTATATGACCTCCAAGGTTCCTTCCAGTTCTAACTCTATGATCCTATGAGTTTATCAATATGAGTATTCCCTCCAATGATACAAATTTCACCCCACCCCTGCCTGCCCATCCTGTGGGAATTTCATCCTTATCTTCCCCTAAGTTTGTCGTGGATAAGAGGAGAGGATGAAGGATGCCCTGGGGGCTTTCTTCACATTCTCAACGAGAACCCATGGACCAAATTTCATACCACTTGTAAGTAGGAACTCATGAATTTTTAGTCATTCATTTAATACAGTCAATAGTCATTGAGCACCAACTACATGTGAGAGGCACAAGCAAGGGCTATAAATATGGATAGGAAAGGATCCCTGCCTTCAAAGAGTTTACAATCGAGTGGTGCCATGCCCTGAAAGGTAGAAGGGTAAATTATTCTCATTTTAGTTCTAGATAAATGGAAATATCAAGTCTAGTGAAGATGGCAGAATAAATCACTCCAAGGCATACGATTCATTGCTATGCATTCGTAACCCACTTATCAGAATGGCAACTATTTAGAGCCCTCTTTTGCTATGGTCACAATAGGGAACTGATTTCCAATTCAGGAGACAGTGGTTGCTTGAACAGATTTGGGTCTCATCAACAATGCGACAATGCAACCCATCAGCTTCTTCTACTGAGTCACCACCCAATACAACATATAATACATCTTTAGTTCCTATAATGTCTTTCCACATGATTTTATCCCCAAATGCTTTACATACTTCACCAAGACAGCTAGAGAATTAAAATAATAAATCATAGCAGAGGGACAGCAAGTGAAGAGGTTTATTCAAGGGAGAAAAAAAAGAGACAGATTTTCAAGGGAGAGAAAAGATGGAGAGCCCTGCTTTTTTGTGTGTATTGGGGGGAGGGCGGGGGAGGGGTAGCTAGACTTCTAACAAGCAACTTAATTTTTTTTTTCAATTTTAACTCTTTCATTGTTTTTCCAGACTGTGGCATTAGTTCTCCTCTAATGAAAGGGCCTCTACACATTTGCACTTCAACAAGAAGTTTCAGTCTTTCAAAGAAATCTCTTTTTACTATTTAGTTATGAGGCTAATTCACAAAAGTAACCCATCCCCCCTCCCACCTCCATGAAAACAAACAAAAAGATTTACTACCTTAGGCCTGAAGGTTTGGTTCACTTGGAAGTATTGCTACCACTTCTTTAAGACGCAGGAATTTGAGAGGTGGAAGGGACCTCTCCTGCCATCACCACCGAGTACCGGCACAAGTCGCTATAACAAAGGTGTCAAACAAGCTGCCTGTTGGCCACATTTGGCCCAAAACACTATTGAGGGCACCTTAAACCAAATTAAAATGTAATTGTAAATATTTAGCAAAATAAATAAAAATATAATGAAACATAAAGAATATCAATGTATCGTTTTCTAAGTCAATATGAGGCCCACAGGGATCCTTATGTATGATTTAGTGGCCCCCATTTCTATCTGAGTTTGATACCTCTGCACCATAACATACCCGACATGGAGTCATCCAACCTCTGCCTGAAGATCTCTAAGGAGAGGAACTTGGTCACCTCCAGAGGCAGTCCATTCCACATCTGGACAATTCTAATTTAGGTTCTGTCTTCTTAGACCAAAAAGAAAAAGCCCAATCCCTCCTTCACAGGATAGGTGACAATCGTTCAAATACTGGCACACAATCAAATCCACCCCCACCCCACCAAAAACGTGCTTAACTCCTTCAGCTGATCTTCAGCCCTTCCTGGGAAAGTAGTCTGAGGACTATGTGCCTATTTTTTCCACTATTTGGCTGAAACCAAAATTACTTAGTAAATAGCAAAGTCCTGAGAAAAGAGACATTTTTTCCTGCTGTCGAGAAAATGCAACTCCCTCCTTTTGCTGCAGGAGTGAGGGATTATGAACGTGGAATATTACATGTACTGTCACATATGTCAATGTGTTAGTTTTGCTAAACTGCCCCATTTTTCCTTCTTTATTAATAGTTGTTCCAAAGGAAAGCTCACCAGGGAAGGAAGGAGTAAAAAATTTGGAAATTAAGGTGACATAAAAACAAAAAAAAATCAATAAAAATAATTTCCTTCTAGAACTAAATTGACTGCTCCCTTCCAATGTTCAAGGGCCATATCATGGCCCTTGAAACTTAATCTTCTTATCATCGGTGTCATGCAGCCACCTACCCACATGAGCAAAAGCACCAAGAAGTGACAGTTTTGAGTTATATTCAGAGAACACAACTCCTTTAGCTGAAGTATTTTTTCCTTGGTAGGTAATGGGGAACCACTGCAGATTTTTTTAGCAGGAGTGGTGGGGAATAAAGAGACTTGAGCTGTGCTATGGGAAAATCAATATGGTGGCATTGTGAATGATGAATTTTCAAGAAGAGTGACTAGAAGAGGGAGTTAAGTTAGAAGACTTTCAATAGTCCATGCAAGACATAATGAAGCCCTGAACAAAGGTAGTGACAGCAGGAATGGGAAAGAGCAGAAAAACATGACAAATGTTGTGAAAGAAAAATCAGTTAAGACTTGGTGAACAGATGGAGGAAGAGAGAGAGGACGGAAACATTGAAGATTCTGAGGTTTCAGGCCTAAATGACAAGAAAGGTGGTTAATTAATGAGCTCAAGGAAATCTGGAGAATGAGCAACTTTTAGCGTGTGGTGCAGTGTAAAGAGTTTTGGATTTGAAGGCAAAGGACTTGGAATCAAATACCAATCCTGTCCTTACTACCTGTGTGACTTTGAATAAGTCACTTCCCTTCTTCCCCAGCCCTCAGATTCCTTACCTGTAAAATGAGAAGGCTAGACTGGATAACTTCTCAGTTCCCTCCTACCTCCTAATCTATCCTATGAGTCTGGTTTCATTTCCTATATGTTGATAGTATCTGCAGGAAACCAAGATGGAGGTAGGTGGTGGGCAACTGGAAATTCAGGCCTAGAGCTGAGATAAAGAGAGATCAGACTTACAGCTGTTGATTTTGGAATTGTTTATATACAAGGCATAGTGGTAAGCCATGAAACAGACATGATTACTGAGAGAAAGACTATAAAGAACAAAGATAAGAAGGTGAAGGCCAGAAGTTTGGGAAGAATTAAGGGAGTGGCAGGAAGAAGATAAAAGAAAAAATAGACAAAGGAGGGGAATCAGGAGAGAGCAATGTTGTTAAAGTCGAGGGAGGAGGGAATATGAATATTAATAATAACAGTAATAGCCAACATTTATATGGCTGCTAAGTGAAGCAGCGGATAAAGCACTGGGCCTGGAGTCAGAAAAACCTGAGTTCAAATTTGACTTCAAACACACTGGGTGACCCTGGGCAAGTCACTTAATCCTGTTTGCCTCAGTTTCCTCATCTGTAAAAATGAGCTGGAAAAGAAAACAGCAAACTACTCCAGTAACTTTGCCAAGAAAACCCCAAATGGGGTCACGGTGGAAATGACTGAACAGCAAAAATATCTAAATATCTCTTTAGGGTTTACAAAGTACTTCATGTATTTTATTTCATTAATCTTGACATTGATAGCTCTTCATTTCGCAGTTGATGAAACTGAGGCTGAGAGAGTTTAAATGATTTGTCAGGGATCACACAGCTAGTAAGGATTCAAACCCTGGCCTTTCTGTCTTCCATTCTATTCACTGTGCCAATTAGTTTCCTCAAGGTTCTGCAGTGGACTACGGTGTTAAATGTGGCCAAGAGATCAAGAAGGATGAGGCCTAAGGAAAAGCTTAAACTCTAGTGTTTGATTACTGGTTACCTTCAGTGGGCAGTTTTAGTTATGTGGTAGAGATAGAAGCCAGACCCCAAGAAGCTGAGGAGTGAGGGATGGGTGAGGCAGTGGGGTCAATGATATTCTTTGTTCCTATGTTTGGCAATGAAAGGAAGGAGAGGAATGGGACAATAGCTAAAGATGGCAGAAGGCTCAAGAGTAGCTTTTCTTTGGATAGGGGAAATTAATATTTCTGCACATGAAGCTAAGGAGTCAACGGAGAGAGAGAGGAAGATTGAAACACAAGCAGGAAAAAAAGTGGACTGATTAACAGTGTGGATGTCAAAGAGGACAAGAGGGAATGGAAATAGAATCACAAGTGGAAGGTGTAGGCTTGAAATAAAAATATTTGTTTTAATTGTTCCCCTAAAATTAGTTGTCACTGTCCAATGGGTTAGTGAATTCTTCCAATTTTGTGTCATCTGAAAATCTGATAAGCAAGCCCCTTATGCCCCTCATGCTTAAATCATTTATTTAAATGTCCAACAGATCAGGGCCAAGAACCAGACCCTTGATAGTCCACAAGAAGAATCCCTCAGTACTCTTAAAGTCTGGTCATTCAACCAGCCAGAAATCTATTTACTGGAGCCAACTTCAAAAAACCACATTTCTCCATTATGTCCACAAGAATATAATGAGAAAGGTCGTCAAGAGACTTGCTGAAATCCAGACATGCTATATTTGCAACATTAGAAAATTCTTCACCCACTTAATGGGCTACCTTCTTCAACATCTTTTGGAAACACTTCATTTCACAGCGCAGAAAAGGGAAGGGTACGAATGTCTATAACCACCAACTTACTATATTTTTATTATTACTCCCTGAGCCACAGTTTAATTGTCATTACTGTGACCAAATGGGTCTTGGGGAATAGTGAGGCAGGATCTATAAAATGCTTTGTGAACATGAGGAAAGCACAGTCAAAACCACTGAAAAGTATTTCAGCAGCTTGGTGCAGTGGAAAGCATACTACATTTGGAGCATCAAAGGGTCTGGGTTCAAATCTCAGGTACTATCTGTATATCATGAGCAAATCATTTAACCTCTCTTGGCCTTGGTTTCTTCATGTATAAAAGGAAGGGGTCGAACTAGATAACCTCAATGGATAACCTATATCCCTTCTATCTCTAAATCTCTGTTCTATGAGTAGTTTCCATTTCCATCTGCCCCAAAACACACACACACACACACACACACACACACACACACACACGTATATGAGTTGGGGAAAAAATTTTTTCAAAACACACAAAGAGGGCTTGAAAGTTATAACTTCAGATTATTTGACAGTTAGGAACTGAGGTCGTCCAGGCTGCCTTCAATAGCTATGCATTCAAAACTCCACTGGGCAGCTATGAATTAAGTTTTTTAACCTAGGTGAAGCTGGGCAAATTATTCCCAGATGCTGTGGACTGATTGCCAGCACTCCAACTGGCAATCAGTCAGGCAAAGGATGGGTTTAATCTGAGAATGCCCCCATTCTGCACATTTGCCTGTAGCATGAGAAGGGGAGGGGGCTGCAAACACTGACTGTTTTTATTAACCTGGATTGCCAGCAAGATCCAGCTAGTTCCAAGACATGAATGGCATTTTTGTTACAGGCTGGACATCAAAGACTTACACATATGTTTACCCAAATCTTGAAACAGAGTGGACCTGGAGGTCGTTGGCGTCAGGTATTAGATATTCCTAAGGATCTTACGGGCATCAATTTGCCAAGTTTGTAGGATTCAAAAAAAAGGGCAGGGGGAAGAGTAATATTAGAGACCATGTTGCTGGCACTTTCCCTTACATGGCCTCCTACCAGTCCCTCAAGCAAGGAGGGATGCTTTTTTATGCCACAGACACCCCAAGTTGTTTTCCTTTGGGTGTGCAATCTGATGAAATTGATGTTTTTGGCTACTGCTCTATGTTCCTTTCACATTGACACCTATGGATGTTTTAAAGGGAAACTGGATCCATGTGGCTACAATTCCTCTATAACTAAAGATTCTTATATACCTCATCAATATGCATGAGTGGGAAAGGAGCTTTCTTTTCTAAGAAACCCTTTTCTAAGAAAAACTGAGCTCTAACCAGCCAAGAACAAACTTGAAACCTTACATGTTGGATGTTTGCTTCCAAAGGCAAGTGTTCCTAAGGGACAATTGCAGCCTGTCCAACCTAAGGATTTGATGATTGCTACTCAATCTGGGGAAGAACGGGAAGGAGATAGGGTGTTGCAGTGGAAAAAAATCATGGGATTTGAAGGCAGAGGACAAATCTCAGATTTATGATATTGGGTGATATTGGAGAGATCATTTAACCATGCTACACCTCCCTTGTTTCATCTGTAAAATCAAAGGGTTGGACTAACTGAACTGGAAGGGATCTTCTGACTCTACATACATAAAGCATAGGCTTTATGAGAAGAAGCATAATGGGAGGGATGACTGGACTTTAAAAAGGGGGGAAAGAGAAATCTGGCGAAATGGCAGAAATAACGTTATCTCAGGCGAAGGATGAGTATATAGGAAAGAACTGGTGAGGGCAAGAGAAGCAAGGAAGTAGGCAAGATGGAAATCATTTTCTAATTCACCCAATATGTATTGAGCGCCTACTAGAAAGGCCGCCTGGTTCAACAGAAGATGGGCAGGGGCCTGGGTTCAATACGGGTTCTGCCATTTACTACTCACATGACATTAGGTATGTCACTTAACTTCTCTGGCCTCAGCTGAAAAATGAGCAAATCAGATTCATTCTCTGAGATCCCTTCTATTTCTAAATCTGAAACTGTAATTTATAAAGCTTAGCATGGAGTTTATGGTCTGGTATAAGGATATGACAAAATCAAACTGGGAGAAGAGGAGCCATCCCTTGGCTAACTCCTTAATCTGCCCTAATCGCTGAATGGGCATTGCCTCAGTCAAAGTGAGATTGCTCAGCAATTAAAGGAAGGAGGGAGGGAGGGAAAGAAGGAGGGAGGGAGGAAAGGAGGAAGGAAGGGAGGAATGGAGGGAGGAAGAAAGGAAGGGAGGGAGGAAGGAAGGAAGGCAGGAAGGGAGGGAGGAAGGAAGGGAGGAAGGGAGGAAGGAAGGGAGGGAGGAAAGAAGGAAGGAAGAAAGGAAGGGAGGGAGGGAGGGAGGAAGGAAAGGGAGGAATGCAGGGAGGGAGGAAGAAAGGAAGAAAGGAAGGGAGGGAGGGAGGAAGGAAGGAAGGAAGGGAGGGAGGAAGGAAGGAAGGAAGGAAGGAAGGAAGGGAGGGAGGGAAGAAGGGAGGGAGGGAGGGAGGAAGGAAGGGAGGGAGGAAGGGAGGGAGGAAGGGAGGGAGGGAGGAAGAAAAGGGAGGGAGGGAGGAAGGGAGGGAGGAAGGGAGGGAGGAAGGGAGAAAGGATGGACATTTATTAAGTGCTCACTATCTGCCAAGCATTGAGGGATACAAAAATAAAAATTGGTCCCTTGTCTTGAGGAGCTTACAGTCTGATAAAGGCAGACAACACAGGAGCCAGATGAAGGCCACCAGGACCTTGGGTATATCACAAAGGAAGGATTTCTAGGAAGACTTAGACTAGGATTACACAGGACAAAAAGGCACAGATGAATGGGCTGTAATCTGCACCAGTAAAGAGATTAATGATCCTCAGAAACACAATTTCATTTTCATCTTTGGTTAGGAAGCCTTGGACAGTTTTTGTGGTAATGGATACATTCAATGCTGACCAGCCAATATGCTCATCATTCTATTGCCTGCTTTTTCATCCCATTACATGGGCTTGTCTTCCTCCATGCCTAGAATATACTCCCTCCTAATCTCCACCTCTTACAGTCTTTAGCTTCCTTCAAAGTTCATCTCAGGTTCTGCCTCCAATATAAAAACCCTTTTCTTATCCCCCAAGTTGTTAGCGTTTCCCCCTTTCTCAACTTATATTGTATGTAATGATATTACACATAATCTGGTATTGTAAGCAATCTGATATAATTAAATATCATGTAATTTTCTGAAATAATATGATATTTAATATCCCACCAGTTTTATTTCTGTGATTCTATGTAGATTAAGCTCCTTGAGGGAAGGGACTATTTTTTGTTGTTTTGTTTTGTTTCCCCAGGCCCAAGCAGAATACTTTTCACATATCCAGATAGAGATAGATATGAAAAACATATAATATTTTATATAATACATAATATATATTATATATCTTTAATGGGACCTATCATGTTCATCAGTGTAGACTGACTTCATCAGTTTCACACAGGGACAGGAGATGACTTGCATCATGTCATACCTCCAGAATGTGTCAAAGATGGGACTTGAACCCAGTTCTTCCTGGCTTTCATTTCTTCAGAGTAACTAGGAGGTGCAGGGGATACAGTATCAGGACACAGAGTCAGGAAGACCTGAGTTCAAATTTGACTTCTGACACATCCTAGCTATATGATGTCATTTAACTCCTATTTGCCTCAGTTTCCTCATCTGTAAAAACAGGGATAAATGATAGCACTTACCTCTCAGGGTTGTTGTAAGGATCAAATGAGATGTTAAGTACAAAGCATTTAGCACTGTGCCTGACACACAGTAAGCAACTACATAAATGTTCATTGTCATCGATACTACTATTATTTAAGGCCAATGCTCTATACCAGGGTTTCTGGAACTTTTTCCACTTGGTACACCTTTTCACTTTTGGACAGCATTGGTTGGCACTGCATGGCCCAAGGGCATGCGCAGTGCAAAGTGCACCTGCTCTGTGTTCAGAACCAAGGCTGCAGTAAAGTTGCAGGATGCAACACAGACAAGCGCTGCCAGAAACATCTTGGATTCGTTACTGCTTGATTTTTAATTAATTTTTGGTCATTGCCCATTCAGAAACCTTTTACTGTTGCCAAATTTGTCACTACCCCATATGGGGTCACGACCCACAGTTTAAGAAGCACTGAAGATGCAACCTCTCCAGACTTGCACGTAGTAGATACCTTATAAATGTTGGTGGAACTGGATGATTTACAGAGACAGGTAAGTTTTTGAGAGTTAATTGCTCAGCCCTCCTATTCCCTCTGGGAACTGAAAGCAACAGTCTCACAATAGAGGCCTTCCTTAGGCTTTGTAGAAAAGGACTGTTACTGGACCATGGAAGAGAGAGAGCTTTTGTTACATAAGATTATTAATGAAGAGAATGAATTGTACCCAGATTGAACACTGTTTACCGGGGCTAGCTGTCACCTCAGCCATGGAAATGACTTTTTTTTTAGGACAGAACTCTTCTGTGACTATATTCAGTGTCAGAGGATTTTGCCTGGAAAAATGCAAATACAGCTAAGCCCTGCTAAGTGGGGGCCCCATAAGGTGGTTCACAGAAAAAGCATTAAGTTTTACAATTAGATCTTGAGATTCAAGAGCTTTTGTGTTCTTAGCCCCACTTTGCCCCAAACCACTGGTTCACTGGGTTGATTCCCCAACTCCCTCCTGCTTCAAAAGGACAAAGGGAAGATCAGTTAGATAATTGCCCTGCTCAGGTTCCTTGGAGAAAGCTCTTATGTAAATTCTCCATGGGGGCTTAGAAAGAGAAGGTGGAAGAAGCCATGGAAAGCATGCAGGGACAAAAAAGAATAAGGCCAACCCCTAAAAATAGAATCCTTTTGGATGCAGGTAAAAAGAATCAGTGAAGGGAAGCAAGGCAGATCTTGTCAGGAAAGAGAAAAAGACCAAGCGGAGCAAATCGATACCCTAGGAAGTGAATTGGGGAGTGCCCCTAAATGGACAGGGATTTGAAAACTCAACTTTACACCTCTCTTTCTTTATCAAGGGAACCCAAGCCCAGGGCCTTGCACATTTATGAAATAGCATACAAAAGATAATTTATTTAAAAAAAAAGGCTGAACTCTCTTGGCTTCTCAGAGGAAGAGTTCCCAGATAAAGTGAAATGGGATTACATAATAATAGAGATCTTCAAGGTTTGCAAAGTACTTTATAAATACTGTCTCATTTTCTCCTCCCAGCAACCCGGGAGGTAGGTGTGTTATCATCCCCATTCAACAGATGAGAAAACAGAGGCAGAAAGAAATTAAGTAACTTGCCCGCGGTTACACAGCTAGTAAGTGTCTAAGGCAATATTTGAACTCAGATCTTTCTGATTCCAGGTCCAACTTTCTATCCATCTACCCACATGCTACCTAACTTGCCGTGCAAAATTCCAAAATAGAATTTAATAAGGCCAAGGAGAGAGAGTAGGCTTACAGTGAGAAAGACCTGAGTTCAAAATCTATCTTTGATACAGTATAACAAGTTACCATTCAAATAAGGTTTTAAGGGTTACAAAGTACTTGATATCATTTGATCATCACAAACTTTCTGTGAGTTTGCTACTGTTACTATCCCTATTTTGCCCATGGCGGAACTAAAGCTGAAAAAGGTTATGTGAATTGCCCAGAGTCACACAACTGGTAAATGTCAAAGGCAGAATTGAAGCCCAAGTGTTCCTGACTCCAAGCCCAGCAATATATCCACTATACCAATCAACAGTGGGCCCATGGGCAAATCATGGGCAAGCTGAAGGGCACCTGTGGAGCTTCATTGGTAGAGGGAGCTTCCTCACCACAAAATACACCAATTACAATACCAGTGAAATCATAGTTCAGGTTTTAAAAAGTTGGGCCAATATTGAGAGAATGTACTATAAATAAAGGAATTAAAAGGGGGGGCAGCTAGATGACGCAGTGAGTAGAGCACCAGCCCCGGAGTCAGGAGGACCTGATTTCAAATTCGACCTTAGACACTTGACACATATACTAGCTGTGTGACCTTGGGCAAGTCACTTAACCCCAATTGCCCAGCCAAAAAGCAAAATAAACAAACAAACAAATAAATAAATAAAAAGATAGAAAGATAGATGAATGAATGAATGAATGAATGAGGGAATTGAAGACAAGAAGCAATATGAAAAGTCGAAGCCTAGTAACAGCAAAGGATCTTGGGGTATGGGTATGTTTTTTTTAAAAACTGACAAACAGCATTTTCACAAGGAAAATATTTAAAGAAATTTACCAAAAATCAACAAACTATACTATAAAAATTTGCTTGAAAATTTAATCTCAATGTTGTGCAAATTTATATGCTTAGAAGAAAGTGGAACTTTAGATACAACAAAAGCAAAAAAAAAAAAAACTAGCAACACACAAGTCAAAAAGTAACAATAAATGGCAGTGCTTTTAGCTTATATTTTTTTGAATCAACTAATATTCCATCCCAGAAGGGGACACATCTCGGACTCTAGAGTAAGTCTTGAGTAATAAAAAAATGTAAAATTTTTTTAGAATTTTAAAAGTTGAAAAAAATTGGATAAAGTCCAAAGGAGAACAACAGGTTTCTGAGGAATGAAAGGGAGGTTAAGGGGCTGTGGAGACTAAGAAATAAGTATAGTTAGGTCCACAAGCCTAAGTACAGGTGGGGAGAGATATAATAATTGATGGTCTTAAAATATTTTACAAGGGACCTACTACTAATCACTTACTAAGACAGAAGAGAAAAATAATGATCAAACATTTGGGGGACAAAATATCAGCTGTTGAGTCCCCTTTGGGCCTCAGTTTCCTCATTTGTAAAGCAGGAGCTGAACTTGACCTCTAAAGAAACACTAAATGAAGACAATCAACCAGCAGAAAACCACTAATTATATCAGACCCTAGGACCTCAGTTTCTCTCATACTGATTCAGTCTTGGCTGCCAGGACTCCTTCTCTCCATTGTGAAATGCCCAGCCCATGGGGATTTGGTACATACTGGGCCAATTCATTTAGCTTGTTTTCCTTCCAACGGTGGATGAGTTTCTCTCTAATGGCATGTGCCCTTAAGGTACTCTTTTGTAAGCTCAGATCTAGAGTAGAACACAGAAATGTACTAGAGGGAGGGAGAAGCTGCTAAAAAAAGAGATCCCATTCTCAGTTTCTTCTGGCCTACACAGCATAGCCTCGCTCTTACTAATGATTCTGTCGATATATGTAGCATATGACAATGACACAAGACATGCCCCTATCAGAACCCAAGGGTATCAGTCCTTTGATGGGAAAGAGCAGGTCCTGTTTTTCTACTAGACTACACAGAAATAGGCATGGGCCCAACAAGAGTGGGTTTGTGTAAACACAGGGCTCTGACTACATCAGGTTTCAAGCTGCTTTTGTCCCAACAGCTGATGTCTCAACACCCAACAGAGAGTTAATCTGATGAGACAGCATCAGGTACATTTTACAAGCTTGTGGACAAATTGGTTGTTTTAGCTAATTTTGAAACCTTTGTTTTGAACCCAGATTGGTGGGTTAAAGTGCTCCCTAGTTTCTCATTTTCACTATGAATAAATAACACAAAAGCAGAATCAATATGAAGATGGAATGCTATCAGAAGGTATATTTTGTTTCCAAGGATTCCAAGCAATCCATCAGGAGAACATGGTTCTAAAAACCCTCTCCCAATCACTCCACTTAAACCCTGAGTTCACTAGGTTTGGAAAGGCTTATCACCATGTTGAAAAGAGGGTAGAAGAAATTTTAGGCCATGGTAATTTACATAGGCCATCTTCTAAGTTAGAGAGGGACTGGCCTTGGTGTCAAAATCACAAATCCTGTAGAAATTCAAGTATTAGATTTTCAGGGAATCTCACTGATTTGGTCTTCAGTGAATCTCACTCTTATACTTCCTATTCTCCCTCCCCCTAACCAATAGAATGTAAGTTCCTTGAAGAGAGCAACCACTGATCCCAGGTGGGACCAAGTGGGAAATGTACCATCTTCGTTCTCTTGGCAACTGAAGTGATATATTGAAATGGACTGAATTTTCTGCATCTGCTGTGCAAAGTACTTTACATGGAAAACTATGCCCAAGAAGAACTTTCAACCAATGTGAAAAATCACCCTCCTGATTATATAACTGTTTATTGGAATCATCTCAAGGGAATTTCCCTATTGGGAAACATCATGATTCCACAACCAGCTATATGTGGGTCCCTCAGTCAACCTCTGAGTCCAGAAGAATTCAGGAGTTAATCAAACACTGCCAATACATTCCTTTTTATTTTCTGCTGTCTTTTTTTTGTTTGTTTGTGCTTGCTTGTTTGAATTAGGGTCCTTTCAATTCCATAGCAAAGGAGCTCAAGATGGTGTTGGCAAAACACCATGATACCATTGTGGAAAGTGGTAAAAAACACCATTTTCAAAATTTGTCACAGGAGGTTCAAAGAGGTACAGGACGTAGGGTGAAACCATTCATTCCTCATCAATGGTTCAGGATTAGGATTCCTATTTTTCAGATTTAGAAAATGAAGCTATAGAAAGGTTTGCTCAGTATTTTTTCCAGGTAAAAGAATAAAAATATTAAGGAAAATGAGACTAGATCTTTGACTGTATTGCATATGGTCTGTGGCTGAGCAATCCTTGCCACACTCCCTGTTAGAATATCACTTTTTGCAGATACCCTCTTAGCCCCCATTGTGCTCCCCATTTATTCATTCATTCCCAAGATTCCAAAGTGATGATGATGATGATGGCAACTAACATTTCTATGGCACTTTAAGATCTGCAAAGTGTTTTACAGCTCATTTCATCCTCACAACAACCCTGTGAAGTAAAGTTATTATTATCCCCATTTTTAAATGGAGAAACTGAGGCTAGGAGAGGTTAAAAGATTTGCCCAGGTCCCACCACTATAAATGTCTGAGGCAAGAATCTAATTCAGGTCTCCCTGACTCCTAAGTCAGCACTCTATCCACTATGCTCCCCAGATGAACAGATCAATCCCAACATTTTGCAGTTGAGAAAACTTAGGTTTAAAGAATTTGAGTGAATTGGCCAAGGCCACAGACACAGTAAGAATCAAAGTCAGAATCAGGACCCATGTCTTCCAATTCAAAATCCAGTGTTCTTCCATCTCTTTCCTCATTTCAATATGTTTATTGAATGTTTATCACACAGAAGACACTGTACCAGACAAATATTCCTAGTCTTCCACTGACCGTGGTTCTCACTCAGAAGGTAGTACTGAATGTCAAAATCTTGTTATTAAATGTCTTCCTGGGTCCTGGATTTAGCTATGCTCTGAGTCAAATCATTGGATCACAGATTTAGACCCTGGGAGTTGTCTAGTCCCTCCTTCTCATTTTACAGATGAGAATACCGAGGCCCAGAAATGTTCAATGTCTTTCCCAGAGTCTCACAGGTAGTGTCAAATGTGCCAGTACAGCTCTAAGGTATTTAATGATGCTCTCAGCATCTACAATGATGCACAGCTTATCTGTCCATCAAACAGACCAGATAACAAGTGTGTCGTCCCTGTTTCCTAATCGTGGGTTAGGAAACATGTGTCACACACTGTCATACAGAAAGCTTTCTTTTCTCCTCACTGAGATCACATAGGAGAAACTAAAAGAGAGGAGAATAGGCTTGATCCTGAAAGATTCCTTTAAAATGCTCCAAAATTTAATATGACATCTCTTTGTTGTTGTTTCAATTCAGTCACATCCAACTCTTTGTGACCTCATTTGGGGTTTTCTTGGCAGAGATAAGTGGTTTGCCACTTCTTCCTCCAGATTATCTTACAGATGAGGAAACTGAGGCAAACAGGATTAAGTCACTTGCCCAGAGTCACATAGCTAGCAAGTATCTGAGGCCAGGTTTGAACTCAGGAAGGTAAGTCTTCCTGACTCCAGGCCCAGCACTCTATCCACTGCTCCACCTAGCTGCCCCAAACAACATCTTATTGTTTTCCAGAAGAATTTAGTTTAGCGTCTGCACTTTCTTGACCCTCCACTCTGATTCAGGTCTTACTGCTACCAATTCCTAGCCACTATCAATACAGAACAGCTCTTTGGTTCAGCTAAAGATAATGTCTCCTCCAGACTGAACTCAGGTGGCTGACAGGATAAACGCAGCCGGTAGATGTAATAGACCGATTCAAGGAGATCAGATACATTCCTGGCTCTGAGGTGAACTTTCTGCATAACATTGGTCAAATCATTTCATTTCTGTGTATTGCCTCGCACCTGGCAAGAAGAAATGTGTTTATTCGCATTTATTCCCTCCCCAGGGAGGTGTGATGCCCAAGTTTTAATGATGCAAGGGCACTTGAAGCTTGTGGGATTAAACGCTCTGAATAAATACCAAGGATGACCCTTTTCAAATGGCACTCTTCCTCATGGTTGATTGTAAGCCTTTTGAGCACACACCATATGCTATTAATGCCTCGCTCCACGAAAGACCAAGCACACTGTCAGAACTCACCAAATAATAAAGAGTCCATCAGGATTTATGCAGCCCTAGAGAGCCTCCCTAGCTATCTGAAAGCTCATCTAACAAGCCCCAACAATTGAGAACTCAGCAGGTTGGTTTCCCATCAGCTTAAGTGCTCTGTCCAGGCACTGAAAGCATCTTAGCATTCCCAGGCTCCCGACCTCTCCTTGACAGCCCAGCACCTTCCCCACTCTCTCCTCCCAGCCTTCAGCAAATCCTCCAGGTCAAGTGTCGCTGTTTTCCCCCTGGCCTGTTTGTCTGGACAAAAGAAAGAAGACTTAGGGGAAGATCCTTGGCAACCAGTCACTTCTCCATTCTTTTGTTTGCTTGCTTGTAAAACCTTCCAGATTAATGTAAAGTCTGTCCTCAATCAGGCCCTTTGTTTTCCAGTCAGCAGTTCTCCAACCTGTTCTTTTGTAGTTCCCCGTTTGCCCAGGAGTTTAGTAATCTATTGTTTAACCCTACTCCAGGATTCCTTGGCTGCTCAGTGGCAGCTTCAGGGAGTGGACAAAGAGGAGACTGCAGCAGAAAGCAGGGCTGCCTTTGAATTCTGCTTCCCACACCCAGTATCTGAGTGATCACCTGCAAGCCGCTGAAATCTGGTGAACTCAGGACCACCAATGGCACTTACCTCACTGGGCCCATGAGAGGCCCAGAAGAGATGTGTTTATATGTACATGTGTGTAAAGATGTTCACATGTGCTATTCATCCTTTGTACTCAAAGAGGAACGATGACAGCACCACGTAGGGGGAAGGGCATGGAATAAACATTTATTTAGCACCCACTATATGCCAGGTACCATGCTAAATACCTTACAAATATCTCACGCCAATCCTTGGGAGGTAGGTCCTATATTACCCCCACTTTACAGTTGAGAGAACTGAGGCAGGCAAAGGGTAAGGGACTTGTCCAAGGTCACACAGGAAGGTCTGAGATCAGATACACACACACACACACACACACAATGTTTTCTAATCATTACAGCCTTGATAGTCCAGACCTATGATCTCAGTGATATGAATTCTGAGTGAGGAAATAATATAACACACATATACACATATCTGCGTGCCTACACATATGCATACACACACATAATAATAATAGTAATTATTACAGATTATAACATTTTAGATAAAATATTGAATATTTAAATTATTGACCATTAATTACATTACATTATTAAATATCAAAAACAACAATATTTATATAGCATTAAGGCTTCCAAAGCACTTTACAAATATCTCACTTCATCCTCACAACCACCATTTTACAGATGAGGAAACTAAGGTAGATAAAGGTAAAGTGACTTGCCCAAGGTCACAGAGCTAATAAGTATCTAAGGCTGAATTTAAATTCAGGTCTGCCTGACTCCGGGTGCAGGGCTCTATCCACTGAGCTACCTAGCTGTCAAAAAAAAAAAAGGAAAATGCCTTTACCTTAACAGGTAAGCACTAAAGTAGTCCAGACCTATGATCTCATTGGTGTAAACTCTGGATGAGGAAATTACAACAACAAACAACCACAATAATAATTACTATAGTTCCTTATGTGTGTATATGTAGGTATGTATGTGTATATAGGTGACAAAGTGGATAAAGTGCTGGTCCTGGAGTCAGGAAGACTCTTCTGCCTAAGTTCAAATCTGGCCTCAAACACTTACTGGCTGTGTGACCCTGGGCAAGTCACGTAACCCTGTTTACCTCAGTTTCCTCATCTGTAAAGTGAGCTAGAAAAGGAACCACTCTAGTTTTTCTGCCAAGCAAACCCCAAATGGGACCACAAAGAGTCAGACATGACTGAAAATGACTCAACAACGACATGTGTGTGTTATTATGTATCATCATCATCATCATTATTCCTTCTATTAGCCACAATTGTCTATAAGGCATTCCCCCATAAACTTTTCTATCCATTGGATACCATGCTGAGACTTGAGACTCCCTGTCTTTGTTTCTCATGAATCTTGGCTTCTCTGCTCAGGGGGGCTAAGGAACATTCAGGTATCTTTGTTCACAAAGTTTCAACCCCATAGCTCATAACACCTACGGCCGCTGCATATATGTATGTGTGTGTGTGCATACACACACACACACACACATACATACATATAGACACATACATATATATATATATGTATATATCCTTACCCCACCTTGGAGTTGACCTAAGTGTACAAGGGGCAATAGCATAATAGCACAAAACATAAGCAATTCCTTCCACAGAGTCCACATACCCATCAAGTCAATGTTCTTGCCATCCCCTGCTTCCCTCTTATTGGCCTCCCACATCTGCTGAACACCACCCCTTCCTCTTCCAATGGGCACCATATTCAAGGAGAACAAGAAATGCTATGTAACATTTCCTAGGGATAAGTCAGAAACTCAATAAATTTTTCTAAATGTAATTTAGAAAAGGTTTAATAACAAAGCAGAGCCTCAGACTGGAAGTCGAGTGGCTTAAAAAGTATAGGGGTTTTCTTGGCAAAGATACTGGAGTGGTTTACTATTTCTTCCTTCAGTACATTTTACAGACAAGGAAACTGAGGCAAACAGGGTGAAGTGACTTGCTTAAGGTCACATGGCTAATAAGTATCTGAGGTCAAATTTGAACTCATGGAGATGAGTCTTCCTTACTCTAAACCTGGCACTCTTTCCACCGAGTCACTTAGCTGCCCCTTCTTTAATTGAGAGTTGTCTATCTCAGTGAAATCACACATTTATTCCCTATTTGTATTGGATAATACAGATGTTTACCTGGATCAATAGGTGGAATATGACAACTGAACACACCAGGGGCAAAAACTGGAGTGTAAATATTTACAACCATGTATTCTGTACCACAAAGAAACCATCTGGAAGCAGGAACCATTAAGAAGCCCCTAAAATGAGCATCTGTGGCTAGGACAATCTTTAGAAGGACATTCTGAAAGAATGAATCCAAAGAAAGGTCCCAGGACCTCTTCCAGGGCTTTTACTCACTCATATCAACTGTGACCCAGCAGATTTAACATGACAGATTAAAAAGTCATAAGACCTCTCTTACCTGGCAAAGAAGGACGTTGCCACTGAGGTGCCCGGGGAAGTTTCACTGGCAGCACAGGGGCTGTGTGAGGCTGGAAAGCTGTATACGGAGGGTTTGTCTGCATTGTAGCGGTTCAGGGCAGCTTCTGTCAGTCCCTCCCGTCCAGGTTCAGTCATCAGCTGGGAAATCTAACAACAAAAAGAGGGCCGGGGCTCATTAGACAGAGCAGTTACTTCCTTCCTCACTCTTGTCATCTCTTTGGGTGAGGGCAGTCAGGCAGGGCCAGTGGGAACCGGAAAATGGGAGGGGGAGGGAGGGAATGAGAAGAGAGAGTCACATTCTCCCCATGTGTGTTCAGTTATGTGAACGTGCCCATAGCTTCTAGGGGGCTATTTGGTAGCACTTTCGCTGGGACGCCAACCTCATTTTCATTAAAAGTAATGGAATAAAATTACCCCCTGACATTGTAAGTTTCAATTACATCTGTGGTCTTTCTTCCATTTGGAGGAGAAAGCACAAACCATTTTCCCTACACTCTTTCACAACACACAGGAGGCATGGTGGCATTAACCAAAGCTTATTTCTTACAGGGTATGGCCACAAACACTCTAGAGTGCAAGCCTGGGACTAAAATTTTTTTAAAAATACCCACAATTTTACAAAGGAAGAAGATGAGTTGGAGAATGAAGAACAGGAAGAATTTGATGCTTCTTATCATAACATACCCCCAAAAATTCAAAGGAGAAAAATTCTGTCTTCAGCTGGGACCAAGTAGGAAATGCACCATCTTAGTTCTCTTGGCAACTGAAGTGATTTTTTTTTAACCAATTCAATTGCCCAGAATTTTCTTGGAGGGTTTCAATAGTTTAATGAACTTCTTCATCCAGATGACACATTAAGATAACTTATTTCTTCTTTCTTTGCACTACCCTACATTCAGAAACGGAAGCCTCTGTGGAAGGCAAAGGATAACCTCCTGTCTAAATTTGCCTTGATTCTCTTTCTATGCCTCCTTTGATTTAAAAAAAAAAAACACCTCCCTAT
The DNA here is from genome assembly GCF_011100635.1 of Trichosurus vulpecula. NCBI lineage: Eukaryota > Metazoa > Chordata > Mammalia > Diprotodontia > Phalangeridae > Trichosurus > Trichosurus vulpecula. The sequence continues at coordinate 135,129,173 of NC_050576.1, forward strand.
TTCCATGTGTAAATGTGGTACCTTATGGAAAGATCTATGTTTAGGAAGTGCTAATCACAGTGAGGAAGCATTTATTAAGTGCTTACTGTGTTCCAAGCACAATCCAGTTGTAAGTATAATAAAGCCTCAGCCAGAGTCTAAAAAGGCCTTACGTTAGAAACTTTAGCCCACAGGACAACGATGAAAATCTGTCCAATGAAAAAGGGAAATTCAGTCCAATAAAAAGTCTTAGACCTGTAAAATCCCCTGAAGGAGGAGAAAAATCTAACTGCCCAGACAACACAAATGGGGTAAGGGACAAATTAGAAACAGATTTTGCCCTATAACTGAGCAGGCCAGAAGGCCAGCCAAGGAACCCCATTTGCTAATCTTCTCACATAGAGACATTTGTACTTTTCATCATTAGCAGAGTAGTCATCACTCTGGGCTTTGCTGCCTCGAAATCTTGTTCTTCAATTTGCGGTTCTATTTTGAGAGATTCGGCATCACCAAAATGCAATCCTGCTTACGAGCACTTAGTAAATTTCCTCGTATTCAGCCCACCATAAAGAGATTCAATCCAAGTTACAGAAGTAGGAGAGCAAGGAGGGATAGAGAGTCAGCTCCCCGTGGGATAACCAACGTGTCTCCTCTTGGAAAGACATTCCTTATGCTCTGAGAGGCCTGAGTACCACGGATGGCTAAAATCTGTGTCCCAACATTTCTGTGGCTTCCCCTTTTATCCTTGGAGGGGGGTCTTTGCCTAGATTCAGAAGAAAAGCACGTTCCACACAAGCAGAGGCGAGGCAGACAGATGGCGACAGCTACTAATTGGGGAACACAGCTTTTGCCTTATGATTAAGATGTATTTATGAAGAATCCAGCTGTGGACAGTTCTGCGCTAAGCACTATACAACAAGAAAGATACAGGATCTAATATCTAGTAACTTCATCATCTGTAAAACGGGGTTGAGAATACTCACTTTGCCTATGTCGTTGGGTTGTTTTGAGATCAAAGGATGTCATGAATCAATCAGTAAGCATTTATTAATCGTCTTCTTTATGCTAGGCATTGTTCTAGGCCCTAGATTCAAAGAAGCAGTCCTTGCCTTCAAGGAGCTCACATCCTATCCAAGGAAACAGCCTGGACATGTTAAGACATCAGGAGACACCCTGTTTTCCAGAGCTAAGGCCCACCCCTAGTGGGGGAGGGGGGAATCTCAATACTTATACCAATGGCTGCACAGTGAACTGCAGCCCTGATAATGAGGGGTAACAGCACAATGTGCCAAGTTTGACATATAGCAGGATTTCATGACCGGAACTTGTCCGAACTCGGAGAATGCCTGGTGCCAGTCAGAGCAATACAACAATTACGTGACTTTACCAGAAAGTCAGATCATCCAGAAGGTGAGCACAAAGGATTGTTGTTATGCTAAGCTCAGGGCACAGCTTACTTGCTGGGCTTTAGCTCTAGAAAACAGGGTGTCTCCTAATATCTTGACATTCATATAAAAATACCTACAAAAAATCTAATGTAATGGCTGGGGGTGGAGGGCATTAATGGCTAGATGGATAAGGAATAGTCTCAGGTAGAAGGTGGTATTTGTACTGAGCTCCAAAGCATACTAAGGGCTCTAAGTAGCAGAGGTTAGGCAAGAATGCTTTCCAGGCATGGGGGGACAGCCGGTGGAAAGGCCTGGAGACAGAGATGGATTGTCAGGTGTGAGGAATGGCAAGAAGGCTGGTCTGGTTGGGCTGAAGTACGTGAAGAGGAGTAATGTATAATAACATCGGAAAGGTAGATTAGCGCTAAGTAGGTTTGAATGGCAGGCACATGTACGTGGCAGTACTTTGGATGCTACAAAGTGCTATATAAAATGTAATGATAATGGCTGGCAGTATAGCATTTTAGGGTTTACAAAGCATTGTGATGCATTTCACAGGATTCAGGCTTAGGAGGGACTTCATAGACCATTGCAAGAGAAATAGTAGCATATACGATAGAATGCTAGATTTGGAGTCAAGGGAAACCTGCGTTCAAAGCCCTGGATTGGTGAAGACAGGCAAGTCACAACCTTTCTGACAGTCATTCAATCATTTTTCAGCCATGTCCAACTATCCACAACCCCAGTTTGGGTTTTCTCGGGAGAGAAACTGGAGTGGTTTGCATTTCCTTTTCCAGCTCACTTTATGGATAAAGAAACTGAAGCAAACAGGGTTAAGTGACTTGACCAGGGTCATACAGCTATAGTAGGTGTCTCAGATTTGAACTCAGGAAGAGGAATCTCCCTGATTCCAAGGCCAATGCTCTATCCACTGCACCACTTTGCTGCCCAGTTGATATGTTGGTTTAGTTTTATTTAGTTTTTAGTTTTATCTGTACACCATTCTGAATGTCGGTTTATTCATCAATAAAATACTTGTAGCACGTCCAATGGGGGAGCCCTTCTAGTCATGTTTCTTCTTGCTCTCCTGATTGCCTTCTTTCTGAAAAAAAAGTACAGTGAAGGTACTATGTCTGTCACCCTGAGGTGTGTTTTATGGGCTGCCATACCCAAACTGCCCTGCCTGGGAGCTAACAGGTCAATTAGAAGAGAACATGATGAAAAGATATGTTCAGGGTCAGCAAATGCCCCAGCCCTGAGAATACTCAGTCTCTATGAGCCACTCACTTGTCCTAAGGCAATGTTTGTACTAGAGATTCTTGGACCCTGGCCATCCCAGATCTTCTAGACCTTCATGCCTTGTAGTCACAGAAGAGCTTAGTACTCAGAAGCCATCACATGATTTCAGGGAGGCCAGCAAAACTTAACACAAGGGCTACATGGAAGTCAACCTTCCTGTTCAGAAGCTGAATGACAAGTACAGCTGTAAGAACTAACTCAAGCCACCTTGTGCTCATTACAAAAACCTCTTCCCTCCCCTTCTCTTGTCCTGTGACATTTAGAGTCTGGGCCTACCTTTTCCCTGGGTTAGGTCTGTGCATTTCTTCCTGAACCAGCACCAGTTCAGCTGCTTTGTATCCCTTTTCTATTTATCTATGTATAGGACTAAAGCTATCTAGAAGATGGTGTTGAGTAAACCAAATTGCCAGGAGTAGCTGCTACTAATCAGAGTTGATTTCAGCTTAGTCCAGGGACTCACTTTTGAGGGAATGTCCTGAGACCCTCCTCCAGCAGAAGCAACCAGGGAAACAGCCTCACGTTCATGGGGGAGATGGAATTTCTGTAGTTATTCAAGAAATGGAAGTAAAATAATGAGGCAGCCTGATAGGATGGGGGTGTTAGAAGTGGGGAGCATTTCAGGGACAAAGAAATGCTTTGATGGAAACTCAAGGGGATGGGTAGGATGAACAGATGAATGTCACCATCAAGAAGTAATGAGTGGAGGACATGGCATAATGAAGTCGATTTGGTGCTAAAGGATGTGGGTTCAAATTCTAACTGCCACTTACTACCTATATGTCTCTGGGTGAATCATTTTACCACTTCTCACTGGTCCTCAGTCTCTCAATTTTTGTGCTGAAAGAGTTGGTCTAGATGACCTCTGATGTTCTTCCAGCTCTAAACCTATGATCTTATGACACTAAGAATGCTATAATTCTACAGCGTGGGGAAAATGAGGACCACATGGCAAGCAGTTGAACAGGCCCAGAGCCCATGTTGTTTGTAATGTAAGAGGAGGCTTAGTTCCTGAAATAAGACTGTGGCTTTCCTAGAGGAAATTAAGGGAAAACTCAAGTTTTATTACAACTGCAGAAGTGAGAGACTAAAACAAACAGGCCTCTTAATCCATATAGGAATCCCCTTGAATTTCCCAGAACAAGTGTGGAGTTGGAGAGAGGGTTTCACACTCAGAAAAAAAAATGGCTCTGGGCAGATCATCATCTTATTCAGAGAGCAGACCACTTCAGTACTGGTGGCGAATCTCAAAGGCTCTCGTGTCTGGTGCCTTCTTAAGTGAGCATGTAAAGAAAGGACAGGACTATCTGTCTGATTCTGATTCAGAACCAAGGGAAAAGGAAATTAATTTTACGCCACTTCTCTGGGGAAGGCATTGTTGGTGATACGCTTCAGCCTGCTTATACACCAACCACATAGCTTTCCATTGCCCTTGGGTCATCTACAGTTTTGATTTTTCTAAGATAACAGTGTTCCATTTCACACATATATTGCTCCCTCCCCTTCACACACTCACACACACACACACACACACACACACACACACACACACACACCTCTACCTTCTCCTTGTTCTAGCTAAGGCCTAGTTTCCCAGACTCCTCTCACATTTATCACAAAGAGATAATGGATATGAAATCCCCTGCACTTTAATCCCTGTCAGTCATGCCCACTCTCCCAGGGTTACCGAACTAATGGAAGTAAGTTTAGTTCAAGTCCTTTTTTTTTGTTGTTTTTTGCTACCCTGAGACCAATTAAGACAAGAAGGAAAGGGTTGTTGGCATATGGGGCTAAAGGTGGGCACACCTTAGTTCTGTTCCATGTTCAGCTCTTCCCCACCTTTGTCTTTCCCCTGCATTAGAAGTCATAGAGATAAGGCCAGACGCTGACATAGAGAAAGGAGCTGCGTGCTTACTTTGAGTCTGGAGGTTTTAAAATTGGTTCACGCAGTCCACTCACTCACCTCATTTTTACATATGAGGAGACAAAGGCTAAGTGAGGTGCCCAAGGCTACTAAGGAGCAAAGAGAAAGGTATCACAGATGTGTTTGAAATGACAAATAACACTAATTCAAAGACATTAAGAACTCTTGAAGAGAGATGAACAGATTAACTCCCATGTGGTATTCATCTCCCATCTCTTGATGTTTCTTTGCATTGTCCATACTGCAAACATAGAATGCACTTACTCCGTTCCTCACCTCGACTTCAAAGAAGCCCTAACTTCATTCAAGACATCCTCTACTGACACAAAGTCTTTTTTTGGAAATGCCTCACCAGTTTGAGAGTATAAGCGAAAAGGATCTGGCCAGCTAGAAATAAGTGAGGACCAGAGGGGGAACAGAGTTAGCAGAGAAGCAGCTTTGTATAGCACAGATACTCCTGAATGAATAAATACCTCAAGGTCTAGAGTCCAGAATTTTGAATTACCCTGAATACATGCGTTTTCCTCACTCGTGTGCTTCCCAGACAGATCTCTGTGTGTGCCCATTCTTCCTCACGGATACTGAGTACATTAGTGGAAGAGTGTGATCCAGGATTATGAGTAGATTCTCATATATCCGTGATGTATTGATTATTACTGCTTTCGCCTTATTGTTAAGTAAATGTTTACATTCAAGATCTAATGATGTCTATCATTGTGAGCAGCTGGTTATGTGTGAATGGAAGTGCTGCAGTGTGGGCTCAAGAGCTGTAGTGTTGAGGAGGGAAAATATATTTCCCCACTACAGAATTATTCTTAGGATCCTGAGAGAGTTTTAATGTAGCTACATGATGATGGTCATTTTCCAAGAACGTAGGCTTGCCCATGAAAAGGTAGGTAGGGGTATACAAGCCAGCCCAGAAAGTAAGTAGATATCCCATGCCCAGTGGCATGGGGTCCCAGTGTAAGAGCCATTCATTGTACCCATTACATATATGTACATATGTATGTGTGTATATTCATGCAGAGACAGTACAAATGTGCCAGTTAGGTCCAGAATTGAATGGGAGAAGAAAGAGAGGCAGATTGTCTTTGGAAAACTGCAAAAAATCCTTTAATGGCAAACTTATGGCAGGATATGGAAAAAAGAGCTTCATGGAACGGGTAGATATGACTTCTGATGTGCCAAGAGCCAGATCAGTATTGTAGTAAATTTTGCAAAGGGCTTTACATGTGTTTTCCTATTTGGTCTTCAGACCCCCTCAATGTCATATATTCACCTGTAAAGCCCCTCATTCCACAGATGAAAGAAGTTGAGAAACTTGTCTGAGGTCACACACTAGTTAATAACGGAACAAGAATTCGAATGCAGGTCACCTAAGTCCTGTATCCATGATCCTTCTCCAACACCTCACTGAATCTCAGGAGCTAGGTGGTCCTTGTCTCAGACAAGATGGGCACTGAACACTAAAATTCTGTGATTCTACAACTTCTCTAGAGTCTTCTCTAAAGCCTTATCCAACATGGGCCATTTCGTTACAGGTAGGCAACTCCCTCTAACACACTCCTACCTACTGATGTTGCCAGACCCTGTAGCTGCTGGAGATGTAAAGTTTAATTAAATCCCTTCATACCTTTAGCTGTTGCTATGTTGAAACTGTCTTTGGAAGGCATAAATATTCAGAGAGAAAACATTTATTCACCATCAGTGATTGTTTCTTTGACTATGCTATGCCTAAGTGCATGCAATACAGGGTGAGCAAACCTCATTGTATATAATGCAAATAACTGGAAGCAACCTAAATGTCTAACGATAGGAGAAGGTTTAAATGAAGTGTGGTACATTAACGAAATGGAATACTATAGTGCAATGAAGACCAACAGGTATAAGTAAACTTCGATAGACAAACAGATAGATACATCACACAGCTAATAAGTGTCTGAGGCCATATTTGAACTCAGATCTTGAAATTTTATATATTGAAATTAATTTATTTAAGTGTAAACGGTTACTAGGAGGCAGCTTAGGTGGCTCAGGGGATAGATCACTGGTCCTGGAGTCCAAGGAAGACCTGAATTTAAATCCTGCTTCAGACATTTACTAGCTGTGCGACCCTGGGCAAGTCACTTAACCTGTGTTGGCCTTAATCCGCTGGGGAAAGGAATGGCAAACCATTCCAGTATCTTTGCCAGGAAAACCCCATGGGCAGTGTTGGCATGGTATGATTCACAGGACCACGAAGAGTTGGACACAATTACACAACTGAACAAAAACAACAGACAGTTACTAAGTATGGATATACTTATGTTCAATGTCAACTTTTAATAAGACATTTTTAAATGGGGAAAGGGACTAGCCTTGAAATTAAAAGGATTCCTTTGGTGTGGACAGAGCCTTGGCATCTCAATTTCTGTTCTTTTAAATTGTATGCTGTTCATTTATGGGGGTACATTGCACCAGTGCAGATCGGAAAAGAGGTCCATGAGGGTCAACTTGACAAACAGGACTGTTGTTACATGTTCACTAAAACTTTACAATCTGAATTGGATGGTTCAAATGAGGATTTGGCATTCTTAAAGACTCCATTGTCATTTTCTGACCATTTTTAAAAAAAACAATTCACAAGATCAGGTTTTAAGGCTAGAACAGACCTTTGAGATTTCAGTTGGTCAAGTATGAGAAGAAGACAGAGGGATCCTCAGTCAGATAAGTCCTCATTTATCCCATCTTAACTGGGGCTGCAGATGAAAAACCTAGCCTTGAAGGATCACTTGTCTCCAGTGTTCCATGTGACACTATGCACTCTCTCTTCACAAACCATTTAAGTAACCCTATGACAATAGTTCAGCTGGGACTAGAATTTGTCCAGAAACTAAAACCAAGAGGAAAGTATGTTTGCACAAGTGAGAACAATTACTGTCATTGGAAGCATTAGGGCCCCAATTCTCTCTCTCCAACTGGCCTAGTTTGTCCTCACACTGGGACAGTGAAAAAATTGAAGGCTGAAGGGCCTTGTTTATGAGATCAATACCTGTGGATACACCCATCCTCATCACCATAATCATAGATAAAATGCATCACAGAATATAGCATTGTGCTTGATCTTCAAAAAGTTTGTAAAAGATTAGATAAACATTCATGTCATTATTAACTTATTTTTTAAAAGACAAACAGGAATGCAAATAAAAATAACCTATGGACAACATAGAGGCAACTAGGTGGTGCAATGAATAGAGTGCTGGGCCTGGAGTCTTATCTTCCTGAGTTCAAATTTGGCTTAAGGCACCTACTAGCTGTATGACTCCAGGAAAGTCACTTAATCCTGTTTGCCTCAGTTTCCTCATCTGTAAAATGAGCTGGAGAAGGAAATGGCAAACCACTTCAGTATCTCTGCCAAGAAAACCCCAAATGAGGTCACCAAGAGACAGGAGTGAAAAACAACAGACTGAATGGAAGTCATGGTATGGGGAAAGTTTTCCAAAGGTGGCATTTTTCATTATAGTCATGGGCCAGGGAAGGGTTCTATAGAGAATACATGGAAGAAAGGCATTCCATGTGCACTCACTGAGTTCTCAAAGGTGGATGACAGTGTGCCTAAAACTGAGTAGCACACCAGGCATGGTGTATGGGAAGAGAGTCAATGCAAGCTGTGAAATCTGGTCTCCATGACTTCAGCTGCTGGGTCATACAGACACCTGCAGGAGAGAGAAGATACTGTTGGTCCCTATCAGTAAAGAGCCCTGACCTGTAAATTCCCCCAATTCACATGCCTCATCACTGAAGCCTGCTCACAAGAATGCAACTGATTACCACTTTTAAACGAACTTTTAGCTTCCTGGGGTTTCCTTTAGGACTAATAGTAACAGCTTGTCAATTGGTCTCTCCTGCTTTCTTCCTTCCTCCCCCAATGAGGAGACCATTCATTCAATGGTGGTAATTCTTCTCTTGGCTTCTGAACTTCATTTCCAGGGCAATGGCCCTGCTTTCCTTCCAGTGAGAGGGGACAGTCTCTCCTCCTTTCAAAAACACAACTTCACAATAAGAACTGCTTGTTTTATGGTGCCCGACAATAATAAAGGCTTCATTATGAATGTGAAAACTACCAGCTGAGTTCCTGCCAATGGCTAGTTCACTTGGCTGGTAACTACTCACACAGAGCAGCTAATATAGGACAAGAAAAGGGAGAGCATTCAGAGTTCATGCCTTACCTACAATGGCACTACTAATGTGGCATTTGACATAGGATTTTAGGACAGTTGAAACTCAAAATTTTCTTTCCCCTACAAGGCAGTGATATTTACATGCTATAACTGTTAAGAATTGATCCTTACGTTGAAGATGGGGAAAGTTGAAGTATCTTTGAGATCAATACTTATCAATGCACAATCCTCATCACCATATGCATGGACAAAGTTTGAGTGAGTACAAGGCCTGGAACTAGGCACTAAGCAGCACAGAAAATAAAAATTCACTTGGTCTCAGTCTGTAAGAAGTCTGGGGAAGAGATTAAACAGGCACTCATGTCACTGTGCATTTTTATGAAAAAATAAAGAACACAAATAAATATTAACCTATGGATGGCAAGGTATGGGGGAAGTTAAAGTAGTTAGGTGGAGCTCAGAGAGCCACAGCATGGCCTAAAATTGCCCTCCTCCTCTTCATGACCTCTATTTTCCTCCCTTCTTTTCCCTTCCCCTTCCTTTTCTTCTCTCCCTATTTCTGATACTCTCTCTCATGCACATGTGCGTGTGTGCACACACACATACGTACACACACACACATACGCACTGTATTTGAATACTGTTCTATAAGTCTGAGTGGGGAAAGCTAAGTGGCACAGTGGATAGAGAGTAGAGTCAGGGACCTGAATACAAATCCAGCCTCAAACACTTACTAGCTGTGTGACCTTGGGCAAGTCACTTAACCCCCAGTTCCTCATCTATAAAATAAGCTGGAAAAGGAAATGGCAAACCACTCCATTATTTTTGTCAGGAAAACCCCAAGTGGGGTCACAAAGACTTGGACACAATTGAATCAACTAAACAATAACAACGGCAAAGTTTGAATGGATGGAGTATACTAAATGATTCAGTGGAAAGAGAGAAGACTAAGGTTCAGATGCCAGTTCAGCCATTTTTTACAAGACCTTGGGCTTTTACCTCCTCTGGGCCACAGTTTGCTCATCAGTAAAATGAGAGGGTTGGAACAGAGAATCTCTAAGGTCCCTTGCAACTCCGAATCTATGCTTTTACAACATTCATTAAAGAAACACCTTTCTCTTTCTTCTTACGGTCTCTCTGTGTTGTAGATAAAAGTTGTACACAAATGGTCTTCATTTTCATTTTGCAGATAGGAAAACAGAGGTACTAACTTGCCTGAGAATGCATAATGAATTAAGAACGCTTCAAAGATGGTGCTTGGCTCCTGCCAAAATAACTTTACAGAAATGTATAAAGCTTAGATTTGTGAGCTACAAAGAAGAGTTCATTGCTTGCAGTAAAGAAAACTATGAATGGATGTTAGAGGGTTTTTTGCTTGTTTTTATGACTTAAAAATGTATTTCCCATACAGCCATAGGTTCTCTATGTGCAAAGCGACTACAGTAAGAACGCGGAGCTATGAAGAGGGCTAAAGAGCGAAGGAGGAAAAGCAGGTATGCAGCTAAAGGGTAGCCCACCAAATCCTGGGACTTCCGTGAACCGAAGGATGTAAGATACTGGTTGAAGCTGTGAACAAGCAATTTCTTATGTTCAGAGACCACTGGCCTCTGGCCTCTGTCAGGACCCCTGGGAAAGCTGAATGTTTCCTTCTAATCAGCTACCCTCTGCTGACCCAGGCCAGCCAGCTGGTCAAAGAATCACAGCTGGGCTGTAGAGGCTTGCCTTAAGGTTTTCCAGAAACCCATAAAGAGTTGCCACATGTTTACCATGAGCAGCTGTGCTGGGAGGGACGTCAGGAATTTTGGCAGTTATATAATTTTACCAACATTTTAATTATAAGTAGACTTTTTTTCTTTAAATTCAGACGTGATTCTTCATGGATTGGCATGGCATATAGGAAGATAGAAAAACAGAGAGACAGACAGTTTGTGTGTGTGTGAATACATTTTATTTATGCCTTGTGTGTTTATATTATAGTCATTTCTCACGCCACCCCACTGCCCCAGACTGAACCCTCTCTCTTGAAACAAAGAGAAACAATTCCTCAAAAATTTCCTATACAGAAAACTTTGCCTGGTACAACATACAATATTCAGTCCCAGGAGTCTCCCACTTCTTTTGTTGTGAGAGAAGAGGAATTTTTTGTTATCTCTTCTCTAGCCTTTTCATTGTTTTCTTTTTTTCTTCTTCCATTAGTCAAAATCCATTTTCCTTCTAGCACTCTACTCATTTACATCATTATAGTTATTGTACATATCACACTCTTGGTTCTGCCTTAGCTCACTCTGAATCCAGTCATATAAATCTTCCCGAATTTCTCTGATTCTTCATATTCATCATCTCATACTGCACAATAATATTCCATTAAATTCATATACCATAGTTTGTTTCTTTTCTTTTTTTCCATTCCCCAATTACTTGGGGACCAGCTACTTTGCTTCCAATTCCTTGTTACTACAAAGAGTACTACAAATATTTTGGTGTATTTGGGAGCTTTGTTTCTAGCTTTGATTTCCCTGGGGTACATGGAAAGAAGTTTTGAAAATAAAAGTCCCCTCTTCATTCCTGGAGATTATTATTCTCTTCCCCTGAGACAAAATCTGGCAGTCTAAGAAATGACCCACCCAGGATTCTCCACTAAACTAGACTGACCTCTTTCTGGGGGCTATATACTACAACAGTGGTGTAAAACTCATATAGAAATGAGGCCACTAAATCTTACATAAGGATCCCTGGAGGCTGTATATTGACTTAGAAAACCACATATTAACATTATTGATGTTTCATTGTATTTTTTTAAAATCTTTCTCAACTATATTTTAATTTGGTTCAGCCCACACTGGGGAGTGTTATGTACCACATATTGACCATCTCTGCTCTACAAAGATCTCAGAGCACTTTCCAAGAATACCAACAGGAGTGTCAGCCAACCTTTTACAATGTGCATGATCACTTACCAGGAATTGGAAAGGGAACATTTCACACAGATGGTTGGGAAAGAAAAGAAGAAGAATCACACAAGGGAAATACCATTTTCTGACACTGACTTTTAGGACACATTGTCTTCTAGCATTGGGAATGTTAACCCAAAAAAAGTACAACATCAAAAAAAATTAAAAGAGAACAAAATACTGTAAGACTTGGAGGCTTCATCAGAGCCTGAAGAATACCACTGAATTTTTGAAATACATATAGGGTCTCAGGGAAATCTGGGTCATATAACATCAAAATCTCAAGACTGGAAGACACTTCACAAGCTATCAAGCCCAAACCATGCCTAATGAGAATCAATTCTACTACGTCTGTGACAACTAGTCAATGCTAATTAATAATAACATATTCTACAACAGCTATGACAATTAGTCAATAATAAGCATTTATATCCCTCTTTAAAGTTTGCAAAGCACTTGCCAATACTTCCTCATTTCATCGTCATAACAGATGGGGAAAGTGAGGCAGGAAAAGGTTAAGTGATTTGCCCAGGGTCATATAACTAAACTACAGCTATCCCTTCCACATCTCAAATTTCCCCATTGTGGTTTCAATATATCGCTGGTTGGCATAAGAAAGACAGCAAATGACATAGAAGAAGTTTAGAAACACAGAAATGCATAATGTATAGCATTGCATAATATCAACATATTTTATCTTTTAATACCATAAATATACATAAATATTACAATAAAGTACTATAAACACCCCATAAAAGAAAAAGAAAAAATCCAGACTTCCCTGGTACAAAGGGAGGGCCCAAAAAACTTTATGGGGATTTTCCAGATCCTGGGGGTGCCGCACCCCTAACCCTCACAATGTGGAAGGGATAACTGTAGTATCTGAAGCTTCTAGCCTCTGTGTAAAGACCTCTAATGAAAGGGAACCCACTACCTTGCAAGGCAGCCCACACCCAGCTCTAATTGTTAGGAAATTCTTCACTACACTGAGGGAAAAGTTGCCCCTTTGCATCTTCTACTGACTGCTCCTCATTCTGCCATCTGGGGCCAAACAGAGCAAGGTTAGCCTCTCTTTCACATGACAGGTTTCCAAATACTTCAACACATCCTTTCCTCCCCCAAGTCTTCTCCACCACGGTCTATCCTAGCTGATCTCATGATTTGAGAAATGGCTACTTATGGTTCCAGATGACATCAAGATGCATTCCAAATCATTCTGATTGTTCAGGTAGATTAAGTCAAGGTAGCTAAATGGAGGAGGGACTTGGAGTTAGGAAGACCTGAGTTTAAACCCAGCTTCAGTCATTTACTAGCTATGTGATCTTGGTCAGACCACTTAACCTCTATCAGCCTCAGTTTCCTCATCTGTAAAATAGAGATAATCATAGCTCCTGCTTCCCAAAGTTGTTATGAGGAACAAGTGAGACAATATTGGTGCAGCACTTTGCAAACCCTAAAGCACCAAATAAATGCTAGTCATTTATTATATTATTATTTTTATAATTATATTTTGATATTCATTGTACTTTATTGTTTTACTTTAACATTACATTATTATAATTAATGTTAATTATCAATATAAATACAACCTATTGATATATGATAGATTATATAACAATACAAATGATAAATATACTATCATATTAATTAATTATATTAGTATAATTTCTAAAGTATTCGTCATTGTTATTATTCAGCTGATTCTCGCTTTAAACCACTGCTGACCAAAATGGAGTAGTAGGATCCTCATATGTCTTCTGGAAAGCTCCTCTCAGGTCTTTCTTCACTATGGCCTGTGGAAACGAGGTAAGGCACTCCAGAGGTATGGAGCAACACACGTTCTTGTTCGTTCTCTCTCTCTCTCTCTCTCTCTCTCCCTCCCTCCCTCCCTCCCTCCCTCCCTCTCTCTCTCTCTCTCTCTCTCTCTCTCTCTCCCTCCCTCCCTCTCTCTCTCCCCCTAGGTTTCAGATGCTTTCATTCGAAACACCCTTGGAAGCATCTGGAGTGTCCTAAGTTTGTGCAGGAAGCCTCCACTGCCTACCTCTGTTTTCTCTAATTCTGCCATACCACCATGGGCCTTGGTGCCAGGGGTGTGTGGCACCAAGTGTGTGACTTTTCCAAATCTAATTAGAGCAATTCTAAGAGTTTCTTTTTTCTTGACCCTTTGAACAAGTCAGGGTTCTACAGAAGCTTTCTGCTCACTCCCCATTTCATTTCAGAACCAAGTCACTTAAGATTTTGGTTTCCCCGTCTGTAAAATGAGAGTAATACTGTTTCCTCTGTCTACTTTGTAAGACTACTGTAAACTTTACAATGCTGTATAAAATGTGAGTTGTTATCTTGTTGAATGAATGAAAGCATGTATTAAAGTCCTACTGTGTGCCAAAGCAAGTCCTGTGACAAGTGCTGGAGATGCAATTACAAAAGCTTGCATTCTAATTGGGGAGACAATATACACAGGGGAGTGTGATGAATGAGAAGTTAAGCAAAGAAAAAAATAGATCAGAAATCCCCTTCAGGAATGTGGATTCACCAAACCCCAAGAATCTGGGAGAAGAGCACAAATCATCTTCATCACTGATGGATAGGTGTCAAGGCCATATCCTCAAAGGGACAGCCAAAAACTTTGCAGGGCAGCATTAGGACAACTGTTTTGGGAACCCTGACTTTCACCCTGAGGCTTGTGTTTGGTTTCGCTTGCATTAAAGCTCTCTTTCAGGATTCTATCTGACTTCCAGCAGAGACATTTTACTTCTTAACGATACCCATTACTTTCCAAACACGGAATCACATTCTTGCTAGTCAGGCTGCTAAATTAAATACAGTATGGCAGTAAAAAGTACTGGGCCTTGGGGAAAGGATGCATGTGTGTGTTTGCCCAGGTGCTGACAAATGTACTTGTTTGCACATGTGGGGTGCTCCATAGGTGTGAAAACCACCCAGTGTCATCCCACATGCTCATGGGCTCACATGAGTTCCAGGGATCAAATCGGGCATATGTGTTTCTAACTTGGGCGCATTGGGCCTCCTTTAGCTAAATTTAAATTTATCCCACAAATATCAGACTACAACTAGTGCAGAGGTTTCTCAACCATTTTTGTATCATGGAACACTTTTGCAGCCTGGCAAAAGCTACAAACTGCCCCAGAATAATGCATAAAAATATGTATAACCTATATCTGATGGCTTACCATCTCAGGGAGTGGGGAGAGGAGGGACAGCATTTGAAACTCAAAACTTAAAAAAATGTTGAAAAACTGTTTTCACATGTAATTGGAGGAAAACTATACACACACGTACATATGTATATATTATGCATAAAATATAGAGGATTACAAAGGAAGCAAATTATATAAAAATATAGTTATCAAAATGTATTTTTAAAAAAACCAAATTCATGGAAGCCAGGTTAAGAACCCCTGGACTAAGGGGTCTGTTTAGAAAGTCCTATTTTAATCATCAGTTACTATCTTGACCATGATGTCAAGGCAAAAGATATTAGACTCTTTCTACATCATAAACTGTAATCTGTGAGCACTTTCCTGTTCACAAGAATAGGAGCTACCAGAGTATGTCAGCATGTGACTGCATCTTAAATGGTTTTAATGACCCAGAAGGCTGTCTCTCTTTTAGACTGGGCAAAGAAGGCCAACTGGTCTCTGGTCTCTGTATGGGAAAACTTATATTCAGTATCACCAGTCTTTATTTAATAAAAAAAACACTTGATGAAGGTCTGCCAAGGAAAAAGAAAAAGAAAAATGGCATTTCATTACAATTACTGTCTATACCATTCCTGCCAATCAATCACAGGATGGACTTCCCTATGGCAGCTCCTGAGTCACTGCCTTCTCTGATTCCCCTGGCTTGAAGCCATCTATTGATGGAGCTTCAAGATAGCCAGAATAGTGAGGGCCCTTTAAGGTGATTGGTTGATGCATTTGGGGATGTTTACCCTAGAGCAGAGAAGACTTGGGGTGGGAGAATAACAACTGTCTTCAGGTACTTCAAGAGGTTGTCACATGGGAAGGACATTAGATTTGTCCTGTTTGGCCCCAGAGGATGGAACTGGAAGCAACTGGTGAAACTGGCAAAGAGGAAGATTTTTACGGAATGTAAGGAAAACATTGCTAGCAATTAGAGTAATCCCAAACCAAACCAAGCAAGACCAGATGCCCACACTTGTGGGGCATGCTATAGAGAGGTTCAGAATGGACTATGGAATCTCTCTGAGGTCCCTTCTAGAGAGGTTCAGAATGGACTACGGAATCTCTCTGAGGTCCCTTCTATCAATGAGATCCTCTGATTCTGGAATCTCTGCCCATGACCTCTCCTCTCTGGGACTCACAGTCTGTGCATTTCTCATATTGTCTTGTTTTGTAGTTACTTGTATGTATATTTCGCTGCCCCTATTGGATTATAAACTCCTCAAGGGGAGAGGCCCAGTCTTATTTTATCTTTATATCCTCACAGCATTAAACACTATACAGTCAACATGGTAGGTCCTCTCACTGCACATAGCAGGCCCTCTCTAAATGTTGTAGACTGAAGTAATTTTTCACCTATCTGTGCTTCAGATGACAAGTGTGTATAGCTAGCCTGGTACCTTAAACAAAGTGGGCCCTTAATCAATATTCATATATAACCTCTCAATTATCACCAATAGGCTTGTAATTTTAAACACTAAAGTAGCTTCTCCTCCCTTCACCTATGCTACTTCTTAAATTCTGCCAGTTGGTATATGCTTAGGTAATCGGCATGATAGGCAGCTAGGTGGCACTGTGCACAGAGTATTGGGCATGGGGTCAGGAAGAATCATCTTTCTGAGTTCAAATCTAGCTTCAGACACTTACTAGTTGTGTGACCTTGGACAAGTCACTTAACCCTGTTTGCCTCAGTTTCTTCATCTGTAAAATGAGCTGGAATAGGAAGTGGCAAACCGCTCTAGTATCTTGGCCAAGAAAACCCCAAATGGGGTCACAAAAAGTCAGATATGACTGAAAAACTATCAAACAACAATAACAATCAGCATGTCAATAAAAAGTTAAATAAAACTCAGATGAGAACAGAAAGCATTCTCCTTCCTGTTGCCACCAGATGTGTATGGGTGGCATGACCTCCTCCTTCTTGCTTATCACCTTGAGTCCATAGACCCTGCCTCAGCAAGACTCCCTTCTGAGATTATTTGGTTAGCTTGGTTTACTTTGCTTCTTGGAAAGAAAGAAGACCCTTGAAAGGAGATGCCGTGGTACCTCTCCACGGTAAAAGCAACAAACACAAAATTGCGTGAGTCCTGATATTTATGTTGATATGCCCCTATGTTTATTTATGTTGCGGATACACAACAGCACATGTTCTAAACCAGGGCTTCTTAATCTTTTTGTGTGGCCTGGAACCCTCTGGCATTCAAATAAAGCCTATGGACCCCTACTCAGAATAATGTTTTTAAATTCATTAAATAAAGCACATTGGATTACAAAGGAAAGCAGATAGTACTGAAATATAGTTATCAAATTTTTTTTTAGTTTATGAACTTCAACTTAAGTGCTCCTATTCTAGGAAAAAAACTGTATTTCTCTGTACCAGGAAAACTAAGAAGCCATATTTTTCTCTTATTAACACAATTGATCAATTGATAGATAGATAGATCTAGATACCCATAAATACAGATATTTAAATTAGAGTGATCTATATCTGTCTTTATATCTATCTATAGACAAAAAGATAAACTACATTTCCTTTCTTCCACTCCATAGATAAATAGATACATACACACACACGCACACATGCACACACACACACACACACACACACACACACACACACACACTGAATGGACCCTAACCTATCCATGCCTGGCCATCCTGTCTAAATCTTCTCTACGTCCTCCCAGGAATTAGCCACAGAGAGTCAGCTCAAAATGCTGGGAGCCTTTCCCTCTTCCTCCCAACATCCTAGGGATAGCAATGGAGCATACAAGATGTCCACTGGTTATCACCGGCCCTTGCCATGTGATGAGTCCACTTTCCCACCCATCTCCTTTCTGGATCATATATTTCTTTGATGACACTCACAAGCTTCATTAGTCTGTAATTGTGTGGTCTCCCTTCATACACTTTAAACTAACACTAACCTACCTTTGCATAGAGTTGATGGAAAGGGGAGGATGTGGGGGAGAGGAAGATTCCCTAATTCTCAGTTTCCTCCATGCTAGTCCTGTGTTCCTAGAGTATCCTCCAAGGAACTCTGAGGAACCTGCTAGAGGTTGTGCAGTCAGCCCTTCCTGCCTTCTACCCAGGCAAGCTCCTATTGGCCAAGATGAGCTTCTTGTGTCCTAAGGCTCAATGTTGGATTACCCTTATTATCTTGGATTGCTATAGCTATAAATTTTATTAGTGGTCATAAAATTACCCATCCACAGCATTTGACTCAGTGACCTCTTGCCGCAGTGAATTCCCCAAGTTTCAGCCTATGGGGCTGAAGGAGGGCTTGCCTTTTCTTCACCCTAAATTTATAGCCCCTAGCTTCATCAAGTGTCCTACCCTTGGGTGATGAGACTGAGCAAACAGAAGGGATGGATCACATTTCTTTCTACCCTTTATCAGGGCTTAAATCAGATCCTGCAGCACCTCATATCTGTTCACTTTGTACTGTGAGATGTGTGTAATCTTTTAAGAAAAGTGGGGGGGGGGGGCAATCGGGGTAGCCTCAGGGAAAGGGGACACACAACATAAGGAGAGGCAATAAATAGTTCCTTTGTGTTTCCACTTTGGCTCTCCCACAGATCTCTCCATCAGAAGACATTCATCCTTAGATAGATAAAAATGACAACAAAACCAGCTCAGAATGTTAAAGATTTGTCATTTAGACTGAGTGTAATTAAGATTGATAATAAGGTTTGGGATAGTTCTACAAAGTCCACCAGAGCAGTAATGGGGAAAATGCATTGAACTCAGAGTCCCAGAACCCAAATTTGAATCCAAGCCTTAGGTGAGTTACTTTTTCTTATCTGTAACAATGAAAGGGTGGGATTTTTGACCTCAAAGGTCACAGCTCTAGTTCTATACTCATTTTCCTTGCTCTAGATCCATCATTTTTCAGCCACGTAGGACTCTTTGCGATCCCATTTGGGGTTTTCTTGGCAAAGACACTACCATTTTCTTCTCCAACTCATTCGACAGATGAGGAAACTGAGGCAAACAGGGTGAAGTGACTTGCCCAGGGTCACATAGCTAGTCACCACCTAAAATTGGATTTGAACTCATGGAGATGAATCTTCCTGATTGCAGGCCCAGGCCGTATTCACTGTACTCTATGCCCCTATAATCTTATAATCCTCTAACTCTTCCAGCTGGGCATGCTCAACTATAAGATTTTCCATCAGTCAATTTCACACTTTAATAAAGTATTTTCCCGTTGGTGCTCATAGGAATTCCCTTATCCTTGGGATTAGGCTCAGTCTAATATGAAAGTTTTCATTTAGGCAGAGATACTGAGCCTCGTTTTTTGTTTTTGATTTTTCCCTCTTCCAGACCCAGAATCCTACCATTGATACTGATGCAAAAGAGACAGTTGAGTACACTGTTTTCCCCAAGCCTATGGTCAGAAGACAGCTTTCTAGATGAAGAAAGAGTATGGACAGTCTTAAAAATCAGAAAAGCTAAAAGAAACCTTAAGAATCCTTTAATAAAATTCCCTTGTTTTATAGACAGAGAAACTGAGTCCCAGAGAAGAGAAATTATTTTATCAAGGTCACACAAGAGTAAGTAACAAAGTCAGGATTTTATAATGCTATATCACAAGTACCTCCTGACTTTATAATTTTATGAAAAAATACAATGGCCCTTATCTGCATTTAATTTTGCAACTAAAATTGACTAAGAGGGTCAAGGTGATACCACAACCCCAAATGATACAACAACAGTAACATCTTCACTATATATCAAGTCCATTAGCTATCTAGACTACCAAGGGTAGAGAGTGATAGAATATGGGAACCACTAAGCCAGGTGACCTAGGATGGGGAAGGGGAACCTTTTTCGAAAGGAAGAAAGGATCGATTTGTGGTTTTTAGAAATAAAAAGTTCCGTATACAGTCTGCCCCAAAAGAGATTTAAGCAAAAGTGTGCACTGAGAATTTAGGAATAACCAATATTAGTATTGGGTTTCATTCATTGTTGCTGTTTAGTTTTGATGGAAGAATAAGAGTTTAAATACATTTGATTTTAAAATTATAAATTATTGTTGTTCAGTTGTTTCAGTTGCATCTGACTCTTTGTGACCGCATTTGGGGTTTTCTTGGCAAAGATACTGGAATGGTTTGCCATTTCCTTCTCCAGCTCATTTTACAGATGAGGAAACTAAGGCAAACAGGGTGAAGTGATTGGCCTAAAGTGACAGCTAGTAAGTGTCTGGGGCCAGATTTGAACTCTGGAAGATGAATCTTTCTGACTCCAGGCCCAACACTACCCACTGCACCTCCTACATAGTTGCAGGATCATAGAGGTGGTGAGTAACAAAACAGGGATTGAAATCTTGGTCCTCTGATTGCATACAGGATTCTTTCCATTAAACTAGTCTGCCTTGTACCTTCCCAATTTAAAATGCTTCTCTTCTACCTTTTCCAAAGGAGTTGGGCCTATTCTATGAAAAGGAGCTATTTTGTGGAGAGAGTTGAATTTGTCAAAGAGGGAATGTGAATGATATGCTTGCTCATGCACATGGTAATTTTTAGATGGCAGTGTTTGTTAGTGACGTTGGCCAGGGTAAACACAATGAAATTAGGAGAACATTAGATTATATGGAACTGATTTTGTATTTAATTCAAGTTCAGATAATGGCCTTTTCCAACTCTGTCTAATCTCCTGTGTTTATGTCTGCATAGGTCATTATCATTTATCTTCAAGAAAGCATCTCTTCCCCCAAATAAGCAAGGCTCCTGCTCTTTCCCAAGGGCCTTGCTAAACTTTAGGAGAACTTGTAAGGAAACTCTCAGTAGATTCTTGCCTGGAATTTATGGGGCATTTACCAATAGACTGATGGAATGTCCCCTACCCAAGTCTTTCCTGAACGTGTGAGAGAAAATTACTTAGATGGTCAACACCGAACAAAGAACTAGCTTTGTTTGAGTTTCATCTTGTTCTCCCAAGGTGAACATACTGCCTTGCAATAACTCCAAATCTAAACTGAGCTCGCATCTTCTTTCTGTGATTGATAGATCTGCTAACTCCTAAATGCCCCAAAAGGAAGATCATTGCATTTCAGAGTCTGATGGAACCTTGGAGATCAGGGAAGCCTTTCCTGACCTGTTAGAGGGTTTTAGCTATTAGTTTTCCCCCTTTCCTACTTAAATTACAGTGCATGTATTTATTTCTTCACATGTTATATTGCTCTTAGGAGAATTTAAGCTCCCCAACGACAGGGATAGTTGTTCATTTTTGTCTAGAGCCATGCCCTTGCACACAGTAGGCACTTCATGAACATTTGTTGGACCATCAATCACAAACTCTTCATTTTAGAGATGTGAAAACTGAGGCTAAAAAATTTCCCAAATATCAGAGAAAGCTAGGAGCAGGGAAACGTCTTTGATCTCCAGGACAATGCTTTTTCTACCATACAGTCGCTTCTCATAGAGGAATAATTTGGGGTTCTACTAGACATGGAAATTAAGAACAAAGCGCCACTCATCTGACTAGAGAGCTTATTACACCCACCACAATTTACTCTTCGTTGCCAATAAACTCCACGGTTTCTGAAGGCTGCTATCTGCTGCCCATTTTTAATGTCTTCAGTCCATTTACAAAATCTTCTACACTTTGGAGAGCTTGAGGACTCCCCAAACAGCAACTGCCAATGCTTGGGCTACAAAGCCCCAAAATGTCCAGCGCGAGGGAAAGTGAGGTTTGGTTTTTTCAATCTTTATTTCCCTCTCCCACAAAAAGACCTCAACTACCAACTTTTCAACAACAAATTACTTTTCATTCAATTCTACTTAAAAGCATGGTGACAATATACCACCATGGAAAGGGCATTAATTCTGGAATCAGAGGACCTGGGTTCAAATCTTATCTCAGCCTTGACCCCTCAATGGTCAGCATATTCCCACCTCCCTATCCTTTCTAGTGATTCCAAACCAACTCCAGCTTTCTTCCAGTACTAGTTGTACTTCCTCTCATACCATCTACTCAGTACTAGTCCAAGTGGGAGGGTCAGAATATTATTTGTGTCCCATTGCCATTTCCAGACTCCCCTTCTACTGCTGCCACTTATCAACCTTTCCTCACCTGAGATTCTTGTTTATCACATGGACAGACCCTAGTAGTCCTCATTCCTTGACCCTCCAGGATATTTCTCCTTCTTTCCATAATAAGTTCAGTATCTGACTCACAAGTCTTTTTCCTGATCCCAACTCCTGCATTTGTATTAGGGGGACTTTAGCATAAGTCATATGTTGAAGCCCCTTAGTATATGCTCTCAAATACCCTATATTCCCAGGACCTTAGTCTATTCAAAGGTTTCCCAATGCCTTCTGGTCTCTAGTTGTTTCCCTGTAGTGGCCTGAGATGGGGAAAGAAAGACCTATTGTTGTTTCTCCTTGGATTTTTCCAGAATCACAGATATTGAGAGTTGGAATGGATCTCAGAAATTGTCAATGAATTTCCCCACTATAACATATCCAAAGAGTGACTGCCAATCTCTGTGAACATGTTGCTTCCTCTATGATAGTATAATCTCCTCTAGCTCCTTCTGGGCAGGGATGGTTTCATTATTTGCATTTGCAAGCTTCAGTGCATAGCACACAGTAGGCACTTAATACATGTTTGGTTGATGGAAGGCAGTGTCTGTTTTGGTTTTCATTTTCATATCTCCAAACTCTAGCATACTGTGAGGCCTTAACAAATGCTTGTGAAATTGTTGAATTCCAGAGTTGTTGATGGTTTAAAATAATTTTTTCACTCTTTACATTCACTTCTAAAAATAAAATCACAAATTTACTAGAAACTCCAAAAGTGCTTGGGTATTTTTAAAATCTTTGTTAACAATGGATTTTCAAATTTGGGGTTTGTTTGTTTGTTTTTAAAGAAGAAAACTGACTTAACAACTTATGAGACTAAATCCCAAATATTTAATTTAGTTAAGAGTCAGGAATTTTCAAGTCTGCATAATTTTCTTCTCTTCTTCCAACCCTCTCCACTTAACACTATTTACAAAGAGACAACAATTCTGAGCTGACACCAGAGAATTGTGTAATCTCATTATGTCTTCCCTAAATAAATACTCTGCTTTCTCTGTCATTGGTGACATTCCATCCTATGTCCTAAATACTTTGCTGTGCTCTGCAGATATTTTGAGAAGGGCTCTGCTCAAATTTCTCCAGCTTCTCCATTTAAGTTTTCGGTTTTCTATTCCATTTGGGCATGCCATTTCTTTCCCCAAATCTCAGCTTTATTTTTCTACTTGTTTGTGGATTCCTTTTTGTAACGTGAGTCTAATTCACTTAACCAAGTCATTGCCAACTAATTAATTACCAACCAAAAAAAGAACCTAATTAAATGGCTTTCTCTTAATCAACAACCAATAAAGTCAGTTGGCATACTTACTCCTGACACTTTAGAGACCTCAACCAGCCATGCTTTTATCCTCAAACACTTGTACCTCCAGTACATCTCTCTTCTATATCTACTCTTTTGTTGCAAACCCTGTGTCCCCCGAGACTGCTATGTAAAACAGAACGAATCGTTTGGGATTCTCCTCTTTCCTACAGACTTGAAAAGCTATTCATTTAAACGTGGGTAAAAATGACTGTAAACTGGACTTTGCTTTCCTTTTAAAATCAGTCTCTCTGGACCTCTCCAAGAACTGAGACTAAATTGTTAAGATCAATAATGAATGTCCTGTGCCCAGGAAAAAAAAACTTGAAAGTTATGATAACATTTTCACCTGTCCCCTCAAAGACCCAGTAGGGGACTAGATACATGGAGCAATTTTTAAATCCATAGGGATTTTACCTATATAGGGTAATAAATTCACTTAGCCCTGCATATGTTGGATCTGAAATCAACCAGGGCAAGCCCGAAAGAAATCAGGCTGCTCCTCAGTAGGAATTTCAATACAAAATTACAACCCATATCACATAAAATAATTGATGATACCCAGTCACTCTCCATATCAGTGGGTCTAATTTAGAATGCAGGCTGCATGATGGCAGAGAGGGTATGCTACCTTTGAATTAGCCTCTTCTAAAGCCTATGATTCTCTCTAAATTACTCATACCCTTTAATCTAGATCTACAACTTGGCCAATACCCCAAAGACATTAATATGCACAAAAATATTTAGAGTAGTTCTATTTGTTGTAGAAAAGAAATGGAAACAAAGTGAGTGCCCATTAATTTGGGAATAACTGAACAAATTGTGGTATATAGCGACAAAGTAATATTATTGTTCTCTAAGAAATGATAAAGAGGATCACTTCAAGAAAAGCTAATTAAGACTTAGATGAACTGATTCAGAGGGAGTGAGCAGAACCAGGGGAAAAAGTATAAAATAACAACATTGTAAAGAAAAATAACTTTAAAAGGCTTTAAGAACTCTGATCAGCTCAACAACCAACCATAATTCCAAAAGACCAGTAATGAAACATGCTACCAACCTCCAGCAAAGGAGGTAATAGACTCAAGATGAGACATATTTTGGACACGGCCAATGTGGGAATTTGTTTTGTTTGACTGTGCTTATTTGTTATAAAGGTTTTTTTTTCTTTTCTCCCCTATGCCTAAAGGGGAAGAGGAAGAAAGTAGTAAGAAAAGGAAAATTAGTAAAAGAGGAAGAAAGAAAGAGAAGGAAGGAAGGAAGGCAAGTCACTAAAATGTTTTTAAATAAACTGAAGAAAATGGAAGGCCAAAAGGAAACCCAGACAAGGACAACAGTTTCAAAAGTTACATATGGAATGTATTATATACTTAAAAAGAAAAGCAAGTTATAGACAATAGAGATTCCCAGTTTCGGGTATAGCCTTCTTTTTCTGCTCTTCTTCATGTATGGAGGAAATGGTCCTTTTATTAGATGTTTAAGAATTAAAAAAAATAAAGAATGGGTATTAAAATGTAGAGAAAGAATGTTAAAGGACACCCAATTAAGCGCCTTCATGTACTTACATGAATCACTGTTACAAGATCAGCAAACCTGTCCACTGAGACAGAACAAGAGGAAGGGGGCTTAAATGAGACTAGGCCTAGAGGGAAAAGATCCTAAAAGACAGGGTTGCTAGAACACTGAAACCGGTTGTTCAGGGAGGTTTTGCAATCTCTTTCCCTAGTAATCTTTAAGACCAGGATAAACAACCAGCTGTCTGGGATGACTAAAGTGTAGACCCATCTGGAAGAAGGGGGATAAACCAGTTGCCCTCTGGACGACCCTTCCAGAGAAAGGCTTCCTCCTCAAATTGTAAAACTGTCTCCAACGCAACTTTGTATTCAGGATCCCGAGATTTCCTAAGTGGATTTGGAGTACGAAGCATAATCATATTCCCTAACCCTAGATGAGCTGTAAGTTCTGCACAGTGTCTGGCTATGCCTCCCCCGCCCCACCTCAAAAGCCTATACATACCATAATCACTTTTTCAAAAAAAAATTCTAAACTAATTTGTCTTCAGTGACCGCAGGTGCTATATATCCTGTAGCCTTGGATGTCTGTCTATATCGGTGCCCATTGTTTAAGCTATAAAATTTGAGAAACCCAGGGCTGTCCTTATTTATAAAATACAGATTCCTCCACCAGTCCCAGCAATTCTCCACTGTACAGGGGTCAACCCGGGGATCATTTGCTATATTCTGGGGTCAGACATAAAAAGGCAGGAGGAATGAAAGTGTTGGCTCCCACTCTCTTTCTCCAGCGGGCCTGCCAGAGCCACACAGACAGGAGAAATTCAGATGAAGGCACCCTGGTTAAAAGAACTTTGTTCTGCTGGTGCTTTGTTTAAATCCCAGAGTGGGAGATGCCCCACAATAAAAGCACTTGAACTTTTTTTTTCCCTCAGTCAAAGTCTCCAGCTGAAATATAGTACGTGGGAGTTCTTTCAATAGCAAGCATGTAGGCTTAAAAAAAAAAAGACCACAGATTTGAATACTCTGAAGTTGCCTGTTGTAAATACAACTCCTGAATCAGAACAGAAAGGAAAAAAAAAACTAATGGGGCCACTACTGTCCTTCCCTGCCCAGCAGTTCCTTTTTCTTTAAAAAAAAATCTAATTTTTCAATGAACAAAAACCTATTCTTTCTCCCTCCTCTCTTAAAACAACAAACAACAAAACAAGAATAACAGCAACAAAAACCCCACAACCCTTGTAACACATTGTTATAATCAAACCACACAAATTCCTGCACTGGCCAAGTCCAAAAAATATATGTTGCATTCTGCACCTCTGTTAGGAGGGAGCTAACTTCTCTCCTTGGGCTCCATGAAGGCTGCATTACTCCATATTCCCTTCTGCCCTCAGATTTTTCATCCTGGGCTCCTCCCTGTTGACTTACTGTGGTTCAAACTCTTGCTTATCTATTCTGAGCTGAAGCAATAATAACAAACTCAGCTAAACTGAATTGGTCCTTTGTTTGCCATTATCATAAAAATTTTATGTAGGAACTAATAAAAACATGCTTTACTTGCACATTTGCATGGGTTTGCCCGGGCAATAATATCAGGCAAGTTGCCTCCATAAATCCAGTTATAGACACTTAAGAATAAATATTTTATCTTTTTCAATTTCTTAATTTATTGGCAGGGAGAAGGTGTGAAGGATCCAGGAGAGGAGGAGAGTCACTGGTTTATAAGTCCCTTGGGTCCTGGGAGGCTTCTCTCTACAAGCCTGGAAGGACACTTATAGGAGTTGCTAGTTAATTCTCAAATCTCTTCAGCACCTTGAAAAGGCAACTGCTATCAGACCTCAGCTCCCAGTCAATGGAAAGCTTTTAAAAATAAATAGGTTTGAAAATGAGTTCAGGGTTTTGCTGGATATTTTTTTAAGCAAACAAAAAGATTCAATTAATTTACCAACTGGGACCTTGGAGCAGATTTACAATAGATTTAATTAAAGGAGCTTTAATGGAATCTAAATCTAACAACAAACAGAATCATCAGAGATGCAGCCTTCACTTCAGTGATGTGCTCTGAGTTACACCAAGTTTCATGGTTCTCTCCCCCTGGACAATGACATTCAAGGGGAAAGTACTTTTTAAGTTCTTTCTATGGAAGGAGTCTTTTGAAGTCGTGTCATTTGATTTCAGTAATTGATCAAATCCATCCTCCCTGCCATAGTCATAGATCTAGAATGCTACAAAATCAGGGTGGGGGGGGACGAGGGAAATCATTTTAAAGAAAATCACAAAAATAACTAGAAGGGATATAAAAAGGTTCTCTGTCTGGGGCTGAGCCAAAGAGAAAGGGAAAGGTAAGCCAGGATAAACGAGAAATACTCAGAGGAGCTGGCCAGGAGTTCCATTCCCAGTATCGCCACTACCTGGTTATATAAATAAAAATACCTTGTATTAGGGTCCCCAGTAAGAGCCACCTGGGTGGGGGGGAATTTAGAAAAGGCCATCTTAATTTATTGCTTACAGAGTTGGACTTTCTTCAAGTACTATTATAAACACAGTTCTACTTTATATCAAAGGATTATATTCGCATAGATTGTTAGAGCTAAAATCAATATTAAAAATGTTGTAGTTCAGCTGTGTTTTCCTGATGAGGAAAGAGAGGTCCAAAGTGACTTTTCCAAAGTCACACAAGATGGCATATTGCTATTTCAATAACTCTCTTCCACCTATCTCTATTTCTCATCCAGTATTCTTTTCCTTACAGTACACTTATATAATACCCCCTGGCAAACTTACAGCTCCTTCCTTCTTCATCTCATGTAATTTTTTTTTGAGGCTTTATGCTAGATTGGGTTAAACACACACATATGCACTTTCATGTGCACGTGCAAAAGTCTGGTGTAGAAATACATCAAATTAAACAAGAAAACAAGCAGGAATAAGGGTCTGGGGTAAGAGGGAGGGAGTATTTGGAGGTAAAACAAATTTCCTGATCCAAAAGGGGGTACTAAAAGGAGAAAACAGCTAGACTCTAAGGTATTCTCATCATGTAGGAACAGCCAAACAAATTGTGGCATATGACTGTAATGGAATATCATTGCTGCTTATGAAATGACAAAAGAGACAATTTCAGAACATTCTGGGTAAGTATGAATTGATGCAGAATGAAGTGATAGGAACCAAAAGACCAATTAATATAAGGACAACAATATAAAGGAATTCAATTTTGAAAGACTTAAAAACTCTAATCAATAAAATGACCAACATGTCTCCAGAGGACCTATGAAAAGCTCCTGATAAAGGTGATAAATTCAGGGTGCAGAAAAAAGATGTACATTTTTGGACATGGCCTCTGTGTGGATTCATTTAGCTTACCCATAATTATTTATTTACATTAATTTTTTACATTATTTACATTAATTATTATTTACAAGGCAGTTCTTCCCCCTTTTGTTTTTTTTTTTTATTTGGAGGAAGGGAGGAGAGGAATGGACCTCATAAAAGGTCACTGAAACACTGTAAGGATGTGCAGAACTGAACGGAAGAAAATGCGGTAGGAAGCACAGACAAGCAGGACAGCTTTGAAAGTAACATGTGAAATTTATTATATACTTCTTAAAAAAAAGAAAGTGGTATAAAATGGAAATTCATGGTTTCATACACAACCCTCTTTTAGTGTGCTGTTCTATATACGAGAATGCTTTTTTTTCTTTTTGGTGTTTAAGTTCAGAATAAAAGAATAAAGTTAATTTTTAAAAAATAAAGTAGGTAACCAAGTGAGGACCTAGTTGCCATAGTTAAAAGACTTGTGATTTGACCTTTGAATCTGGGTCTCTAAATACTGCCATCTGTGAACAAGCAGTACAGTATAATATCTCAGTAGGACATAGCTCATTAAGGGTACTCACTTTTATATGTATGTCTCCAGGACCCAACACAGTGCCTGTCACCTAGAAGGAGTTTAATGAATGCCTCTTGGCATTCATTATAAATCAGTTAGATATTGCAATGGATAGAGCACTAGACTTGGAGCCAGAAGGTCCTGAGTTCAAATACAGCCTCAGACACTTACTAGCTGTGTGACCCTGGGCAAGTCACTTAACCTTGATTGCCATAAATACCTAAATAAATGGATGAATAAATAATTGAATAAATGAATGAATGAATACATAAAAAATAAATGCCTGTTGTTTGACTGAACGTGGAGGCAGTAAAGCATGAGTTCAAATCCTATTTACTAGCAGCAGAACCCTGGACAAATCACTTAAACCTCTCCAAACTTCCATTTCCTCATCTGTCAAATAAAGAGGTTGGACTCAATGCCCTACAGGGATCCTCCCAGCTCAAAACCTATGATCTTATAATTTACTGACCCCACCTTGCATCTTTTCTGTTGTATCTGCTACCCAACTTTGATCTTGCTATCATAATTAGGCATGCAGGTCAATGTATTAAAAAACAAAACAAAACATGTTTTCTCATAGAGGGCAGAACCCATATTTGCTCACTCTATTGAACTTAGCAAAGCATCAGGTCCACAGAAATACTTTATTAGACCTTCTGTGGCCTAATACAGAATGCCCTAAGATGCTAAGTCAATATTAAGGTATTTTTTATTTATTATCTATTTCTAGATACATGAAAGCATACTGTCCAGACAGGAAACATACAGGACCAATTTGATCCCTTTTCTAGCTCTTGAGTAAGGAAGGAGAACCTTCCCCCCCACACACACAATGTCAGGTTGACAACTAGGGTTTTTTTACATCTACATTTCCAAAGGCTTTTGCATGATTTTGATCAGATAAGGGAGAAGCTGATTGGGTTGCAAGGTACCAGCAATTAGTATTAGTAATGATTAAAAATAGTAACAACCACAATGAGAGGCAGGTGGAGCAATCTGCACAGGGTGGGAGTAGTTTAGAATCAGCAATAAAAAAAGAAGCCTGGGAGTTCTGAGGGAGGGAAAGGGAAGGAGAGAGTGCTCCAGCATGGAGATGCTCCCCAGAACTTGTCTGCAGGTAGTCAGGGTTAGTTTCAAGGATATTCAATTTATAAATCATGGTAATTATTACTAAGAACTACTAAGGTATTTTCAATTCCAGATTTGGAAAGCAACAGACCAGCATGAATTTCCATAACAAGTCTTTGGATTCAGGCTGAGACAAGAAAGGTCCCTTCAGTCATATCTGATTCATGGGGATGAGACTTTCCAAGAGCCAAGTCCCTCCCCGTGATTTCGGGTCATGGAGGTCATGGGACTTGATCTCAGCCCCAGCCCAGGTGTCTCTCTCCTACTCTCAGCTCAGTGGGAAAAGAGGGTCTCTGTCAATGTTTAAAGCAATTCTTAAGAAATCTCCAAGAAGTGATAAAGCAGTGGGGAGATAATCAGTGGTCCAGTTAAACCTTAGCTGCTAACAGTGCTGCAGGCATTTAGGATTACTGAGGGCAAAATGCCCTCAAATGATGACTGGGTGGATCGAATTTTTATTGCCTTCCCCCCCCCCCCCCCAGAGAATCATCCCCATTTACCTTGAAGGAACTTAATCCTCCCGTTTAGCACCTAAACCTTTAAATAAAATAGAATCATATAATCTTAGAGTATAGAGGGCCCTTAGAGGTCATGGAATCCAACCTCTCTTTTAATGCAAGAATTCTTTTTATGGCTTCCCTAACAGAGGACCTTGCAACCCTCTGCTTGAATGCTTTTGGTGATGGAAACATGCTATTTTGTAAGGCATCTGGTTTTCTTATCAATCAACCAACCAGTGGACATTTTAAATTGCCTCCTCTATGCCAGGCAGTGTGCTAGGAGCTGATGCAACTTTTGGACTACTTTATTTTTATTTGGAAAGTTATTCCTTAAGATTCAGCAGAAATCTGCCAACCTAAATTTAAATGATCTTCAAAACAAAGCCGACATTTAATTTTTCCCCCCAATACATACAGTAGGCATTCGATGAATAATGTTTGAATGAATTAATAACCTCCACCCACTTCGTTCTAGTGCTACTCTCTGTAGCAACACAGTACCATTCCCTTGTCTATGGAATGGACGGAACTTCAAATATCTGAAGACCCTCCGTTGCCCTCTCCCCCTTTATTTTTCTTTGCCCAAGTTAAACAGTCTCTTTACCTGTAATTCTTGCATGCATAAACTCGCCACCATCTTGGTCCCCTTCCCCCTGAAATTAACAACCCTCCTGAAACATGACTCTCAGCAGTGAAAACAACATTCTAGAAGTGGTCTGAATTGTGCAGAATACAGTAGAGTCTGGACACTATAGTGGAGCAGGGACCAAGCATTTCTATAGCCTTGGAAAGGCTATAAATTATGACCTAATCCTTTCCCCTACATGTGAAACTTGTGCCCTCTCTGAGTTACTATCCACTATAGGCTCTGAATCTTCACTCTAACACATCCAACAAGTCCCATGTGCCATGGAGAATAGGAATTTCTGGTACTGAAAATGTGTACATTTCTTTTTTAAGTAATATTAAAAAACTGTCTTCATTACACACTAAGCAACTGCTTACCTTGTCTATCCCTAGTCCAGTTTCTGATCTACATGTTTGTTATCGAGGGCTAAGAATGTGTTTTCCTTTTTTTAAAAAGCATCAGCTGTTGGCACCTATTAAATTTGTGGTCAATTAGAAACCACAGATTTTTTTTACAATACTGCTGTCAAACCAGGTCTCTGTACATAGACAAGGATGTCCATGTATACCTGTTAAATTTAATGTTCATGCTTTCAGCTCTAGATTCCAGCCCATCAAGATTATTTCGAGTCCTGTGTCTGACACCAAATCTACAGTTTATCACTCTGCTCTGTGTCATCTTTAGACTTGGCAAGGATGCCTCCTATGTCAACATCCTGTTTCTGCCACCCCCCCTAAAAAGATGTGCCTACTCCCTCCTCTGAACATTCTCTCATGTTGTTTGTTCTTCTCCAAAACTTAATGTTAGCCCTCCCATTGCTTCTATTCAACCGTAAGTATTGTGGATTCAGAATTTGGCACTTACCATTACCCTCTGTGACCTTGGTAGCATGGGATAGTGGAAAGAACACTGACTTTGGAGTCAGAGGATATGAGTTCAAATAAATACTGCCTCCATCACTTGCTAGATGCATGACCTTGAGCAACTCATTTAACTTCTGAAGAGCCTCAGACTCCACATTGGTAAAGTAAAGGCAGGAAGGTGGACCAGGTGATCTCTAAGGTCCCTTCCAACTATGAATCTTTGTATGGGCTTACGATCCTAAGTCACTTTAGCCTCTTCAGTTCTCTCATCTGTAAAATGAGAGGCTAGATGATCTTCAAGGTCCTTCTCAGTTTTAAATCTATGATCCTTTGATGCTTAAAGACTCATACTTTATTCTTTATCTATCCTCATAGCACTGAGAGGAGTGCCCAGAGTAGATGGTCAATAAATATTTGTTGAATAAGCCAAATTCAACCACACGAATCAAGAAATGTTAAGCAAGGCAAAAGAGGAAGAACTCTGTGTGGCCAGGAAGTATCCATCAAGTTGGCCTACAAACTGCAGAGTATTTCTTGTACTTTCCTTCCTTCCCCATCCCTCTTTTCAATCTAGACCCATGCTTGACTGTCGGTCTTTGGGAGCTCACCAGGCTGCCTTGGGATGGGAGTTTCGTGCCTGAAGTCAATCCAGGAGCTCTACTTTGCAACTGGGTTAGTTCCTCAGAAGCAAGTTAGTTCTGCCCACCTTCCCACATCCTTTCCCCGAACCTTTTGAATATTCTTATTGTTCTGATCTACTTTGGGGAGGAGAGAAGCAAGGAGAGCAGGAAATGGTTCTTGACCAAACCAAGTGGGTTAGCAATCTCCTTCTGAGCTATCTCCACAATAGAAACCAGACTATATTTTGGGAAGAGATCCCTGTTGTCGTTGCTGCTGCTGCCACCGAGTTGTGTCTGACTCTTCTGTCTGAACCATTTAGGATTTTCTTGACAGAAATACTGGGGTGCTTTTCCATTTCCTTCTCCAGCTCATTTTACAGACAAGGAAACTGAGGCAAACAGGGTTAAATGACTTGCCCAGGGTCACACAGCTAGAAAGTGTCTGAGGACAGATAGGGAAGATGAGTCTTCCTGACTTGAGGCTCAATACTCTATCCATCATGCCACCTAGCTGCCCAAAGCTGGGCTAGCTTTAATCCTATTCTATGGCCTTGCCACCCCCAACCCACAACTAACCTCTGCTGAAACCCATACTCTACAATATAATTGCACCAATGACTGGGGTGAGTCTAGAAGCTACGGAATCCAATTAGGATTCACAGAGGTCAAAGGGGCAGACTCCAGCCTTAAAGGCCCAGGCACCATAAGTCATACCACCCACACTCAGAACCTCAGAGCCTCACGAAGTGGGGGACTATAAAGTAATCAGGCTGATTTTAAAGCAATGTAAAGTCATACATCAAGATGAGTCTCAAGTCTTTTGCCTAGAGAGGCTAGAAGATACCAATGTTCAAAACATTTTCTGGAATTCTCCTTTTAAAACCAGTTTGAGGCAGACAGGAAAACCAGACCCATTACTTTCTAGCCCCACCTTCTCTTTTGTTTCCATTTTTCTTTTGACCAAAAATGGTATAACCCTGCTTAATCATTCACTTTCTTCATCAGACCTGTTTCCAAATGACTTTGGGCTGCTTCCAAGAATCAAAGAATGAATACTGACCACCACAGAAGACATTCCAAAGAATGAAAGAATGTGCTGCAGGCATAGACAGCAATTCCATCACTGAAGCTCTAAAACTGCCTTTAGCCATGAAAGCACCAGGTAAATAGGCCTAGAGATCCGCTCAAGTTAGTCCAAAGAGGGCCACATTCATTCTGATTCTTAGAATGCCGCAGCTTCCTTCAAGACTCAGCTTGGTTCTACCTCCTACAGGAAGTCTTTCCTGATCTATTAGCCTATCCCAAGCTGTTAGCTTCTCACTGCTGAAGTTTGCTATGTAATTTGCTTACCCCTTGGTAGAATGTTAGCTACTTGAGGGCAGCCAAGCATAATACCTTGCACCACAACAGATACATAATAAATGTCTGCTGCTTTGGATTGATTTTTGTATAAGTTCTACTATTTTTGTTTTTAAAAGTAGTTATATCACTTTGCTTTCACATGTCCACACCCAAATCCAGTTCTGTTCTATTGCATTTTTTGTGAATTCAACATCTATTTGCAGCTTGAGAATCTCTTCTTTCTGTGGAGGAACTAACCCGCTCTCTTGCAGAACTAGAATAGATAGCCTGAAGTTTTACAACATGAAGATGAGTATGTAATTAAGGTTATACTGCAGACAACACTTCCCATAAGGAAATCTGAACCAAGCAAAATCAAGTTGTAATGAACCTAATAGAATCATACCAAAGGCTGTAGGTACAACAATGAACTTATATTGTTTCCAGAAGCAGTGTTTTCTATTGATAGGACCTGTCTGGTCTCTTTACTTGAAATAACACAGCTTCATTTAAGAGATTGCAGGTCATCTTGGAAGAAAATTCTCTCTCTCACACACACACATACACACACACCAACATTTCCGGAAGTGAGAGTGTCTTTATTTTCATAGACATCTAGGTTCCCAATAGGAACAGAGACAGAAAAATGAAATGAAGAGCTGAAGAAGACTAAAAGAGTATTTGTCACTCACTATCCATCATCTTAGTCAATTCATTTTTTTGTCTATTAGTGTTAGGAAAGAAATCTTCGGTGCTTGCTTTTACCAGCGAGGTCAGTAGTGCCTTGATTTTAACCCTTATACTTACAGAAGCAGCCTGACCTACTAAATAAAGGATGAGCCTTGGCATCAGGAAGACCAGGATTAAAGTCCATTGGTCAATCAATAATTTCTTAATCACCTATTTATGTGCCAAGTGCTGGAGGTACAAATAACATCAAATGAAACAATCTGTACACACATGGAGCTTATAAGTGTATAAAATATAAACAGAAAATAAATGTACACAAACACCAAATAGTTAAAATCAAGGCAGTTTGGGAAAGAGAACATTAGATAGCAAGTTAATTGCCCCCCAGGAAATTCTCTATCACTATAAATTAAAATAATGCTAATCTATATCTATATTGGTAAAATTAGAAAGAAAAGCATCAATAGTAAATAACAAAAAATATGTCTATAATCAGTGCTTAGAACTATACCTGGTACACAGTAGGTGCTTAATAAATATGCCTTCTGGATATCAAGCACAGTGCCAATAAATTATTGAGTGACATCTAATCCAATCCTCTCAATTTACTGATGAGAAAACGGAGGCCAGGAAGATAACCTGCCCAAACTCAAAGAGGTAGTGTGAGAATGTCAAAGGTGAGATTTGAAGCCAGGAACCAGCGCTCTTCCTAGATTTTCAAATAACATTTTCATTAAATTGCATGCATTCGAACTATAAGCAACTAAGCCAAATGTTTGCAAATGACTTGAACGTTTCTCCCAGAAAGAAATGAATGCTTCAATTATAGGTAGGAATAGGAAGGAAGGGAGTCATGAGGTCCAAATGTAGCTGATCCATTAATTCGGATGTAAGGTACACCATACTTTGTGGGCCTTGGGGTTTTTTTGACAGACAGTTCCAGTTATAAACACAGTGACTCCTTTAAGATCCCCATCCCTCATTCTCTGAGAGTAGAGCTCTGTGTATGTGTGTGTGTGAGGGGGTGGGGGCGGGGGGATTGTATATCTACCAGCAGAACCAATGACTGACCTTAGCAAGGTTTGATAACCAGCTCCATTGTGAAACCACTGGAGTCTTTTTAGCCAGGGCTACAACAAAAGCAACTTCACTTATCATAAAATAAATAGTCATGATCCAGGGAGAGAGGCATTTTCTGGTGTTAAAAATATATGCATTTAACAAAGGCACCACTTCTTTCATGCCCTGCATCCTATGCCCTTTTCTCCCACTCCTTTTTCCGTATCATCAGTCTTCCCAATGCCTATTGTCCTGCTCTGAGAGTCCAAGGGCTATGGCAGAAGGAATAGGGACTGGGCTTCAAAAGACCTGGGGTCCACTCCCGGCTCTGTTTGTGTGATGGTGAACAAGTCATTTTCTCTCTGGACTTAAGTATCTTTATCTGTAACAGAGAGATTTGAATTAGATCTCAAAGATCCCCTCCAGCTTGAACATCCTTAGGTGGCTGCCTACCTTGCCTACCTTGCCTACCTCTAGACCTAACTTGGCATAAAAGTTTTAAATGTGTTTAGAAATATGCCTCAACTTATTATAAAATACTTGATGGTAAGAGCACCTCACCTCTATTCATCCCCTCCTCCCACTTCTTTGAGAGAGAGTTATAGCTGTATTCAATAAGCTTTCCTACCCATATCAAACCAAGCACAACCTGAAGGGACAAATCCTTCCAAATCTAAGAAGCCACTGCCCTCTATTATCCTAGATTTCTCTACATTCTCAAGTAATAATAGTCAAGTAAGAGACAGATGGTATAAAAGGTGAAACACAGCTTGTTGCTACCCAAAGCAGACAGAGGCCTAATCTTACCCATGTTCATGGCTAACCACACCACACTGACCTCTTGAAAAACACCAAGTGGTACCCCAAGTCGCAAAGGCAGGCCATCAATTGGATTCCTTCTCATCTCAAACTTTATCGATGTATCGAAGAGATTTATATAAGAGAAACATAGTCTGAGACAAACAATTTAAAGATCAAAAGAGTGGATGAGCAGGAGTGTCAGTGTCTTATTTACCAGTGAAGAATGGAATAGATACCAATTTCTCAGAGGTAGTTTACCATCATTTCTACCTTGAAAAGATAAAAGACAGAGGGAAAAGAACAATCCTGTGTGTATGTGTGTGTGTGTGTGCGTGTGTGCAAGCGTGTGTGTTTATGTAATAGAACTTAAGAGTTGGAAAGGACCTCAGCAGCCATGGAGTCCTGCCCATATGAATGAATGAATCCCTATTATACATATATGAAATTAAATCCAAATGAATCCCTATTATATATATATATATATATATATATATATATATATATATATATATATATATATATATATATATATATATATGGACTGGGCTTATTATTTCATTGATCTAGTATAGGGAAATCCCGGGTGAAGAAACTCCCTTTGCAAATTTAGGTTGGGAATGACTGAACAAGTCGTAGTGTATGATCACGATGGAATACTACTATAAGAAATGATGAGCTCATTGACTTTAGAAAAGCATGGATAGACTTGCATGAAATAACAAAGAGCAGAACGAGCAGAACCAAGAGAACACTGTATACGGTAGTAACAGCAATACTGTTTCAAGAACAACTTTGAACGAATAAATCATTTTGACTATTATAAATACCAAAACTACAAAGGACCTACGAAGGATGGCACTGTCTGCATCCAGAGAAAGAACTGATAAATAGAAGTATGTATAGAATGGTTTTACACCTATACATATTTGCATCAAAAGGTAGCTATCTCCAGGGTGGGAGGGGGGGGAGAAAAAAAGGAAAAAAAGAAAGTTACATGATAATTTTATTATATATTTAAAAGAAACAGAAAGTTATACGTAATAGTTTTGCAATTTCATTTACAATCATCTTTTCTTCTATTCTACTATGTTATGGAAATGCTTGTTTTATTTCATAAGTTCAGAATAAAATAAATAAAATTTTTAAAAATTCAGGTTGGCACATTCTCTGCAACTTATGTCTCAGAGTTGCCTTAGAACATAAGTGACTTGCCTAGAGTCCCATAGCCAATATGTGTCTGAGGCAGGACTTGAACCCAAGTCTCCCTCACTCTGAGGCTGCTTCACACACACACGTGTGTATACATATGAATGTTTATGTGTTGAGGGGCAATATGGTATGTATACATATGTTTGTTCATATATTGAGGGGCAGCATGGTAAAGACAGAAAGTCTGAGAGATAGAGATATATTTATAGCTATATGAACATAAATATTATAGATATAGATAAATATAGGTATAAACATACGTAAATAAATAATATGGGTAAACAATGTAATTGATTGCATAAACAAATTAATTAATATAATATATATTATATATAATAGATAACATAAATAAATAATATAGACAAATATAGGTGCAAAAATAGCTATAGCTACATTGATATCGATATATATCAGGCAGCAGAAAGAATTCTACTGAAGTTGGGTTAAAGGGCCTTCTGTTTTTGTTTTGTTTTTGTTTTTGGCAGGGCAATTGGGATTAAGTGACTTGCTCAAGGTCACACAGCTAGCACACGTATCAAGTGTCTAAGGCCAGATTTTTGAACTCAGGTGCCCCTAAAGGGCCTTCTGAATGGCATATGTTCAAAAGCAAATACATTCTCTGGGCTGTGTGGCTACCATACAGATGTGCCTCTGGTTTATTGCTATGAGGTCAACCACTTATATACATATGTAAATCACTAGCATAAAAAGAGAGATTGTTAACACTATACACGTCTAGAATATTTCCCTGCTCCTTACAGGAACGGGAACTGGTCCAGAATAGGTGGAGGTATGCGTCTTCATTTATACAGATAATGTTGCTCATTGCTAACCTTATCAATAGCAGTCTTTCATGTGGGTTGACAAAAAAGAAAAGCAATGCTATTAAGAATACTGAAAACCATTCTGTTCCTGTCACTGTGAGTGGGAAACAAGGTCTCCTGACTCTATTCTGTCTTGGGCAATTCAAAGGATACCTGTAAGAGTTTAGAGGACTAAAGCTAGATAGTTGTTCTCTGATGCATAGAGCAAGAACAGTCTGAGTAGCACAAAATCATAGTGGGAGCATACCCAAGGCCTTCCGGTCCAAAGCTCTCAATTTACAAATGAAGAAACAAGTTTCAGGTTAAATGACATTCTATCTGTCATATTGAGACAAACACAGTGCCCACCATCTAGCTGAGTCCAGGCTCCTTGTCAACCTCAGAGACTCCAGAAAGCCACAGTCCGCCCTAAAAGCAGCTTGTGCTCGTGAAAAGAAGCAATAGGTTGTCAACTATTGGAAAAGCATCATAGTATAGCAGAAAGAGGACACTTGCTGGCGATGAAACTGGAGCAAGTGACCTAACCTCTCCCAAACTCAGCTTCCTTACCTATAAAATGACAGTGATAATATTTATGCTAGCTGCTTCATGGGGTTATTGGAAAGCAGCTGCTTTGTAAACATCACAAGTACAATAAAAACGCCTCACCAGCCACCTTGTCCCTAGACCAGAGATTGTGCCATGGAGGACCTCACCATTTCAGCTCAGAACTCTCACCCTGGGACCCGGCTGGCCCAATTGGTGAGTAGCTCACATAGCTAGCCTCCCCAGAACCACCCTGATGCCCTCGCCCCTTTATGGTACTGGAATCATAATTAAGTCAGTGTTGCCACTGCTCCTAGAAAGGGTGTGTCAATCTATTCACCTATGGCTCCACTGACCACCCTTGTAACTTTTCAAACCAAATACCCTTTGCTGGCTACCACTCTCGTACAGCATTTATATAGCACTTTATGGTTCACAAAGCATTTTACAAATACCTCATTTTACCCTCACAACAGCCCTGAGAGGCAGGTCCTATCTTGTCTTCATCTTACAAATAAGGTAATTAAGGCACAGAGCGTGATTTACCAGGGTCGCAGATGTAGTAACTATAACTATTTGTTTTCATATTTGCATTCCCAACCCTTAGCACAGTGCTTGGTATATAATAAGCATTTAATAAATGCTTTTTCATTCATTCATTTAGTGGATAGAGCACTGGGCTTGGAATCAGGAAGACTCATCTCCTTGAGTTCAAACACAGCTTCAGACCTGGACTAGCTAGCTGTACGACCCTGGGCGAGTCACTTAACCCTGTTTGCCTCAGTTCCTCATCTATAAAATGAGCTGGAGAAGGAAATGGTAAACCACTCCTGTATCTTTGCCAAGAAAACCCCCAGATGGGGTCACATAGAGTCAGACCCAACTCAACAAGAACAACAACACTGTAGGGTCATATAGAGGACTTAGCCAGTGCATAGCTTGCCATTGGCCAGATTTGTGGGTTTATTCTCTGCATTTATGTAACTGGTTAATTTGTGGCTAGGGCTGTGCAGAGAGATCCAAGAAATGATGGTATCCTGGGCTCAGCTCTAGGGTACACCTACCACTCTTCCCTATCTTAGGGAACCACCTATAAAGGAGAATTAACCCAATACTATCCCACTATCACCACACAAATAATTTTAGAAGCAAAACTCTCTATCATTGGCAGCATAAGAATTAGGAACAGTGGAAATGACCCTGGGTTGTAGGAAGCTATTACCAGCAGGATCTGATGCTGAGAAGTCATCAAAAAAAAAAAAAAGAATGGTTGGAGTGACAGAAAAGCCAGCAGGTGATGATATTTTTTGTGGCCGTAGAAACATGAAAAAACATGAAGGCATAGGAGAACTGTGGTCTACCATCATGGAGAAAATTTCCATACCAGTGAAATCATAGACCCTTTTAAGTATTGAATTATAGATCCCAAGAGCAAACAAGCACGTGAAACATGGACAAGTTCAACTATAAAGTAATGAAATTAATGTGTGCGTCACTTATGAAAATAGAGTACCACTTATCACAAACCTGACTATTCTTCATTTTGTTTCCCACACCTTTCAGTGGGTTCTAGTATAGTGGTGGTCATTGCTGGCTGGCAGAGGAGAAACAGAATTAAAAGTCTGCATGAACTGGGCCAGAAGATTTATGGGTTTTTTTCCCATTTTCTAATGACTTTCTAACTAAGCAACAGGATTAATTGTGCTAGAACTCTGGAAATTATGGGCCTACATTACAATGGAGAAATGGGAGCTCTCACACAAGTATCATAAACTCTTTTTAACCCACAGCTCCTACAACTGGGTAAGTGGGGGGAAAAGGAATATGAGGACAAGATACATATTGTACACACTAGTCAACGAGGTATCATGATGGGAAAAATAATGATTCCAGCATCATGAAAGCAAACACGCAGTCATCTTCAATAAAACACACTCGAGTCATTATTTTTTTAAAAAATTACAATTGCAATGGAATTCAGCTTCCCCTATTGATTGTATTAGGAGTTAAGTTTATGACTAGACTAAAAGCTCAAAATGTCAGATAAAATTAGCCAATTAGTGTATGCGTGGGTCAATGAGTGCATACATATACACATGACAGAACACTTCAGTGTATGTATTGAGGTCATCTGGGGCCTTATGACTTTAGGTCTAATTATGAGTAACTTTCTGTAAATAAGCCATTAGTCTCTCCCAAAGTTCAACAGTGAGTCCACCAGATTTGAATGCCTGTGCAGTACAGAGGCTCAGTGGGGAAGGGGGGAGGGAAACAAGAGCAGTACTGGAATGGATGTGGTGCTTACAGCCCACCCCTGATCACACAGATCTTATAAAAGAGAATAGACAAAAAGGGAAAGTCCAGTCAGATAATCTGACCTGTTGGTGACTTTTCCACTAATCATAGAACCCCAAAACTCAAACAAACCTCAGAGATTATCTAAATCTACCTTATCCAGGGAGAAAACTCATTTGACAATAAATAATAATAATAATAACAATAATAATAATAATGGCTTTTATGTAGTTTTTAAGGTTTACAAAACTCTTTACCTTTATTTTCTCATTTGATCCTCATATTAACTCGGTAAAGTAAGTGTATCATTGTCCCCATTTTATAAAAGGTACAGAATGATTAATTGACTTGCCCTGGGTCACACAGCTAGAAAAATGCCTGAGATAAGATTCGAATTCAAGTCTTCTTGATTCCCGGTCCCATGCTCAATCCACTGCACCATTTTCAACTAACTTTGCTTGGTCCGCCAATCCAACTGAACAAACTTTGAACAATTATTAAGTACTGTGTAAGGTATTCTACTACAGCCTTACATGCAAGAAATTCTACTAAAGTCCTCCTTCAAGGTACCATGGTAGTATGAAAGTGATCTTAAGGGGGCAGCTAGGTGGCACAGTGAATAGAGCACTGGCCCTGGAGTTGGGAGGACTTCAGTTCAAATCCGGCCTCAAACACTTGACACAATTACTAGCTGCGTGGCCTTGGGCAAGTCACTTAACCCCAAGTGCCCTGCCTTCCCCCATCCAAAAAAAAAAGTGATCTTAAGTTCTCAAGAAATCTACCTGTATAGAACAAAGGAACAACCCACAAGGGTCACGATGGTCTATCGCAGAGAACAGCCACTATCCACAGCAGCTGAGAGCCCGATGACCCATAGAAGTGAACCCACAGATCTGGAAGTGGTGAAGTAAATACGTGCAAAGTTTTGGAACGTCAGTGGTAGAGACTTGATGAGCACAGATCACAAGCTGGCACGGACAAAAAAGAAACCATCACCTAGTGGCTGGCCTTCTGATGATGACTTCTTCCATATCTGGCAAAGCCAGTCTTGAGAGCAGCATATGAGAATCTGTTCTGTGGCTTAGTCTACACTCGAAGTCTTTCCAGATCAGAGAATCTTGACGGAGCTTTCTAGCGCCTCATCTATAGCAAATTACTGGAAAATTCTATAACTGTAGCAATAATCTAATCATTGCTTTAAGGATGAATTTCCCTGGATAGACTGAAACATGCAAACAGAATCAGAGAATCTCAGGGTTAGAGAAGACAATGAGGGGTTGGACTCAATGATCGCTTAAGGTCCCTTTCAGAGTTCTGCTGGAAAACGCTTAACAACCAGCTTACTGGAAAAGAAATTGTTCTCAGAACACACTTTTAAGTTTAATATGCATTATTAATATTTTCTCTGTCACTTTAAGTTTAGACAATCAGCCAAACAACAAATCAAGCCCTGATTTGTAGCATTTGTCCATTTCCAAGGCATAAGTGCTCATTTTGAAGATTTAACAATTAGCTCTCTTGAGCTGCTTACAAGCTGGCTCCAGGACACCCCAATGATCCTATGACTTCAGTCCATTAGCAATGGGAAGTCAGAAAAGGTTTTTCAGCAGAGGAGGGACACATCTCAACTTATGCTTCAGGAAGAACTACTTTCTGCTGTAACTTTACTGAAAAGGCTGTCTAATCCTAGTAATATTATTTACATGCAATGCTGTCATTGTACAGTTGTTTTCAGTCATGTCTGACTTTGTGACCCCATTTGGGGTTTTCTTGGCAAAGATACTGGAGTGGTTTGTCATTTTCCTCTCCAGATCATTTTACAGAAGAGGAAACTGAGGCAGAGTTAAGTGACTTGCCCAGGGTCACACAACTAGTGAGTATCTGAGGCCAGAAGTGAACTCAGGTCTTCCTGACTCTAGATTTGGTACTGTATCCACTGCACCTAGCTGCCCTTCACCTGCAACAGTGTGTCGCTAGTTATATGAAAGAAAACTCTTGTCCCATGAGCTGACCTGATGAATTTGTGTATTTTGTTGAATGCAAGAAAGTGCTGATATTCCTTAACAATTTGTGCAAAAGATTCTGGGAAAGAGGGGGGAGGGAAGGGGAAAAAGGAAGGGAAGGCTGACCGGTGTAAATTAATTGTAAAGTTCTAAGTCTGAAAACATGTTCATGCTTTCAGGAATGTAAAACAACTCTGATTACAAATGAACACAAACACTACCTTGGAGAACTTGGGGCTAAATTGTTAACACATGCTTGGAATTGGGGGGGGGGGTGAAGGGGAGGATAATAGCAGTAGACCAAAAAGTAGGAATAACAGTGTAATAGTGTAATGTAGAAGAAAATCCCTAGGCTTCATCTTATCTTCCCATAAAATGGCTTATTTATGTATTATAAACATATTCCTGATATTTTAAGATTAAGTCTACATAGGAGGGAGGAGCTATGTTTTCACTGAAAATGGAAGAGTCAGCTAAGTTAAGACAGCCAACACAACTACCATACACTAGGGAAATACCTCTTTACCTAGGGTCCCTGTGTCCAAGCTTGCTGTCTGGTTAGATAAGGGAGAGGATTGACAACAATTGGGTTAAACTATATGATGGGAAAGTTTTCTAAAGGGTAACTGATAGCTACGAAGCATCGGGAATTTCCTCAGTCGTGAGCTTGTAGGCCTACAGCCAGGAGGAGCCTCAGAGGCCATTGAGCCCAGCCCCCTAGAGTTACAGATGAGAAGTCTGAAGTCCAGATAGGAAAAGCAACACAGGTGGGAAGCATCAAAGGTAGAATTTGAAAGGGGGATGGGAGGGGAGTGGGGTGACAGATGGGAGGGCTGACTTGGGAATGGGGCAACCAGAATATATGCCATCTTGGAATGGGGGGAAGGTAGAAATGGGGAAAAAATTTGTAATTCAAACTTTTGTGAAAATCAATGCTGAAAACTAAATATATTAAATAAATTTTAAAAATAACAAAAAAAATTAAAAATTTAAAAAAAAAAAGTTAGAATTTGAACTCTAGAACTATCTCTGAGATCCACTCCCTTCCATTTTGAAAACTTGGAACTTCTGGATCAAATTCTCTGTTTCTGATAGAGTTCTGCACATTTCTTCTTT
Source organism: Trichosurus vulpecula (assembly GCF_011100635.1). NCBI lineage: Eukaryota > Metazoa > Chordata > Mammalia > Diprotodontia > Phalangeridae > Trichosurus > Trichosurus vulpecula. Next base: position 135,173,464 of record NC_050576.1, read on the forward strand.
GTGATACCCTTGTGCCTATCTACTCTTTCAATGAATGAGTGAATGGATGAGAAGGCATTTACTGCTTCATTTTTTTTATGTCCAAACAAAAACATTTCCTTGCCCTTGAAAAAGTTTCATTTTTCTGAAAGCATTACGAAAGAGCAGCTGGCCTTCATATGTTACTTGCAACAATATTAGACTGTAAGCTTCTGGCTAACCCAGACTGTGCTGTGTCTTATCCCCAGTGTCTGCACATGATAGACACTTGGTAAATGTTTATCAGATTGAATGGAACAGCATATGTACAATGTAAGTTCGAGGAGCCGTCATTCATAAGACAAGATTAATAAGACAAATGACATTCATGTCTTACTTCAAATGACTTTGTGCCCCACTCCCTCCACACTAATCCCCTAATTCTTATTGCCAAACTAATGTACTGAACTGGGATTTCAAGACTGTGGTCTGGAAATACTGAAGACATACAGTTTTATGCAGTTAATGAAGGTTCCAAATATAACGTTTATGACAAACAGAACATGCCATAAGTATAGACAACAATTATTATCACTGAATCTCAGAATAGAAAGGTACTTCAGAGGCCATCTAGTCCAACATATATCAAATGAACCTTCCCCTTACAATATACCCAACCAGAGGTCAGCTAGTCTTTAAGAACCCCAGTGAATATGCCCTGCCACCCTCCACCCCCACCCCAATGCTGCTCATTCAACTTCTGCAGGGCTCCTACCATTGGGAATTTTTTCTTACATTAAGCTTAAATTTGCTCCTTTTACCCATTACTCCTTGTTCGGCCCTTAGAGACAAAGCAAAAGAAGCTTAATCCATTTGAAAGCAGCCATCATATGCCCTTGGGGTCTTTTCTTTTCCTTGATAAACATTCCCAGTTCCTTAAAAGGATCTGCATGATGTTGAGGAGCTTTATTACCTTCCCGTGGACATAAAGCTTTTTGCTATGGGGACTTCAGCAGACATTTCATGAATATTTACTGTAATTACTATGTAGTACTTACCCCAAACTTTTCCTTCTTTCATCTTCTGCTGAGTATATAGCTGTGTTGGTAGTTAACATGGGCATGAAAATGAAGACAGGGGATATTTGCCAATTTTGATAAGTGAATTTTCAAAACTCTCCTCCTTCCTTACCAAACCTTTTTCCTAGAGCTGCTAAGGACACGATGAATGGGTTCCTATTTCAACTCCTTTAATTTCCTGGCCTACCTATTCATAGTGATGCAAACGTGTTCAAGGCTGGTAGCCAAGGGAAGAGGACAGGAAAGATTTACTAAATAGATTATCTAGACTTGAAATTATCAGAAGTTGAGCATGTAATAAAAACAAAAACAAATTTAAAAAAACCAAGGAAGCATGTTTATAATACCATCTATAATGTGGGAGTGAGTATTTCCATGTTGGAAGTCAGATAAAATCCAGGCCTCGATAAGCATACTATTAAAGAATAAGCTGCTGCTAGGGCGTGTATCTTGAAAGAGTTATTGACCAACGTTAAAAAGCAGCAGTGTTAACTACAGTACTGAATTATGTGACGGAGCCTTCTGCACAGGTGCTGACTCTGAAACTTAAACAGGGCAGATGAGATTTCTCTAACAGCGCAAAAGGAGAACAGTTCCAAGGAGAGATGGGTAACTTGGAAGAGGAACCAGTACAGCTAGTAAGTGTCTGAGATGAGAGTAATGATAAGAGAGGGAGTAGGAGAGGAAAACCCAATTTTCAATGATCAGAGAAGTTTACACTCACCAGGCTTTCCAAGGGAACAGGTGGTATGAGTTATAATATTCCAATTTTATAGGTGAAGAAAATGTTCCCAGTCACAAAGGGAGTAAATATGGTACAGTGGGAAGAATGCTATAGAAGTCTTTGTTTCAAATCTCATCTCTGACTCTTAATAGGTCATTTCATTTTTCTGGGCTTAAGTTTTATCTATAAAATATGGGTGTGGTACTAGGTGCCTGTAAGGTCCGATGAGCTGACCTTTGCCTCTTTTTGTATCCTCAGCACAGTTATCTGGCACATAGTAGGCGCTTAATAAATGTTTATTGACTATCAATTGAGAATGGGCCTCCCCATTTTTACCCAATGGTATCACTTTACAGTCTCCACACTAACTCTAAATTTAATGTTGTTTCAAGGTCCCCCCAAAATGTTCTCTGAATGTCAGTCCAAAATGCTACTTGGGAATGTTTTGCTGTTCTTCAGTCATGTCCACTCTTCATGACCCCATTTGGGTTGGTTTTTTTTTTTTTTGACAAAGACACTGGAGTGGTTTGCTATTTCCTTCTCCAGCTCATTTTACAGATGAGGAAACTGAGGCAAACAGAGTTAAGTGACTTGTGCAGGGTCATACAGCTAGTAAGTGTCTGAGGCCAGGTTTGAACTCAGGAAGATGAGTCTTCTGACTCCGGGCCTGGCACTGTATTTACTGTACCACCTAGGTGCCCCACGAACATGTACACATACCAAATAATAAGCCTCCCCAGTGAGTGTCAGATTTTAGGTTTTTGTTTACAAATTAGCAGATGCTCTAAAACAATGACAGGATCAATAATCCACCACTTATGCTGGGGGAGGGACCTTACCGTTTATCTTTTGTTCTTGCCTCCCTCCTTGTTTTCACAGCTTACAGGGGGCCTCGGAATAGCTAGATGGCACGGTGAATCGAGTGCCTGGACTGGAGTTAGGAAAGCCTGAGTCCAAATCCAGCCTCAGACACTTACTGGTGACCCTGGGCAAGTCACTTAATCCTGTCTGCCTCAGTTTCCTCATTTGTCAAATGGGCATAATAATATCACCTACTTCTCAGGGTTGTTGTGAGCATCAAATTAAATGATATCTATAAAAGCATTGAATGCAGCGCTTGGCACATAGTAAGTGCTACCTAAATTTATATCTCATTATAAATATTATTGTTATTACTGTTCACTAACTAAGCTGATTATTTCTCTGCTCTGCCACTCTTCAGTTCTAATGGGCTCCTAAAAGCAGTTGTTGCTTCCAAAGCACCAGCTCCAAAAAACCCTAAGACTAGAACTTTAGTGGGAGTTTGTGATCATTAACTAAGAAAGGTGGTTAATCCCTCCTAGGATCACAGGATCATAGCTGTAGAAGTACTTCAGAGACCATCTGGTCCAACATGCCACGTCATCAAGGGAAGCCACAGAGGTTAAGAAATTTTCCAAAGGTTCCAGAAGTGGTGCCAGGGGTAGCATCTGAGCCCCTGTCCTCTAGATCCAGAACCAGGACTCTTCCCACTGCACCAGGCTGCCTGTTATCTAACTCTTTTACGTAAGAGAGACCTCCAGACACTTGAAGACGTACAGTATGATGAAGCGGGCTTTGAGTGCTTTCAATTCTTTCTTAAAGCGGGGGAAAAAAACCCAACTCAATGTCTTCAGCAAAAACTCTTCCCACACCATGAGCTCAGTTGTCCTGTGTGGTTGGCTGGTGAGGGACCTTTCTGATCACAAACAAAGCAAAGAGCTGTAAAGAATTCTTCTTTCAACTAAATCTGAGGATCCCCTATGGTCTGGCTCACAGATGCCTGTTTTAAGAATGAAAGTTTCATTGCTCTTTTTTACTTCAAGGAGGTTCCTCTGCTTGGTCCCTTGTTTCTACTGAGAAAAATGTCTATATTGGCACTCCAGAATGAAGACGAAATAGAACAAGCTAAAAATGAACTAAATGCCTGGAAATGTATGCCACCTGATAGCCAAATAGGAGGGGAGGGAAGGAGGGAGTAGGCATTTATATAGCACCCTACTATAGGGCAGGCACTACATCTAAGTGCTTTTTGCAAATATTATCTCATTTGATCCCTGCAAAGTAGGTGCTATTATCATCTCCATGATGCAGATGAGGAAACTGAGGCTGAGAGATTAAATGAATTGCCCAGGAACACACAGCTAGCATGTGTCTGAGGTAGGATTTGAACTCAGGTCTTCCTACCATCAAATCCAGTACTGTACCACATGGTTGACCCACAAGACAGAATTCCCCATGTGACTCAAACCTTCCCTTCCCCCCAACCCCAAGTAAAAACTCTTGGGCTTTATTCGATGAGACAATATCCTCAAAACAGCTTGCTAAAGTACTTGTATTTATAAAAAACTAGGAAGAAGGTAGGTACCCATCATTCAGGGCATTTAAGAATGAAAGTTTCATTGCTCTTTTTCTACTTCAAGGAGGTTCCTCTGCTTGGTCCCTTGTTTCTACTGAGAAAAATGTCTATATTGGCACTCCAGAATGAAGACGAAATAGAACAAGCTAAAAATGAACTAAATGCCTGGAAATGTATGCCACCTGATAGCCAAATAGGAGGGGAGGGGAGTACTCAGATTACAGTACATAAACACTATAGAACAGGAACTGGCAAACTAAGGCCAAATCTGGCATGCCACCTGCCTTTTGCACAGCTTTGCAAGCTAAGAATGGTTTTTACATAAAAACTTATAAAAGGGTCAGTTATGACTTGCCAACCTCTGCTATAGGATATCACAATGCAAAAAAATTATAAATATGAAAAGATATTCAATCAATGAACAAGTATTTATTAAGCACCTACTATGTGCCAGGCACTGTGCTGGGCACCGGAGATACAAATACAATTAATGAAATGATCTGTACTCTCAAAAAGCCTACAAAGCTTACATTCTCAAATATATGTGCATGTATGTATGTATATATGTATCCTCCACACATAGGCACATATACATATATACACATACCTATATAAGCATACATACACATATGTGAGTACAAATGTATATATATACATACACGTGCATATTTACACACATGTGCATATAGAATAAATATAAAAAGGATAAATGTGAATAACTGCAAAGGAGTTAAATATAGGGTAATTTGAGAGCGAGGATGCCAGTAGTTCAAGGAATTGGGAAAGGCTCCTGTAAGATGTGGTGCTTGAGCTGAGTCGTGAGAGAAGAACAAGGAAAGTGAGAAGGGGGTGAATTCCTGGCAAGAGGGCAGCCTGTGCCAAGGCATGGATTCAGGAGATGTCAAGTCATGAGTGAGGAACAATGAGAAGGTGGATTCAACTAGACTGGAGAGTCCAGGAGAAGGGGCAGTGTGCAAGGAGACTGAAAAGATAGGTCAAGACAAGGTGGAAAAGGGCTTTAAAAGCTAAATAGAGGAGTTTAGATTTGATGCTAAGGGCAGAAAGCAGTCACTGGATTTGTCTGGGTAGAGAAGTAATATTGGGTACCAGAGTCACATAAGGATCCATACTTAAAGAAATCACTTTGGCAACAATATAGAGGATGGACTGAATTGAGGAGAGATGAGGTAAAGAGACCATTGCAATAATCGAGAAGAGACACAATGGCGGCCTAAACTAAGGTGCTCCACCAGATTGGAAGCTCCTTGAGAGCGGGGGATGTCTTTCCATTGTCTATTGGTACCCCCAATGCTTAGTACTGCCTGGCATATAAGAGATACATTAAAACATTTACTGACTGACTGCAGTAGAAACAACAAGATTTGGGAAATGAATGGATATATGGGATGAGGGAAAGCAAGAACACAAGAATAATCTAAGGGTATGGACCTTGGGAGACTGGAAGAATGGTGGCTCCTTAGATATAGGGACATTTAGGAGAGTATTAGGTTATGGAGAGAAAGATAATGAGCTCTATTTTAAGATATATTGAATTCGAAGGGTCTCTGGACATCCAGTTTGAAATGTCCAATAGGCAACTGGTGATTCAAAATTGAAGTTCAGAGGTGAGACTGGGGCTGAATATATAGATCTGATGGTCATCAACAGAGAAAAGAGGGGGGGGTGATAATTAAACCCACTGAAGCTGATAAAGTCACTGGGAGAGCGTAACAAGAGTTGACAGCCTTCGAATGAACCTTGGGGGGGCACCCACAGTGGAGAATGTGATTTGGATAATGAATGAGGAAAAGAAATGGAGGAGAAGACATATGAGGAGGGGGATAACCAGGAGAGAATAGTGTCATGAAAGCACACAGAAAGGAGAGAGTATTCAGGGCAAGAAGGTGATCAATAGTGGCAGATGTAGCAGAGACAGAGAAGGATGAGGTCTAAAAAAATCATCAGAGGAGATGGAAAAACATGGAAAGACTTCTGTAAACATGTTGGGTGAAGTTAGCATAACCAGGAAAACAACATTCACAAACAGCCTGTTGCCATCCAACTGTGGCTCAGTCTTGCCTCACTGAAACTAATGTCCTACTCTAACATACCTTCATGTCAGAGGTTCTCAAAGGCTAAGCCAAGAAATTCTGATAGGACTTACCGAGCTAGAAAGGACTGAAATACGGTCCCAGTGACAGACCACTACCTGAGTCCTGGCTTAGTTGAGAAGAGAGAGGTTCAACAGGAAAGGTCATTGGGAGATGAATTTTTCAGTTATAACAACTTGTGAAATGTGGAGAAGGGTTATAATCAACACAGTCAGGGGAATCCCTATGCCAATGAAATGTTTTTCCAAATATCAAGAATTACCCAGGCTTGCCCTCAATTGATAGAAGACCATTGGGAAAAATGGGTATTTCATCCCCAGTGAGTGTCAAAAAGTAAGAGATTTCCTTCTCAGAGGTTTGCTTGGGGGCCTAGAATTTAAGTTATATCTTCAGTTAAAACCAATTCTGAACTGTGATTTTTAAAAAAAAAATGCAAATTTACAGAAAAAACAACTTGGAAAACATTTGGGATGAAAAAAAATCAATATCCAAAAAAAAAATAAAAAGATTTCAACAGACTAGAACAATTGTCTACATCTAAGAAAATAAAATTTAATAGGAATGAATGTCAAGTGTTACCCTTGAGTTCAAAAAATAGCCGCTTCACAAGTACAGATTGAGGGAAACACAACTAGATAACAGTTTCTATGAAAAAAGATCTGGGGGTTTTAATGAACTGTAAGCTCTATGTAACTCAAAAGTATGACAGGATGGCCAAAAAGAAAAGCTAATATGGTCTTAGGCTACAGCTTTAAGAGAAGAATGGCATCCAGAACAAAGGAGAGGAGAGATCACTGTTTTCAATTATGGATGTCATGTTTTAGGAAGGACATTGACAAGCCAGAGTGTTTCCAGAGAAAGGAGACCAAGATGGTGCATGGCCCTGAGACCACGCCATACAAAAATCAACTGAGGGAAAGAGAATGTTTGGATTGAAGAGAAAACAACTTGGGGGAGGTTTGGGTGGGGGGAGGGCATGACTGCCATCTTCAAGGATTTGAAGAGCTATTATGTAGATAAAGAATTACAGCTGTTCTGACGGTCCCAGATTTCAGAATGAGAATTCATGAGGCGAAAGCTGCAGAGAGGTAGGGGAAACTCCCTAGCAATTAGTGTTCCCTCAAATTGGAATAGGCGCACTTGGGAGATAATGGGTATTCTATCAAAGGTTTTCAAGGAGAGGCTGAAGGAATACTTGTCAGGAATACTGTAAAGAGAATTCCTGTTCAGGTCAGGGTTAGACAAGACAGGGACCTCTAAGGTTCTTTCTAACTCAGACATTTTGTGATTCTATGATCAAAGGGAGTGATAGGGAAAGAAACATACTCCTAAAAGTGAAAATCCAATTTTTAATTTCATATAAGTTCAAACTACTCTCTTAAGAAATGAAAGGCTCATGTTTTTTCCTGTTCATATGGAATACAAATTTTATCTGAGAAGGGGATTTTTAGCATTTGGCCTATTGAAATGCTCTTCCTCTCCAGTGTGTTACAGTATTCCAATCTCACTAGATGGCAGCATTGCTTACATACACTAGAGGAATTGCCCATCTTGGTCCTAAACCCTTCTGCCAGTTACGAAACTGGGACTACCAGAGACAAGTGGGCATAGGGTAGTCGTTACTACGGCACAAACAGAATCAAACCTCACTCCCAACCCAGCAACTTAAACATGAAAACCCTTGTTAAGTGCACATTGCTGAGGGGTTACTAACCAGCAATGAATGCTATTATCCACATACTCTAAGGAAGCACAAAAGCAAAACAAACCCTAACAAAAAAAGACTTCAAAGTGTCCTAATTTTTCTGACCCTCACAACAAGTGGACCAAACCCAGGGGAATTGATCTGAGATGACTGGTGACTAAAAGGAAGAATATTACTCTGTAATCAAAAAATATTTATTAAGTACCTACTGCATGCAGAGCACTATGTTGGGTATTGGGGAAGAGAAAGAGGTAGGAAAAGAAACAATCCATCCCTGCTCTCAAGAAGCTTCTAGTCAAATGGACACCAACAGAGAGAGGGCTAAAATCTATAGTATTACATAAAGAGTTACAAAACAAAGTGTTATGTGCAGTCAGAAGGGGAAGGTTCTTTAATAATAATTAATAATAATAATAGCTAACATTTATATGTTACTTGGTGCCATGCTTTGTGTTAAGTGTTTTATACATATTAACTCAATCGATCCTCACAACAACCCTGGGAGGTAGGCACTATTCTTATTCTTACCTTACATATGAGGAAACTGAGGCAAACAGAGGTTAAGTAACTTGTCCAGCACATAGTAAGTATCTGAGGTCACATCTGAACTCGGGTCTTCCTCACTCCAGGCCTAGGGCTCTATCCACTGTGCCAGCTGGTTGCCTCCTTAACAACTGGGGAAGGGGGCACAGGTAGGGGAGAACAAGAGGATCAGGGAAGGATTGCTGGATAGAGTGGTTTTTTAGTTGGGCTTTAGCAGACGCACTCAATGGTTAAAGATGGGAATGGAGGACATTTCAGGAATGAGTGAAGTTATTGTGTTGTTTGGGGATGGGGGGGAGATTGGCCACAAAAACTAGTGAAGTAACTGTGATGCGACAGGATGGAAAAGGAAAGAGGGAAGAGGAAATGATAGCGGATTGTAAAGAGCCTTAAATTCCAGGCAAAGGAATTTGACCTTTGTTTTAAAGTTATCTGGGAGCCACTGAAGATTTTTTAGCAGAAAAGTGACCTGGTGAGATCAGCATCTAGGAAAGATTATTGTGTCTATGACATGCAAGATGGACTGGACTGGGGAAGAGGATGTGGGAAGACCAGTAAGGAAGCTATGTCAATAACACAGGTAATGAGGGCCTAAACAGGCTGATGGCAATAGGAAGAAAAAGAAAGGGTTGGATGTAGATATGATAGGACCTGGTAACTGATTAGAAGTAAAAGAGAAAGAAGAGTCAAAAATAGCCATGAGGTTATGAACAAGATCAGAGTGAAGTCAGGAGGCAGAGTAATATTAAGAGGGGAGGATAATAAGCTTGGGTAGGAGGTGTGTTGTTTGGAAGTGGAGATGGGATATCCAGGCAGATGGAGCCAACAGGCAGCCAGAGATGGAGGTCTGGAACTCAGAAGAACCACAGAGGTGGTAATCAAACCCACAGAAGTGAGTAAAACTGACAAGGAAGAGCACAGAGAGAAGAAAGGCCCAAAGACGGACTGACCCTTGGAAAATACCCACATTAAGATTCTGGGAGAGGGATTCAAGTGATGGAAGTCGGACTGAGTATTCGATGGAGAATACCTACTACCCTGCATTATTATCAGGGGAATTGTCACAGCCTAACCCAGGGACGGGGAACCTGTGGCCTTGAGGCCACATGCGGCCCTCTAGGTCCTTAAGCTCAGCCCTATGACTGAATCCAAACTTCACAGAATAAATCTCCATAATAAAAGGATTTGTTCTGTAAAACTTGGACTCAGTCAAAAGACCGCACCCAGGGACCTGGACGGCCACATGTGGCCTCGAGGCTGTAGGTTCTCCACCCCTGGCCTAACCCATCTTCCTCTTCTGATTGACGCTAGTTGTCCACCTTCCCCCCTACCCCCACTGCCCTTTCTGGTCATGCCCTATCCCTTTCATGAGAAGCACTAGAGATCACGTTACCCAGACTGTCATTCTGTACCTTCATATAATCCACATTATACAACGCTTTGTATCATATGCTGTGGCGTGATGACTGATAAAAAGCAGCTTGTAGCTTACACAGTCTTGTACTCCTGGCAGCGTCCAAAAGTAAGAGCTGTTGTCATTGAATTCCTATTCAAAGTAGTATGCAGATGAGCTAAAAGCTTTTTGTAATCAGCAACAAAAATAGTGAAAGATGCGATATATAGGATGTGTATCTACATATATGATGCCCCAAAAGTCTTAATGCAGTTTTAAGCAATTAAAGGTTTCAACTACACTAAGACTTTTGGGACACCCTGTATTAGTTAGAGAGTTTCTTACTCAGGGCACCTACTAGTCTTTTGTTGTATGGATTAAAATGACAAAAACCAAGAATGGGGGAGAGGGGAGAGGTGGAAGGTGGTGTTTTGAATCATATGGAACTTTTATTATCTGGGAAAAGCCAGGGAGTCATTATAAAATCAGCATGTCAGACACTTTTACAGACTCGGTATACTCTCTGTGGACGAAAGATCTGGACCCAATTAACTTTCAGGCAAATATTGTTACTGTAAGTCTCGTTGCTAAGGAGTTTAAACTCTTATGTATTTGGAAATCCCTAATGGGAGTCGAGGAGGGGCCCCACACCTGTCAGGCAAAGCAACTGTTCTCTCTGTGTGTCCACAGAAGACCACAAACAAAAGCACACCTGCACAAGTTTTTGCACGGCAAGTTTTTCAAGCAAGAAGTCAATTCCCAGGACACTTACGTGGCTTCCATTCAATGACTCACTTGGTCTTTCCTAAGTGACTGAAAGCAGTCATAGGATACCTTTACAGGCAGAAGGAACTTCGGAGGCTATCTAGTCCAATGTCTTCATTTTACAGATGAGGAAACTGAGGCACAGAGAGGTTGTGACATACCCAAGGGCATATAGGTAGTAAGGTACAGAGCCAGGACTCAAATCCAGGTGCTTTAACTCCAAAGCCCTGATTCTTTTCGCTAGACCAAGCCACTTGCCCTAGGACAAGCTAGATTGTTCCCTCGACCATTATCACCTCCAATCATGGGAGTGCCAGAAAAGGACCTGGCACACAGTAGATGCTTAATGTTTATTGGATGACTTAATGAAATTACAGAGCCAATCTAAACAACAACTAAGGTTAAAAGATGGGAATTGGACCTGCCTTTTCATTGTTATAGGGAATTCCCAGATGAGGACATGCCTTCTAATGACACAGGATGGCACTTTCTCTGCAATTTATAGTCTTAAGAGCATTAAGAGGCTGAGTGACTTGCCCAGGGTCACATAGACAGTGTGCATCAGAAACTGGACTTGAACTAGGCCATCCTGTCTTGGATGCCAGGTCTCTATCCATTATAACACACTGCCTGTTGTGAAAACTCAGATACCTAACACACTATTACAGGGATCTCCCAATTAGAAAGCCATCGTATCTTACTCTTCAGCTCTCTAGGCGGTAGCCTCTCAAACCCAGGTGTTTGTAATGGACCAAATCAGATTTCCTCATTGGGCAAATAAATATATCCCCAGTGGCCTCCTTTGTTTGGTGAACATGTAGCATTGGGCTGGACCAATAGTACTGCTGGGGCAAAACTCAGGAGATCCCAGGCTAGCCTACTCTGCTACATAAGGGGAAGGAAATAATGTTCTACCTTGACCAGTGTTCCCTAAATTAGAATCTACTGGAAATAACCACAGGCCCAGAATATCCAGAAGGCCCACCTAGTGGGTTGGCATCACAATTGCTCAACCAGACTTCGCTCTAGACTCAAACCATCAAAGGGCCTTCTTCTAGACCAGGACCTGCAGCCTTGAGGCCACACGTTTCCCCACCCCTGTTCTAGACTAAAATCTCTTCCTATGAGGTCAAAAAGAACCTGTCTAGAAGATGGAAACCCTTTTTCTCAGTCTCTCTAAGCCTAGAAGCAATATGTTACAGTGAAAAGAAGTGGGAATCAGGAGACCTGGGTATTTGTTCCAACTCTGCCCCCTAATGTACTGTGCATTTTTAGACAAATCATTTCCCTTCTAGGGATTGCACAGAATCTTATAGCTGGAAGGGATTTCTTTTGAAGAGAGAGAACACCTTCCTCTGGGAAAGAAATGGGGAGAAGGAAGTTTCATAGAAGAGGTGTCAACTAGGATATTTGCTAAAGAAAAAGAAAAATTTATACAGGCCCCCCAAATCATGGCTTGAATTGTTAAAAAGTTTCTCCTTATGAAGCATGGGCAAAGAATACTGGCTATGGAATGAATGAATGAATGAATGAACGAATTAAAAGGCATTAATTAAACACTTATGTGCAAAGCACTGTGGCAAGCATTAGGGATATAAATACAAGCAAAACAATTCATGCCTTCAAGAGGCTTACATTCTAATTGGGAAAAACAACATACAGAGTTGGAAAGAGAGTGGGGAGAGGGGAGAGTATTGCTCATGGTTTGGAAATAGCCAGGAAGTCCATGGATGGCTGGATTCCAAGCCAAACAAAGCAAAGGACCACCTATTAGAACCCAAGAGCAGAGTCTAGTTTCTGGTGGAAGGAGGATGGCCAGAGTCTAGGCATCATGGTTTAGAAGTAGCCAGGGAGGGCATGGTGGCCCAAGTTCTGGGCAAGGTCAGGCGAAGGCTCACCTGTCAGTGGCCAGAAGAGTCAGAGTATCTAGATTCAAATCCGCATCCCTGGGGCTGATAATTTGTTGGACTTTTGGCAAGCCACTCAGCTTCCCTAGATCCAAGTCCGCTCATTTATAAAATAAGACAGTCAGTCTAGATGGCCTCCAAGTTCTCTTCCAGGCTAGATCTGTGAACCTATAATCCTAAATTACTTAATCTCTCCAGACCACGATTTCTTTACCTGTAAAATGAGCAGGTTGGACTACAGCGAAGGCTCTTAATATTTTTTGTGTCCTAGACCCCTTCTCAAGTCAGATGAAAGTGATGAACTTATCAGAATCATGTTTTCCGTCGTGTAAGACAAACTATGTAAGATTACAATGGGAGCCAATTATGTTGAAATATAGTAATACAAATATTTTTTTAAGTTCATAGACCCCAAGTGAAGAAATCCAGAAACTAGGTCTTCTAGCTCTAAATCTCTGTAATCCTATGACTTTTCCCAGCTCTAAAGTTCTGTAAGCCTAGAAACCAGACAGCTGATTCTAAATAGTTATATAACCTTGAAAAGTCACTTTAGTTCTCTAGGTCCCAATGTCTTCAAATTCACATGAAGAGGGGACCTAGCTCTTGGGAAATATTTCTCATGGAGCTTAAATATTATTGTTTTTCAGTAGTTTTAGCTGTGTCCAACTCTTTGTGACCCTGTTTGGGGTTTTCTTGGCAGAAATACTGGGAGTGGTTTGCCATTTCCTCCTCCAGCTCATTTTACAGATGAGGAAACTGAGGCAGAGTTAAGTGACTTGCCCAAAGTCACACCTCTAGTAAGTGTCTGAGGCTGGATTTGAACTCAGTTCTTCCTGACTCCAAGCACAGTGCTCTATCCATTGGGCCACCCAGCTGTCCTAAGGGGGCTACTTTTAGACAAAGGTTTCAGCCATTGGGAAATGGTGCTAAATACCCACACGAGCTATATTTCACATTCAGTATCCTGTTTATGTAATAATATTATCGACTTCTACAAAATTCTCTGTGTCAAGTTAGCTGTACAAGTTAACTTCTTTTCCTATGTTCATGGATTTGCCAAAGCTAAACCATAAGGAGTGACATTAACAAATTTAGCATCTCTTTGGTCATCTATAAGAAAAAGTAAAGGAAGAGAAAAGGTTTGTTTCCACCACCACCCATCAATTTCTCCTAAGTTAGAAATTGGTTCAATTGTGTGACATTCTAAGACGCTGTTTAGAGTCAAAAGAAACAGGAGTAAAATCCAGCCACCTGTTGGCAGCACTTGACCAGCAGCTGTTGCTGGTTATATCAGGAAGGTGGGCCCCTCTTCCACAATTATCTCTTCCCTCCATGATGGCTGTGAGAGTTGGGCTATAAGCAAGCAGGTCTGGGGACAAGGAAGGGCTACTGCTAAGAGTACTGGGCTGTCTGCAACAGGGTCTAAAAGGAAATGGTAGACAAGATGGTGATGGTGGTTTGAATTGCCTGGTATGTGCTTCCTCTCTCTCCCTCAGGGGATCCTGCTGCCTCAGAGTAAACTCATTTTCCTGCCCTGTGCATAGCAGTTGGTTGGCATTTAGTGGGGATAGCTGGCCCCTTCTTCACAGGAATTTCTGAGTTAGAGGTGTTAATAAGATATTTAGGTGAAGATGACCAGTACATGGGCAGCTAGGTGGCACAACAGATAGTGTCAGGCCTTGAATCAGGAAGACTCATCTTTCTGAGTTCAAATCCAGCCTCATGCACTTACTAGCTGTGTGACCCTGGGCAAGTCATTTAACCCTGTTTGCCTCAGTTTCCTCATCTGTAAAATGAACTGGAGAAGGAAATAGCAAACCACTACAGTATCTCTGCAAGAAAACCCTAAATGAGATCACAAAGAGTCGGACATGACTGCAAACAACTGAATAAGATCTGTACACAGTTGTCAGGCAAGTAGGGCAAAATGATTTGTTCACATACTCCATACCCTGATCTAAATTCATAGCCTGTAACACTCAGCTGGAAATTTATGGCACGAAATATCTGCTGATTCCATAAAATAATGTTAGATGTCTCCTGTCACTGGAGGTCTTCAAGAAGAGACAGGACCACCATGTTGTAGACAGGCTCCATGATTTGGGAAAGGTTTAGAGCAGGGGTGGGGAACTTGTGGCCTTCTAGGTGCTTGGGTGGGGCCTTTTGACTGGAGTCCAAGTTTTATAGAACAAATCCTTTTATTAAGGGGATTTATTCTGTAAAGTTTGGATTCAGTCATAGGGCTGAGCTTGAGCATCTAGAGGGCCACATATGGCCTCTAGGCCACAGGTTCCCCTGTTTAGACCCTGGTTTAGACTAAATTACCTCTGAAATCAATTCACCTTCTGTAATTATGTGATACAACAAGGATCAGGCTGGCAAATCAGAGAGAGAGAGAGAGAGAGAGAGAGAGAATAAACATTTATTAAGCATCTACTATATGCCAGGCACTGTGCTAAGCATTTTACAAATATTATCTCATTTGATCCACAAGGTAAATGTGTATGAAATCGATACAAGGCTAAATCAAATCAAACATCTATAAAATGGCTCTAATAGTGACTCCATGGGACTTTTTGTGAGGAAGGACAGCAATTTCCCTTCATGCTTTTTTTTCTCAAAGATTAGATGCACACTGAACACCATTCAGTTTTTCATGATTCATCTATAAATTCATTTAAACCTATACGACGCAATACACAGCAAGCATTTTATTTAAGTACCTACTGTGCGTTGGATGCCATGCTAGGTACTAAGGAAGTCAGAAACTTGACATGAGAGTCCTCTCTTTGTGGAGGCTATAAACCAGCAAGTCCTCTCTTGAATTTTTTTCTGGTATTTCCAATGTACTGTTCTTCTTTCAGGAAAAAAAACCAGAACCTCTTTCTCCCTTTTAAAGCTTCTCCCTTAAATGTGAAATCAATGCCCTGTCTCTAAAACTCTGTTGTAAAATGTGCTAGAAGAATTCATAAAGTTTCCCATGAAAAGCTGGGCTTCAAATCAGTTAACTGGTGATTAAACTGGTTAATTTGTAATCAGACGTCTCATTTTTTGGACTCAGATGAGGACACTTTGGCACACAATTTCTTCCTGTATATAGTGATCTATCATTAGGAGCAACCTCAGCATTTTCCTGAGGTTGAGGCGATCATCTTAAGGGACCATTAATAACAGTTTTATATCAATCAGTAAGTTTTATTGGGTTACCATGATGGTCACTCAGTTTCCTTATCTATAAAATGAATGAATGTATTAGTTGTTCCCTAAGGTCTCTTCCAATTCTCACATTCTATAATTCTATTACCATAACTGCTACGAGGACAGACTTCAAGGGCATTTATTTACTGCAACTATTAAGCGAAAACTGAGGAAAAGCAGTTGCCAAACAGCAAGAAGGAATTAGTCATTGTCCATTCCTTGCCTAGGGTCTCTTGTATCTTAGAATTCCTACTTTCCTTCAGACACCTCTTTCTGATCCCCATTCCCCAGATACTCTTTGTGTTAAATATGTATACTGTAGGTGGATATTTTGTCCCTATGAATATAAGGTAAGATTCTTGAGAGTAAGGACTGTTTCATTTTTTTGTCTTTGTATTCTCAGTGCCCACCCAGCATAGTGCCTGGCAGAAAGGAGATGTCTAATTAATGCTTGTTGATTGAAAGAAGGTGATAATTAGCATGACATCAAGATGGTTGGTATTCTTATCAAGGTCAAAACTCAATTTATTTCCAGTAAAAGCTCTGTAGCCTTTCCTACTAAAGATGTGTTTAGTGTGCGTGTGTGTTTGTCTCTGTCTCTGGAGGATCTACCCAGTGCTAGAAGCATTCCTCTAGTTCTTTTAATAAGGGAGGCCCAAGTGCCATTAAAAAGCTGTCTCAAATGTTTGATTTCTTGGTAGACAGTAAGACAACCCAATTGTACATCTGGATAAAGATGTATAATTGAGCCCTCCCACCCTGACTCCCTCACACACACACATGCCCCTTGACCCATTGCCTCTAATGCAACAACCTGGAGAAAACCTGGAATATGCCAATCACCCATGTATTTTTAGGGATTGTGACATCTGATACATCTTCGCCATCAACAAGAAATGCAGATTTGGGGCTGAGAAAGATCTGCTGAAAAAGATTAAGTTCAAGGATATTTCTGGTGCAAAAGAGATACCTATCTATAATCAGGTCATTCCACACCAGTGCCTGATGAAAAAGATATCATGTTTATTTTTAGTTTTGCTCCTAAATTTTTACTCTACATATTTGTGTGTATATATATATATATATATATATATATATACACATGTGTGTGCATATATGTTGGTTGTTGTCCTTCGTGCTTGAAGAGGACCAAAATGAGAGATCACTATGCTGGGTCAAGCTACAGTGGCTAATCTGACTGTGGCTAATCAGATCAATATGAGCTTGGAAGGCTCTAATATAGGTTGGGTACAAATAGTCCAGATGAACATTTGGAATGTTTCAGAAATATAATTGCAGGAGATGATTTACAATCTTTACCAGAGGTGGAGAACCTGCATGTGGCCCTCTAGGTCCTCAAGTGTACAAGATTTGTTCTGTGAAGTTTGGACTCAGTCAAAAGGCTGCACTTGAGGACCTAGAGGGCCACATATGGCCTTGAGGCCACAGGTTCCCCACCCCTGCTCTAGACCTTGAGAGGTTACCTAGTCTTTTCCCTTGCCTTCGGGAAAATTGTCACTATAAACCAGAGGTTCTGAACATTTTTTGTGTCATGGACTGCATCTGCCAATCTGGTGAAGTCTAGGGACTACTTTTCAGAATAATGTTTTAAAATGCATAAAATAAGATACATAGAGTTACAAAGGAAGTCAATTATATTGAAATATAGTTTTCATAAATATTTTTAAAGTAAGTTCATGGACCCCAACTTAAGAACCTCTGGACTATAAACTACCCCAGACCATTGAGAATCTATCCTATTTTTAAAGACCCCAGAGAAAGTTCACAAGGTCCTTTGGAAACCCAGACCAATGTATAGCAACCCTAAGTGTCAGAGAGCACTACTTTATCTTTCTTCCACATTGTTCCAACATGGCAAACCTCTTCCCTTCAGAAAGCTGTACTGCAGGAATGGGGGGAGGATCCTTCAGAGAATTTTGAGAACACACTCCCCCTCTTTGGAGGGGCAATCCTCAGGGCACTTCTGTTCAGATGCAGTAGCCTGTGGCAGTTTTCCAGAGGAAGGGTTTGCTCCTTCTTTTTTAAAGTTGTGAGCAGGAAAATAAGGCCAGCTATCAGAGCATTCAATCATTTCTGACAAGTTGTCTAGACTGCTGAACTAAAAGTATATTTACTGCAGGGAGATGCCCACAGCAGGAGACATCAAGTCTAGCCAGTGCCATAGCCCCTGTCCCTGGGCATCAGCCTGACAAAATCATGACACAAGAGGACACCGATTCATAGCCAGATACCAAATCTCTTTATCCCAGAGAGATTTCCTCTGGTCGCTTTGGCTCAGGGAAATGTGTGACCTTGTATGTGTTGGACTTGAAAGGAGGCAATAAAGACCTGTTAGAAAGACAATTCACAAGTCAAACCTTCTCAAGCTGGTGGTCGTTGTAAGTTGTATTGAACAGCACCTCAAACTGGGAAGACAAAGATCTCATTATATGAGCATTTCTTTCTTATCCACAGGTGAGGGAGGGAAAAAAAAGGGTTAGGGAAATGAGGTAGGGGGAAAGGGTGGTATGAATAATAAATCGAAAACAAGAAGACCTGGGCTAGAAATTGGCCTCAGGCATTCATTCTTTACATGATCATAAGGTAATCATTTTTATGTCTCTGAGGTTCACTTTTTTCACCTATAAAATTGGGATGCTGATATCTGTAATACCTGCTTCATAGATTTATGAAGCTCCAATGAGATAATAAATGTAAAGTCCTGGACAGCTAGGTGCTGCAGTGAATAGAGTACCGGCTCTGGAATCAGGAGGACCTGAGTTCAAATGCGGCCTCAGATGGCTGGCACACTTACTAGCTGTGTGACCCTGCTTTCCCCCCTCAAAAAAAAAAGAAAAGAAATGTAAAGTGCTTTGTAGAATTTAATGGGCTATAGAAGGATCTGTTTGCTATTTAAAAAAAAACCTTAAATAATCCTCAAACATCATTTTAGATAATCGTTTTAAGTCTGCCCTTCCTATCTAAACCTGCTAACAAGTGGCCATTCTTTATTTCCTTTTTTTATTAAAGTATCAAGCTGCAATGCTGTGGTTTAGTGCCCAGTACAATTTCTGTCAAAGAATAATAAACTCTGAACGTTTATAATTTAGCTTTGGTGATGGCACTAAAAATAGGGAAATGGAAAAAAGCCAGGTGTTGGGGAGAAAGGGCAGAGAGAAGCAGACAGAAGACACTCGATGATATTTGATATAAGCACAAAGAAGGCCCAACTTGCTTATTGCCCTGTTTCCCGACTAAGGCAAAGGCAAGACGTCCCCTTAGAATCATGAAGTGTTAGAATTGGATAGTGTTTACAAGCTCACTTAATAAATTTTGCAAATGAAGAGAATCGGGCAGGCAGATAAGAGTACTGTGGACTTGATTCCAGTCTCAGTTCTACTAAGGCATGATGGTAGACAGGTCACTTCATCTAAGCTGCACAAGATAATAATTTGTCGAACTTTAACTCCAAAATTTTCAGATACAGTAAACTGAAGAAAAAGTATATCATCTGGCACTTAGAAAAAATTATTTTCCATTCCTGTTTTGGAGTCAAAAGACCATGATTGACCTATAAGATGAAGGACACCCAGATTACTCCCAGGGGACTGAAATCTATACCTATTGAATAAGTTCTATGTCTTATGCATACATGTTACTATTTTAATTCTATGCAAATGTTGCTGTGATTAATAAAATACAAATTCATTTTAAAGGGCTGATACATTTATAGTGGGACAGCTAGGTGGTGCAGTGGATAGAGTGCCAGACCTGGCATCAGGGAGACGAGTTCAAATCTGACTTCAGACACTTACTAGCTTTGTAACCCTGGGCAAGTTCTTTAAACCTGTTTGCCTCAGTTGCCTCATCTGTAAAATGA
The DNA here is from genome assembly GCF_011100635.1 of Trichosurus vulpecula. Taxonomy (NCBI): domain Eukaryota; kingdom Metazoa; phylum Chordata; class Mammalia; order Diprotodontia; family Phalangeridae; genus Trichosurus; species Trichosurus vulpecula. The sequence goes on from NC_050576.1 coordinate 135,193,104, forward strand.
ACTGGAGAAGAAATGGCAAACCACTCCAGTGTGTTTGTCAAGAAAACCCCAAAAGGGGTTATGAATTGTTGGACACAATTGAACAACAACAAAATTCATAGTAGCTGTTAGTCATCATGAATTTTCTCTATCAATATATTTAGCACACAGTACAAATCCTTTTATGTGGGCATTTCAGAAATTTTATGTTAAAAAGGGGTGCCCATACTTGAGGAGGCTGGGATCCATTGTCTTAATTATGAAAATTTACCCATTGGCCCTTGGTAGCCATCATCCTCCATTAACAATTTAGCATGGATTAATTTATCAGATTAGTTTGTAAAACAAGACCATGAGCTCCTCATCACTGGGAGCATTCGGTTCGAAGCTCAATGACCACATGTAAAGGCAAACTGACAGAAATGATGAGTTCATTTCACTGGCATTAGATCAAATGACCTGTTGAGAATCTTTCAGTTCTGAAAATACAGTACCTCAGGACTCTGTGACTGGCAGAATCCTGAATAAGTAAGAATCAGTAGCGGACTTAGGAAGAGTGGAAGGCTGGGTGCATGTGACATTTCCCTAAGGAGATAAGGCCCTGGTGGGTGAAGAGGGAGCCTGGGGAGTTCATAAGGATGAATCACAGATGTAGATTTAAAAGGGAACATAGAAACCATCTTGTCCACCAAGGCTTAGAGACCCAAAGTAAGCTGCCCGTGGTCATAGATAGTAAGTATCAGAGGTAACATTTGAACACAGGTCCTGTGACTTCTGACCCACCACCTCTAGTAACTATACACCTGATTTAGAGCAGATGCCAAAAGGGAAAAGGGGAAGGAAAGACCAATTGCTTACTTCACAACCCTACCTCAAGCCAAGCCTGCTCTTCCCTAATAGTCACTTACCTGGTAGGGGTATAGTGTGACTCCATTTGTTCTGGACAGGGACCAGGTGCCATCCAGATACTGGTGGGCCTGGATGGCCACTGAGTTGAGGATATTCCCATTGCTGGGGCTGGTGGCCATCTGGAGGCTGACCTTGGCCTGGTGAGTGGGGGATCCATTTTTCTTCTCTGCCCCACTGCCAACCCCAAGGCTATTGGGCTTGTTGCCATGCTTGTTGGTGATGAAGCCTGTATAGTTAGAGGTGGCATAGGAAGCAGGTACAAAGGCCCAGTCTCGGGGCTGCTGGAGGCTACCCACATGTCGGGGTCCCACCAAGGCAGGGATGTTAGGGAGTGGTGGAGGTGAGCTGGGCGATGTATCATAGTGCTCACTGTTGGCTGCCTGCTCCAGGGTGAGCACCATCTGGATGGCCTCCTGCTTCAGCTGGTTCAGGTGAGTTGCACAGATGTCACAGCGGTTATCCCGTTCATTCCAGGCTTTCCGAATGGTGTTGGGAACCTGGAGCTTGTCATGGATGGCAGAAGAGAATGCAGGGTCCTAGTGGACAAACAAACAGAGAGAAGGAGAAGTATTTAACTCAAGGATGCTACCATACCAGGAGGACAGTAGGTGGGGAAGGAGGAGAGAGCCACCAGGTCCACTCAACTTCAGTGACCAGCTGACATTGGGATACAACCAAAGAATTGCCACCTGTAGGTGCAGTATTGATGGCTATTAACATCAGTCAGATTTAAACCTTACACAGCAAGTCTTTCATAATTTTCAGAAAATAATTTAAGAACCTTCTTTCCCAGACCAGTCAAAAGTAAGTGTTCCAGGTCTTCTTCCTTCTTCACACCCAAGAATGATAGTCAAATCTTTAGCTCCCAACCTACAGTCATTCAATCAATCAATCAGATAAGCATTTATTAAGCACCTTCTATACGCCAGGCACTGAGCTAAGCACGGGTGATATGAAGGCAAAAATGGATTTGCCTTCGAGTTGCTTATATTCTATTGAAAAAGGAACATGCAATATATTAGTATACACCAGGAAAAAACCCTCAAAATCAGTACCGAGCAGTTTGAAAGGGAGGGCAGCCATGGGGACAGGGGGAGAAGGCAGAAGGCAGGAAAGGCTTCATGGAGAAGGCAGAGGTTGAGCTAATCTTGAAGGATTCTATAAAGCTAAATTTATGCTTTTCTATGATCTGGATGAGACAAGAGTGCCTTCCAGGCAGGAGGGATGAACGGGAGATGGAGGGTAGTGTGAGAAATAAGAAAGAGGACAGTTTGGCTAGATCACAGATGGGATGGGGAGTTATGTATAAGGGCAAAAAGATAAGATTGGGATGAGGTCGTAAAGGGCTTTAAAAGCTAGAGTTTGTCGTTTATAGTGGATACACAAGCAAGACACTGGAGTTTGTTGAGTAGACGAGTTACACGGTCCCTTATATAGGCACACACTTGTTTTTGGTGGAGGTGTTCTTCCCCCCTGGTGATCACAATGAACAGATTCACAATTAAGTCATCTGCATCCTTCCCCCTTATGATTAATGATCCATCTTAGAGGGATAGCTAAGGAGGGGTGTAGGAATGGATTTTTAGACTATGGAAAACAGCATTTATTCTGCAAATAGCTGTTAACAGCTCAAATTTATATCACACTCTTTATATAGAGTCCTCTATGAGCACATGCTACCATGTAGCAGAAGCCATGCCCCTTGGCCAGGGCCATGGCCACACACACACACACACACACACACAGAGTTTCCTTTGCTATGGCATCCCTTGGGGCTGGTTCTCCCCACGGAAACCAGTGATGGATCACTTCCTGTTCCAAGGCAACTGTAGCCGAGTGGTCATTGTCCCTGCTGTCTGACTGCTCACCCACACCTCTACCACCCAATTTGCTATTATGTTTCTCTCAGCTCCTTTTAAAATCTCCTTTTAAAATACTTTCTCTATGTAAGTTCTCTTCTGATTCCCAATCATGGTATAGAGAGTATCTCGAGGCACTTCAGAGACCATCCAGTCCAACTCATAACCATCCAAGAATCCTGTCCGCAACACACCGCACACATGGCAATCTAGCCTTCGCTCAGAGACCTTCGAGAGGGACTCCACCCCCTGAAGCAGCCCATGCCACTTTTGGACAGCTCTTATTGGGGCAGCCAGGTGGCGTAGTTCATAGAGTGCTGGGCCTGGAGTCAGGAAGACTCATCTTCCTGAGTTCAAATCTGGCCTTAGACATGTGACCTCTGGACAAGTCACTTACCCCTATTTGCCTCAGTTACCCTTCTACAAAATGGGAGCACACTGGAGAAGAAAAACAGCAAACCACTGCAGTATCTTTGCCAAGAAATCCCCATGGACAAAAGTCCATGGGGTCATATAGAGTCAGACATACTAACTATACTAACTATATCTGCTGCAGGCAAATGGCCATATTCCCTCAGTCTAGTGATTTTAGGAGAAGTAGCACAAATGAGAATGGTGGTGGCTATGGGATACAAAAGGAGTGAACATGGGCAGGACCACTGCATCTTTGCTGGTCCATATTGAATTCTTGTAGCATAATGCTTTCTATGAATAACTAGTAAGGTTTGATCCATCAAAATGCAGGCAAGCCAGGCCATTCAAAGCTGCTGATGATTTCCATACAATAGAGACTCTGACCACACTATGTGAAACTAGGGGAGGAGTATGGTGACCAGAAAGGGCTAAGAGAAGACAGAAGATGTAGAGGAATGAAGGTGGGTGGAGAGATCCTCGCTGAGGGGATGCGTGGGGAGGGGAATTCACTGTAAACTCTAGGATTTTGTTTTCACTGTTTAACTGCTGTGAACCGCTCTTCGGCACTAAATGATTAATTGATTAATAAATCAGGAGGCAACAGCAGAGGAGAGGCTCAGGAGGTAGGAACTCAACGCTGCCGTATGACGTTATGGAAAACAACAGAGAGTCATGCTTGATCAAATCTCAAGCAGACAAAGAGTCCACAGACTCCCACCATCATAAGCACCATATGAGAACTGGCCTGTAGGACACTTGCTACTGTAAACATTTTTGTCCGGTGAAATTTCAGTCATTTCACAGGCCAAGATAGCCAAAAACACGGCATAATTACTTTTCATCTAGATTTAGGCATAAATATCTATTCTTTTATCCAACAACCATTTATCAAGCATTTACTCTTAGGAAGGCAGTGTGATATGGGAGGGAAGACCATCAAACAAGGCATCAGAGAACCTAGGAGAAAATTCTGGCTCTGCTGCTGCTTAATCCCCGTGAAATCTCAGGCAAATCACTTAGCCTGTTTTGACTTTAATTTCCTCATCTGGAAAATGAGGGGGGTGGACTGATGACCTCTATGGTCCCTGCCAGTTCTAAATCTAGGATCCTTTAAGAGGGCATGGGATTAGTAAACCCGGCTTTAAATATCAGTTTGGGTATTTACCACCTGAATGACCTTTGGCAATATTACTGGCATCCTTACTGTTGTTTGTGTTATTATCACTGGTTTTTTTTTTAATGAAGCTCAGATAGAAATGATCCAAAGACAAGTTTTTATATTGTTATTATTATATTTTATATTCTGTGGACAATTGGGTAAAAATGAATGTAGCTATCTATTTACAAGCAGCTAAGTGGTGCAGTGGATAGTGTCAGTCTGGAGTCAGGAAGACCTGAGTTCAAATGTGGCCCTAAACACTAACTCTGTGACCCTGGGCTGTTTGCCTCAGTTTCTTCATCTGTAAATGAGCTGGAGAAGGAAAATGGCAAAACACTCTAGTATTTTTGCCAAGAAAACCCCAAATAGGGTCACAAAGACACGACTGAAATGACTGAACAAAAATATCCATCTATTATAATTAACTAAGAGTATTTGGATGAGTTCATCTGGCGTAGGATTCACCTGAAGCATCTGAAGAACTACTCTGGTAGCAGACAGGGCATTACCATTATCACCATCGGGAACAGCAACAATAAAACGTGTATGTGGCCCTTTGAGACAACTCAGCAAATACCTCCTAAGGACCTAGGGATGAGGAACCATAGGGCAGCAAGGTGGCACAGTGGACAGAGTGCCAAGCCTTAAGTCAAAAAGACTCATCTTCCTGGCAAATGCACGTTTAGAAACTAGCTGTGTGACCCTGGGCAAGTCACTTAACCCCATGTGCCTCAGTTTCCTCATCTGTAAAATGGGCTGGAGAAGGAAATGGCAAACCACTCCAGTATCTTTGCCAAGAAAACCCCAAATGGGTTCATGAAGGGTCGGAAACAACTGAAAAATGACTAAACAAAAATAAAGATAATAACGATAGCCAGCATTTTCATAGCACTTTGAGGTTTACAAAGCTCTTTATACATATTATCCCATTTTATGCCCTCAACAATCCTGAGAGGTAGGGCTAGCGTTATCCCCATTTCACAGATAAGGAACCTGGGGTAGATAGCTAAGCAAGTGTTTGAGGCTGGATTTGAACTTGGATTAAGTAGTAAGTGGTAGAGCCAGGATATAAAGACAGAGAAGACATGATTCCTGACCCCAAGAGGATTTTAGTCTAATAGCAACTTTAAATACAACATATTTTCACTCCCATTTATCTCAGAACTATGGGACAGGAATTTGATGGTGAGTTTCAAAGGACAGTGGACATGTAAACTGTACTTTAAGGTTTACAAAGCACTTCACAAGCATCCCATTTTATTTGCAGGACCACCCTGGGAGGTAGGTACTACTATCATCCCTATTTTACAGATGAGGAAACTGAGGCAGGCATCGGTTAAGTGACTTGCCCAGGATCACACAGCTAGTAAGGAGGGATATAAATTCAGGTTTCCCTAACCCAAGTACTCTATCCACAGGGCAACCTAGCTGCCTTACTGTTATCATCACCATCATTATTATTATTCAAAGGAACAAAAGGTGTGACTCCTTACCCTTTCCTCATTCTCTTCATCATCATGAAATACTTACTGAGGATCCATTTATACCCTATCTGGGTGGGCTGTCCATAAGCAAAGAGAAAAGCCCTATTTCCTGACCTCAAGGAGGGCTGTAGGATTTACAGGTCAGGAAACTGAGCATAATTCATGCTCTGAAATGGGAGGATCCATGTGGGCAGCACGCATAAGGTCCCTTTTGTGGTTTGGCCTTCAGTCCATCTATCATTAAATTGAAAGAGTTGAAAAATGTGTATGAACATGGTCACTGAATAAGGAGACAATGTTTATGGTTCTGGTGCTGCAGAAGTCATCATTATCTGGCTTCCATTCTGCCAGAGATGGCTGGGAGGGTTCCGAGCTTCCCACTCCACAAAAGGGGTCAAATCTAAAAGCCAACAGCTGCCAAATCAGACATTCCGTGACACCTTGCAAATAGCTGCAGAAAATTAACCAACTATCCATACTTGAAATGGAAGGCTCTATTTACTGAAAGTACTTTTGATTGTTGGTTTGTAAATTTAATAAAAACTGGCTGATTACCTTCCTTGTATTAGGAATCCTCATTGCCAAAGGGATTGGATGTGGGGCCAGGACTGAGTAGCACTCGGCTCACAGAAATAGGGTTTAGATATGACCACCACGAGGCCTCAGGAAGTTATTAAATCCCTCAGCTCAAATGTTCCTGAGGCTGGTTGATTTTTATCACAGTTTTTTTTAAGATATCCCCACTATTTACCGACCTCAAGGCAGCAGGTAGAAGACATTTCTACCCAGTCATTTCAATTCACATTATGTGGTTATCTTTTGAATTGGAAGGTGTCATTGCTATCTGTGTGTGCAGCTGTACCTGGAAGGGCTGATAGGGAGAGGAGGGCCCTGTCCGTGTGAAGGACAGGCGGTCTTTGGTTTGCAGCTGAAGTCACTGTGGCCAAGAATCTGTGTCTTTGCTTCCTGGGCTGCAAGATGGCATAGAATCTCGTTGCTATGTGCCAAGTTAATTTGTTACCACTCGGGGTGATGATGTTTATTATTTTGAGATAATATATGCAAAGTGTTCTGCAAATACTGAAACACTATATGAAATGCCAGCTCTGAAAGGCACCATGGCCCCAGGTAATTCTTTAAGACTATAAATTGAAAGAAAAAAAAGTTGTTAATCTACTTTGGTAAAAGGAGTACTCAAGAGTTCTCCACACATAAAAAATCACAGGTCCAGTCCTATATAAAGTAATAATAGTATCATTTCTACTAATAACAGAGGCAGCTGGGGCTAGTAAATGGGCAGCTAGGTGGCACAGTGGATACAGCGCTAGGCCTGGAGTCAGGAAAACTCATCGTCATGAGTTCAAATCCAGCCTCAGACACTTACTAGCTGTGTGACCCTGGGCAAGTCACTTAAGCCTCTTTGCCTCAGTTTCTTCATCTGTAAAATGAGCTGGAGAAGGAAATGGCAAACTGCTCTAATATCTCTGCCATGAAAACCCCAAAATGAGGTCATGAAGAGTCAGGCATGACTAAAACAAATGAACAACAATGGGCTAGCGAATGGAGTCCTAGGCTTGGATGGAGGAAGATCTGGGTTCAAATCCGATCTCTGACACTGGAGTTAACCTTTATGGGCTTCAAATAACCCCCTAAGACTTCTTTATTGTCATAGAAGGATTAGAGGACTTTGGTGAAAGGAGTTCCCACACCAAGAATTCCTACACTGGAAAAATTATAAATCTTTCCATATTCTACCAATAATATTACCTGACATTTAAATAGCAGTTTGTATACATCATCTCAGTTGAGCCTCACAACCCCATTTCACACATGGAGAAACTGAGGATTGGAGAAGTTTCTTGCCTAGGATTACAGAGCTTACAAGTGACAGGGCTAGAACTCAAATCTAGGCTCTTTACTTCCAAATAGAGTATTTTTTCTCTACATTAACACAGTAGGGGCAGCCAGGTGGTGAAGTGGAGAGAGAATGGGCCCTGGAGTCAGGAGGACCTGAGTTCAAATTTGACCATCACTGACCATTTGGCCATCACTGAATGGAGAATTACCCTTCTGCCAGGCATAGAGTCCTAAACCAAAATGAAATGAAGAAATAACTTTCCAAAAAATAAGTCTTTGTGCTTCAGTCCAACCAGTCAGTCATTCAATAAGCCTTTTACTAAGTACCTACTATGTGCTGGGCACTGTGGCTAAGTGCTGGGGATACCAAAGAAAGATTAAAAGATAATCCCTCCCCCTGAGTAGCTCACAATCTAATGGAGAAAACAGCATGCAACTATGTACAAACAAGTTATATAAAGCCACCAATACTATGAAAGACAATGAAAAATTCCTAACAATGGGAATGCATTCCCCTACCGCACTCCATGACAGTAAGGCCTTCCATCACCCCCTCCAATTTTCCATAAAAACTCAATGACTATGAAGATTTGCAAATTATGGAGAAAAAAGATAAAAGAACAGATATGGAGTCGGACAACTCCTTACTCACAAGGTTGAGGTCATCACGGGTTTAAACCACTATATAAATGACAGCTTTCCTTATGAGTATTAACTGATAGGCCCTCCAACAGATGATCTGCAAGACCACACTGAAACCAAACCGAGCCTAAAATAGTCAGGGCATCCAATTCCCCCAGGGCCATCTTGGATTCTACATTAGGAGAGGGAGGCAGAGAAGGGCTATTCAAAAATTGGGAGGAAACACCCTAAGAACTCTCTCGACATAAATGTCTTTACTGTAATTTTTCTAAACTTGCTTGTTGTCTCCTCTACTAGATTGTGAGTTCCTTGGTAGGACTGTCTTTTGCCTCCTTTTGTATCTCCAGTACTTAGGACAGTACCTAGCACATAGTAGACATTCAATAAATGTTTATTAAACTTACTATGTTCTCCTTAGCTAAAATACCTCACATCAGTAAGTTAAGGCTGACCAGTTATCTTCTTGTTACCCCAAACTCCAATAAACTTAGGAATAGTTTCTCTTGCCTCAGGGCTCAAAGATTTCCAAATTTTCCCTGAGTCTTCTCAAAACAGTCCAGGAGAATATATCTGCCTGGGATTTCACTCAGGCCTCCATGGCATGCCCCATAGCCTGAACATAGGACGAACACAGATTTAGAGTCAGCAGGGACCTTTAAAAGGCCATGGAATCCAACCCTCTCATTTTATAGATGAGAACACCGAAGTTCAAGGGAATCAGGATACTTGTCCAGAGTCACACAGCTAATGAGCATCTGGGGCAGGATTCAAACTCAGGTTTTCCTGGGTCCAGGTCCTGTGCACTCTCCACTATATTACCTGGCCACCTCAGAAACAAAAAAATGAAAAGAGAACTAAGGGAAACCTACCAAAAGACATCTGTGGAATGGAAGTGATGTGACTAGCTCAGAAAGGACATATACACATGAAACCAGTTGGGTGGTTGTAATTATCTTTTATCAAGTAGGCTGCCAACTTCTATCGTGCGTGTCTGGAATGGTGAGGAGGGGAACAAGAAATCGGGCGCTGTCGTATGGGCCCACAAGGTCACTCCCTAATGTTCCTCATTGCTTTCTTCTTTCATCTCATTCTCCTCCAAGGGGTAAGTTGTCCAGCAATAAATGCAAATGCCACTTTTGAGGAACGGGTGATTCTTTTCCAAATTACTTGAGCCCAAAATGGCCTCAGCATGTGCTCCTTTAAGGCCGAATGGGTCTGTCATGATGCCAATAACCAGAGTGAATGTTCAGGGTTTGCCTTACGAATTCCTATTGATGTTTGCTTGTTGTTTATTATTCTAAGAGCCTCTAGTGACAGGCTCAACAAGATTTGTGCTGCCCTTCAAAGGCATTTTCTTCTCCCCCTGTTTCTATACTATCCTCCTACATCAATGTTGTCCCACGAGACTTTGAATGGTGGATCACATGCAGAGAATGATCTATTTGTTCCCCGCAGCTGGTTTCTTCCCATCAGATCAATGGGCCTCCCCCTCAGCATTGCTCGCATCTTTTTCATGTCTCAGTTTTCATTTTTTCCCCTAGAATATCCAACAATATTCCTTTTTGTTTATCTTAATATCCCTGACATTTATTACCTGACTATTCTATGCCCATTAGGCATGGGGCCAATATTAATGCCTTGCTTCTTTTCACATGGAAATGGAGAAGTAGAAAACATGCCTTTGGTCAAATAAGAAAGCCCCAGTGGAGTAGGGATCCTGTGGCTTCTCCATTTATGGACGTCTTCATATAATCCAAAAATATCAGTGAAGAGATGCAACCTTTTCAACCAAATATTTCATCTCCTCATATTAACTCCCCAACCTACCTTTATATTTCATTCTTTTCTACGTATGCTGGAACAGAGCAAGCCTTTTCTTTTTTGCTAGAGACGGTAACCAAGATAAATTCAAGGATAACCATCATAAGCATTTATTAAATGCCTACTATGTGCATAGTATGCAGCTATGTAGTGCGATGGATAGAGCACCAGGCTTGGAGTGAGGAAGACTCACCTTTTCTAAGTTCGAATCCAGCCTCAAACACTTACTAGCTACATGGACCTGTGCAAGTCACTTAACCCTGTTTGCCTCAGTTTCCACATCTGTAAAATGAGCTGGAGAAGGAAATGGCTAACCGCTCTGGTATCTTTGCCAAGAAAACCCCAAATGGGGTCAGGAAGAGTTGGATGTGACTGGAAAATGACTGAATGACAACATGTGCATGGTAGTACATTAGGCACTGAAAATACAAGAAGGGAGGAAGGGAGAGAGGAAGGGAGATAGGGAGATGGGAGGGGAAGGGGGAAGATTTTTGTTCAGCAAAAGCAAACATCTCAAGGTATATGAGAGAGCCCGGAAAAGAATTCCCTTTGAAGACAGCACTCAGGCTGAGCCTTGAAACTTAAAGGTGAGGGACAGAAAGGAATATACTACAGGCAAAGGGATTTGATAATCCACAACCCTTTCCCAACTTAAAGTTAGCTATAAATGTAAAAGAGAAAAACATTGGACTTGACGTGGGAAGACCTAAGTTTGTGTCTACCACTTACTAGCTATGTGCCTACAGATGAGTCATTTAATTTTGCTGAGTCTAACTTTCTTCATTAGTAAAAATGTAAATCATGATATTTGTACTATCTACTTTACATAAATAATTTCATAGGGAGCAACCCTGTGGGGGAGGTGCTTTTATTGTCCCCACTTTACAGATAAGGTAACTGAGCTTTGGAGAGCCTAAGGGACTTGCCTAGGGTCACAGGATTGTGGAAACTTCAAAGGCGATGTGGTATATAAAGAACTTCATAATTATAAAATGAGTTATTATTATTATTAACAGTACTTAATTAACCCACACTGAATCTACATCATCTATATGTTACAGATAATCAAATAAACAAAACCAGAACTTATTCCCAGCCTTCCAGAAACAGATGTGTTTCCACCAACAAAACCAATGATCATCTCACAGAGATACCGGTTAAACACAAGTGGTCATTTACTGCAGTGATGACCTCAGTGGTTCATAGACTTACAGGATTATGGACCCAGAGCTGGAAAGCATCTCTTGAGGCCATGTGGTCCCACTCCCTCACTTAACAAATGAGGAAATCGAGGCCCACCGATATTAAATGATTTGTCCAACTTCACATTGGTAGTAAGTGTCAAAGGTGGGAGTTAAACACAGAAAAAACAATTACTGTCATATTATGAGGTGTATGGCATTGTAGGCTTCAACACAAACATACACTTTATGGAAAATACCCAGATCTTTGTGCCATTTTTTATGAATTTAAAATGGGATGGATACAAATTCGATTCTATTCAATAAACACTTATTAAGTAAAATACATGTAGAGCTCTCTTATGCAGAATTTAAAGAGACGAAATAGGAAATCCAAAGCTAGAACAAGGGTAGAAGGACAAGGATTTTTCTGAGGACACATTTGATGAAATTCTGCCAGGCCCGCACTAGGGAAAGTCTGTAAAGATAGCAGATATAATAATGGTAATGATGATGATGATAAATAATAACCCACGTGTAACAGTGCTTGACAGTTCAGCAAAACAGTTTTGATATTTCATCTTATTTGATCTCTGAGACCGCCTTGTGAGAAAGATAGTTGATAATCGATGCTATTCAGAGGGCGATTATTATGATGATTATACCTTACATTTAAGATGTGCAGAGTGTTTTACGTAAATAATTTCAGTTGATCCCCACAACAACCCTGTGGGGGAGGTGCTTTTATTGTCCCCACTTTACAGATAAGGTAACTGAGCTTCAGAGAGCCTAAGGGACTTGCCTAGAGTCACATAAGTATCTGAGATCCGATTCAACTGTAGGACTTCATGACCAGGATTCATTGGATTTTACTATTTCAAAATCTTTATGTTGTTATTGAGTCATTTTCAATTGTGTCTGACTCTTTGTGACCCTGTTTGGAGGTTTTCTTGGCAAAGATACTGGAGTGGTTTGCCATTTCCTTCTCCAGCTTATTTTACAGATGAGGAAACTGAGGCAGACAGGGTTAAGTGACTTGCCCAGGGTCACCCTGCTCGTAAGTGTCTGAGGCTGAATTTGAACGGATCTTCCTGACTCTGGGCCTGGCTCTCTATCCACTGCACCACCTAGCTGCCCAACACAGAGATAGAGTCCTACTAAGAAATGACACATAAACATTCAGTGTGAAGGATATGGCTGTTTATGCATTAGAGGCCACTGCATATGAAGTTGGAAGGAGGGAGGTGGATTGATATGGCAGCTTGTAGAAACCTGTGAAAAATGTTTCAGGTGATTTGACTTTTTCCATCTTCAGAAAGCATAATTCTAATTCACACTTCAACCTCCTGGGAGCTGCTTACGAACTACTCCAAAGACTGTGAAAGGTGTTGTTAATCATAACTATAGAAAGCCTTTTTAAAAAACACCCTACAATACGTCCTGGCTCCCTAGCTTCACAGTAAGTTTTTTAAGGACAAGGATATTACACCCCTTTGCCTGTAGCACCAAACCTGACCCACAGTTAAGGCTGTAACTATGACAGAACAATAGAATTTTGTCTGGGGTGTCAACATTTAGGGAACATTGACAATATCTGAAGATTTTTAGCAGGGCACAAATAATCGAGCTTAGTGCCTAGTGAGCATGAAAAATCTATTTAAAATAATCTACCCTGTGGCAATGTTTCCTACCAGCTACCAGCCTCAGTGTTTGAGGGTGTATTTTGTACAGCTTGCCCCGGGTGTAAAAATTGCTAGGTATGGATCTTCCCAGCACTAAGTACAATTCCCTATTCATGTTAGCCTCTCAATAAACCTTTGTGGATACTGAAAATGACAAGGAAAGTCACACACACACACACACACACACACACACACACACACACACACAAGCTCAGAGACTTAGAGAAGAAAGTGAGGAAGATATAAGATCAGGTGATAGGCTCACAGAAATATTAGAGGTGAAAGGGATGTGACGACTCATCTCATTTTACAAATGAGGATGACACTGAGAAGTTATTTGGCCACACTCTCACAGGTTAAAGATGACTGGATTTGAACACAGATACACTCCAAATCCAGCAATCTTTACTGTTCTAGCCAGAAACTCTTACGGTTTTCCCCTCCTCTATTGATATGTTTGTGATAGTAAATTGAGCCATCTTTGTCCCGACTCTCACCCAGCCATTGGTCACTGAATTGGCGTGGCATCAGACAAACTGAGACCCGGGAAAGACCTTGATTTAGAAAGGCCAAGGTCACCCGCTGCATCCTGGACCATAGCCAGTCGTCTTGACTTTTGCCTTGATGCTGGACTTGGATGACGCTGAAGGAGAGATTGAGGCTGATGACTCCACACAGCTCTGCCCCACTTAGATCCAATCCAAACGCAACTCAAGACATCACCTTCACAATGTCATTGGCCCTCTCTGGGGATGAAGAATGAACAAAAATTCCTAGAGAGCTCCCAGGGTAGCTAGGTGGCACAGTAGATAGAGCCCTGGGCTTGGGGTCTGGAAGACCTGAGTTCAAATCCAACCTTAAGACACTTGCTATGTTACCCTGGGCAAGTCACTTAACCCTGTTTGCCTCAGTTTCCTCATCTGTAAAATGAGCCAGAAAAGGAAATAGCAAACCACTCCAGTATCTTTGCCAAGAAAACCCCAAAAAGGGTCATGAAGAGTTAGACACAACTGAGAAACAACCAAACAACATAGCTCCCAAGTTAGCCAACCCCGTATGGTGGCCAGTACAAACACTACCTAAACATATGCTGAACCGGGCAAGGAAACAGATTGCCACTGAGCTAGTAACCACGCCACCCCCAAGTCCTGGGATGTGTTGGTAAGTGTTTAACAACTGGCTATCAAGAGGGAATATATATACATATATGTATACATACACATACATACATACGTGTGTGTATATGAAACATTTATGAGTTTAATCACTCCACCACTTTAAGCTTAGACAATCCACAAAACAATAAATCAAACCCTGATTTCCAGTGTCCAGTGAATTCTGAGGTATAAATGCTCAGACTAAAAGCTTAATCATTGCTTTGAACCGTTTCCAGCACAGACATCACTATTCAAGTGGGATTGTGGTATAAGGTGGTTGTTTATTTTCTTCCACTATCTGTAAAAGACTGAATGATAGGGGTCCCTCTTCCCATTGAAAACAATGGAATTTCAAAATAAATTAGAACGCAGGATGGAATGTATCCCCATCATACAACTATCAAGGCAAGAAACATTTGCAGTAGGTTGTGGATTTATAGGTAGTTTTTCTTGATGTTCCTCTCCACCCCTGTAAGGGAATGAAGGGAAAAGAAGGTATAATATAGCAAATGTATTTGAATGTAAGCTCTTTGGGGACTGTTGTTGTTCAAGTCATTTCAGTCGTGTCTGACTCTTTGTGACCCAATTTGAGGTTTTCTCAGCAGAGACACTGGAGTGGTTTGCCATTTCCTTCTCCCCCTCATTTTACCAATGGGAAGCAGGGTTAAGTGACTTGCCCAGGGTCACATAGCTAGTAAGTGTCTCAGATCTTCCTGACTCCGGGCCTGGCTCTCTATCCGCTGTGCCACCTACCTGTCCATCACAGAGACTGAAACCTACTAAGAAATGACACATGAACATTCAGTCTGAGGGATATGGCTGTTTATGCATTAGAGGCCGCTGCATATGAAGTTAGGAGGACAGAGCTGGATTGATATGGCAGCTTGTAGAAACCTGTGAAAAATGTTTCATGTACATGACTTTCCCAGGGTCACACAGCATCATACTAAGTTTCTGAAGCCAAATTTCAACTCAGGTCTTCCTGACTTCAGGCCTGGCACTCTATCCGCTGCACCACCTAGCAGCCCTCCTTAAAGGCAGGGATCTTTTCATTCCTTGTCTTTGTATTCCTGGTGCCTAGCACAGCATTTAACAAGTAGCAGGAGCATAATAAATGCATGCTGATTGATTAGTTGGTAGAGAAGCTGTTGAACCTCACCCTATTGACAGCCTGGTCCAGGTTGAAAAGGAGAAGTATTCATGAATACAGTTTATAGCATAACATAGGAAAGTAGATAACAGTAGGTCTCTTCTGTGCTTCCCCTTATCTGAACACCCTAACAAAAAATACCAGGTAGAGATGCAGTATCAATCACATGACAATGAAATTTCACCTTTAAATTTTCACAAGCTAGCTAGAGTAAAATGCATTTCCTTATGCAATCTTTAATGTGCCATCAGTGACAAATGGATTTATTTCCTAGTTGCAACTGGTTGTATTAGCATAAAGTTATTAAGAAGTCTGCTAATTATCTCATT
Source organism: Trichosurus vulpecula (assembly GCF_011100635.1). Classification (NCBI taxonomy): domain Eukaryota; kingdom Metazoa; phylum Chordata; class Mammalia; order Diprotodontia; family Phalangeridae; genus Trichosurus; species Trichosurus vulpecula. The sequence goes on from NC_050576.1 coordinate 135,208,727, forward strand.
ATACAATTGCCTAATGGTTTTTGCTTTCATTAATTTGTTTTGCATGCATGAAACGACATATGAATTTACTTGGCTGGGTTTCCTTGAACTTGTAAGTATGAGATGAGATGCCTCAAAGGGCTTTAATGGGATAAAGGACATTTTAACACAAAAACAAAGTTCTGATTATGTTGCTCTCCTGCTCCAAAAACTTCACCAACTCCCCATTGACTACAGAAGTAAGTCCAAATTCCTTGTTATTCAGTCGTGTTCAACTCTTTGTGACCCTGTTTTGGGTTTTCTTGGTAAAGATACCTGAGTGGTTTTGCCATTTCCTTCTCCAGCTCATTTGACAGAAGAAGAAACTGAGGCAAACAGTGTTAAGTGACTTGCCCAGAGTTGCACAGCTAGTAAGTGTCTTTGGACTCGGGAAGATGAGTCTTCCTGACTCTAGGCCTGGTACTTTATCCGTTGAAAGAGCAAGGGGGCTTGCCTCTAGCAAGAATGCAAGATAACCCACAGACAGCTTGTATCTTGATATTAAAAAAGAAAAAAAGAACAAACTTGTTGGGCAGATCCTCTAGGGAGGAAATATGGGAAAACACAAACAAGACTAGCACAAGACAAGAAAATGTACAAGCACTCCATTAGTCGATGTTATTGTAATGGGCAGCTAGGTGGCACAGTGGATAGAGCACCAAGTCTAGAGTAAGGAAGACGAGTTCAAATCTGGCCCCAGATCCTTACTAGCTGTGCAACCCTGGGCAATCACTTACCCCTGTTTGACTCAGTTTCCTCATCTGTAAAATGAGCCGGAGAAGGAAATGGCAAAACCACTCCATTATCTTTGCCAAGAAAACCCCAAAAGTGGTCATGAAAGGTAAAACACAACTGAAAATGGCTAAAGACCAACAACATACTATTATTATTATTATGAGACAAACATTGCGATGTGCCTCTTTGACTTCACCCCAAAGCTGTTCCTCTAGGCAAACCAAGGCTAGGAGCATCAGAACTTAGCTAGACAAGGAAGAACAGTTATTTGTCAAGCAGAGGTGGAAGGATGCCGGCATATAGCAAGTGCCTATTTATAACTGCTCTGTCGTCCTTCATTCCTCTATGTTTAGGCATTTGAGCTTTATCTATATTTTAAAGAGCATTTTCTGACTTTTGTTCGTGGGCCCTGCAGTATTACAGGGGCTGTTCCATTCATTTTGAACAGTCCAGCAGTTCATTCCCCACACCCCACTTCTATTTACTCCACTGTATATGGAATTGGTACCCAACTGGATTCACAGTATCCTATTCACTTTGCCATTTTTTTCAAGCCTAACTCTCTGGGCTGTTGGTCTTACACAGGATATGAAAATTCCCAAAAGGAAAGTACTCACAGCAGGTATTCAATGAATGCATTTAGAGCTTAGAGGAGCCAGACATTTCCCGTTTCCCCACTGCAAACACATCCACACACATATATACACATACACATGCATACACACATGCACACACACACTCCTCTTTCTAAGCCAGCCAATAAGAAATACCTGGACAATAAGCTCTTGTACAGAAGGCCCTATAGCAGAGATGTCTAAGTGTGAGCTCTAAACCAATCCCCCTGTATAAATCCTGATCCCTTCTTCCCCTCCCCCCAACATTACCATCATCCACTTTTCCCTATCATCTGTCCTGAAAAAGGTAAGGGCAGATAAGTTCAAGAAGCAATTTGCCTCTTTAACTTGTGTGGTCTAAAGAGGGCTAAGATTACAAAAATCTTTTCTCAAATATTCCCTAAGTGACTAAAAAGGAGGAGGGGGGAGCAATAAGGTGGAAAGCTGTCACTCCAGCCAATGGCCAAACCAAGAAGGAAAAAAGAAACCAAATTGACTTGGATTACAAATCTCAAAACAAGTCGAGAATTTCCCAGAGTCATAGGGCCAAGGACCGGTATCTGACCTCTCATAAGGATAAACTGTCCAGAAGAAATGAGGGTTTGGTTGAGTCAACTTTATACTAGTCTTAGCTAAAGCCCCACCTTCTGTGAGAAACTTCCCGTTCTCCCTTAACGCTAATGATTTTCCTGTGCTGATTATCTCCAGTGCATACTGTATATATCTAGTTTGTACGGAGTTGTCTGCGTACCATCTCCCCCATTAGACAGACTGTGGCTGGGCTCCTCAAAAGCAGAGATTGTTTGAGGGGTTTTGTTTGTTTTGCCTTGTTTTTTATCCCTAGCACTTAGCAAAGTGCCTGGCAAAATACCGGTGTTTAATAAATGCTGGTTGACTTAACAGACCCATTTTTAAAATATATCCAGATTATTTTTGCCTTGTTTTGCCAGTCTATTCAGTAAAATTAAATTGTGATGAAGAGGGAAGTATGGGAAGCTTCCAATTTTCCAGTCAGGAGTCACCATAGGGCCGCTTGGAAGACTTTACCCCTCCCCTGAGGTGACTGATGGATATCCTCTCCCCAGAGGTAGGATTTCCTAGGATCACAGAATCTCAAAGGATTTCTTTGGAACTAAAAACAATTTAATTAGATTATGTGAGGGAAAAGTTTCAAATCCACTCAATTTGCTGGTTAATTCTCAGGAGGAAAGCCCAGCACCAAGCTTGTGCCAAAGGGAAAGGGCCATGAAGCCTCTATAACACCCACCCCAGGCAGAACAAGGAGAAGTCATTTGCTCATTAAAGGCAGCAGAAGTGGGAGGTGTCAGGCCAAGCTTTGCCTCCAGCTCCTTTTCTCCCATTTTCCATTCCAGGAGGAAAAATTCATACCTACTAAATCCAATCTCATTTTCCTGCCAGGGCAGCTAAGAGGTACATTGGATAGAGCATGAGGCTTGGAATCAGGAAGACTCATCTTCCTGAGTTTCGATCAGGCCTCAGACAATTACCAGCTGTGTCACCCTGGGCAAGTCATTCAACCCTGTTTACCTCAGTTTCTCATCTGGAAAATGAGGTGGAGAAGGAAGCGGCAAACCACTCCAGTATCTCTGCTCAATAAAACCCCAAATGGGGTCACAGAGTCAGACACGACTAAAATGACTGAGCAATAATACAAAAGGAGAATTAAATCGAATCTCATTTTCTATAGGAGGTCTTTCCTAGCAGTCCTGATATTGCAAGCCTCAATGGTTCCCCTATAGCCTTAGAGTCCCCCCTCTAAGATTACCCTCCATTTCCAGTGTTTATATCTTGTCTGTACGCAGCTATGTTGTCTCCTCTATTAAAATAGGAATTCCTTGAGGACAAAAACTGTTTTAGCTTTTCTTTGAATCCACAGCACCTGGTACATGGTTAGAGCTCATTAAATGCTTGTTGGTTGACTTATTAAAAGTTTTGAAGTCTTTTCAATGGCTAGAATGGGTGAGGCTTAGAGAGGTGGTTCAGTTTCTTTTCTTATTTCCCTCAAGAGATAAGTATAAGTGCTCAGGGTCCAAGGAAGTTTCTAAGAACCAGCATAACCCTTAGAGGGGAAGGGCCCTCAGAGTTCATCTGGTCCAACCCCCTCGTTTTGTAGGTGAGGAAAGAGAGGCCCAAAGAGAAGTGACTTGCCCACGTCCATACGCTGAACAGGTCGGAGAGCCAGGATTTAGCCCCAGGCCCTCCAAATCCAAATGTAATGCTTTTTTCTAACATATCACAGAGTCTCTGAAAGCACAGGATTAAAAAGTCAATTCCCTGCCTTTTCAGTCATTTTAAGGTCAGGAGCTAACCTTTCACCAGCAAATTATGGCTGTCAGCCAAACACACCCCTACCAAGGTGGAATTGGAAGCACTGATCTTACCAGAGCCCACATCTAGTAAAGAAAAGGACCTCAGGACTTGCATAGTCAGGAATGGGCTTGGGATGCAGATTTGCCAAGGATGAGACGCAGCTGAAGCCTGGTAGATGAGACCATCAGATGAACTGATGATATCAACAGGAGCAATGAAAGGTTTCAACAGAGATGCGGCCTACACCTGAAAGTTGCTACCACTTCCAATTTTTCCTATACATGTTCCCTCAGCCATTGGTGATTTGGAAATAGGCAGGAAATTGTGTCTCTATGGGTAGGAAGTGGGGGTGAAGGTAAAGGGTTATTTGCCCAACTGTCTATTTCATTAAATGTTGGGGGAGGGGGGTTTGAGTAAATCGGGGTTAAGTGACTTGCCCAGGGTCACACAGCTAGTGTCTGAAGCCTGATTTAAACTCATGTCCTACTGACTTCAGGCACTGTGCCACCCAGCTGCCCCTTCATTAAATGCCTTTTATTTTGAATTAATGTGACCTCTGCTTTAGTATATTTAAAAGAGGGGAGGCAATAACTGAGAGATTGTGAGCTATATCTTTGAATAAATACTAACCAGTCATGCATTGAACCCAAAGGTAGATTTCAGGATCCCACAGTCTAGGGCTCTAAGACTACCTTAGTTCAGTGTTGATCTTGACCTTTAATTAAGCCTACCTTAAAAGACTGATTTGGTTTTAGTAGTTTGTCAAGTTCTTCATATAATTTCTCAGTAACAGATATTCACCCATAAGCTGTCATTATTTTCATGGCGGCCTTTTGTTTATGTTCTTTACAGGCACACCAAGATGGGACAAACAAGTATACCTAAGGAATTATTTTTACTGTTGTCTTTGGGCTAATTCCTTTATTTGCCTCTTTAAGGAAAACTAGTGGCCCTTCCTTCTCGTTAGCAGCAACTTCCTTGTGTCTTCTGTTTTCATTTCCATCAAAAATGTTGATATTGATGTGGTTCAGTATCTACAGTTGTGTGTTAGCTGATTTATCAATGGAAAAAGAGCTTACCTTTAGAGTCCTACAGTTATATTAATATCGACAGGTGATCTAAAAACTAGGATTGTTTCTTAGGTCTCCTTTTCTACCACTATTTCATCAGTGGAAGCTGAAGAGGACCACACAAAACTGAGGACATTTTGTACTTGTCTTTGTTTCTAGATCACTATGGTCAAAGACATCATCACACATTGACCAATCTGTTGGAGATGAGCCTTTCTATACTTAGCTGGGTGGGTCCTCTGAGAGCAGATGGAGATTTGAAAGTTTCCCAGATTGGTAGAAGCTTTCAGGGTTACACTCCACTGGCACTGCCTTCAGCAATTCAGTCACCCCTGTGTCATAATAAGGCATCAAAGACTTTTGTAGAAGTATGAAGAGCTATAAAGTGAGAAAGATAGGACAAAAAGGAGAAATGCTTATAAAAATTAAAGTATAATTTGAAAGGGTAGTACCTAAAAATTAAGTCTAGAAAGCGGCTCAGTGTTGTAGTTGACAGGGAGCCGAAACCCTAAAACAGAGATAAACCACCATATAAGATGAACTGTACAAATGATGCAACTAACAGCCACAAATGAGAAAGGAGTCTATGTCTCTCTCTTTCTGTCTCTCTCTCCCAAGTGAGACCACCAGATCAACAGATGACATCATCAGTAGCAGAGACAGAAAGAGAGAGAGAGAGAGAGAGAAGAGCTACCATGTAAAGAACATGTTTCCTAAATATAAAAGGTAACTACTACAAACATTTAATATATTACATTATATGTACATTATATATTACACATTACATATATTACATATATGTACACACATATATAGTGTGCATATACACACACATATAGGTCTCTCACCATTCTTTTCTATTGGCCTGTTTTGTGGGCAAGAGGCTATTTGCAAGGATATAGTATAATTTAATTATTCCACGACAAAGCATCTGAGGAATAGAATTCTGTAATCCTATTTCAGGCATAATTCTATCCTGATTTACACTGAGGTTTTGCTTCATAAAAAAACTACATAATTATGTTCTTTATGCTTCAAATATAGATATATTCAGTATTAACTATAGGTCTATTTTAGAGTCGAAAATAGAAACCAACTGTGCACAGCAGTTTGATTAATACCAGACCTTTCCACGTTATTATTTACAAACCCATTTTCAGCTGCTTTTTCCTGCAAAAGTATACCTTGATTTATTGTTACCTAGGCATGGCCACTTTTGTTAGAACTTAATTCATTACACCAATATTACTGTAGCATTATACAACGCCCTTAAACCCTAGGTAACTAATATGACGATTTTTTTCTGTTTATTTCCATCAAATAACCAAACATTAATGAGCTCATTGTATTTCCAAGGGACAAGGGGGTAGTGAGACAGGCTTATAGAAGTTTCCCTGTTAACATGCCTTGATCCTTCAGCAAAACCATAACCGTTAATGCTGTAATTTAAACTACTCCTATTTATTACTATCCACTGAGAACCTTTCAGCACTTAAAGGGCCAGAGCCCTTTCTGGCCTCTTTTGTTGAAATGTTGTTAGTATTTCACAGAGAGGTTATGCACTCAGTGAATATTGAAGCTTTTTTTTTTAATTTGGTCACGGCTAATACCAGAATTTACTTTGTTTGACTATGCATGTTTGTAATAGGGGTTTTGTTTTTCTTGCTTTCACATTGGGTGAGGAACTGGGATGGAGAGAATTCAGAACTAAAAATAAAATAAAAATGAATTAAAAAAAGAAATGTGAATATCTATAAATATCTTAGAGTTCAAAGGGATCTAAGAAGAAACAAATCTGCATATTTACAATTTTGATCTCTTGTGTACATGTGATTGTTATATAAATTGAACTTTAAATAAAAGTGAATATTGTACATGTCCAGCGGGTGGCTGCTTGCATGTAACCAATGGGTTAGTGCATGATGCTAAAACCAAAGGTCTGATTTGAACTTCATATGGGCCATTTCTCTTTGCTCTATTCCATGGCTTTAATAAACAATCAAATAGAGGGGATGAAGAGATTTGTGTTCATGCCATAGGAGGGCTTATTAAAGGAATTAAAGATATTTAACTTGAAACAGAGAAGACTCAAATTAATAATCAGAACCCAGAGCTATCTTCAAAAGGAGGGACACTGGAACACCCTTTTTTTAAATGCAGAAAGAACAAAAGGAAGTTGGGAAGAAAATACAAACAGAACATTTTAAAAATTAAAGCATAAATTTATTACTTTTTTAAGTAAGCCATATGAAATGGAGATTCATGCTTTCCTGTAGAATCCACTTCTATGCTGTACTGAAATGTTCTTTTTTGGTGTTTAAATTCGGAATACAAATAAACAAAAAACTTTTTTTCCCAAGCACTTGAGAGGCTATCCCAACAAAGAGTGATTACACTTGACTTTGGAAGAAAGAACAAGGAGCAATAGGGAAAAATTGCAAAAAAGCAGATTTCTGCTCCATGTAAGGAAAAACTTGCTAATACTTAATGCTACCAAAAATGGAGTGGCTTGCCTCAGGAGGTAGCACGGAAGAACCTCAAAAAGAAGGGATCGGAGGGAAGGGGAGGACGAGGAAGGCTGCCTGTACATGAGATGGTCAGCTGTGTCCTGAGGCTAGCAAGAAGAATAGCCTGACTCACCTTAAAATGTCTTTCTCAAATAATTTCTGTCATACTTAGGGAGCCCGCGTGAGTTATAATAGACAAAATGCTAATAATATTTTTAATAGTACAGAGTAAAATAAGCAACATAGAGCAACTATAATAACAAATGAAAATGACGTTGAAAGGTAGCAGAATCTGATTAATTGTGATGAACAATCTTGTCCCCTAAGGAAAGATGATGAAACACGCTTCCCTCCTCTAGTTGGGGGGGGGGGGGTTGGCAGCGGCATCATGGGTGCCAAATGTTTCATACACTGTCAGATGCACTTTGTTAGTTGGTTTGGCTTACCTGATTTTCCTACTTTACAGAGAAGGGGGATGTATAAGAGGGGGTGGTAATAGCACAAAAGGCACCAATAAACATTTTTTATAAAAAAGAAAATTGTAAAAGCATTGATGATTCAATGAAACCAAGACAGAATTTAAACAATTAAAATAGAAGGGAAAGACAGACCAAAGGCCTCTTTATAGCCTTTTGTAGGTTGGTTTTTTTTTTTTTAATGCAGGCTTTACATGAATCATATCATTATAAAATCCTGAAGGAGCAGAGGTAACATGGAGTTTATTTCTTGTATCCAGTGGGAATATATATTATGGTGGAAAAAGCCAGCTTTTATGTAAAACAATAGCTTTTATTTATGAAAGTTGTTAGCTAGTTCTAGCCTCAAATCTCAAGTGATATCAATCTCAAATTCATTAACTATCTCCTACAGATATACCACAACCAAAATCACTCACATTCCAAGCATACTAAGGAGGTTAATTTTTCAACCTTCCAACTATAGACATATTTGTCTATAGTTGTCAGATACCCAGAATAAGTCTTTACATTTTTGGTTAGTTTGAGGGCTGCTATTTAAAAAAAAAAAAAGGAATCAGAGTTATTTTAAGCTTCTATTCCTTGGTTCTTTTTTTTTCTTTCTGATAGCTATACTTAACATCAATGGTTTTCTCCCTGTCTCTCTTCCCCTCTCCCTATACCATGTATAATTAATTAATTGCACTGTATACCTCGGTCCTCAACTCCTTTTCTGAGACTTGTAATGGGCAACAGAGTTCAACATGTTAAAGAAATATTAGATGTTCTAGAGCACTGGGTTCAAATCCCAGCTAACCTACCCCTGGATTGATGAGGGGCACTGAAATGGTTCAAAATGGGTATAGTTAACAATATTGGCCTCCATAGAAAGGCTGGAAGAGGTTAACTGAAAAAAAATGTACCAGTAGATAAAGGAGTCCCATGTGGGCATAAACTACCATTCTTCTTTTCTGGTGCTGTTGCTTCCTTTTCATTTAACCCCTTCCCACCCATCCAAAAACTTAAGAGATTGTTAAATATAAGAAAAACATCAAAATGGCTATGAAATGCTTTTGAAAAGTTTCCCACTGTATATTTTTGCTGAATATAGAGAATCCTCTAACTGTAAGGTGTATTCATCTCTGACAGAAGAGATGTGGTACCTAAGAGTTGTTTTGATTTGCATTTCTCTAATCAATAGAGATTTAGAGCATTTTTTCATATGACTATAGATATCTTTAATTTCTTTCTTTGAAAACTGCCTGTTCATATCCTTTGACCATTTATCAATTGGGGAATGATTTGTATTCTTATAAATTTGGCTTAGTTCCCTATATATTTTAGAGATGAGGCCTTTGTCAGAGATGCTGGTTGTAAAAATTCTTTCCCAATTTTCTGCTTCCCTCCTAATCTTGGTTGCATTGGCTTTGTTTATACAAAAACTTTTAATTTAATGTAATCAGATTATTCATTTGCATTTTGTAATGCTCTCTATCTCTTGTTTAGTCATAAATTTGCATTTGCTCCTTACAACAACCCTGGGAGGTAGGTGCTATTATTATCCCTATTTTACTTATAATTGGGGGAACTAAAGCAGACAGAAGTTAAATGTCTTACCCAGGGTCACACAGCTAGTAAGTAACTGATGCTGAATTTGAATTCAGGTCTTCCTAACTCCAGGCGGGACACCTTGAACACCGTGCCACCTAGCCGCATCTAAGTATATCACAGATTAGGAGACCGAGGTTCAAAGAGTTTGAATAATTTGCCCACGATTAATTTGCTCTGAGAGATGGACTTTATGAAAGGGCTGAAATTTGAACCCTGGCCTTCAGACTCTAAAACCAATGTTCTTTCCGCTGCAATACGTAAAACGTCTCCCAAATGAACCATGACTTATAAAAGAATACGCCTCCCTTTTTCAACCCAAATCTCTCCTCTCCAATCCAACCTATATTTTTCTTTTAATGGCACCATTACTAGAGCATATTTCCTCCGTTAGCGGAATTATATCAGAAATCTACCTCTTACAATGAGTTCTGGCTCTTAGTACTTGAAAATTAATAGAGTAAAATGAAGTGTATTAGCTAGACTGAACAGGATGTATATTGGCAGTCTAAGCCAGTAAAAAGTAACATTTGTATGAAATTGCCAAGCTGTGAGCATATCAATAGAGAAGAGTAAATCAGTAGGGCTGCCCGGGCAGGAGACATTTAGCCCGTTAAGTTGATGGCAAAAGGTCACAGAGACGACCAGAAAGCACAATTCTACCTGATGAATGACATAATATTTCTTGCCACTGCAGGTGATAGGCATTGCATTCAAACACACTAGAGTGTCTTGTGTAGACCTGCAAAAGTGGTCACTAACCCCTCTATACAGTTAGTTATCCCTTTCACATAGTGGGGGTTAGGGGCATGGTGCCCCTTCCCCCACCCTGTGATCTGGAAAATGCACATAAAATTTTCTGGCCCTCCCTTCATACGGAAGTCTGAACTATTAGGATATTAAAGATAAAATATGTTGACATTATACAATACTATACACATATTTTATGCATTTATGAATTTCTAAATATTTTCTGTCATCTGCTGGCCTTTGTGTGTCATCTGCAGCTTCCATAAAACTCCCCCCCACCAAATTCCCATTTCATTTCTTATATTTAAACCATGATGGGGAGAGTCAAGATATGGAAGGGATAACTGTACTGAACAGATATATCAGCCTCACAGATGCTCTGGACTCCACCCACAAATCTGTTCTCCAGACCACTACTGAACCTGTGTAGCTACCCTGAAACACTGATGACAAAATCTCCCCCAGTGACTCAAATATGGCCACTTGGATCAAAATGAAAGGTTATCTTACCTAACTTATTTGCTTTCCTTAACAGAGTAAAAGCAGAGTAGCTAATACAACCAGTTAAATTAATTTTCCATAACAAGACTCAGAGTCATCATCTTTCATCTCAATACCACATCATAATACAGTGATTCATTAGGGTTTTATTGAGTCTTATTGGGCCATTTGTCCATTCCCTTCATGGCTCCATACTGTTAAGCTTTTTGAATTGTGTTTGGCTTTCTTTCAGATGTCACTTCATACTATGCCAGTGGACCTATCTCTACCAGGCTTTCTCCCCTTTCTCCTAACCTGCTATATCCATGAAATTAAACAGGCTTATTAGAACGTTTTGCAAAACTTAACAGGCTTTGAGGAGAACCTGAGGGACTCTTGAGTAAAACTTAGAAGCTTTAGTGCTAGAATCTTCTGAACCTGTTTTGATAGCTGAGAAGCCACTTTTGCTTCTGTCCTGATTCGTAATTATGTTCTGGATAACTAAGGTTCTTAGATAAGTTATCTGTAGGCAACTGTAATGTTCCTAGGGATGTATGTACACATGTTATATGTGTGTAGGGATGTCATAGATAAGCCATGTAGTTCTTAAGGGACTTAACAAGGATGTTTCAAAAACACTAAGGATAAATGATTGTTAAGAGCACTTCTCTTTAAAGAGTTCTGTGAAAGGAAAACAGTAAACACTCAAGTCAAGTCAAACAGCCCTTATTAATCTCCTACAATGTACCAGGTACAGTCCTGTAAATACAAAGAGAGGCAGGAAAAAAAAGCTCACAGTCTAATAGGGGAGACAAGATGGAAAAAAAACTACGTACAAGCAAGATATATGCAAGATAAATTGAGGGTAGGCTCAGAAAGAAGGGACTAAGATGAAGGATTGGGAAAGGCTTCTTGCAGATCATCAGTTACACTGCTGAAACACCCTGTACAATCAGAAGCTCCTAAATGTTCCCCTGTTGCAGCTTAGGCGCCTTTCACCTGATAAATCCAATTGCCTGCTCGTTTGGACTATTCCCCTCCAGAATCAGCATCCTAGTCACTATTCACCTCCCACCCCACCCCCACTGACAAATGGTCACCTTTGGAGAGAATCTAAGTCAACAATGGGATGACTGGCTGGAGTGTTGAAAGTCTGGATGAAGAACCAATGAATGAGTCGACCTGTTCTGCAGGTGTGTGGGTGTTAATCAGACCATAGGATCATACTATCTAAGAGGTAAACCAAAATTCCTAGCCAGGGTATCAGTTTCATTTAAAATTGCCTATTTGGAAAAGAGCCAGGCTTTCCACTTTTATGAAGTTGGCCTTGAGATATCAGCGGGAGAGATGCAGAGCTGTAATGGAGTGCCATCTGCATTTAGATGCCTGGTGTAAGAAAGTACATTGGTCCAGAAGATAGTGAGTTAAAAAGAAAGAAAATAACGAAAGCCCTACGATACTTTTCAGGAGATTTTCCAGCCCTCCAGTTATCCAGAACATAATAATGAATCAGGACAGAAGCAAAAAATGACCTCTCAGCTATCAAAACATTTTCAGAAGATTCTAGCACTGAAGCCTATATGTTTTACTCAAAAATCCCTCAGGTTCTCCTCAAAGCCTGTTAAGTTTTGCAAAACGTTCTAATAAGCCTGTTTACCTAATTTCATGGATAGAGCAGGTTAGGAGCTGGGGAAGCCCAGTAGAGATAGGTCCACTGGCGTAGTATGAAATGACATCTGAAAGAAAGCCAAACACAGCCCTATATAACCTTCGTCAGCACCCAAAGGGCACATGATATATATTAAACAAGGGACTTAGTCTGTCTTTTCTCATCCATAAAATGGGAAGAATAATCCCTACAGTATCTCTCTCACAGGGTTATGAGGCTCAAATAAAGTTACATATGTATATTTATATATGTGTATGTATATACAGAAAGAAAAGGAGAGAGAAGTCCTATCAACGTAACAACATTTCTCTTTTCATTTGGCCACAAATCTCACTTTGCCTGGGAAGGACAGCAATCTTTTCTTTCTAGACATAGCTACCACTACTTCCTACATACTACCATAACATTCTACTACTACTCACTACATACTACCACCACCATCGAGTTTTCATTCACCATCTTCAGTAGCCAGAAACCAATGTTCACTAATTTAGAAGAGTAGATGTACACAGTCAGCCATGGGTTAGTTATGAACTGCAGTAGTACTAAAGCTGATTCTGTGCATGCTAACAACATGAGCCCCTAGGAGCAGAGGCCACCAGGCCCCCTGAGGAAGGGCAAAACCAGCATACATCAGAAAAGAATAGAGTAGATTAAAGCTTGCACATTGGTCAGTACTGGGATTAGGCCACGAGTAGCCATTGCATTTCCAACCTGGGTGAGATAGGGAGATTCAGTCTCAAAACGAAAAGAGAAACCAAACAAACAAAAATAATGTATTTAGCCATGGCCATTTGAAGGAATTCTACACTAATTAACCACCACCCCCAAAATAGTTAAAGAAAACATGAAAATGTACAAGGAGACCACACACAGTCCTTTCTATCAATGTCCCCAGGTGGCCAAACTATCCATCAACATCAGGCCAGCCATCAAAGGTTGTAATTGACTGCGGGGCCTGATGCAGGGGTATGGGCTGACTCATACCTCTACTGCTTTTTTACTTCCTTGCTCATTCAGGCCTATGTTCTAAATAACTGAGGTTATCGGATATACAACATCTTTTACAAGGTCATGCGAAGTGCTGCTGCTTTGTGTGTGTGTGTGTGTGTGTGTGTGTGTATGCGTACACACACACATATACACATATATATGGCGTATACCATATATCCTGATACACACACACACACATAAATACATATATGTCATATACCATATATATGTCATATACCATACATCCTGGTAATACCAAGATATTTAATTCAATTCATCAAGCATTTACAAAACACACACTACTTTCCAGCCTCGTTGCTGAGGATATAAAGACAGAAACAAGATAATATCTGCCCTCAAGGAGCATACATTTTCCTGGCCAGACAGAGTATATACACAGATAAGTAAATACACAAATGTGGGAATAGGAGCTAGACCTATTATTTCATTGGTGAATAGTGAGAAGATTGGCACCTTCTCCAAAACTTACGATCTTAGAGAGTTGCCTAGAGAACTAAGGGGTCAAGTGACTTGCCTAGAGTCACCCAACCAGCCTGTATCAGAGACAGAATTGGACCTCGGTTCTTTCTTATTCCAAGGCTGGTTCTTTATATACCAAATAAATACAAAATACATTCAAGGGGAGAACATATCCCTAACAACTATAGGAATCTGGATTGTACATGGTGTCCCTGAAGTCTGGACACATAGGCAAAAATGCCTATTTTGAAATATTTGGAATATTAACAGACCTTAGTCCCCTTGACTTCTTTTTCTGAGGTGTGTTAAAGGAGAAGGTGTACCCAATGAAAACCACAGATGCAACACACTTGACTGAATGCATAAAGAGTGAATGTGCTAAAAATGACGGCAATGTGGAGTTACTGCATCAAGTTCACACAAATCTTGCAAAGCGCATCAACCTTTGCTTCGCAAAAGATGGAAGTCATATTGAAGATGTTATTTGTTAATATTCCAATTAAATAAAATGTTGTTGAACATTCATTCATTTCATTTCTTAAAAATATGCATTTTTGCCTATGTGTCCAGACTTTAGGAACACCCTGTACAGTGAATAAGGATGCTTTAGAACCTGGCCTGGGTCTGCCATCTTGGAAACCCTACTTTCCTATGAAGCCCAGCTCAACTGCCATGTCTTTTGAGCTAGGCCTTGAAGGGAACTGGAATTGAGGAGAAAAGACATTCTGGCCAGGGGGAAAAGCCTGTGCAAAGACATGGAGTTGGGAAACAGAATGTCAAGTTTAGGGAACAGCAAATAAGCAAGCTTGGCTGGAACATGGAGTATACGAAAGAGATTAACTCTGAAATATGTATAGAAAGATAAACTTTCAGATTGTGAAGGGCTGCCAGCCTAGAGAATTCATATTTTTTCCTAGAGGTAATAGCGTGATACTGAAAATTTTTTAGCAGAGTAAAGGAAGATTATTTTGTCATTTGAAGGACAGCTGTCAATATTTTGTCATATGAGGATGGAACAGGGAGAGACACTGGAAGCAGGGACATCAATTAGAAGGCTACGACAATAAACTAAGATATTATGGGGTATGAAGAAGGGATGGCCATCTCAGGCCTACATCTAGAGCCTCCTTATTCATTGTGCAGTCCTTTATCTATATTGGTCTCCCAAAATGAGTTTCACCATGGCTTTGCTCTGCTTCATACAAAGATAGATTTGAAATTTGGAAACTTGAAAAAACTCAGAAACTTGGAAAAACATGGAAACCATGTTTTTATGTGATTCTTATTTAGTAGGGGCTGAACATCAGTGAGTTTCACTGTTGGGCCACAGTCAATAGGTAAGTCTTGAGTGTTAATTAAGTCATAGAGCCTGAGGAAGATGCAATGAGGCCTACAAAGACATGTGGGAATCTGATCTAGGATCAGTACAAAGTAGATCAATCCAAGCTAAGGTAATATAACATAATGGTAATGGGGGCAGGATTTTTTGTTGTCTTCTCCTTTGGAATGCTGAGGTAGTTAAGTACCTTTGATGAGTCTTGCCTTTCAAATGTAATGGCCAGCAAAATTCGACTTTTCACTGTTCTTTGTTTGAGTGATTCTCAGCACTGAGGTAATCAAGTGCCCCAGGGCCCTGAGGTTGGTGTTTGACTTTTGGGGCTCAGTCATGGAAGGAGTGTTGAGTCTCTGGGCAATCCATTGCAACTGGTCCCCCCTCCCCTGGCTTTGCTCACCCAGACCCATTGGTGCTTTTCTTTTTGGTAACTATGTACGTGATGTCTTGATCAGACAAAGCCCGTCTGTTGAATATCGTTATTTGATCTGTTGATATTTTCTGTTGGCAATTTCTATTTGTATTTGCTCTGAAGTTCAGGGTGCTGGCTTTTCCTCCTGAACTAAGTGAATGATATTTGTATGTGTGATTAAAACGAGATTGTTAACCCCTTACAGTTGCTTTCCTTAGTAAAGCAGATCAAAGAACCTGTGCTGGCAGCCCTTGTTGGGTCTTACACCTCAGCAGCTGCTAGCCGCATTGTTGTTGCAAGGAGTCATGGAGATCAGGATAATCTCTGGGGCCAAGGGGAAAGACATAGAACAAACAGAAATGGTATTGAAGGGTCAGTCATGAAAGGGACTAGAAAGGTCTGAGGATGTCAGGATTGGCAACATAGTGTTACAGAAGAGAATGATGAATTTAGAGAGCAAAGAACTGGGTTCAAATCTTATACCTTCTCCTTGTGGTTTGTGTGACCTTGGGTAGGTCAACAAACATTTGTCAAGGACTTAACCGCTGTGAAGCTTTGTGCCTTGGCACAAGCAGATAGTATGATCCCCACCCATTCCCACATTCCTACTTTCATCTCTTAAAGGAGTTACTTCTAATCCAGTGGTGTTAAACTCAAATAGAAACAGATCCCTGAAGGCCACATATTGACTTAGAAAACCACAAATTAATATTCTCTATGCTATATTTGCTATATTTGTATTTATTTTGTTAAATATTAAAGTATTACATTTAAATCTAGTTCACTTGGGGACTGTTGACCATGAGGTTAACACCTCTGTTCTACATAAATCATTATCTCTTTCAGGCTTAGTTTTTCATCTGTAAAATGGGATTGAATTAAATAATCACTAAGGCCTCTTCTCTAAAATCCTACCACCCTAAATCAACAAGTGTGATCTTACCCCCCAAATCCCAACAACTAATAAGTCTTGTCATTTCTGCCTCAGTAACATCTCTCCTATATACCTCCTTCTCTCCTCTGACACTACCACCATCCTCATCCCCACATGCATGGAGTACTGTAATAATTTGTTGTTGTTGCTCAGTTGTAACCAACTCTTCATGTCTCCATTTGGGATTTTTTTTTAGAAGACATACTAGAATGGCTTGCCATTTCCTTCTCCAGGTCATTTTACAGAAGAGGAAACTGAGGCAAATAGGGTTAAGTGACTTGTCCAGGGTCACACAATTAGTGACCAGGACCAGATTTGAACTCAAGAAGATGAGTCTTCCTAATTCTATGCCCAGCACTCTGTCTTCTGCCCTACTTAGCTGCCCACTGTAATAACAGGCTTCTGTTTTATTTAGGTCTCTCTGTCTCGTTTCTACCCTTTTCTAATCTATCCTTCAACTCAGTTTTCAAATTGAGCTTCCTAATACTCACGTCTGGCCATGTCACCCCAGTATTCAACAAACTCCAGGGGCTCCTTAGCACCCCCAGGATCAAATATAAAAATCCTCTGATTGACTTTTAAAGTCCTTCGTAACCCGGTCCCCCTCCTACCTTTCCACCTCATTGCCCTCCATATATATAATCTGTGAGCCAGTGATGCTGGCCTCCTGACTGACATGCCACCCCACCTCCCAACTGTCTGCACTGTCACTGGCTGACCCCCAAGCATGGAACGTTCTGCCCTTCCTTCTCCCTGACTTCTGGCTTCCTTCCTGGGATTCCTCAAGTCTCACCTCAAATTCTATTTTCTACAAGAAGCCTTTCCCAGACCTCTTTAGTCTTGATGCCTTTCCTCTTAGACTACTCTCAACTTATGTACGTATGTATGCATATGTATGTATGTATATATGTACATCATGTATATATAGCATATATCTTGTTTATGTATGTATGTGTGTATATATATATATATATATATACATATATAAGATACAGACTTCTTACTTGTACATAGTTGTTTGCAGGTTGTCTCCCCCTACTCATCAAGCTGAGAGCTCCTTGACAGCAGAGACTCTTTACCCTTCTTTGTGTACCCAACACAGCACAGAGTGTGGCACATAGTAGACATTTAATAAAAGTTAGTTGACTAACTGAAAAGACCACATAGAAACAAAGCATCAGATGCTAGTCAAATATGATTAACTATAGCTGTGTGATATCTGGGTACCTTTCCCCACCCTCAATAAGAATGAATGAGGGGAAGAAGGGAGGTTACAAGGGGAGATAGTAGAAAACAGTCAGAAAGTTAAAATAATGAGGGAAAGAAAACCCACAGTTCTTACTAGACCAAGGTTTCTTAACTTTTTTTTTTTTTGCATCATGGACTCCTTGGCCAGTCTGGTAAAGCCTATGGACTCCTTCTCAGAATTTGTTTTTAAATGCATAAAATAAATCACACAGAATTACAAAGGCATCCATGCCTATGTAGAATTTCCTAGGCAGCTAGGTGGGACCATGGGTAATGGATGCGGAGTCAGGAAAACCTAACTTCAAGTCCTCACTCTGACACTTACTGTGTGACCCTGGGTAAGTCATTTGACTTCTCAGCCTCAGTTACCTCATCTATAGAGATAATAATATCACCTAACTCACAGGGTTGTTGTGGGGATCAAGTGAGAGTGCCATTCACACATTCCTTTGCAAACTGTAAAGTGCTGTGTAAACATTAGCTATCATTATTGAAATATATGTATTATTATATTATATTACATAAATTTTATTGAAATATTTATTAAGATATATCCATTATCTTATCATATATTAAGTTGAGATACACTTATTAAAATATGTGTACATGTACACACATTTATATAATATTTAAAAACCAGTTCATTGATTCCCAGTTTAGGAATAACCAATAGAAGTTTCTGACAACCAGGTTCAAAATAACCCAGTTTAAGAAAGAGGAGAAGCGCTTTAAAGCTGACTAATCTGCTACCTCTACAAGACAACACCAAGAGACCACAAAACACAAACTGAGCTAATTCCACCTGCTGGATCCTCTCTGATTCTGTCTTGCCAGCTCCCATCAGTAGCAGCCTTCTAAAGCCTAGTACCTATGTGTTCTTCACTGGAAGTCAAGAGACCCCTATTGTAAAATCAGCTCTGCTCCTGATTTGCTGGGTGGCTTTGGCACCATCTCTTGACCTCTCTGGGCTTCAATTTTCTCATCTGTAATGGAGAATGAAGGAGTTGGGAGGCTGCAAGGTATATTGATTGAGTCAGTCACAGAAGATGACCTTCCAACTTCCCCAAAGAGTATTTACCATGCTGGTCTAACCCGGTCAGGGTAGCAAAGACACCAAAGGCCCGAGGTCTACGACCTGTGGAATCCTGCAAGGTGGGTGCTTCGGGACCCTCCCTCTTTTCACAACCCCTGGGGCTTCTCACCCACGTGTCACAGGGAAGCCACACTCTTCTCGGCAGCAGCTTTGAAGGCGGTAAAGACCCAGGTGGTACTGCTTTCAAAGCAAAGAAACCAAAGGCAATTACCCTGCTATTAATCAGCCCCTTTACAAGGCAGCATTCCTTAGACCCTGGGAAGGCATTTTAATAACATTTCTAGAGATGAGCAATTAACAAAACACCGACTCAGTTAGTATGCGGATGACAGAGTGAGCTCTGAAATGCGTCAGGATGGATTTTCAGGCTGGTTGGTAAATAAGGTTGTCCTTTTCAGAGGCACCTGACAGAAGACACCCCCTCATCCAGCCCCAGAGGTCTACAAAGGCCAGCTAGCAAGAGCCAGCTGCCTTTGACCCACTGTTTTCTTCAATTCACCTCAAATCATAGGATCATGGATCTCTGGGTGGGAGGGACCAATCCCCTCATTTTACAGGCATATCTCATGTTATTGCACTTTGAAGATGCTGCATTTTTTTTACAAATTGAAGATTTGCATCGAGCATCGAGCAAGTCTATTAGCTTCATTTTTCCAACAGTACGTGCTTCACATGGTATCTCTGTGTCACATTTTGGTAATTCTCACAATATTTCAAACTTTTTCATTATTATTGTATGGTGATCTAAGATCAGCCATTTTGGATGTCATGGTTTTGGGGCACCATGAACCACACCCATTTAAGACAGCAGACTTAATCTATAAGGATCGTGTGTTCTGACTACTCCATTGATCAGTTGTTCCCCATTTCTCTCCTTCTCCTCAGGCCTCCCTATTCCCTGAGACACAATAATATTGAAATTATGTCAATTAATAGCCCTGCAACGGCCTCAATGGATGCAACAAACTTCATTGTTGTTTTATTTTAAGAAATTGCCACAGCCACCCCCACCTTCGGCACCCACCACCCTGATCAGTCATGGAGCCAAGACCCTCCACCAGCAAAAGATTATGATTTGCTGAAGGCTCAAATGATGGTTAGCATTTTTAACAATATTTTTAATTTTTTCTTAATATTGTAGACATATTACTATTGCACACTTAATAGACTACAACCTAGTGTAAACATAACTTTTATATGCACTATATTCATGTGACTCTTTATTGCCATATTCACTTTACTGCAGTGTCTGGAACTGAACCCACCATATCTCCTAGGTATGCCTATACAAGGAAACACACAGATTGAACATCAGCAATAGGATTTGAACCTAGATCCTCCGACTCCAGTACCAAGGCTCTTTCTACAGCAATTCTGCTGCCTCTTTCCTTTCTCTCCCTCACCCTCTTCTTCAAAGCTCTTAGTCATTCTGTATTTCCATCTTCATATGAAGTCAGAGGAGCCTAGGTTCCAGGGATCATTCTGACCACACGTTGGAGAAATAATTGATATCATCATCACTGTCACCACCATTGCACATTTATCTCTCTCTACGGTTTAAAAGGAAAAAACAACAAAAAAGAAAAGCAAAAAAAAAAAAAAACATCTTTTCTTCACAATAACCCTGTAAGCTACCTCAGAGAGGTAGAACACGGTCACGTTCAGGAGCAGAGACAAAAGTCAAGGCCAAATTCCTGATTCCAAATCCAGCGATCTTTCCATTCCAGACCGTCACTAACACTTGGAGCTAAAAGGGAGCTCAGAAGACACAGGAGCTGAGAGGCCATTTGGCAGACCCCCCCCTCATTTTAGCCATGATGAGGTCCTTAGAGGTCAAAGTCACACATGGTAAGTGGAAGAGCTAGAATTTCAACCCAGTTCACAGATAGTAGCAGCACCTAACTCACAGGGTGGTTATGAGGATCAAGTGAGAGGGTATATACACGATCTTTTGCAAACCATAAAATGCTACATAAATATTAGTTATCATTATTATATTGAAATGCAATATTAAATATAGATATATTAAACAAATTCATCAATCCCAGTTTAGGAATTCCCAACAGAAGTTTCAGACAAATAGGACGTTGAGTGACTTGCCCAAGGAAATTGAGGTCCAGAGAGATGGTACAATCATACAATCATACATTCAGAACTGAAGACGACTCCAGGAGCCATCTGGTCTTGCATCTCATTTCACTGATGAAGATGATGAAAATTGAAAGTGACTTGACCAAGGTCACACAGATACTAAGCCCTAGAAGGAGAAGTTGAGTCCAAGATCGCTCACTCCAAGCCTAGCATTCTTTTCACTCTGTCACAACCTCCCAACCACCCAGCCATTCAGTAGCAGACACTAGCATCCAAGGTTTTTCATTGCTGGCTGAATACATATTCCACTATATTATAGCCTAGATAAGTGGTCCAGTAAGGAGGCATATCTGAGTTCTCAATCCCATTTGCCTTTCAGCCCATAACATCAGCCACCCTTCATAGAAGGGAGACTAAGATGTAGCTAGCATTTCTACAATGCCTTGAGATATGTAAGCAATGATCTCATTTTTATCCCTACTTTGCAGATGAGGAAACTGAGGCAAACAGAAGTTAAGTGACTTGCCCAGGGTAACACAGCTACTGAGTTTCTGGGGCCAAATTTGAACTTGAGCCTTTCTGACTCCAAGACCAGCACACTATCCACTGCTCTATCTAGCTGCCGCTATACTAATAAAATCATAGGTCCAGTCCCTGTCTCTGTCTATAGAAAGGAAGGAGTTGATAAGATGATTTCTAAAGATTCCTTCTTGCTTGAAAAAGGCTTAGAAAGAAAAGGTCTTTGGAAGAAGAGATATAGACACCCACCTCAAAGAGCCCTGGAATGATTAGCTCTAATCTGATACTGGGAATCCCAGGACTTGCAGCCAGCCAATCCACCCAGACTTTCCTTGGTCTAGTCCAGGGTACATATTTTTTTCCCAGACTCTAATGATGGGCTGTTGTGATAGCCTCCATTTCGCCCAGCATGAAGCATACAGAACCTGTGGCAGGGGGCTGTTGGTATAACATTAGCAACGTGAGAGCCTGGGGGAAAAAAAAGAGAGCAAAGGGGAAATGTGACAGAGTTGGGGAGCCTGAAATAAATGGGAAAGAAGGTCAGACCAGAGAAAGCCTCCCTCAATAAGGAATTTGCCAGAAAAGGTGGGGAGTGGGGGTGGGGAAGAAGGGTTTGCCTCATACATTCAGAAGCAAAAGCCAAAGCATATTTCATGTTAACGGAGTTCGATTTAGGGGATGAATATTTCAACAATTGTCAGGAACTCCATCTCCTCCTGAAATGTTATGCTCACATCTCATCTGACCCTTGGGAGTCTGATTCAGGTTACACCATTTTTTGAGTCATCTCCCGGCTTGAATTTAGAAAGGTTCAAAGAAAGGGTCATACACACACAAATCTCCACTCTGCACATACACATTTCTTTAGGAAGCTGACATTTCCTAAGGTTTAATTCACCTCCCAATGTCTTCTACCCACTGCCTTTTCTAATGAGCCTCTTAATACCAGCCTACACAGAAAAAGATAGCTGCTTTTCTTTTTAAGTTCCTATATCTCTTCCTGAATACAAAGCATATAGCTTTAAAGGCTTAACACTTACTTTCGTGACACCCTGTATAAAACACCAAAGGGACCATTAGGGCTTCCACAAAAAACAGAAATGGGCCTCGGTACCATATGAATGGTACACAGCCTAAAGCTCAGAAATTATGGTGGTGTCCATAAACAAAACAACTTGTACACTCGTATACAATATATTGACTTAGAAATCCGACCTCAGTCAGAATCCCTGTTCTCCCACTAACTAGCTGTGTGACCTCAGGAAAGTCATATTCCCTCTCTGGACCTGGATTTCCCCATTTGTAAAATGAATCTCTAAGCTCCTTTTTAGCTATCAAATTCTATGACCCAATACTAGAAAAGTGGTTACATCAATTGTTTTTAAATTTAATTTCAAGACTGACTGAGGGTTCAGAATATAGGGAGGCATCGATATCCAAGGTATGCTACTCTCTGGACAGTGAACCGAAGAAGTAAAATGGGAAAACTCTGCCAATGTTGTTAAGCCAATTTTTTTCACCAACAAGGTCAGAGCCACCACAATTAGACTTTAATATTAACATTATTAGACAGTAGGTAGAAATAGCACTAAAGAGAATAAAGATGGCCAAAGCAGCTGGATTCAACCAAATGTACATAGAGACCTGTGCTGGAGGCAAAGTAATCAAGGCTGCTGAGGGATCTATTCATAAGGCATCTGAAGAGGGGAAGTGATGAAAAAGCATGGGGAAAAGACTCAGATTTTATTTAATCGTGAAAATAGGAGACAGAAAGAAGCCCAATAGTTACCAACTTAAATGCCTACTTTCCCATCCATATAAAAAGTTTATGAGAATAATCTATATACAGATCAAAGGCATCTTTAATGGGGATATAGTGGCAGCAGGTTGGCTTTTGGAAGCAGTATTTATTTCACAGTAAATTACATTCTCAATATTACAGAAGTGACTAAAAGATACAGAGAATATAAGACCCCACTGTGCCCATTTTCTGTTGATTATGAAGAATTCGATTCTATAGCACAAAACAAAGCCTCTTACACAAAGATGTCTCCCATCCATATAGCAAAATCATTCAAGTTCATGAAAGCACAACAGAAACAACTTTATTCATTGACCCTCTGGTTACTAACACAACATAAAACAAGGGAACATCTGGTTGCCAAGGGTGTTTGCCAATGTTGTGGAAGAGTTCTGGTTGAAGAAGGATTTCCTAGATAGTGAGGTCCTCCAGGTCCTCCTGTTTTCAAATGATACTATGTTAGTTATATCAAACCCCAAAACTTTGCAGAGCCTCTTAGACAAGCTCCATTGCCCTTAAAAGAGTTTGGCCTAACCATCCACCCAGGAAAAACCAAGTGGATGAAGAATGCCTACTGCCTAGATTATGACATGTAGTTAGATGAACGATTGAATAAACATTTTTTATGTGGCAAGCACTCTCCTAAAAACTGAAGTTAAAAATAGAAAAGTGGGACAGTTCCTGCTCTGAAGAAGTTCATGGATAAATTGGGAGAGTTCATAGGATCTCAGGAGCATAGACTTAGACCTGAAAATTAATCAAAGAGGTCATTTAATCCAACTTCCTCATTTTACAGATGAGGAAACTGAGTCCCAAAGATGTTGAGTGACTTGTCTGAGATACTCAGGTAGTTCAGTCATGGGATAGATGGAAATGGCCCTTAGGTCCTAAGGGAATATCAACTGGATTGGGTAGATGACAATAGCCTCAGGGTTCTTAAGGTATATCAGCAAGTCAAATGACAGTGTCTAGGGATCTGGAGGATATAACAGTAGGGCAAATGGTAAGGCTTGGAAGGTCTCAAAACTTCTGGAAGGATGTGATTGGTGGTTCCCTACTCATCTAAGTGATGTGAGAAGCTATGGCCATTCTGCAGCTGCGGGGAGAGGGGGGCAGAAGAGAAGCCTCTTGATGGGCCCTGCTTATTACTATTGGGAAGGAAGGGAAGAAGCCTGAGAATCCAAGTGAAGCAGGAATTCTGGGATCCTTCCCACAGGGGTGGGGATAGAGAAGATCAGTACCAAGCCAGAAGCGAGAAAGTAGAAAAAGGTACTCGTAAGAAGGTGGGGAGAAAAGAGTACCCCAGACCAATACCTCTACCTCTGGTACTTTGATGAGTTCTGGGGAGCCTAGGAGTGGGAAGGCCTTGATCACCTCTTTCTTGCCTTCTAACTGGCTCCTGACCTTAAGTCTCTCCCCACCCTAGCCTGTCTTCCATTCAGGACCTTCCTTAAAACTCAGGTCTGCCCATGTCATCCCCCTATTCAATAAACTTATCTTGTCCAAGATCAAACAGAAAATCCTCTGGTATTCAAAGCTCTTCACAACCTGGCCTCCCCCTCCCTTTCCATTCCTCTTACACCATACACCCCCTCCCCCCTCTACAATCTAGTGACACAGGTCTCCTTGCTGCTCCTTGCACAAGACAATTCGTCTCCTGAAACCTAGCGTTTTCCATGGTTGACCTCCATATCTGGAACACTCTCTCCTTCTCATCTCTACCTACTGGTTTCAAGACTCAATGAAGATTCTCCCTTCTAAAAGAAGCGTTCCCCAATCCCCCTTAATGCGAGTGTCTTCCCCTTAATACTAGCTCCAATTTATCACGCATATACCCTGTTTGTCCGTAGCTGTTTTCATGTGGTCTTCCCTTTTAGACTTGACAGCGGGGACTGTCTTTTGCCTTTCTTTGTATCCCGTGTGTATAGCCTCGTACACAGTAGGAACTTAATAAAGACTGGTTTGCCAAATGAAAGATTCCATGCATACGCATTGGGGAATATCTGGAGCATGGGGGTGGTGAGTGGCCTGGGGCAGAAGTCAGAGGAAGGAGCCCACAGAGCCTTTCCAACAGGATACGGACACTGAAAATGGACAAATGGAGTCTAGCATTTAATAGGAGGTGAAGGGCAGGCTGGAATGTCTTCGGAAAATTATAAAACTCCTTTACCTTCCAGAAACAAATGCCCTTCTCTTCAGTACCACTATACCACTGGAGTGTTGAATGACTGTGATATACTGCAATCTCCAAAGAATTAAAAATGACTCCCCGTCAGAGGGTAAAGGATGTGAGCTGGTTTTAACATGCAATGATAAAGAGCTTCAGGGGCAACTAGGTGGCACAGCGGATAGAGCGCCAGACCTGGAGTCAGGAGGACCTGAGTTCAAAACCTGCCTCAGATACTATTTGTATGATCCTGGATAAGTCACTTACCCCTGACTGCCTCCAAATTTTACAATAATAATAATAATAATAATTTGAGAAAGAACAAGAGTAAAGGATGTCACCTTGGAGATCTATGATAGAAAAACATCAAGGACAGCCTCCATTTAGAGATGAAGAATCTGAGGGACAGAGAGAGTGACTTGCCCAGAGTCACACACATATTAAGTGTTTTAGGATAGATTTGAACTCAGGAAGATACATCTTCCTGACTCCAGGCACTGCACCACCTAGGTGTTTAATAAATGTTTATTGAGGGGCAGGTAAGTGGCACAGTGGATAGAGCATAGGCCCTGGGGTCAGGAGGACCTGAGTTCAAATGTGACCTCAGACATTTGATACTTACTAGCTGTATGACCCTGGGCAAGTCATTTAACCCCAATTGCCTCACCAAAAATAATAATAATAAAATGTTTATTGACTTCCTGGCAATAATCAGTGAATATTCCCACGTGCCCCACTGGTATTCTCATGATGCCAAGAAAATATAAGGAATGCCCCTTTGCATGTTGGTGGGAACCCTACTGGCAAAATTATAGCAGGTATCGATAAGAGTCAAATGGGGTGGACAGATGTGGATGGGTTCCAATCCTTATCACTGGGGAAAAACATCTACATTGATGAAATCAAATATCCACCGAAGTTTCTAAAAACAACCTGGCTTTTGCGGATGGCTATCTCTTGCTAAGCCATCACTGAATGGATTGGTTTGTATCTTTCTTGGGCTACCTCTGGGGGAGGTGGGGGGGCAGGGAAGGAACTTCTGCTTCTTTTACTTTTAAATTTAAAGTAAACTTAAATTTTACTTTAATTTTTTTTTCTTTTTAAATAAAGAAATCTCTGGAGTAGGCAGCTAAGTTCCCCTCAGCCTCCCATAGCCAAACTATTGGTTTAACTCTTGAGTTTCTTCAAAACAAAAAGTTCTTTTCAGATTCCTGCTGGTTTTCATCTTGCCTCTCAGAAATCCCGAGTTTAACTCTCTCACTCCAGTTAACTAACAGAGAGAGAGAACAGGAATCCAGGTACTGTCTTCCCATCGTCCTGTGGGAGCTGGGCCTCCAAACAGCATCTTTCTGCTTCTGTCACTTCAAATCTCCTGGATTCCTTTCGCTGCCATGCCACATTACAAAACCCCATCACCCCTGATTCACTTCTGTGCTCTGCCTTTCCAATTTTCTCCTGCTCAAGTGAATATCTGTGACTTGAAATTACGGTTTCAATCAGGTTGCCTTTGCCTGCCTTTTTTTTTTTAGGCACTTAAACAGATCACAGAATATTGGAGTTGGAAGGGAGGTTAGAAGCTTTTTAATCCAATTTTCTCTTTCTACAGCTCTTAGGATCATAGATTTAGGGCTGGCAAAGACCTGAAGTCATCTGATCCAATCCTGTCACTTTACAGATGAGAAAACTCAAGCAACATACCTAACACCACACAGTTAATTAGTGCCAGTGCTGGTATTTATTCAGATCCATGTCCTCTGGCCCCAAATCCAGCACCCTTTCCACCCTGAGGAAACTCAGGCCCAAAATGATTACTTCACTTCCCTCAGCTTACATAGAGTGGCAGAGACCAGACAAGTCCAGACTTTCTCCGTCCAAGGCTGTGACCCTGATATCACTAGATCTGAAACCTGGACCTCCAGAATTCCAGAATTCCCTAGTCCCTGGGAAGTTAATCTACTCACCTTTTGAACTCCCACCCAAGGGTCCAACCAGGTGATTGATGACTGAATGTGCGCCAACTCTTCCCCTCTGACTACTACTGGCTAGATCTAGACACCAGACCTTACTTCATCTGGACACCAGACCTTCCTATTCAGTCATCTCTCCAAGCCATCTCATCTCATCACCGAGACACTGCCCATGTACCCCACCCCTCTTCCACCTCCCCAGAACAAAATATCCCTCAGGGGTCACCGACCACTCCCCTATGCATTGTTTTCCCCAATTAGAATATATAAGCTCCTTTAGGGCAGAGACTCTGTCTCTCTTTCTCTCCTTTCCCTCCTCTCTTTTTTCTCTCTCCTCCCTCTTTCTTCTCTTCTTTCTCTCTTTTTACTGTTTTATTCCCCATATTTATCACAGAGTAAATGCTTAATGCTTTTCATTCATTCATCATGATATCTTTCCTGTTACTATTTCTTGCCTATGTTTCTCATCTTCCCCTCATTCCTCAACTTTTTTTTTTTTTGGATTTTGTTCCCTTTTTCCTAGATGAAGATCATGTCACTGTTTAACTCTAGATTATTAAAGGGACACCCTCAATGCCTTACCCAGAATCTCTGAAGAGATCTATGGGGCTCATCACCCTAACCTGCCTCCTGTCTTGCAGCCAGCTGTCAATCTGCAGGACAGTGGCACTCCTCTAAATCAGTGTGGAGGAGTTCTTTGTATGCAATTTCACGAGGATTTAGATTGCTCTCTACCAAGCACCCACAGGGCCTGATAGCACCAGGTCCAAATACCTCCAGCCTTCACCCTCCTAGAGAGGAACCAGCAGACCCATTTCTGATTTCTCCAGAGTAGCACTGTGTAGACCTGTAAAGGAACTGGATACTTGGGGTCTGATCTCCAATAAGCAAGCTATCTCTTCTCCACTAACTAGAAAGATGAAACTTCTCATACCAGTGTTTTCAAGATAGGCCCTAATGAGCCCTCCACACATGCCTCTGGGCTGACACAGATTGGGAGACTGAAAGGAGCCATTACTGCCATCAGGGAGCAGGTGAGAAGGACAAGGAGACATTCCAGACCTGGGCAATGTCACACAGAAAGTCAGCAGCTCCTGCCAGCCTGTGGCAGACCCCCAGCAACTCATCTGTCTGGAGGCTCATCCAGAAAGATAAAATGTGAAGGTTTACTAAAGTAAGGGGAGGAAAAAAGGTTGGAGATTTATATGCAAATCTCTCCGGCCCGTACAATGATCACTTCCCCACCTCCTTTTAACTAACATTTGGAGTGGGATTGACAGGTCTGAGCGACAGACCTTTTCAAATTCCCTAAGATTTAGCAATGTACAAATTAAAGATTGAAGCCCAATTCTGAGATTATTTCATTAAGTGGAGAAAAAGTGGATCTCTCCTGGATGGCTTATGAATTATAAAAGGTTAGTGGTCTTCTTTCATGTCTCTATCTCTCCCAACACAGATATGTACACACACATGCACACAGGCGCGCACACACACACACCAGAATTTGAGAAGGCTAAATGATTTTTAACTATATGCCCCTTTTAGAGTCAACGACTAGTACTGAAATCCACTGTTGTTTCCTTGTGAAATTCTGATGGCCTCATTTAAATCCATAGCTTTTAATGCGTTTTGCATAGCACTCTGAAATGACAGAAAATTAGAGTAAATTACCCTCTAATAGATGATAACATATTAATAATAACACACTATGCATCACCCTGCATGCAATGGCATAGAGAACTATATTAGCAAAACAATCTCTCACTCCAAGGATGAATGAAATACCCTGGTAAATTCTCACATCTCTTTCCTGCCAATTGCCACAAGCTGCCATTGAGAAACCACTGGGCTTCTCATTCTAAAACCCCAACTTTCCTCTGATTGAGAAAAAGGAAGACACTAGGGAACTGATGTGGCACATGAGGCCTGCCTTATCCTGGGAGGTAAGGCACTGTGACAGTGCCCATCATTCATGATGGGTATAAGTACCACAAAATGGCATTTCTGCAGTTGGTTTGGGAGATCTGCCATGATTTTTTTTTTCTAAACTGGACACATCATTTCGTTGGTAGAGGGAATTCCTAGGGAGAAATTCCTTCTACCAATTCATGGTAGCCTCTTTTTTTCTACAACTTACAGCCTGAATTCTTAAGACAAGGTCTTTCAATTTAGGGTTGGTTTTTTTTAAATAACAACATTCCAATACTATTGGTTTCCTATGTATCCTATGTGCTTTATTTTATGTATTTATTTTTGTATTTTGCATTATGCATTTATTTTATGTATTTAGAAATATTATTCTGAGAAGGGGTCCATAGTCTGGCTTCACCAAGCTGTCAAATGGGGCCATGGCATAAAAAAGTTGCTAAGAACCCTTCTGAGGATCACGTAGAGCACTGGCTCAGGGACTTGCCCAAGGTCACATAGTCAGTATAGGTTGAAGGGAGGACTTGAATCTGGGTCACCCTGACTCAGAGGACAGTTTTATCCTCTGTATATGCCACACTGTCTCCTCCAGTCTTACTTAAGCATCTATAAATTTCCTAAGAATACTCATTGTTGTGCCCCTTGGTTTTATTGCCATCAGGAGTTGGAAAGAGCTAGGTCAGTAACAATAGTAATAATAATTAATAATAATAGCAAGCACGTACATAGTACCTCTTTTGTGCCAGACCCTGTTCTAGGCACTTTGCAATTCTCATTAGATCCTCAAAACAGCCCAGGGAGGTAGGTATCATTGTTATCCCCATTTTACAAATGAGGAAACTGAGTCAGACAGAAGTTAAGTGATTTGACCAGGTTCACACAGCTAGTGAATACCTGGATCTGGATTTGAACTCACAGCCTCCTGACTCCAGGCTCAGTGTTCTATCCAATATGCCACAGAGCTGCCTTATTAACTATGACTAAGAGGGTCAGTCACATCATGTCTGAACCACACCTCGAGTTACCATTAATTAGAGAGAGAAAACTTACAGAAGCACCATGTTCTTTATTTATAAGCCAATAACACTAAGAAATTAATATTAAAAATTAATGTGAAAATTCCAGAAAGTCAAATAGTATAAAATAGTATTGAAACCACTATCTCCTAATTCTGTTTTCATTTACCTTAATGAATTTTAAAATGTCTTTTCTAGATAATCACGGTCCTCTCATTGCTCCTCTTTCATTCTTCCCCAGTTGCTCCCCAGAGGAGCTTCTGACAGCATCCAGAGGGTTTTCTTTCCAACCTAGTCAAGTGTTTATCAATGAGGTTAAAGACGGTCCTTTAAGTTTCAATTCGACAAGTCACAAACCATTTAATGCAATTTATATAGATATAAGTACATAGGAGAGGTCAAATAGTGGTCTCAGAAGGAAGAAGAGATCGCTTCTCCTTGGAAGGCTATGATGGTGAAGGGATAAGATTTGGTTTAATGAAAGAAGGGACATCTGACCTCAGCCTTGAAGGAAAGGAAGGATGTCATTGGGGAGCAGGGTGGAGGGAGCCCAAGGAGTCTCTTTTAAGCAACAAGGCAACAAGATGCTGAGAGGCAATTTGGCAGTGGCATATAGTCCACAATGAGGATTACCAAGAAATAATGCTACAGAGGTAGGCTGGAACCAGATACTGGCCCAAAGAGTTTGGGTTTTATTCAATGGGCAGTAGAAAGTCACTGAAGTTTCTTAAGCATCAAATACTATGAGATGATCCTATACATTAGAAAGATGACTTTGCCAGCAGTATGAAGGATGGGTAATAGAAAGGAGAGACTGAGGGCAAAGAAACTAGCTCAAAAGATTTCAGAAGAGTCAAGGGCAGAGGTGATGAGGGCCCACAATAGACTGGTACTAGTGAAAGTGAAAACAGGAGCAATGATCCAACCCCTAGTCAAGAGTGTCCACCTCTCATATAATATTGCCTCTCTCTCTCTCTCTCTCTCTCTCTCTCTCTATGTGTGTGTGTGTGTGTGTGTGTGTGTATGTATGTATACATACACACACATATATATATATATACATATATATATGAATCCCTTCAAGAGTGCAATCCTCCAGCAGCCTCAGTCTAAACGAGCATGTTAAGACTGATTGCTTTTTACCTAGTTAAGACTTCTATTAGCTTAACTAGGCTATTGGTACTTCCTCCCTTTTAAAAATCAACCTTCAGCTTCAGGTTGTCTTCACTATCTCAAATTGGTATGCTTTCCTCTCAGGCTGATTTCAATCTGTCCTCTCTCTCCCTCAGAATGTCTCCAGTGTCAACTATACTCAGCAACGCTGATGAGTCTCCTCCAATTAATAGCCCAATAACTGAATTCCTTTAGAAGTATTCTCCCTCCAAATTAAAATTGGCATATCCAGGTTAGAGTTGCCTTCACTCTGCCTGACACTGATATGTTTCTCTCATAGTTATTGTCACCTCTATTTCTTTGTCTTTTCCATTAAGGTTCTTCTTTCTCCTTACAGCGTCAGTCAAATGGCACCCCACCTCCCTCTACCACCCGCCATGCCATCTCATCTGATGGAGGAACATCTTAAAATGGCATGTTTCTTATGGGGTCTGATATTTATTCTGTGTACGTCTAAAAGAAAGTTAACAGAAGGTTTGTACGTAGCAAAAAAAACCTTATCAATTGAAAATTAATCAATTACTAACTGCCGATAATAAATCCTTAGCCTTCTCTCCTCTCTTTCTTTAGTCGTTCCTTTGTATACAGAGTCTTTTTTCATTTGGGGTTTTTATTTCCAGTGCTTCTAGGAAGCACTATAGTGGATAGGCACTATTCTAAGTACTGGGGATCCAAATATAAGTGAGCATCATAGTGCCTTCAAAGGGCTTAAATCTAATGAGGGAAGATATCACACAAAATGGAGTTAGGAGAAGAAAGGGCCATGACACACGTGGTAGCACGGCATGGTATGGTGATGGCCTAGAAGTAAGGTAGAGGTCTAGATCCAGACAATACAAGGTGAATCCCTTTTGGTCAAAGTCCAGGGTGGTGCTGGGGGTAGTGTCCAAGGTTCTAGTGGGAAGGAAATAGAGATGGTCTAAGTGCAGAAGGTATGGCATAGAGATGGCCAGGAAGTAACATTACTTCCTAAAGATGAAAGAAAGAAGGAAGGTAAAAAGGAAAGAAGGGAGGTGGGGAGGGAAGGAAGGAGACAAGGAAGGAGGGAAGGAAGGGAGGGAGGGAGAGAGGAAGGAAGATTGATTAGTCTGGCATGACTTGTCCTCAATGAATCTATGATGGCTCTTTATGATTCATTTTCTAAATGTATACAAACCACTCTCTTAATAATCTTAGAATTTTACCAGAAATTAAAATCAAACTCATCAACCTACAGTTTGCTAGTTGCAGAACTCTTTCCCTTTTTGAAAAGTGGGACATTTCATCTTCTCCAGTCCTACAACCTCTTTTTCATTCCTCTAAAGGGTAAAAGTTTCAAATTATCCATCACAGTAGCTTAGGCCATCACATTGGTCAATTCATTCAGTAACCTGGCATGTAGTTCTGAGTCTTGTGATTAGAAATTATCAAGAACAGCTATGTGTTCTTTCATCATATAATTTACTGAAGTTAACCCTGTTATCTATTACAACACCCTCCCATCTTTTATAGTCCAAAAATTATTTTCCCGGGCAGAGAAAACAGAAACAAAATCCGATTTGAGTATTTTTACCTTTATTCTGTTGTCTATTATCACTGTCCCATCCATTTGAGTGATATGGTTTCAGCCCTTCTTTGATTCTTTCCTTTATCCAAAGGATCATTGCAATATATTACCTATATCCTTGCTTCCATTCTATGTACAGTTCTTTTAAAAATGGAAATTGGTCAATGAATTCCCTTTGCATCCACAGCTCTCCATTTGCTTCCACATTAGAATGGTTTCTCCTGGTGCCTTCAGAATTTCATCTCCCTTGGTCAGATTCATGACCTCAATCTAATTTATGATCTTGCCTCTAACACCTAATCCTCTTCTAAATTTCTCATTTCTCTGAGTGGCACCAACATTTTACCCAATCACTCATATTTGAAACTTTGTTAGTATCATTTGAATCCCCTGTCTCTCATTCACCTTCCATTTCCATCTAGTTGCCAAATCCTATCGAATCTGCCTTACTCTCTCTTCTCCTTTCTTTTATCCCTGTCACCATTTGACTTGTTAGTGCTGCTGTTATAATTAAAGAATCACAGAATTTTAGAATAGGAAGAGACCTCTGTGGCCATCCAGTCCAACCAAGACCCCAAAGGAATAAATCAACAGGCACTTATTAAGCACCTAAGACATGCCAGGCATTATGCTAGACACTGGGAATTTAAGTACAAAGAATGAAACAATCTCTCCTCGCAATGAACTTACATTCTAATGGGGGAGATCACAAGGACATAAATAAGAATATACAGTATAAATGTAAATATATGCTAAAGTAAATGTAAGGTAGTTGGAGGAGGAGGACATGAGCAGTTGAGGGAATCACAATAGGTTTCATGCAAAAGATGCTGTGAGAGTGGAGGTGAGGCTGGAACTGATTCCAGTATCAAATATCAAAGCACAGAGACAAGGTAAAGGAGTGTCATGTGTAAGAGGAAAGAGGAGACACATTATAACATACCTGACAAATGGTCATCCAGCTTCTACTTGAAGATGTCCAAGAAAGTAGCATCACCTTGTGAGGCAACCCATTCTACAAATGGACATTGCTACCTTGTCTTCAACCCCAAATCTGCCTCTGTGCAGATTCTACCCATTGCCCCTAATTCGGCCCTCTGGGTCCAAAATCACTCTTCCCATTAGAGCGTGAGTTCCTTGAGAGCCAGATTTTTTCTAAAAACTGTCTTTGTATCTCCAGCCTTTAGCACGATGCAAGGTACATAGTAGGTACTTAATAAGTGCTTCCTAACTTGGCTTGACTTTGCCCCTTGACAGTTTTTAAAATACTTGGACAAAGCTTTCCATGCTCTTCCTAAATCTTCCCTTCACCAAGCTAAACATCTCTGATTGCATAAACAGCTTTTCATTAAGAATCAAAGCCATTTGCCATTCTAGGTGTCCTCCTCTGAAGAATGTCCAGCTGATTAATGTTTTTCTTAAACCATGGCACCCAAACCTAGACACGGTACTTCAAAGGTGGTTTTACCAAGAAGGGGATATGTATCAGAACAGAGTGACCAATATGTCCTTAACTCTGCCTAGGAACTCTGTCTCTTAATGCAGCACAAGATCATATTACATTTTTTTTGGCTGTCATATCACACTGCTGACTTATACTGGATTTGCAATCCATTAAGACCCTCAGATCTTTTTCAGACAAACTGCTATTTAATTATGCCTTCCCATCTTGAGCTTGTGAAACTAATTTTTTTTTAACTCAAGACAACTTTAGGTGTATTGGAATTGAATTTCATCTTTGATTTATTCAATGCTCTTCATGGATCCTGTTTTTCCAAGGTGTTAAATATTCCTCCCAGTTTTGTGTCATCTGCAAATTTAATGAGCATGGTGCTTGTGCCTTCATCTTAGCCATTGTTAAAAAATGTTAATCAGCGCAGATCCCTGGGGCTTGCTCCAGAAACCTCCTTTCAAAATGACGTTGAATTATTAATCATTACTCTTTTAGACCAGCCATCCATTCAACTAGTTTCAAATACATCTAGTTGTATTGTCATATAGTTCACATCTATCCATCTTCCATAAGAAGAGTACGAGATTTTTTTTTACCAGATTAACTAATGCCATCATAATTTTTTGGTCCAGACCAAATGTTGAGGGTATATCTTCGAGGAGAAAATTTTTTTTTTACCAATGCAGATCTGTAATAGTTATGCAATTTATAGTCTTTGAGAGTCAAGAAGACATGAGTCTTACTCAGACACAGATTTATTCAGATTCAGTTTACAGATGAGAAAACTGAGGCAAACAGGTTAAGTGACTGGCCCAAGGTCAAACAGCTAGTAAGTGTCTGAGGCCAGATATGAACTCAGGCCTTCCTGACTCCAGGCCTGGCACTCTATCCACTGTGCCATTTACCTGCCTTCTACCAAATTTAATACAGCATAGTTACTGTTTATGCTCAATAGTTTTTTTTTTGTTCTAGGAATTTATATGACTTTAAGACACAAAAGAGGACAAGACACCAACCAATTTCTTTGCTTTGATTTTGTTATAGTCAAAATGGTTTCATGGTGACAGCAACTTGACAAGTAATTAAATGTGAAGCCTTCACGAATGATTTTCCGACTAAATAACACCTTAAAAAAATTCTCTTGGCATTTCATTTCAAGAGATTTTTCATCTAAAAAAAATTCTTATGTAGGCCAAGCAAATGCACCCAAATTTTAAATGATTAGCATTATACCTTCAGACAAAATCTAATCTTTTTCCCTTTTCAGGCTCATACAATCAAGTCTTCCTTCAGTTTCATTGTCTAACACAGGCAAATCCTAAGCACTGAATTCACTGTGGTTTTTTTTCTCTTTAACAAAGAAAAGCAATGTCCCTAGCATTCTGTTCACTCCTTTTCAATAACCCTCCTAAGATTGGGCTGAATGTCACCCAGAGGCCTGGTGGGAGTGAACAAGCTGCAACGCATCACAAACAAGGAATTAGGAAGGAGAATCAAAGTGAAAGATAGTATCGAGGAACTGCATGAGCGAAAGAGAAGATGGGCCAATCACAGGGCAGGATCAAAGGATAACTGATAGGCAGTCTGTACACTACCTGGGTATCCTTGAGATGTCAAGAGAAAGTAAAGCAAGGCCTCACATGATGGATAGCCCCCTGTGATGAACTTCTAAGAAAATGAGGGCGAGTATACAGGATAGGCAGGCTTGAATTGCAGTGAGATTCATCCTAATAGATACCAAATAACCTCGACAATGCTATTCCAGATGTAGGAGCATCTTATTTATAAGAATATATCTTTAAACATGAGACTACAATAATTAAAATGATGACATGATGCCACTAGAAAAAGGAATGGAGGGAGGGAGAGAGGAAGGAAGGAAGGAAGGGAGGGAGGAAGGGAGGGAGGGAGGAAGGAAGGGAAGAAGGAAGGGAGGGAGGTAAGGAGGGAGAGAGGAAGGGAGGAAGGAACAGAGGGAGGGAGGAAGGAAGGAAGAAAACAGGTATTTATTAAGTGCCAGGGACTTAAAGAAATTAATTCAGACTATTCACTGGAAACTTAAATACTTTAGCCACATTATGAGAAGATGGGACTCATCAGAAAAGACCCTGATGCTGGAAAAGATTGAAGGCAAAAGGAAAAGGGGACAGCAGAGGATGAGATGGATAGATAATGCCATGGAAGCAACAAACATGAATTTGCACAGACTTTGACGGATAGTGGAGGATAGAAGGGCATGACAAGCTATGGTCCACAGGGTCATGTAGGGTCATGTAGAGTCAGACGCAACTGAACAGACCTCAACGATGTGCCAGGAACTACACTAAGCATTTTACAAATATCATTTTATTTGATCCTCACAACAATTTTGAGAGAAAGGTGCTGGCACTATCCCCATTTTACACTTGAGGAAACTGAGGCATACAGCAGTTAAGTGACTTATTCAGGGTCATTCAGCTAGTAAGTGTCTGAGGCTGGATTTGGATTCAGGTCTTCCCAACCCCAAGCTCAGAGCTCCATCGCAGTACAATCCAGCTGTTCTGAAAAAAGAATATTTCCCAGCCACTGCTGGTTTTTGAATGACTATAAAGAGATAAAAGGGCCATGGCAGTCTAACCACAACAATCAACCCTCTTTGAGTTTGGGTCACCGTGCACCAAAGAAATTAACTGGACTTGTTCCCAGTGACTGAGTTGAATGCTAGGTGTAATTCACTTTCTCTGCCAAGAGTTAGGCTTTTTTTAAGTTCACAGGTAGAGACCTATGGTAATAAAAATCAATGTTGTCATTGTCACTGCTGTTTAGTTGTTTTTAGTCATGTCTGATTCTTCATGACCCCATTTAGAGTTTTCTTGGCAGAGATACTGGAGTGGTTTGCAGTTTCCTTCTCCAGTTCATTTTACAGACAAAGGAAACTAAGGCAAACAGGATTAAGTGACTTGCCCAGGGTCACATAGCTAATGAGTGTCTGAGGACTCTGAACTCTGGAAGATGAAGCTTCCTGATTCCAAGCCCAGAGTTCTATCTACTGCACCACCTAGCTACCCTATCCCTACCACCTAGCTGCCCTAAGTAAGATGACCACTAAAAAGTTGCCAAGAGTCAGCATAGTACATTAGCTAGAGAGCAGACCTCACAAAGAGGAAGACCTAGGGTAAAGTTCCATCTCTGACTCAGCTTCCATATTCTCCCCTCCCCCCACACACATACCCTAATCAACTCTTTTTTAAGACTATAAATTGCAGAATAGATGGTCTCCTCACCTGGACCTCACATCATTGATGAAACCACAAGCCTTGTCCCAAATATTGATCTACAGCTATATGCACACTGTGGACCAGTACCATTCTGTGAGCCACCTGGGGTGGGGAGAGGAGGGATACTATCATAAAATCAGGTAGAGAAAAGCTTTCAAAGCAAAACTGGAATTCTCATGCCACATAGCTAGCTCCCTGTGGACAAGTGGAAGAGCTTCAGCTTTACCCCTTAAGCCATATTCTGGTCAGCATTTCTTCCCCAATTAACATTAGATCTGCAATGTGATATATTTATATATATATATATATATTTACATATTTTATATATTTAAATGTGTTTATGTTTATTTATATGCTACTTATTTAAATATATTTTCATACATTCTCTCCCAACTAATATTTGATCTGCAGTTACAACATTACAACTCTCCACCCAAACCCTGGGGTAAAAGGTAGAAAGGAAGAAACTGGGAAAGATGATAATATTTAAAGTGAGTTGGGCCTAATGCTCCTGAGTTTCCAAACCTAGTCTAAAAGCTGTGCTTACCCAATGGGCATTTTTTTCCTCACAAACTGCTATAGAAAGCACTATTTTACGGAGAAGAGACATTTTTCATACGGCTGTGATACGTCCATCACTAAAGTGGGGCTGAGGCTGTGGGTCAAACGCCATTGCTTTTAAACTCCTTCCAGGTAAGATGTGGGTCACTAGGACACAGTGAACAGCGATGCCTGCTGAGGTGAGCAGTTAACTTCAGAGGTCCATGACTGAAAAGAGGACATATGTGCCACTCGATGCCCTAATCTGTGCTTTTCAAACAAAAAGCAATTATTCAGACAAGGATTATCAAATTAATAATAATTCTTTATATTTATAAACCATAATATGTCCCAGTTAGAACAAAGGTTTAAAAGAATTCCTAGAATCCAAGGAAATGCCTTTCTATTAACTCCAACACTTCTAAGTCTCTCAGTATATGCTAATTTATCTTTCTCCCTTCGTCAGGAATCTTTTCCAGATTTCTAGTCTTTGTTTTCCAGCTTGTCCATGGAATGGGGCAGGCATTACCTGGCTCAATATAATTTTGCATTTATTTTTACATGCGATATGTGTATAGGTGGTTTCCTCAGAGAGACCGTATGGCCCTTTAGGGAAAGGTCTGTTTTGACTTTGTTTGCCCAGCACCTAGGAAGGTGTCTGACACATAGTAGGCGCTTCCCGATTGACTGTACTCAATTTTTATTTAGAGGACAAACATTCATTACTTCAATCAATAAACATTTATTAAGTACCTAGCAGGTGTTGCTGTAAAGCCATTTTTCAGTTAGATGCCGAAGTGGTTTGTCCTTCTTTCCCCCGTGGATTAAGGCCAAAAGAGGTTAGGTGACTTGCCCAAGGTCACACAGCTAGTAAGTATCTGAGCCCAGATTTGAATTCAGGCCTTCCTGACTCCAAGCCCAAGGCTCTATCCACTGTACCACCTAGCTGTCCCATCCGCTTACTAGGTAGGCACTTGCAGAGGCACTATGCTAAGTGCTGATAAGAATCGATAATGATAAGAGCTGGCATTTACATAGCACTGTAAAGTTCTTTAGGAATATTATCTCATTTTATCCTGACGGCAACCCAAGGAAGTAGGTACTATTATCACCTCCATTTTACAGATGATGAAACTGAGGCAGGCAAAGGTGAAGTGACTTGGCCAGGGTGACACAGCTAGCCAGTGTCTGAGGCAGGATTAAACAGCTCTTTACCACTCACTCTGAAAATGAAATGATCCAGTTAATTTGGGGTTTGTTTGTTTTTTTAAACAAACCCTGGAGTTTCAAGTTTCTGTATCACTTTTCTCCCCGTCTCCCCTTCCAAGTGATCCCAAGTTACCTTTTAAAGGGGATATATATAATTGTATCTGCCCCAAGCGGGGCTCCTCCCTATGGGTGAATGATCGATTTAGTTTACTACCTAGCCAGAGGGAGAATGGTATAATGACAAGCCACTGGCCTACAAGTCAGGACACTTGGGTTCCCCTCTTCAGCCTTGCCACTAACTAGCTCAGTAGCCTTAGGCAAATCAGTCACTCAGCTTCTCTGGGGATTAGGTTGTCATAGGAAAATGAGGGGCTTGGACCCAAGGCGGTCCCAAACCCAAAATGGTCCCTTCTACCTCTAGAATTCTATCACTGTTAAAAGGGCAAAAGCCTTGTTGTTTAAAACATTTTTAAACCATCAAATAAAATGTGGGCTTGGTTTTGTTGAGGTTTTTTTTTTTAAGTTAAACCAGTTCCTTCACAGTTGCTTTGCAAAGAAACTTGGTTAAAGATTCATAAGGAGGAAATTAAAAGTAAAGATGATGAGAGAAGATACAGTAACCAACAAATGACTTAAATGAATGAAATGTCTGTTGCCTCTAGGGAAGACTGTCCTATCCAAGACTGAATTCTTATTAAAAAAAAAAAAACTCCTCAATCTCAACAGATTGTTCCACTGTTTACTAATCAACTGTTAATATTATTTACAAATTAGTCATTCATTTAAAAATTGCAGTTAGTAATACTGTTTACAAAATATGGATTCTTACAAATTAGTAATGCAGTTTATTGTGGTTTACAAATTCTTACTTATGTATAACCTAACTCTTTCTTGATGTAACCAAAAGCAGTTTAGGGACATCCCATGAGAAAGAAGTAGATATTAAAAACTGAATATTGAACTTTGAAAACTAAACTTGTCCTTATTCTATTTGTCATAATATATTTTATTTTATTCATTTATTTATTTTCCCCAGTTACATGTAAAAACAATTTTTAACATTCATTTTTAAAACTGAGTTCCAAATTCTCTCCCTCCGTCCCCACTCCCCCCATTGACAAAGCAAGCAATTCAATATAGGCTATACATGTGTGGTCATTCTTATTCTGTTTGAATCTGCACTACTAACAACATCCAGTAAACATTTCATTTCACATATGAATTTTCATATATATATATATATACATATATATATATATATATATATAATACACATATATTACACCTCCGCTCAAAAATCTTCATTGGCTCTCTATTGCTTCTTAAGTTCAAGTTCCTTAACCTACCATTCAAAGCCTCAAAGGAAAAGAGGGATTCTAAGAGGCAGAGGGGACAAGTGAACATATTCTAGAAATAAGGAATAGCCAGCACAAAGATGGTACAGAGAGGGGAGCCAGAATGTCATATATAAGAAAATAAAAGGTCTGTTTGGTTGGACTGTTCAGCACATAAAGGGGAGTCATTTCAGACATGACCTTCTTCTACAGGAATCCTTTCCCGATTCTTCCCCCACACACACTACCAGCTGCTAGTGTTTTTCTCTCAAAGTAACTTTGTATCCATTTTGTATATAGCAACATTGTAGTAAGACTTGAAAGATAGAATGAGCCCAGGTATTAAAGAGCTATTAATGATAAATGGATTTATTTGCTCCTGTAGGCAATGGGGAGCCACCAGAGTTTATTGAGTAGGGGAGTGACATAGTCAGATCTGGACTTTAATACAATGGCTTTGGCAGCCGCATGGAGTATAGATTGGAGTGGGAGAGACTTGAGGCAGGAAAACCAATTAGGAGGCTATTAAAATAGCCCCAAACTAGGCTAGGAAGCGGATGAATTGTATTTCTGTTCATCTTTGTAATAAACTCATGTCTTCTTATGGCTCATTTTTGCCCTTTGGCATCTTCAAATTGGCATTTAAAGTATTAGCTCTTTCTCTTTCACATAAACTGAGGTCCAGTGTCAAGATGAGCAGTAATACTATAGAAATCACTTATAATTCCTTGGGTTTTTTCTATCAACGTAAATGTGGCAAGCATAAGGAAGACCTTCCCCTGGACAATGGACAGACTGTTCTTTGGGGTCTTGCTTTTAAAAAATTAGTAATGAACATGTGATGCGTCTTAAATGATTTGGAAGTTCACCTTCGTAGAGGCAGAGAGAGAGACCGGATGACCACAAAAGGCCAGAGCTCTAAGACTCAATAAAGATAATAATGTTGTTAGTAACTTTCTGTGGACTAACCAGAGCAGATAGGGACTAGCTGTGTAATTTTACTCATACAGAAGTACTCCCAGGTGAGGAAACTCCCTCTACCAAAGCCGGTTGGCACCTTCTATGCAACTGGTCATTTTAGACAGTTGCCTAAAGTACTAAGAAGTTAAGTGACTTGGCCACGGTCACACAGCCAACATATATGTTGGAGGCAAGACTTCAACCTATGTCTTTCTGGCTTGTGAGGCCAACTCCATCCACTACGACATACTGTTTCCCAGACTAGGTATAAGAACGGGAAATTATAGGTATACACTATAAGTCTTAATAAGAAACAAACCTGCTGGTTTAGAAAACAAGTCATTTCCATGGTACTGGGCCTGAGATTCCGAGAAAGCAGCAGGAACCCAACTCACAGACTTGTTATAAACAGGCAATTTGTAACTCTAAATTATTTAAATTGTGTATAACACATTTTGTATGCAATATAGCTGTGTCCATGCAGGCAGAGGAAAGAGACTGACAAATCTGGCTAGCTCAGTGCCTGGCACACAGTAAGTACTAAATAAATGTTAGTTATGGTAATAATTGTTATTATTATCATTAGCGTCAACAGACAATTCTGAATAAAAGAAGAGAGAAAAAAGAAACAAGCATCCAGTTTTCCTTATCTATATAACTAGCTGAGCCATACATTCAGCCTTCAGGCTGTCTGGAGGAACTTGGATGAATGGAATTGCGAAATATGGTCTTTCCAGTATCCCTTTTGCCACATAGCTTTTAATTCCTCTCTCTTCCTGCTAGCTCGTATTCCATTGCTTGGCTCAAGAAGCCTTCAGTATCACTATGATTCTGGTTATGTTCTCTGCCTGAGAGACCTTCTTCTTTCTTGCCTCAGTAGGGAGATGAGCTTTGTGATCTCTAACAGGTATTCTTGAACCTCTCCATATGCTCCAAACACATTGCAGAAAAGCAGATAATGTCTCAAGGGAAGGAAGATAGATATCTAAGTGATCTCAAGTTATTCACCACAGTTTAGGCATCAAGCCAAAGGAAAACTCTGTGTGTGTGTGTGTGAGAGAGAGAGAGAGAGAGAGAGAGAGAGAGAGAGAGAGAGAGAGAGAGAGAGACAGACAGAGCCGGAGGGGGGGGGCGGCGGGCAGGTAGATAAGTCCTAACCAAAACTACTTTGCACTTTATAGTGCACTCACCTCTGCAATCTTCCCCTAGGCACAGATCTTGAGTCCTCTTAGAAAGATTGTCTAAGACCTCTGTGATCAACAAATTGAAAGTATCCATAGAAGTAGCACCATTGTGTAGTAGTCTCACCAAAATCTTTTATTCCAGCTCATATCCTGCCTAATTCGGCAATAGATAGACAGATGGATAGATGGATAGATGGACAGATAGACA
The DNA here is from genome assembly GCF_011100635.1 of Trichosurus vulpecula. Taxonomy (NCBI): domain Eukaryota; kingdom Metazoa; phylum Chordata; class Mammalia; order Diprotodontia; family Phalangeridae; genus Trichosurus; species Trichosurus vulpecula. Next base: position 135,251,808 of record NC_050576.1, read on the forward strand.
GATAGACAGACAGATAGATAGATAGATAGATAGATAGATAGATAGATAGATGGATGGATAGATAGATAGATGGATGGATGGATGGATGGATAGATAAAGTGAATGAGTATGAGTCTGATGACTTTGCACAGCCCTGCCTCACTTAAGTCCAATTTCCTTTCAAGTTAAGACATCATCTTGCTGATGTCATTGGTCCTCTTCCAGACAAAGGACAAACAACAACAATATCCTATCTACTTCATCAAGAGATGATAGATAGATAGATAGATAGATAGATAGATAGATAGATAGATAGATAGATAGATAGACAGATAGACAAATAAGTAAACAAATGGATGGATGGATGGATGGATGAATGAGCAAATCCAAATCCAAACTCTGGGGCTGACACATGTAGCAGAGGCTGACTAGCATTGTGGAAAGAGCCCTGGGGCTGGCACTGAGTAGAAGCTTCATAAAGTCCTGGGATTAACTGGTCAACTTTGCACCGGAGCATCTGAGTTTGAATCTTAGTTCTGCTATTGACTACTTATTTGTATGACCTTGAAAAAGTCATTTAAACTTCAGTTTCCTCACCTGTAACATTAAAGGGATGGACTAAATGGTCTCTAAGTCCCCTTTCCAGCTATCTGAGAACTTATTCACTTTATTCCAAAGTCCTTGGTTACTGAAAGGGTTTGAAAGCCAACGATCCAAATTCTCTGCAGAGATCAAGAACAGCCCGGCCAAACCAAGGAGTAGTTACATCACAGGGTTGTTGGGAGGATTGGATGTCTGAACATAGGTGAAGGCCATACAAGCATAAGACTTCATTACCCTTTATGTTATCTATGAATAAAACTTACCATCGCTGACAGATAATGCAAGAAGAAAGCCAGGCTTTGAGGAGATTATTGCAGTTAGGAACACCTGGAAAGGCCCTTAGTGGTCATTTAGTTCAGTCCTCTCACTTTATAGATGAGGAAGGTGAATCATAGCGATATGCCTGAGGTCGGATGGACAGTAAGCAGCAAGGTTAAGACGTGACCCAAGGTCCCCAGATTCCAAATTGATTGCTTTTCTTGTACCACACTTCTTTTAGAAGTGAAATCCTTCCCAACCTTCTCAATCTGACATGTAGATTTGAGGGTGCAGTAAATATTCTTTCCACTTCGTTCTAAAACCTGGAACTTCCACAAAATGATGAGCCCTTTGTTAGTTTTAGGCATCTTTTCCAAATATATTCATGTGGATAACAGTGTGGTCCAGCAGATCAAGTGTGGATATGTCTGGAAAATCTGACTTCAAATCCTACATCGGACACTTACTAGCCCTGTGACACTCAGCAAGTTGCTTAAGGATTCTCAGCCTCAGTTTCACCACCTGCCAATATATCTCTAGGACTCACCTCTCTCACAGGGTTATTGTCAGAATCAAATAAGACCAAGTCTATAACCAGCCTTTCATGCCTCAAAGGTCTATAGCAATGTCAGTTATTATTCTCATAGATAAAAGTAGCTGGGTGCACAGGAAAGAGCACTGAACTTGGATGTAAGTATATTTGGCATAAATCCAGGCTTAGATACTTACTAGCTGTGTGACCCTAGGCAAGTCACTTGATTTCTGTTGATCTCCATTTCCTCGTCTGTAAAATGAGGACAATAACAGCATCTACCTCAAAGGGTGGTTGTGAGGATATAATGAGATATTTGGGTATTTTTTTGTTTTTTGTAGGGAGGAAGGCAGGGCAATTGGGGTTAAGTGACTTGCCCAAGGTCACACAGCTAGTAAGTGTGTCAAGTATCTGAGGGTGGATTTGAACTCAGGTCTTCCTGACTTCAGGGCCAGTGCTCTACTCACTGTGCCACCTAGCTGCCCCATAATGAGCTATTTGTAAAGCAGCTTGCAAACCTTAAAGATAGCTAGACGGCTTAGTGGATAGTGTGCTGAGCCTGGAGTCAGGAAGACCTGAGTTCAAATCCACCTTCAGACGTTTACCAGCTTTGTAACCCTGGGCAACTCATTTAACCTCTGTTTGTCTCAATCCACCGGAGAAGAAAATGGAAAACCACTATAGCATCTTTTCCAAGAAAACCCTACAGGCAGTATGGTCCACAGAGGCCACAAAGATTCGGACACACCTCAACAACTCAACAGCAACAACTGCAAACCTTAAAATGTTACACAAATGCTAGCTATCATTATCGTCATCCTCATCACCAATGATTAGGCAGTGGTGTCAAAGGCCTTCCGGCTTAAATTGTGTGCTCTGTCTAGAGCAGGGGCTCTTAATGTGTTCTGGGTCCTCCTTTGGAAGCCTGGTGAAGCCTATAGACCCCTTCTCAGAATGGTTTAAATGCATACAATAAAATATATAGGATTACAAGGGAAATGAATTACATTGAAATACAGATATGGAAATATATGTTTTTAAAGTTCATGCATCCTAGGTTCCCATATTCTAAGTCTCTGGGGGATGTCCACACCAAAGGGCCACAAGTCATCATCAATTTTACCATACTCAATCTCTTTTGGTCTGGTCATGCTGTACAAGGACACGAATATGGCAACAGCAAATTCCCCTAGGGAGTTCAAAATACTCATGATGATACGTAGAGGCCTGCTTTATTATCTGTATTTGACAACAAGAAGCAGCTAACACCTTACCCACACCAAGGCTATGCCCGCACCAAGTACGGCAGTCAGTGAAAGACTCGGGAAGAGAAGTTAAGCTTTCATACCCACTATCTCAAGCTCTTCTACTATGACTATGCTGCCATCTAACTGACAAAGTTAAAAATACCCAGATTTATAGCATGCCCTACAGAAAGCTAGTTCCTTTTCTAAAAGGCCCTGAAATGGCCAGTGGTATCAATCAGCCCCAGAGTCACATGAGATCTGTTTCCAAGACTTCTCCCTCACTTGTTAGTAAAAGAAACCACCTGCCCCCATCCCATTTCACCTCTCTCTGCTCTTCTATTTGTCCTACATCCTGCCATTGACTCTCTTCTAAAACCTCCCCTATCATCTACCCACTGCATTCAATTCCTTGTTAAATATTCTCTACTTCTTTCATTTTAATTAACAGCATAGAATGGGAACACATGCAATAAGCAAGCACCAGCCTCAGTGTCATGGGCTAGACTTTCTGCAAAGATGAAAGATTCATCCTTTTCAAAGACCTATTCTTTCTTCGAAATACAGGTTTCAAGAAGTGGTATAAATAATGCTATCCAGGATGAATATAGACAGAAAAGGAGGTGGCCCCATCACATAAAGCATGGGACAACAGATCAACAATCTGAATGTTACACTTGGATCCCTAAAATATTAAAGGAACCAGAAGAAGGCCTCCACATTGAAAGAGAGAGAGCACCTCATTGGATTTGACTTGAGGATGGAATAACATACACACTCAATTGGGTATCTTACCCCACAGGAAAGTAGGGGGAAGGGGATAAAAAAGGGGGGATGATAGAAGGGAGGGCATATAAGGGGAAGAGGTAATCAAAAGCAAATACTTTTGAAAAGGGACAGGGTCAAGGGAGAAAAGTGGATAAAGGGGGACAGGATAGGATGGAGGGAAATATAGTTAGTCTTTCACAACATGATTGTTATGGAAGTGTTTTGCATAATGATACATGTGTGGCCTATGTTGAATTGCTTGCCTTCTTAGGGAGGGTGGGTGGAGAGGGAAAAGGAGAAAGAATTTGGAACTAAAAGTTTTAAAAGCAGATGCTCAAAAAAAAAGTTGTTTTGCATGCAACTAGGAAATAAGATATATAGGGAATGGTGCATAGAAATCTATCTTGCCCTACAAGAAAGTAAAGGGAAAGGGGATGGGGGGGCAGGGGGAGTGGAATGACAGAAGGGAGGGCTGACTGGGGAATGGGGCAATCAGAATATATGCCAACTTGGAGTGGGAGAGAGGGTAGAAATGGGGAGAAAATTTGTAACTCAAAATCTTGTGGAAATCAATGTTGAAAACTAAAACATTAAATAAGAAAATGTAAACTAACAAAAAGGATAAAAAAAAGAGAGCACAGCATAATAGAGGTTAGATATGGAGTCAAGAAGACCAGTGGACCTATGATACCATGTGACCCTGGACAAGTCACTTAACCTTTTTAAGCCTCAGTTTTCTCATCTGTCAAAAGAGGGAAGCTGGATTAGATGTTCTCTAAGGTCCATTACAGGTTGAAATCTATGATGCTATGAGATTTGGGATCAATCCTCTATAGAGGATCCATGGAAGGATAGGAATAAAAGTGAAAAAGGATAAAATGGCGGAGGGTGCTTTAACTATATACACATCAATGAAATAATGAGCCTATTGAAATACAATCATCACTTCTGGAAAAAAAAAAAAACAGTGGGACAACTGGCCTACTTTGGGTAGGCCCAGTGTTTTGAACTGAATCCATGCAGGAGAAAATGAAATGGCTTGGGTTTACCCATGCTCTTTCAAGACCTCCCTTTTATGAACAGAGGTCACTCACATTTGCTGTGTTCTTCCTAATATAGTGTGCATTTTTTCTTTAAGTGTCTGTAGGAGAAGATGAAGGCAATGAGTCAGAGGAGTAAAGAGACAATGTCTTTTCTTGTGGGTTAAAAACTGTCAGAGAAAAACAGTAGCAGACTTAGTCAGCAGTTCATTGTCGTGAACCATTACCAAAAACTACTTTGGCTTCTATAACACCTTCCTAGGAGTACACCCTTCTTTTACATATTTTATGTCATCTATCTGTAAAACATTTTTATAAATTGGCAAGAACAGGTATGATTAGAAGTGGGCGTATTTATATGAGAAGAAAGAGTAACACTGAGTCAGACTGACTTTTCTTATCCCTATCTTATTCCCACTGTGTTCAGAGACACTTCAAAAACTCACTCCCCCTTAGAAAAAAGAAATGTCATAAACTCACTGATCCACTTTCTTACAGGCACACACCTACACACTCTCAAACTCACTTCTCTTGGAATTAATGACATGGTAACATTTCCTTTCTTGATTTTTTTTGTAATATATTTATTGCATTTTTCAAATTTTACATTTTTAATTTAATTTTTTTCAATTAACAAAAATCTATTTTCTCTCTCATGTTCCCTTCCACTGGAGTTTGGGAAAAACCTCTTTTAACAAATAGGCATAGTCAAGCAAATTTCTGTACTGGTCATGTCAATATCCATGTATATGTATACATACATACATACATATATATATATATATATATATACACATATACATATACATATATACATATATATATATGTACCAAACTGCAGCCTGAGTCCATCAGCACTCTGTAAGTGTCAGGAGACGGGTAACAAAGTTCCCATAGAGAATGCTTCTGTCTCCAATAGTGAGGAAACAGTATAGTATTTAAGCAGGAGACCAGACCTGATATCTCATACCCATTTGTCCACCACCAATGAAAGTAGTAAGTTGCCCTGTACTGTGTAGGTTCGAGTATATGAGAGGCGGGGGGTGGAGACGGTGCAGAGCTGTTATCTTATCATTGTAAGAGTACTCTCAATGGGGAAACTCCTTCCATCAATGCAAACTGGCAACTGAGCTATAAACTGTAGTTTATAGGTTATAGATTATGTAGTTTATAGGTTAAGGGTCTTGCCTAGAGTCACACAACAATCTAGTCAAAGGACTAGAATCCAGTTCTTCTTTATTCCAAGGCCTGCCCATTGTGGAACACTACCTAACAGTATGTTACTCCCACAGGCATTGCTTTGAGTAGCAAGAGTTAAAATTTTCATTGCCACATATGGTTTAATAGCAGTCCAGTAATTTGTGAGGTTTTTCTTTCTTTTTTTTCCCCTGCAGATAGGACAAAGGCATGAGAAACACATGCACACAGAGAGATACATACATTCATACACTCCTGCATATAAACCTCAGACACAGTCACGTCTTATAATCTGTTTAAAAGAAAACACCCATCAGATTTTCTTTTGTGAAAAATAAAAGTTAGCATGATAATTATTTTGCCAGGCACAAAAGATGTTCCGGCAGAGTCACCTCAAAAAACCCCATCATTTTATGCCAAGTTGCATTCACGGCTGTTTGTCAGGCCTGGCACGTGGCCAGGGGCAGAAGCCTTCATGGGAAATGCTGAGCAAATGGGAGCTTCCACTCCATCTTCTACCGTTAAGTGATTAATGCTGAACAGTGACAGATGAAAGTGTTGGAGACTCAGAGTCTGGCAAATGAATGCATAGGAACATGGGTCCCAGGATGCAGAATAAATAAAGCTGAACCTGTCTTTGTGGCTTTTGCGGTGTTTGGTCAGCTTGGATTTGGCTTTCTGCTGTTTACAACCTGGGGCTTAAAACATCAAGGAGACAACTCCTTATGGTCACCGTGAGAGAGTTTCTTCTCCTTGAGCCTCAAGAGCTGGAACAGCTCTTAAACACCACATAGTCGGGTCCTCTCATTTTACAGATGAGAAAACTGAGGCCTTGGAGGGGTGATGTGGCTTGCTTGCCCAAGGTCACCAATGTGGCAAAGCCAGGTAAGTGGCAATTCTGAAGTCCTTAATGAGTTTAGTTGTGTGACAAAGATTTCTTAACCTGGGGTCCATAAACTTATCTTTTTGTAATATTTTGATAATTATTTCAGTATAATTGGTTTCTTTTACAATCATGTTAATTTTATTTTATACATTTAAAAACATAATTCTGAAAAAAGGGTCCACAGACTTCACCAGAATGCCAAAGGGGCCCAGGCCATAATTCACTTCTGTTTGTCCTATCTTCTCTACTTAGCTTCAAAGTTCCTCAAAGAAATAGATTTGCTCTCCTTGGGCACCAGAGGGCAAAACTAAGCATAGTGCATGGAAGTTATAGAGAATCAAATTTAGACTTTACATAAGTAAAAACTTCCTAATGATAAGTCAATCCAAAGTGAAATGGGATCCCTTGGGTGGAGGTGAGTTCCCCTTCTCTAGAGGTCTTCAACGAAAGGCCATTTGATCATTCATTGGTCAAATAAAGAGGTTTCTTTTTCAGGTACATGGTGCCCATATGACCTCTGGGATCTTTTCATCAATAAGATTCTGTGATTCTATGAGTCTATGGATGGTTTTTTTTTAAACCCAGCTACATTTTTACTCTGTAATTTGAAAGATTTAGAACACAGTGGACACTGATAAAATAGTTTTTGACAATGACAGTACCTGATGATGATGATTCATTCAACCAATTAACTCATTCCACAAGCATTTGTTTTGCACCTGCTGTGTACAAGACAAAGGCCCATTAGGAACATGAATCACTTTGGAATCTCAAGAGCTGGATAGTACAAAACACTTGCAGTGTTCTCAATATGCAATTAGAAAATCTTGACCATTCCAGTCATCCGTAATGAGTTTGCATGTTTTTGTGGATCAAGGGAGTTGTCTGGTCAACTTTGTGAATTTGTAGGGTAATGACCCTTTGTTTGGGACCTTAACTGTATCTTTCATTGGGGGATGTGAACATGCCCACTGACACGGGGGGGCATGTACTGGGACTTAGCCCCCTGGTACTTCACTGAGGATGAGAACACATTTTTAAGTATAAAAGCTTATGCTGAATTGGTCAGCTCCAACTGTTGGAAGTCAGTCACCTCTTTGGCCTAGATCCATAACAGGGAATCTTTATTACAGACTTAGAATTTTTTTGGTTTTGGTTTTTTTTTGGGAGGGGGGGTGGTGTTGTCCCTTTTTGGAGAGCTTCTAAGAAAGCCAGGTACAAGTCACAAAATAGAGATGACAAGAGTGATCTTTTTTGTCTCAATAAATATCACATTAGAGGATAAAATATTTTGGACTTCCCCCCCCATTAACCTTGAGTTACAGATGGTATCCCATCATTCAAAGCTTTTGCATTTCCTAGGAAAATTCATGCACTTTAGCCAGTGTGTTTAGATCTCAGTTCCTAAGTCTGTATATATTTTGACCTTAAGCTAGGGGTGAGGGTGACTACATTCCCCAAGTTTACAGAGCCACCCACTTCCCTAGGTTTCTAATGCACATGCCAAGGGCCCCAAAATGATCCATGATCTTTTCTGACTTAAGCCCACTGACCCTTAACTGACTACTGCAGGAACATTAGCATCTGCAAAGCAGCAACACTCAACCTGGGATAAGAAGATACTGGCAGGGAGGGCAGGAAAGAAGGGTGCATCTCAATCAAATTGCATAGTTCCATGCATAAACAAGGGCAGCTAGGTGCCACAGTGGATAGAGGGTCAGGCCTGGAGTCAGGAAGACCCAAGTTCAAATCTGGCCTCAGATACTTACTAGCTGTGTAACCATGGGCAAGTCACTTAATCTCTGTTTGCCCTAATCCACTAGAGAAGAAACTGACAAACCACTCCAGTATTTTTGCCAATAAAAGCCCACAGATAATATTGGAGGGCTATGGGCCATGGAGTCACAAAGAGTTTGATACAACTGAATAACAACTGCTATATGCCAGGAACTTGACAGGGCAGCCAAGAGAGCTAGGATAATCTTAGGCTACAATTGGCAGGGAGTAGGGGCACTAACAAGCTTTTATTAAGCACCTACTATGTGCTAGGCAGGTAGGTGGCTCAGTGGATAGAGTGCTGGCCTTGGAGTCAGGAAGACTCACTTTCCTGAGTTCAAAATATGATCTCAGACACTTACTAGCTATGTGACCCTGAGCAAGTCACTTAACCCTGTTTGCCTCAGTTTCCTCATCTGTAAAGTGAGCTGGAGAAAGAAATGGCAAGCCACTCCAGTGTCTTTGCCAAGAAAACCCAAATGAGGTCATGAAGAGTCAAACATGACCCAACAACAACAACAATGCATAGGCAGAGAAATAATGGGATCCGAGGTTCTAAAGACCAAGGTAACGTAGCTTAATGAGACAAGCATTAGACTTGGAGTCACCAGACCCAGGTTCCAATCCCAGCTCCTGTAGCTGAGATCGTGGACAAATCAGTTTCTCTTAGCCTCAGTTTCCTCATCTATGCAACAGGGATGATAATCTGAGAGCAGGGATTGTTTCATTTTTTATACTTGTGCCCCCAGTGCCTGGCACATAGTAAGTAAATGCTTTAAAATGACTCATTGAGTGAGTGAGCGAAATATTAACAAAGCACTTTATAGTCAGCTATCATTCTTCATGCATAAGATCTGAAGCTAAAAGGGGCCTCAGAAGGCCAACAGGTCAAACCAACTCATTTTACAGATGGAGAAACTGGAGCTAAAAACAGTGAAGCAATTTGCCCCCGTCACAAAGTCACTAAATATTAGAGGCAGGTTGGAGCCCAGGTCCTCAGGCTCCAGAACAAATGCTTTTTCCACAGTATCAAACTTTCTCCTTCGCCTTTTGTCCTGAACACTCATCATTTCTACCCAAATAAAGGATAAAAATAAAATTCCTTTCTTTTTTAGCAGCTACTTCATCCTCTCAGGAGGCATGTAGGTTTCTGGTCTATTTTTCTCAGCAGTGACCAACACAAACAGCTTCTTTCCATGGTCCTTCCTAAAGCCTGGGATAAACAGATTAATTCTCTTGGGGATGGGAGAGATCCAAGGAAAATACTCACAAACACACACTGATGCTCTACTGGTGGAGTTGTAAACTGATCCAACCATTCTGGAGAACAACTTGGAATTATCCCCAAAGGGCTATAAAACTGTGCACACTCTTGTAACAACAATGTTACTTGCAGCTACTGTGGCTATGTAAGACCAACAACAAGACCAGCAACACCAGTACATAGGAGGGCTTCTAGCACAGTTTCTTAGATCTGCTTTTCTAAGGAAAGCAATTTTAAAGAGTTTACAATTTCACTTTAATTAAACATACATATATCATTCACTTAATTCAGGGGGAAAAGTCAGCACCCTGAACTTCAGAGAAAATACAAACAGAAATTACAAGCAGAAACTATATAAACAGAGCAAATAATACAAATCAACAGACAGGCTTCTGTCTGACCACAGCAATACATACATAGTTACCAAAGAGACAAGCACCAACATCTGGGTTTTCAAAGCCAGGGGGCTCCCTACTGGCTACCCAGAGTCTCCACACCAACACTCTTCAAATGAGTGAGCCCCCAAGCAAAACCTCTCTTCCTGCAGTTCTGAGAAGTCTAGCTTAAGGGTTACCCTCAGAGTATATATACCCTTTTTCAGGGCCCAAAGACTTCACACCTCTCATGACCTAATTAGCAAAAGGAAGTGGGCCTTCCTACAAGCAAAAGCAAGACTCAACCAAAAGCACTTGATTGCCTTAGTGCTGAGAAGCACTCCAAAACAAAACAATAAAAAGTTGCACTTTGCTTGCCACTACAACTCTTTGACCTACTAATACTACTACTAGGTCTGTATCCCAAAGAGATCCAAAAAAAGGGAGGGGGGAGGATCTATATGTATAAAAATATTTGTAGTAATTCTTTTTGTGGTGGTGAAAAATTGGAAATTGAGAGAATGCCCATAAATTGGGGAATGGCTGAACAAGTTGTGGTATATGAATGTGATGGAGTACTATTGTGCTATAAGACATGACTAACAGGATGGTTTCAGAAAAATCTGGGAAGACATCTATGAACTGATACAAAGTGAAGTGAGTAGAACCAGGTGAACATTGTACACAGTAACAGTAATGTTGTAAGGATGATCAACTGCAAAAGACTTAACTACCCTGATCAATACAATGATCCAAGATAATTCCAAAGGACTCATGATGAAAAATGCTATCCACGTCCAGAGAGAGAACTGATGAACCCTAAGTACAGAATGAAGCATGCTTTTTTTTTACTTTCTTTTTCTTCATTTTGTTTCTTGGGGTTTTTTGGTAACATGGCCAATATGAAAATATGTTTTGCATGACTTCACAAGTATAATTTATATCATTGCTTGCCTTCTCAATGGGTGGAGAAAGGATGGGAGAAAGAAATTTCATACTCAATTTTTTTAAATGAATGTTAAAAATAAAGAGTGCACAAACAAATAAAAATGTCTTCTTCATTAAGGAACCCTCCATGCACTTGTCTATGGGGGAAGTGGGCAATTATAAATAATGATAATGAGGAGGGCGGAGCCAAGATGGCAGCTGGAAAGAAGGGACCAGTGTGAGCTCCCGGCTGAGTCCCTCCAAAAACCTATAAAAAATGGCTCTGACCCAATTCTAGAACTGCAGAACCCACAAAACAGCAGAAGGAAGCAGGGCTCCAGCCCAGGACAGCCTGGATGGTCTCTGGGTGAGGTCTATCCCACACGGCGCTGGGAGCTGGGAGCTGGCAGCTGAGCAGAGCAGAGCCTAGTGTGAGCCACGCAGACCAACCAGACCAGGAGCTGGGCAGAATGTGCCCTACCACCCTGAATCAGTGAGCTGCGACAGTCACCAGACTTCTCAACCCACAAACACCAAAGACAGTGGAGAAGGTTAGTGGGAAAAGCTGCAGGAGTGGAAGGAGTTCGCAGTTTGGCTTCCAGCCCCAGGGGCAGCAGAGGTGGGGCAGCTACAGCTGCTGTTGCTTCTGGCCCCAGGCTCACCTGGTGGGAGGAATTAAGTGGCGAATCAGAGCAGGAGTGCACAACCTGCTGAAGATCTAAGCCCAGTCCAGGTTGGGGGTTCTTGGGGAAGGAGTAGTGCTGGTGTGACAGAGCTGGCACTTCCCCCCAAAACATGGAACATAGAACTCTTTAGTCTACAAGCAGTCATAACCCACTGAAAAACTCAAGGGGTAGTTAGTTGGTTAGGAATATGGCCAGGCAGCGAAAATGCACCCAGATTCAGTCTCAGACTTTGGATTCTTTCTTTGGTGACAAAGAAGACCAAAACATACAGACAGAAGAAGTCAACAAAGTCAAAGAGCCTACAACAGAAACCTCCAAGAAAAACACGTACTGGTCCCAGGCCATGGAAGAGCTCAAAAAGGATTTGGAAAAGCAAGTTAGAGAAGTAGAGGAAAAATTGGGAAGAGAAATGAGAAGGATGCGAGAAAACCATGAAAAACAAGTCAATGACTTGCTAAAGGAGACCCAAAAAAATACTGAAAAATACACTGAAGAAAACAACACCTTAAAAAATAGACTAACTCAAATGGCAAAAGAGCTCCAAAAAGCCAATGAGAAGAAGAATGCCTTGAAAGGCAGAATTAGCCAAATAGGAAAGGAGGTCCAAAAGACCACTGAAGAAAATACTACTTTAAAAATTATATTGGAGCAAGTGGAAGCAGAACCAAAGGAGTGAAAAAATGGAAGACAGTGTGAAATATCTCCTTGGAAAAACTACTGACCTGGAAAATAGATCCAGGAGAGATAATTTAAAAATTATTGGACTACCTGAAAGCCATGATCAAAAAAAGAGCCTAGATATCATTTTTCAAGAAATTGTCAAGGACAACTGCCCTGATATTCTAGAGCCACAGGGCAAAATAGAAATTGAAAGAATCCACTGATCGCCTCCTCAAATAGATCCCAAAAAGAAATCTCCTAGGAATATTGTCGCCAAATTCCAGAGCTCCCAGATCAAGGAGAAAATACTGCAAGCAGCCAGAAAGAAACAATTTGAGTATTGTGGAAACACAATCAGAATAACCCAAGATCTGGCAGCCTCTACATTAAGAGATCGAAGGGCTTGGAATACGATATTCCGGAAGTCAATGGAGCTAGGATTAAAACCTAGAATCACCTACCCAGCAAAACTGAGTATCATGCTCCAAGGCAAAATATGGATTTTCAATAAAATAGAGGACTTTCAAGCTTTCTCAGTGAAAAGACCAGAACTGAATAGAAAATTTGACCTTCAAACACAAGAATCAAGAGAAGCATGAAAAGGTAATCAAGAAACAGAAATTGCAAGGGACTTACTAAAGTTGAACTGTTTTGTTTACATTCCTACATGGAAAAATGACATGTATGATTCATGAGACCTCAGTATTAGGATAGCTGAAGGGAATATGCATACATATATATGTTTATGTATATATATATATATAATTGAATGTGTATGTATGCATGTATCTATGTGTGTGTGTGTGTGTGTACATATATATATATATATGTACACACACATACATAAAAGAGAGAGAGAGCAGACACAGGGCAAGTTGAAGATGAAGGGAAGATATCTAAAAGAAATAAAATCAAATTAAGGGATGAGAGAGGAACATACTGAGAGAGGGAGATAGGAAGAGATAGAATGGGGTGGATTATCTTGCATAAAGGTGGCAAGAGGAAGCAGTTCTGTGGGAGGAGGGAGAGGGCAGATGAGGGGGGAATGAGTGAACCTTGCTCTCATCAGATTTGGCCTGAGGAGGGAATACCATGCATACCCACACAGGAAAGAAGAGGAAATAAGATAAAAAAGGGGGGGATGATGGAGGGGAGGGCAGATGGGGGTGGAGGTAATCAAAAACAAACACTTTTGAAAGGGGACAGGGTCAAGGGAGAAAATTCAATAAAGGGGGATGGGTTGGGAGGGAGCAAAATATAGTTAGTCTTTCACAACATGAGTATTGTGGAAGGGTTATACATAATGATACGCATGTGGCCTATGTTGAATTGCTTGACTTCTTAGGGAGGGTGGGTGGGAAGGGAAGAGGGGAGAGAATTTGGAACTCAAAGTTTTAAAAACAGATGTTCAAAAACAACAAAAAAAAGTTTTTGCATGCAACTAGAAAATAAGATACACAGGCAATGGGGCGTAGAAATTTATCTTGCCCTACAAGAAAGGAAGGGAAAAGGGGATGGGAGGGGAGTAGGGTGATAGAGGGGAGGGCTGACTGGGGAACAGGGCAACCAGAATATATGCCATCTTGGAGTGGGGAGGAGGGTAGAAATGGGGAGAAAATTTGTAATTCAAACTCTTGTGAAAATCAATGCTGAAAACTAAATATGTTAAATAAATAAATTTAAATTTAAAAAAATATATATATAAATAAATAATGATAATAATGATGATGATGATGATGATAGTGACAATAACAGCCAATATTTATGTAGTATTATATACTGTCTGGCAGGCCCTGTGCTAAGCGCATTATAAATATTATCCCCTTTGATCCTCATAATAATCCTGGGAGGTGGGTGCTATTACTATTCCAATTTTACAGATGAGGAAACTGAGACAAACAGGGTTCAGTGACTGGCCCAGGGGTCTCACAGCTGGTAAGCATCAGAGGCCAGATGTAAACTCAGGTCTTCCTGACTCTGGACCCCATGCTCTATCTACCATGCTACCTAGCAGCTTAAATGAAAACATACCCCAATAGAGATCATTTATTCATCAACCTAGAATTTCAGAATTCCTTTACAACTTGGAGGAAACTCAGAGATCATCCAGGCCAACACTCATTTTATATAGTCAATCAGTAAGCATTTGTTAAGCACTTACCATGTGTTGAGTTCTAAGAATACAAAAAAGGCAAAAAACAGTTCCCATGTTCAGGGAGTTCACATTCTAATGAGGGTGACAACATGCAAAAAAATCATACATACAAGATGTATACAGAAGAGGAAACAAAGGCCCAGACTTTGGTAGGTCGCAAGGTTTATTGTCCCACTCGTTGAGCAGCCAAGCAGAAAGCAGCATGGCAGCAGAATTGCAGTCAGGGCGCACAGAGAACCCAAATCAGACCCATTTTGTTGGAATCATACATCATCACCACCATGTAACAGATCCAATACCAGGCCTGACAAAGTCATCCGTCACTGGGACACTGGGGAGCAACTCCAGCCGTGGAGCTGAAAAATCCATAGTGTAGGCTGAGCAAAGTGTCTAAAAGGAAAGCCAACCCCCAAATGAATTAAATGAAGCACTCCGTATGTATTTGTGGAAGGACTGACGGAATTACTGACTAAATTAACAAAAAAAAAAAAAAAGCAGTACACTAGGGCCTTGCCTTGTGGAACGGGGTGGAAATTTATTCCACCAAACCAGGTCTCATTTAAGGGGCAGCATGCTGAAATAAAAATGAAGATGAAGCTGCAGGCTCCCAGTGCATGTACCCACAAACGATTTCCCCTCGAGCCTCAGCTGTTATCTGCACAACTGTGGCAACCAATGATGAGACGGTATGATGGCAAATGTCCTGAATCAGGAGTCATGAGACCCAAGCAGGAATCCTAGCTCTTGAAAGTGAGTATGTGATCTTGAGTTAAGTCCATTCATTAGCTTCTCTGGGCCTCAGTTTCTTCATGTATAAAATGAAGGGTTGGACAAGAAGACCTCTGAGGTCTTATGCAGTTCCCAACCAATAAACCTATACAAAATGAGAGGAATAATTCTTGGTTCTGGCAACATGTGCGGAACAAATTACAGTCCAATACTGTTGAATGAGCTTTTTACTGCTTGTTCTAGTGAAATTTTAAGTTGATTTGAGATGGTCAACCTATATTTTATCTGAACTTGTGAAATTAGTGACATATATAGACAAATAATAATGATATGAATAGCTGGCATGTAGATACATATATTACATATTTTATATACATATTACATATAATGTTACATATAGCATTTTATCTTCCCTACAACCCCAGGAGGTAGGTGCTGTTATTATACACATTTGATAGATGAGGAAATTAAGGCAGAGATTAAGTGACATGCCCAAGGTCATTTAGCCAGTAAGTATATGAGGTAGGATTTGAACTCAGGTCTCCTTGACTCCAGGTTCAGCGCTCTATCTACTGTGCCATCTAGCTACTCTGTAATAGGGTCCATTCAAATCAGGTTATACTTGATTCTAGTGCCTAATCCTCTTTCTCTATGATTTCCATGAGAAATTTTCAAAAAGTGGTTGGGGTTGGATGTGACTAAAATTTTCAGACCCAGCCTAGGATGCCCAAATGCCTTGTCCCAGCCCATTTTGTAATGAGGGTTTTTCGGTAATATTGTCTATGACTGTGGGGGCTAAGATGCCTCTTGTCTTCTTCCAAATTCTATTGAGCTGTAACAAACAGTGACAGAACAAGTCTTGCCTTATGGTGATTTTTATCATCGTTATTGTTAGCAGTATAACTAGTAATGATATCACTTGAAGAAAATGGATTCAAATGTGTTTTTAAATCTCCTATCCCCCACCAAGGAAAAAAAAGGGAGAGGTAGCAAAGAGTTCTGTATTTAGGTAGATTAAAAATCTCATCTTGTCACTCAAATAATTTCAGAAGGTTTTTTGGGCGGGGGAGGAGCTCATGTTAAAGTTGATTATCACATGTAGGCTCAGATAATTTCCCCAGAGAGCTAAACAAATTAAAATATATTTCTTAACTCAAACAAGCTGACACGGGCCATCAGTTGCATTTTCAACGCAAGTTCTAGCATGTTGTTTTATTCAGTCTGGGAGTCTGAGCAGTATTTACATAAGGGGAGGCAGGGAAAGGAAGCGGTTGTTGGAGCAGGGCATCTGAACCACTTCCTGGTCACCATGGGAATGGGGCAAAAGCAGCCTCACCTGATCTTGTCTACATTTGAATTATCCAAAGCCAAACTGACAGATACAATGAGCAGAGCCACTGTCTGCTCAGTGAGTTCTCTGAAACATTAGGGGGTTATATTCCCATTCCCAGTTGGTTTTCTCCACTACAACAAGTTCTCTGGGACATATCCGTGAAGCATCACAGAATGTTCACAAGACAATCACCAACATCTGAGAAGCTGGAGCAGATATTAGATCAGGACCTAATGCGACCAAGAGCTGATGCAGGAATCCTCTCTCCAACGACCCTAAAAAGTCATCAGTCATCCAATCTTTGCTTGATGATCTCCAGAGATGGGGAATTCTCTGCCTCCCAGTGGAAGGCAGTCTATTCTGCTAATTATTAGGAAGTTTTTCTTTATATTAACTGAAATATCCTTCTCTTACTTCCACCTTCTATCCCTGGCAAGCAGACCAAGTCTAATCCTCATACAACATGGCAGCCCTAAAAATACTTGATCTTTGGAAACTATCATATTCCCCTAAGTAAGCATACCCCAGCTAGAAATCAGCTCTGTCTTCTCAGATTTCTCCCAGTATTTCTATTTCCTCCCCATCTCCACTGATTCGCTAATTAGTAGTATAGCTATTCATATGGCATCTTATCTCCTTTACTAGATTGTTAGCTCCTGGAGGGAAGGGACAGTTTCCAATTCCATCTTTGAAAATACGAGTGCAATTTGTTCAATCCATTTTCTATTCGAGTAACTATCAAAAATAAGTTGTCTACCCCAAGGGATATGCATGAAGTGGGTGGGGCTAGGAAATGGAATAAGGAGGAACCTGAAAAACTCTGCAGGCGAAAGGATGGAGGTATAATCAGAAGAAGAGAAGCAGACTGAGGAATTGTTTGTTGATGTTGGATGGCCAGCAAGATGGTGCCGATGTTTTAGAGAGTGATCCAAAGACAATGACCAACCAGGACTCCAGAGGACTAGTGATAAAGCATGTTTCTCATCCTCGATAGAGAGGTAACAGACTCCAAGTGCAGACTGATACATATTTTGTAGACATGACTAATGTGAAGACAGACTTGTTTTGCGGAACTGTGAGAAGGAAACTGTAAGCTAAAGTTACAGTGGAAGTCTTGCCTGTTACGCTTTCATTCTGGTGTTTTTAAATAGCTCCCTTCTTGATAACAATAATAATAACAATGTTAATAATAATAATAATAATAATAATAGCTGCCTCCTTAATCTCAATCATCCAAAATTTAAAGCAGCAGGAGGGCGCCATGAGTTTTTTAAATTTTTTTGTTCTTCTGAATTTAACAATTACCACCCAACTTGAACATTTGCATAGTCAAAGAACAGAAAAAGAGGATTGTGTATGAACTGTGAATCTCCATTATGTATAGCTTGTTTTGAAGAAACTGGCTTACAGGGTTGCAAATGAAAGTTATATACAAAGGTGCATATGTGTATCTGTGTGTGTGTGTGTATATAGACATGTAGATAAATATATACTCCTATAAACCAACTTTTTAAAAAATTAAACCCAATAGGTTTTTTTCCCATGATGCTTAGGTGAAAAGAGAAGTGATATGTTGAAATGGATAAAACTTGAGAACAGGAATACTCAGATTTGGATCTTTCCTCTGCCACTTAATAACTGAGTGACCCTGGGCAAGTTACTTAACCTTGCTGAGCCTCAGTTTCTCCATCTATAAATGGAAATAATAGCACCTATCTCACAAGCTTATTGTGAGAATTAAGTGAGATTAATATGTATATCTTAAAGCTTATAATACTTTCAACTTAAGTTAGGATTAGGGGAACTTTTCCTATGATTCTGTAGGGGTAATGAGATAGTCTGAAAGGAAAAACTAGATGTTGGGAAAGTCGGTAAATAGAGAGGCTAATCTATATTTTTTTTGGAGGGGGGTAGGCAGGGCAATTGGGGTTAAGCGACTTGCCCAAGGTCACACAGCTAGTTAAATGTGTCAAGTGTCTGAGATCTGATCTGAACTCAGGTCCTCCTGACTCCAGGGCTGCTCTACTCACTGTCCCACCTAGCTGCCCTAACCTATATTTCTTAAAGGGCTTCCTTATCTGCTGGCTTCTTGCACCCTCTTCTTCCTCTATTTTCCTACGCTCACAGAGATCCTCCTAGAAAACATCTCTTAATCCTTTTTCTCAGCAAGGTCCATGTTTAATCTTCCATGGTTCACCCATCTCTCTGTCTCTACTTCTCCCTCTACAAATTGGGGCTAATCAAACTGACCTCTTTTCCCAGGCAGCTGATCACAAGGCTTGCATGACAATCACATGCTGATTAGATGCAAGATAGGGATGATTATGTAAAGAAGCATCACTTCTTTTAGTTTTCCCTCTGAGAACATGTGGATAGCACAAAATGACTCTTTGAGAGAGAAAAAGAAATATTCAGGCTGATCAAGGCTTAACACAACTTACTGGGATGAGTCAGAATGCTCCAGGAGAAGTGGATAAATGAACCATTCTTACAAAAGTCCAACCACAGAACTGTGCCAGTTAGAACATCTATTAACTCAGCACATTTTCCCTGGGGAACACAAGCACTTTTACATATAGCTTCTAGGGCTCATGTTACTAGTCCTTGGATAAGCAGTATGACTGTCATTCAATATTAGTGGTAAAAAGCCAAGGTATTCTAGGCATTTTTTTAAAATGTTCTCCCAGATTATTTAGTACCTGGCATACTGCAGTTATTCTCAGGTTTGGCTTGGTTTGCTGTTTTCTTAAGTTCAATATTCAGGAATGGGAGAGACAAGGTAGTATAAGTGGATAGAGATCTGGCCTGAAAACCAGGAGGATCTGAGATCGAATCACACCTTTGCCACATACTTACTGGCTATGTGACCCTGGGCAATTCAATTAATCTCCCATTGCTTCAAGCAACTCTCTCCGGAAAGCTAAAAGAAAGTGTCAACTTATTTTGGTAGAAAGAGATTCCTCCTCTGGAAGTTCCCTATATGGTACTAATGAAATTGCAAGTCCAGACTGCACTCCTTTTTCAAGAATACTTAGTTATCTCTGGAATAGCGTAATTGGGCTTAAAATCTAATTTTGATTGGTCTGCAAATAAATGAATTTGAATATAAATTTTGAAGGATAGTGAAGCTATGGCTCGACAGAGGTAAAAAATAATAATTTTCTTTCCCATTCCCCGCTCCAACTCTGTGGACTTCTCCACATCATGACTCAGTTGCCTTTTCACCCTAAAAGATCCCCTGGAGTCTTCTCACACTGGGAGATCCCTCCTACCCTGCATCTGACTCCTCCCATTGGTAAGTTCCTTCCAGAACCTCCATTTTAAGGAAAAGTTTGGGCCATCCATCCTTCACTCCTTTCCCAGACTCAATTCTCTGTACTTCCTCCTCTGACTCTCCAGACCTCCCCATTCCCCCGCTGCCTTTTCTACTACCTACTCTATGTGTTGTCTTTCCCCATTAGAATGTAGGCTCCTTGAGGGTAGGGATTGTCTTTCTTTTTGCTGATATTTGTATTCCCAGCACTTAGCTCAATGCCCTGGCACACAGTAAGTGCTTAATAAATGCTTGTTAACTTGATTATTATAAGGATCACAGAAAAAGGACTAGACTTAAGAAAAACCTCCTTGAGGAGGCTGACATTAATTTGGACTCTAAAGGATTGAACAAATTTACTTTCCCAAAGGAGAAGTTCAATTCAATAAGCATTTATTAAATGCCTACTATGTACCAGGCACCATACTAGGTGCTAGGGATACAAAAACAAAAAAATTTACGTGGGGAGGGAACATGACAGCCATGTGCACACAAAGCACATACAAAGTAAACACCAGAGTAATTGAGGTAGGAAAGAATACTAAAAACTGGGAACAACAGGAAAGGCCTCTGCAGCAAGGACACTGGAGCTGAGCCTCAAGGGAAGTTAGAGATTCCAAGGGGTAGAAAGTTCTAGATGTTGCAACTTTGGGGTCCCCAGTGCTGACGGAAGGAGGAGAGGAGAGGAGAAAAGAGAAGGGAATGAGGAGAGGAAGAGAAGAGTGAAGAAGAGAGGAAAAGATAGGAGAAGAGGAAGAGAAGAGAAGGGAATGAGGAGGAGAGGGAGAGGGAGAAGGACAGGAACAGGGAGAGAAGAGGAAAGAAGGGAATGAGAAGAGAAGACGATGCAATAAGGGAATGAGAAGAGAAGAGGGGAGGGGAGGGAAGCAACTATTATTTCATTTACCAGATGATAATACCTCACATTTCTATATGGCTTTAAAAATTACGAGGCATTGTTATCACCATAACCTAGTTACATAAACATAGAGTCATCAGTCAACAAGCATTTATTAAGTACTTGCTACATACAAGGCACTGTGCTAAGCACTGGGGATATGAAGAACAAAAACACGGGCCCTGGCTTCACATTTTAATAGTGATATAGTGCAACTATTATAGTCCTCATTTGGTAATAATATTTTGGTAATAATTTGGATGGACTTTTCCAGCATGCCTCTAGGGACCTCATCATCCTGCAAGATCCCATCAGCCTTGGTACTCACACCTCAGCAGTATCCTTTGACCTTCTGATTGGAAAACAGAGCAAAGAGCTCCTCTCCAAACCACCATTTAAGGAGGATGCCCAGGTCAGCCATCTCTTCATTTCTCACCTGGATACATTCCTTTGGACTTCTCCATCAAAACCCACCATCACCGATTTATTCCCCTCCCCTCCCCAGCAGCTTTCTTTTGTGTGTAGGTTTCTCTCATTAGATTGTAGGCTCTCTGAGGGCAGGAACTTTTTTTTTCATGTTTGTATCCCCAGCACTTAGCACAGTACCTGGCACATAGTAAGCACTTAATAAACATTTACTGACTGATTTCACAGATGAGGAAACTGGGCCCCAGAAACCTACAAAGGGACTTCTCTAAGGGTCAGAGCCAGGATCTGTACATAGAGACACTAACTTCAAGACAAGTGGTTACTTCTCTTAGAATTTTAAGTTTCCCACAAGGATTTCAGCTTTCTACAGGGTATTCCTAAAGTCTGGACACATAGGCGAAAATGTATATTTTCAAGAAATGAAATTTTAACATTTTATTTAATTGGAATATTAACAAATAACATCTTCAATATTATTTCCATCATTTGTGATGCAAAGGTTGATGTGCTTTGCAAGATTCATGTGAACTCGATGCAATAACTCCACATTGCCATCAATTTTAGCACATTCACTCTTTATGTGTTCAATCAAGTGTGTTGCAGCTGTGATTTTCACTGAGTACACCTTCTCCTTTAGCATGCCCCACAAAAAGAAGTCGCTGAACGACACAGAGTCTTCAGTGAAACAAAGAGATTTCCTATGTGTCCAGACTTTAGGGACACCCTGTATTTGCCTCAGATCCATTGACAACAACTACTGCACCCTGTCCTTCTCATGGTGGACAACAATACCCAGAGAATGTATGCTATAACTGCTAAGAGACTAATGGAGAAGACAAGAGATCTTGTAGGGCGAGAAAGCAACCGACTGGCACCTATCTGAGTGGTCACAGGGGCTACAGAATGCAATATTGACAGGTGATAACAAATAGGCAGTCAACAACCAAAGATTTAGATACTGAGAACTTGATGGATTTGATGAATAAGAAGTCACCAGCAACAGCAGAGAGAACAAGATTGGCAGTGACAGAGTGAGGATAAGAGGCACGGAAAAGTGGCCTCAGGAAGACCTGAGGTCAGGTCTTGCCTGGGCCACATACTGGCTGGCTGATTTGGAGTAAGTCATCTAGCCTCTTCATGCTCCCAACAACCCTAAGACTAAAAGTTGAAGAG
Source organism: Trichosurus vulpecula (assembly GCF_011100635.1). Lineage (NCBI taxonomy): Eukaryota > Metazoa > Chordata > Mammalia > Diprotodontia > Phalangeridae > Trichosurus > Trichosurus vulpecula. Next base: position 135,274,032 of record NC_050576.1, read on the forward strand.
AAGGCACCAATCTGCATTGGTAGAGAATTTCTTACCAAGAGCTTCCTATACAAATGAAATCACAGGATCCATCAAAAATAGGGAGGAAGGAAGGAAGGAAGGAAGGAAGGAGGGGAAGGAGGGAGAGAGAAGATCATGATGATGATATTTGTAACCAAGTCCTCAAGAGCATGGAATCATGTACACTGTGAGTGGGGTTAACCCTAGAAGAAAGACATTTTTCCCTTTAAAAAAGAAACTGAGAAAGGGATTGGATAAAAATACAGAAAATTTACAAAGCAAGTTGTGCAGACAGCTTTTTTTAAGAAGACACCAAATCAATTTTTTATCAGTTGCCCTATTTGCTTGAATGTCTACACCCCATTCTGAACATAAATATCAATGTGTCTCCCCCTTCACGAGACAATTCACATACGTGTTTGCTATTAACCACTAAGCCTGTTTCTTGTCTTGTGACTCCCTAGAGAACTTGATCAGAGAACAGAGTTCTCTTTGAAATCAATGGGAGTTCCATGCTTAATATCTTTTTTATGGGGGGGAGGGGGGAAGGAAAGGGGTACCCTGTGAACATGGCTCTATGCTGGCATAAAGGAATGAGGTTGAAATTCTCTTCTTATTTCCTGGAAGCACATTTGCCATTCATGTTTTCCTTCCCCCTTCCTTCTGCCCCCATTGCCCCAAACATGTAGCTGGTTTATGCCTAGGGAGCAGAGTTCTTTTTCACTTTTCTTTTCTGTGATGTGATCTGCTAAACAGCACTGTCCTCTGGGAGACTCATTCAAAACAGGAAAGATGGAAGAGTTGGAAGACTCCAACAAAGTCATTCATTAGCTTAGAAAAACGTCGTTTGTCCTACGCTTCTGGGATGGCTTTGTTCTTTCACACCTCCTCTGTTTACCACATGATCTCAAGCAAGCCAGCATAATGCCATTTCTAAGCACAAACACCGAAAAAATTATGCCAGGCCCTTTGTGCTTAACCATTGACATGCATCCAGATGCACTGGCTAGGTCCAAGAGATCTAAAGTGGCCAAAGTACATTTACATGGTTCTTACCAGTGTTGGCTCTGAAAATGGCATGGGGTTTCTTTCCCAGCCCCTGATCTGCCTGAAGCACTGTTCACACTTCCTTCACAGCTTTTTTCAAATAAAATGAGAAGCCACTGCCTTCTCAGATTTCCTTGGAAGGTGTTAACAATACTTGCCGCCCAAGTGAAAACTACCTACCTCAAATCCAAATCCATTTAGTCAAGATTGTGTAGCCAAAACCCACTTGATTAGTGAGATTGAAAGGGTCACAGTGGCAACTGAAGATTGGTTGCCAATGCTAAAAATGACCCCAGGTGCAACAATAATCTTACCTCCCTCACGCCTGACTCCCTACTCCCTGCCTACACACACAGGCAGGCATCCATGTTAAATTCAGGAATCCAGGTTATCATTCAGTAAACATTTAGTATGTAACTATGTGCCAGGCACTCTGCTAAGGCACTAGGAAATACAAAGACAAAAACAAACAATCCTTGCCTCCGAGGACCCTACCGGCTAGATGCTCAGGAAGACGTGCTAAACTGTTAACCCAACACTGCAAGTACGAATCCAAGAATATAATGAACACAAATGTTTTAATATGAGTTGGCAAAAAAGCATGATAACAGATCAACAAATTCCAACCAACAGATAAACTCAATAAAATAAGAGAGTCTGTAGACAGAACTGCTCAATTTAATTTAAACATTCTAAGGACACACAGAGGAAAAACAAGCTTCTTTTTTTTCTTTTTGGCTCTAAGAAACTTCAGTGAATGTAAAAACAATAGGACATCAAAGCTAAAGCCAGTTATCCCAACAAATGGGTTGGTTCTGCTTATGCCAATTAAAAATCTAAATGAGCTGAGAGTTTCTCATATGTTGTCATCAGTTGAAAATGGAAGGTTTCTAGCTGTCCATCTTCTAACCAAGAAAATGTTATCTGTGTGTGGGGTTAAGCACTTAACAGTCTGAAGGCAGAAGGCAGGGTAGCTCATCTCTCCTCGGCAAGTTCTCCCACCTTTGCAATTCTCCAATCTACTCTACTATTAGAATTATCTAGGATCATAGAATTATAACCCTAGGGATCACTGAGCCCAACCCCCTCATTTTATAAATAAGGAAACTGAAGTCCAGTGAAATGAGCTGACCTGCCCAGGGCCACACAGTCTGAGGCAGAATTTGAACCCAGTTCTTGACTCCAGGTCCAGGCATCGATCCATTATAAAATACTGCCTCTTTCAATCCAATTCAATAAATAAGTACTAAGTTCAGGCTAGGTGGTACAGTGGATAGAGTACCAGGTCTGAGTCAGGAAGACTCTTCTTGAGTTCATATCTGACCTCAGATATTTACTAGCTATGTGACCCTGGGCAAGTAGCTTAATCTTGTTTGCCTCAGTTTCTTCATCTGTAAAATGAGCTAGAGAAGTAAACAGCAGAAGGACTTTAAAAAAAGTATGACTCCTGACCTCAAGGAGTTTAGTAGAATAGAACAATGGATAGAAAGAAAGCTTAAAACATGAAACAGACTATGGTTAGTGAATGAGAAGGCCACATCACTACTAGGTACAATGAATGACCAACACAATTCCAGAAAAGCCATTATGAAGGATGCCACCCAGCTCCTGATATAGAAGGGATAGATAGAAGATAAAAAACAAGATGTACATTTTTGGACATGGCCAATGTAGTAATTTGTTTTGTTTGACCACTCATATTTGTTACAATACAGAGGGGGGAAGAAGAGAAAACATAATGTTTATTAAAATTTTAAAATAATTCTTTTTTTTTTAAAGTTTGATGTGTTAAACTCAAATTACATCAATGTCAAGGAGCTGTGATTTTCATCTACAACTTAGCATCTAGGCCCAAGGACCAGAGAGGTTAAGTGAGTTGTTCCTGGTCCCATGCTTTGTAAGTATCCAAGGAGATATTTGAGCTGAGGTCTTCATTACTCCCAGTCCAGCACTAGCCATTATACTACACTGTCTCTGAAGAGCAGACTAATCTGAACACTCAACATTTTAAAACAGAAACAATACCTTGCATTGACATGGCTTTTCCTTGGAACTGCTTGAAGAAAGCAATTTGGCTTCAGCAAATAAATTCCCAGCAGTCATGGGCAGAAGGCATGCTAAAATCCTACTGCTTTGACAAAAGAGTCAGAGGAACTAAAAGTGAAGCTGCCAAAGGAGTCAGTGGACCCCCCTGGGAGACAATCCCTGATCTCCAACTTCCAGGACCATGCTACATTCAACTGGGGCTGAGACACTCAACCCCAAGGAAGTTCGATGCCAATAGGCCAGGCAGTCTCTTGATTGCTGGGCTGCCTGGCTGTTCATTTCTAGAAATGCACATCTGAAGAGAATCAAGGAATGACTCCAAAGGAGAAAGCCCCATTTGTCTAACAAAGCTGCACTGTCCCCACAGGAACATACAATAGGAAATGAAAGTTGGACAGAAAATCAATTCCAACAGGAAACGGGATGATCCCTGCTAGAGCTCAGCTCCAAGATATATCACCGTAATAACCCGGAGCAATGTCAGCCAGGGACCAGCAGCCTCAACTCTGACATCCCAAAGGGAAGAGAGGGAACGGTTCACGGAAATCACGGCAGTGCACTGGAGGCTACATGCAGTAGGGTATCCCGAGGTTCTACAAGAGGCAGAAACTAACTTTAATCCTTGTTTGTAAAAGACCATGAAAACTTAATTGACCTAAGCATCAACCAAATGAAAATGGTTTTTCATGATTACAACAACAACACAGGACTGGTGTTCATTTTCTTACTTATTTTGTTGTTTTTTTCTAGACCTATGATTTTAATCTTTCAGTCATTTTATGGCTGAAATGTCTCACTTTGTAAAATGTCTCACTGCTTCGCCCTCCTCCATAGATCTCGGTACATATATCGCAATTATTTTCACTGTGGTCCTTTTATCAACGTTTACCATGAACACTGCAATATGAGATGATCAAAAGCCTCATCAAATGATACTTCTTGTCTTGCGGTGTGCATAAAACCAGTTCCACCAGTTCCTTTATTTGCCTCTCCAAAATGGACCTGAAAGTCATTCTTCTATTTAGGAAAAACACTTCCCTTCTTTCTTCTATTTTCTTCTATTCCCCTCTTTGTTCTATTTCCTTCTATCCCCTTCTTTCTTCTGTTTTCTTCTGTTTCCCTCTTTGTTCTATTTTCTTCTATCCCCTTCTTTCTTCTATTTTCTTCTGTTCCCCTCTTTGTTCTATTTCCTTCTATCCCCTTCTTTCTTCTATTTTCTTCTGTTTCCCTCTTTGTTCTATTTTCTTCTATCCCCTTCTTTCTTCTATTTTCTTCTGTTCCCCTCTTTGTTCTATTTCCTTCTATCCCCTTCTTTCTTCTATTTTCTTCTATTCCCCTCTTTGTTCTACTTTCTTCTATTCCCCTCTTTGTTCTATTTCCTTCCATTCCCTTCTTTATTCTATTTTCTTCTATTCCCTTCTTTTTTCTACTTTCTTCTATTCCCCTCATTGTTCTATTTTCTTCTATTTCCTTCTTTCTTCCTTTCTTTCTTATTTCACTTGTGGTAAGTGAGAATGGCAAAACTGATATGACTTAGTTCCTCTAGCAGCATGTCCATTAGACAAGGCTCTCCTACTTAAGGTATCAAGAGTCAAGCTAATCTTGGCTATTTAAATCTCACAGAACCTCTAAAAAGTGTGACTTTAAAGTAAAGTCCCCTTCAAGTAATTTAGAGAGACACAGAGTGTTAAGAGTGGGGTGACAAGAAAAAGCTATCAGATAAGACATGGATGTGATCTGAGTCATGAAGGACACCCGGCGATCAAAGAGGTAATACCGAGGTGGAGAGTGTTCCAGGCATGGGGCTCAGAGAGAGGAAGATGATCTGTCGTGGATAGGGAATGGCAAATGAGTTAGTTTGACTGGAATGTAGGGAGAAGAAAAGGGAGACTAGATAGAGAGTTTGTGAAGAGCTTCACATGTGAAATAGAAGATACATATTCCATCCGAGAAGGAACAGGGGGCTACTGAAACTTCTTGAGCTCTAAGCACTACTATTCTAAGCAGTGTGATTCTCGCAATGTGTCTCTTTGGACTGCTTAAAACCTCTGACTTGGTGTGATCAGTCTATAAAATAACATAATAAAATGGCTTAAAAGCTCTGTTAAAGATCGAATAGCCAAAGGTCAATTATCTAATAGATGGCAGCAAGGAGACACAGCTCAAAATGGCATCTAATCCCTAAATCTCTCACATTAGTCTTGGGTTATATAATCATTTGCAGCAGACATACCTTCCTAATTATTTTTGTCCTAGACTAATAATAAAATTAGTTTGCCTTTGCTGAGTACACACCAGCCAAGGGGGAAGGATGATAACTTAAATGGTTATCTGGGTAACAGGAAAAAGTCAGCCTGGAATGAACAATCTTCTGCAAATTATCTATAAAATGGATAAACCACACATAAAAAACTGAGACCTGACCATAAATGCAAGATGGAAAATATTTAAAGCAACTAGTAGATAGTTAAACATGTCCATTATCAGACACTGGTTTTGAGAGGTTGCACTAACAGTTAAAATGCAAAGTATGTTAGTGTAGGCTCAGCCTACAAGAGAGGCAGACAGCTAGGTCAGAAGTACAAACAGGTTTAGTGATCAATCCAAAAATCACAGTTGCGAAAACCACATAAAATGCCATCTGGCCTCCTGGATCATGTGAAACATTAAGCCAAGGCAGCCTTCCAATACACATGTTCTCATTTCTCCGAGAACAGCTCTTCTCATTAGCCAATCAAGTGTGAAAGGAGAACCCAAGTCCCCATTCTGTTTTTCCCCTCATACAGTTGTTCCAAACACCAGTGAAATGGAACACACGTGTCCAGGGAAGAGTGGTCCACCCCAGGCAGGTGACAGACAAGATTCGAGAATTGCTTATTGAAACCCTGTCTGGTTTTTCCCTCCTGCCCTGGAAAACCAGGCTATAATTTAAGGTCATTTTAGTGGATGCCTTTTGAGAACTGTCATTTCTTCCTTCCTTTCTGTCTGCACAGTTTTTAAAGTAACCTTCTCTGAGCACAGAGAGTATGCCAGAAGTTGTACGCAGCACAGAAGGAAGCTTGCCAGCAGAGGATGCAGGGAAACAGCAGGTATCTATTACCCAATCAGCAATACGATAAATTCTCTCTTTTCACTTCTCCCTGGGCACATATGAAATCTTCCTCTATGGGACCCCATTTCTCAAAAGCTAGAGAATTCCTTTTTCAGACAGCTCCTAATCCTTGCTCCAAAACACAGTTATTGTCTAGGAAAATCACAGACCTTCAGAAGGAAATACTGCTAGAGAAGGCTTGTATTATTTTTATGGCCACACTGAACTGTTAGACATAGTTGGTGAACTATAACTCTGATGTTTTTTCCTGCAGGATTTACTCTTTAAGCCCACAAAGTATTTTTTTAGCATTGCCTGAGAATAGCAAAAATCCTTGATGCTTTGGAGTACAAAGGAAATAGGAATTTGCTATCTGGGTAAAAACACACAACACATATATTTGACCAGTGACATGGCACATGGGGCATGAACTGTGTAAGATAAGATAGTATAAACTGAGAGGACATAGGGTAAAAGGAGAGAATACAACGAAGTGAATCAGGAAAGAATACTTAAAGAAATTTAGTTGTTTTTTTTTTACCTGAATCTTGAAAGGAATTATGGACATGGGTTGGCAGAAAATAGAATTCCAGAAATGAGGTTTGAATGATACAGGAGAAAGTACAGCCCTGCCTCACTTAAATCCAATTCACAAGCAGGATTAGCTTGCCCTCAGGATGTCATTGGTCCTCTTTGAGAGAGAAGAGCAACAGCAACAACGGAAGTCTCAGGTTCAAATCATGCTTCTGACACTACTTGTATGACCCTGGGTAAGTCATTTTACCTTGAGCTCAGTTTCCTCAAAGGTAAAAATGAGAAGGTTGGACTCTACGAACTCTGAGCTCCCTTCTTGCTCTAGGTCTATGATACTAGGTTACAAATGAAGTGAATAAAAGGAAGGAGAGACTCCAAGAGAAGAACCCTGGAGTCAGAGACAGATCTGCATTAGAATACCAGCTCCGACCCTTGCTTTTAGTAGGACAACATACCAGTCACTTAACCCTGAGACTTTACTTGTTCATCTGCAAAATAGGGATAAGAACACAAGCATTACCTAACTAGCAGAACTGTTGTGAGAAAAGTGCTTCGTATTTGTAATCTTCTAAAAGTCCCAGACACGTGTGTGTGGTTGTTATCATGGTGGTAGGGATGAGTAAGATACAGACAGGAAAAAGTAAGGAGCTTGGTTTAGCCATGGGAGGGCAGAGAAGAAAGCTCAGGGATAAGGGAAGAGAAGCTGTCTGCAGTCATTGCCAAGGTGGCTCTGGAGGTAAACCGCCAAGGATTTCAAAAGCTACGTAGGCGGTGGGAGAGTGGGAGGGGGGAGTACAAGTCAAGGAAGCGGTCCTCCTTGTAGAATTCCCTTTAGGAGTGATGAGCATTTTTAATATTAATTTTTACCTGATAATTTTCTTATTTAATTTATTATATTAGTGACTTATTATAATTAATTCTATTATATAAAATAATTGATAGAACTGATATTTTATTATTAATTATTATTAATGATAGGGGGAAAACAATGACAGAGATTTCATTTCTACAAGAAACTCTCAGGTGAGGAAACTCTATCTATGTAGATCAGTAGGTTTTCTGCAACTTACAGGCCTAGTGAATCACTTAACCTGTCTCAGCCTCAGTTCCCCCATCTGTAAAATGGGGATGATAGCACCTATCTCACAGGGCTGTCCTGAGAACTAAATGAGATAATGTTTGTAAAGTGCATTACAAATCGTAAAGCATTATGTAAATGATAACAGTTATTATTACATGTAACATATTTTTGTTGTTGTTTCAGTCACGTCTGACTCTCTGTGACCTCATTTGGGGTTTTCTTGGCAAAGTTACTGGAGTGGCTTGACATTTCCTTCTCCAGTTCATTTTACAGATGAGGAAACTGAGGCAAATATGGTTAAGTGACTTGCCCGGGGTCACACAGCCAGTCTGAGGCCACATTTGAACTCAAGCCTTTCTTACTCCAGGCCAGGCACTCTATCCACTGTGCCACCTAGCTGCTGACTATTGATAAATGTGTTTATTGCACACTTGCAATGAGAAAAGCACTGAATGAGGTATTGGGGGCAAAGTCACCAAGATGTATGATACAGTCTCCGCCCTTACAGAACTTAACATCTGTTGTACCCTTCAACTCATTCTGGAGTCCCATCAGTTCTAAAGACTCCAGATCTCCAGATCTGGAAATCTATGGCTCTCCAGATTCCAGAAGGGGCAATGCTTTTCACCCTCAAGACCACTCTAAGGGTATGGGCCAATCAATATTAATGCAAGCATTCCCCTGGGTGCATTCTTCTATCAGCCAACTGTGATAAGCCCCAGGCAAGTCCAATATCCTTAGGGTCAGATACAAAAGGTTTATTGTTTTTTTCCCAAAAAAAAAATCCCTTTAACAGGTACCTTGCTTGAGTTACTTCTAAGTTCCCCCACATTCAGTTTATGAAAGAGATGAACCACAAGGAAATAAAACTTAAAGAGACACCTTCTCACTAACTCTGATAAGGCCCTTCTGATTCCAAATACACTAATATCTTTTTGATAGCCTCTAAAGGATGCTTTTTAAAAAACTTTACATGATCAGGGAAATGGAGAATCATGTTGGGACTTAATAAATATAGAATGTGACTATTTTATTATTTATTTCATAAGATACTAATCTAGGACGATGGGCACTTTCCTTAAGAGAGAGTACTGTCATTTAATCACTGATCTGATGTAATCTCATTTATCTGACTATACACACATTAAATTTGACTTTTGATTCAACTGACCAAGTAATTCAAATAACTTATCAACCCAAAGAAAATATCTGTCCGATTCCAACGGAACTGACTGGTTGTTGGACTAAACTGATCGATGAATCTGGTCAGAACAGTTAAAATCAGATCCAAGTGCAGTCAGGCAGAGAAGTTCTAGTTTCAACTATCTCTTTCCCATTCTTAATGATTTTTTAAACTTATGCTCCTATTTAATATTTCATTATTGCACAAAGTGTTTCAAATGAGCTTGTGAATCCTACCCACTTCTTCTATCTTTTCCCACAAGTTAAAGATGGCACCCCTGTAGTCACAACACATGGAAAAACATTCATCGTGCTCAAATACACCTAATCTTTTGGGGGCTTTTCCATTTTTTTCTCCTTGAAAGAGACCCCTTACATAGCAAAAAAGTGAAAATTCAGTCATGAGGATGAAAACAAATGTCACCTCTGTGTCTTTTTGTATTTTATGCCGCTTAAATGAAGACTTTGACTTTTTTTTCTCCTAACAAAGTAAGTAAGGCTATTTGGTATGCTTTTGTTTATTTAAGCAGTTCAAAAGTGGTAGAAACAATAATTTTTGGTTGTACAGAAGTGCTGAGAAACTATTATTCCACTGTTACACATCCAGGATGGAAAATGTTTAGGTTAACTTGTCTAGAAGGTCTCAAGTGTAGTGTCAAAGTCTGGTCTTGAAAAAAAAAATTTGACAGAAGAGAGAGGAGTTAAGGAAAGGGAAGGAAGGAAGACAAGATCTCACACATGCTCCACAAAGTCCCTGGGAGAAACTCAAGTCTCTGGGAAATCTCCAACATGATGTTTTTTTTCTTGGTCCAGAACTGTCGTTTCATATACACAAGAAATTTTGCATGTAGGAACTCACCACCAACTTAATAGATTTATAGATAGCTGAGTGAGGCACTGAGAGGTTAAATGACTTGCCCAGGATGCCACAGCCAGTTTGCATCGGAGACAGGACCTAAACCCACATCTCCCTCTCTCTAAGGACATACCTCTATCCATTATTCATAGATGCCTCTTATCACAATCATCATATGTTGTATTTCTATGGTGTCCTTCTTAGAAGGAACTCGTGGCACTTAATGAATATTCTCTCATCCTTCTTTCCTACACTCTCAGCAAGCAGAGGGATGGCAAACATTATTATTATCTACGTCCTTCAAATGAGGATGCTGAAGCACAGTGATAGTAGGTGATGAAATAAAACAGAAATCAGCAGCTATCTCGAGTCTATACCATCTGACCTCAAGATTTTGGAGGTTGCTCACACAATGTTTTTTCTTCAAAACAAGATACTTCAAAATAGTTGAATTCAACTTCATATGGATTCCTAAATAGAAGGGATTTTTTTTTACTTTCATCTTCCTCATCCCCCAAAAATGGCTTCACTGCTCTAAAATAGTCATCTGTAAAAGCACCAAATTCCATTAAAAGGACCCTGACGCTTCCAAAGCTTCTGGAAACCATTTGGAACCATCCACACAAGTCAAGAACATTTTTCATTTGTGTCAAGGTCAATGAGTTCAGGCAGGTCATCTATTCTCCACACTTCACCAAGCTCCATGATGTACAGGGCTCCATTCCGGCAGACTCTAACCTGCTGCCGTCAGCAGGCCTGGCTCCTGCAGTCAGCCACTCGTCACCCTCCCTGCTGCAATCAGGCACCGTCCCTGCTCAGAACATTGTGTGTTCCTAATGCAATCTCTACTCTCAGCCACCCCACACTGAGAGGCCATCTGAGACGGATGATACACGACATGGCAGGAACCCACCAAAAAGACAGACCAAGTAGAAGGAAGAGAGAAAACAAGGTTTTCCTTGGCCCAAGGGATAGGATTATAAGAGATGTGGGAGGTGGGGAAAATACAAGGCTTGAGTCAAAAGCTTTTCTAAATTACATTTCTCGGGTTTTTATTGTGTTATCTTCATGGCACAGTTATTAAACATTAAAGGTAATGATTCTATTCTACAAGTAACCTAATATTGGACATGACTGATAAGCAGAACTGGGCTTTACAGAACACAGTGAATGTCAAAAATCAGGAAGAGAGACGTGACGTAGTCACAGGACTCAGGCTATAGAAGAGAGAAAACCTTGCTTAATGAACTGTTGGGCAGGCAGTGACTTTAAATGTTTTATCAGAAAAGAAATTAACAGTTCATAATGTTGTTCCTCTGACCTCTTGAGAACTCAGTAAAACTGAAGAGAACAATAATCTCTTTATCATGAACATAGCCCCTAGTTTGTCACATCTTTTAAAATAATAGTACTGCTCCATCCCCAGTATGATCTTGCCTCATCCATAAGTGCATGTCCATTTTACAGATGTGACTGATGTATAGCAAGGCTCTATGGTGCACATGAACACACCTGGCCCTGGAATTCCATCCTTTTTTCCCTCCAGACCACAGACACCTCCTTGTTGGCATCTTTTTCAAGTGTATCTTTTCCCTGAAGCATCATCAAATGACTGCCATTTTCACAGGGAGTCCAAGAGGATGGACAAGAAGATCCCTTCTGGAAGGCAATGGATAAGCAGATCGGTCAATTCCCAGGAGCAGACACTTGAATTCCCGGGGAGGTTCTAGGGTGGGCAAGCAAATAAGCAGTCTACCAACATTTATTGAGCACTTACGTGCCAGGCACTGGGCTAGACACTAATCTATCCTTATACAAAAATAAAAATAACAGTTCTTGCCTTCAAAGAGCTTGTCATCTATCTGAGGAAACAACATGTACAAAAACAAGATAGATATGAAATGAATACAAGGCAATTTCAGGGCATGGGGACATTAGAAGCCAGGGGAATGAAGAAATACCTCATGGAACAGGTGTCACTTGAGCTGAGCTCTGAAGAAAACTAGAGATGCTATGCAGAAATGAGGACGGAATCCATTCCGGATGGAATGTCATGGGGAAACTAGAAGAAGGCCATTTTGCTGGGAATATAGAATACATAAAGAGGCTATAATTATACCACCCCACTCTCACCAATGGGAGCCCTTTGTTGAACACCATGGGGTAAGATAGGACCATACTCCTTAGCAAAGGTGGGAGGTTAAGAGCCATGATATATTGCATATATTTTCTGACTTTTTTGATGTATTGACCAATTTGATCCATTTTTTGTCTCTTCTTCCTCTTTTTCTTTTTTCTTTAAAAAATATTTGTCATGTGGACTGACTCTCTGGGAGGGAGAGGGAAGAAATTCTGATGAACAAAATATACCAATAGAAATTTATTTTGACAAGAAAAAGGAGAGGAGAAAGGCATCATTCTTATGCATATAGAGTGATGTAGTAGGGACTTCTGGACAATCCAAAGGCAGGGAGTGAAAAGGAAGCACAGACAACAGAAGGTGGTTGAGGGATACATCAAGGAAAGTAGGTCAGCATCAAAGACTAATTTCACCCACTTCACAACTTTGCTCAAGGTGGGATTAGGACTGCTCTGCACATGAGTCTTCTCTTTTCTTTCAAAGCCCTAGGTACTACTCACTTCTCCATTTAGGACTCCCCACATCCAGATTCTTTCTCTCCCATCCTCAATTTGTCTATTATGCATATTAATGTTGAACCTATATTAATTTATACAATCTATCCCTTACCAATATAAATTCCTTGAAAAGGATGGCTAGCTAAATGCTGAAAACATGCACAAATATTCATATGTATGCTCAATGTCAATTTATCTCAATAACTATTAAGATGAAGAAAAAAAGAATGTGGTTTCCACTTCACACCAAATATTAAAAGGGGGGGAGGGGGAATGGTCATTGCCAGAGGGGCTTTGGGAGGGTAGGCACATTAAAGCACTATTAGTAGAGCTATGAATTGGTCCAACCATTCTAGAAAGCAGTTTGGAACTCGACCTCAAATGACACTAAACTGTGTTCTTTGGCCCACCAATACCACTACTACATTTATATCCCGAAACAAGCAAGGAGGGAAAGAACCAATATATACAAAAATATTTATAGCAGCTCTATCATTATAGTGAAGAACTAGAAACTACATCAGTGTTCCTCAATTGGGAAATGTATCAACCAGTTTCCAATGCATTCAGCTGTCATAATTATCAAACTATCAAAGTGAAAATGGTAGATTCGGAGAAATGTGGGGAAACCTACATGAATGGCTGCAGAGTAGAGTAAATAGAAGCAGCAGAACAATTTACTATATGTTTAGAATACTAAAAAGGAAAACAAGTTGGAAGACTTAAGATCGACAACTTTGAATGACTGCTGATGTATCATGCCTTCTACCTTTTGTCATAGCCTGGAGCTGCAAAATGAGACATACATTTTTCAGACATGAGCATTGCATAGGTTTGTTTTGCTTGATTATTTGTCTTAGAACACTGTCTAGAAGTCAAGGAACTAAAGCGACTTGGGTAGAGTCACACAGCCAGCATAAGCCAGAGACTAGACTTATACAGATGTCTTCCTCTGAAGCTGGTTCCTGATTCACTAAGTCATGTGGCTTGATTTTTTTTTTATGAGAGAGGGCTTCTGTGAGTGGAAGATGTGAAAAGGGCTGGTAAAAGTGATGGAAAGGAAGGAAATAGGAAAGGAAAAAGGGAAAGCAAGGAAAGTGAAAAGAAGGGAAGGGGAGGGAAAAGAAGGGAACAAGAAGGGAGGGGAGGGAAAGGAAGGGAAAGGGAAAAGAAAGGAATGGGAGGAAAGGGGAGGGAAGGGAAGAGAGGGGAAGGGAAAGGGAAGGAAGGAGAAGGGAAGGAAGCAGAAGGGAGGGAAGAGGAAGAGAGGGAAGGAAAGAGAAGGGAAGGGAAAGTAAGAGAAGGGAAGAGGAGAAAGGGAAGGGAAGAAGGGAGAAATTGAGGAAGGAAGGAAGAGAGAGGGAGGAGGGATGGAGACAGGAAGGGCAACAATGAAACTTTTTAAAAAAATACACAGAAGACAGAAGAATTAAATTCAGAAAAGGTCACAGCCAAGAAGGGTAATTTTGTCACTACCATGACAAATATGACAAATTTTTTAAAAACACTGTATGTAATAGAAGTACATAGTTTCTAATGCAATCACTCATATGTTCTTTGCATATTGAAATGTTCCCGTTTTCTAAATTCATAATAAAAAACAATTTCAAAAAAAGAGAAAAAAGTCCTTCACTTTTCCCTTTGCCCCATGCCTGCCCTGACTCTGAAAGTCTGAGAACAGGGATGAGTCAACAGAACTCTCAAATAGAGGACTATTGTAATATCAGAGGGAAACAGTCCTTCCCAGCCTATACCACTTCAAAGCAAAACTAACATGAGGCAGGATCTCTAAACCACTGGACTCATTTCACCATACTCTTTCAAGACATAAATCATTTTCTCTGACAGTTAGAAGGAGACAACACATGAGCTGGCAGAAAGAACACTGAATCTGAAGTCATCATGGCTCCTGGCTGTAGTCTAACAGCTATGTGACCTTGTGCAGGTCACATCATCTTTCTGGATCTCTGTTTTCTCATTCATAAAATGAATGAGTTGGACTTGATAATTGTGATGTTAAAATTTGATACACTACTTTATTTTGTTAAGAATCAATCAAGTTAACTATTCTCCCTCGTTGTGGAATTTAAACTCCTTAAGCCTGCAACTGTAGTTCCCTTTTTCTCTCTTGCACATCATCCACCACCCACTTTTAGAAGAATCTTATTTACGATAAATGCCAAATGTATCTCATGAAGTGCTGATGTCAGATATTCCAAGGTGTGCAAAATTCCCCTTCTCTGATTCTAGCCAATTGTAACTAGATAATGCCCATATTGCTAAAAATAGATTGTGTCACTTTACTATAAAAGAGCTGCCTTGACTGTCAGAGGTGTCCTTGGTTACTGAGGAGCTCTGTACCCCATTTATTGGCAACTGCTAGCTTTGCTAATAAACTGAACATGCTTAGAGCTTGGTCGCCTCAGGTTCTCTTATTCATAGATTTCAATCACAACATCTACAAAGTTCCTTCCAACTCTAAAATCCTATCAGTGCCTTCAGATAAAGTTAGCTAATCTCCACAAGGAAGGCTAGACTAAGTTCCCTGGAGAATCTATCTCCAGGAAAAACTGGCTACTTCTAGCTCAGTGCTGGACACAACTGGGCCTGGGATTTCATTGTTATCTAACTTCCCATCAGGAAACGCCTCCTACTGGTAGAGGTCAGCAGTTACTTATAGTCTTAGGTGCCTAAGGTACTAAGAGTTGACTTGTCTGCAACTATATTTGAAACAGCTAGGTGGTACAGCAGATAAAGTGTCACACTTGGAGTTCTAGTCCTGCCTCCTCCTTTGTAGTGAGCTATCCTCCCTATAAGTGTATCTAAACTTATCCTATTATCAACTGGAGGAGGGGAGGAGCAGAGAGAATTACTAGGAAAATGTTTTCATTTTTCTTCTTAAGGATGTCTAGGATGGGGGGTGGGGATGCTGTTTGGGAGCATGCATTGGAATGATGTCTTCTGGGAAGAGTCATAACAGATAAACTAGAGTCAATTATGTTTATAGCATAATTGAGATCAGAGATTAGTAGAAAAGAGAAGAGAAATCCACATAGTTGGGGAATGAAAAATACTGAGGCTCTGATCATCATTATAGTAATTGAAGGAGAGGAAAAAAAAAAGACATATAAATTACAAAAATTCATCTGACCCAGGATTTTTCAAGTAGGTAATTTTCACCCTTGCTGCTGTATAACACTTCCGATTATGTCAATTAATTAAAGTGGTTACATCTAGTTCTTTCTAATTTTCTACTATCAGGAACCTAGCAGCCACTAATAAATGTTTATTAGATGACTCCCTTTCAAGGTTTGATGGAAAGTCCTAGTAACAATAATAACCCAACTAGATGATGAGAGGGTTCCTTCCATAACGGTGTGAATGTCTATTGCTATCCTTGGATAATAGTTTTTTTGGAAGAAGTTGGCTTTATTCAAAAGATAGGAGAAAGGGTCTTTTGGACCCTACCTACCCTTTGGCCACTTCTATAATCAAATTAAAAATCAAATTTTACCAAGGATAATGAGAAAACTTGCGTGCCTTGATTCCACACCTTTACTTTCAGGTAAGATTCCAAAGCCTGGTAGGAATTCAAAGTTCAAAAAAGCAAGATTTTTATTTCTGAATATCTCTTGGGCATGAACCTTACAATGGGCCTGGAGACTTAAATCATTGCCTGGGAGATTAGAGGGTATAAAGACAGGATAACTTTGTCAAGCTACAAAATGCAAAACATAACCAACCCCCAGGATCCTCTGCTTCCATAAAGAGTTCATTAAATAAAATCCTTACCATTGTTAAAGAAACAAAATGGAAAAGGATAACAAAGCTACACTGTATTCAGTTCTGTAACTGCAACCCATGTTATAGTGGACCAATAGCTATTTCCATATGCGAAGCCCATTATGGAGGGAATTGTATTATTAGGTACCACTAATCTGAGCATCTCTGAGTGTTTTGCTTCGTTAATACCTCATTCTTGTGGAAGAATGGGGCAGTCATTATAATTCTTATTTTTCAGTGGTAACTTGGGAATATTGATGGAAATTAGAGAGAGATGAGCGTTTTGAGCCCTGTGGAATCTTCTCATAGCAACGTCATTGATAAGATGTCAAACCATTTGAGTTATTTTCCCAGCTAGAAACTATGTGAAAATTATAAATATTATTCCATCAGTCCTAATAAATACACACACACAACTTTTCCTCCTCTTCATCCCCTACAGTCACAAGAACCTAAACTGTTGACTTTAAAGTCAGCTTATTGAGAGATGTGAATTTATCAGGAATCCATATATTATATCCCTTATATTATTCTTGGGGTCATACTGCATTAGTCATCATTCTGGACCAGGACTTCATCTTTAGAAGTGGCCAACCTCCATCTTTTATGTTAATCATCAGTCCCAGCCTGGACCTGAGCTGTCTCAATTAGTGAGTGAGGGCAAACTTCAATAGCCTACTTTATCTACCGGTTCATACTTCACATTACAGCAACTAAAGTGGTGCAGTGAATAAAGTGCTGGGCCTGGAGTCAGGAAGACTTATCTTTCTGAATTCAAATCTGGCCTCACACACTTACTAGCTGTGTGACCCTGGGCAAGTCACTTAACCCTCTTTGCCTCAGTTTCCTCATCTGTAAAATAAGCCGAGAAGGAAATGGCAAATCACTGCAGTATCTTTGCCAAGAAAACCCCAGATGGGATCACAAAGAGTAGGACATGACTGAAATGACTGAACAACAACACATTTCACATCACATTCAGCTGTTCACCCTTGCTGTCTTCACTATTACTCTTTCTGTACTTCCCTCTCCACCTCACTTCTAGCTGTTGCCCTGGACACAGAAATCAAATCAATGCCACTATTGCTTTGGGAAGAGGTATTGTCAATTGACTAACATATGGATCAAACCTCCATCCCAGTAGCTTCCCAGTCCCAAACTCCCTTTCCTGGATTCCATCCCCCTAATGTGGATTGTCTCCACCTATCAGAATGTAAGTTCCTTGAGCTAAGGTACCATCTCACTTTTATATTTGTTTCACCACATTTAGGACGGTGTCTATCACATAGTAGGTTGCTAATAAGTTATTCTTCATTCATTTGTTCATTGGTTATTTTGGTGTCTTGCTGTCTCTTTCTAGGAAAACCTGTTTAGCATAGACAGGTTTTGGATTTCAATTTAATTTAACAAGCATTTATTAAGCACCTCCTACCTTCCAGGAATTATTCTGGATGCTGGGGGTACAAAGATGGATACACCACAGCCTCTGCTCTCAAGGAACTGACAAGATGGAAAAACTTTAGCACCTCCCTGAGAGTCTGTTTGGAGGACATTTGGAACAGATTGTTTAAACAGGATCCTGCATTGTCTTTGCTTGCTTTAGGCTGTCCATCCCCCTCCCTTCTTTTGGTTGTTAAGGAAATTGGAATGAAAGGGAATCTCTGAGCCTAAAGGGTTAATCATTTTGCACTGCTCGATCCCCACCTGAAGTCATAATCTGCTGTGTGTGAAATCACATTGAGTTGCTGTGAAAATGATTATGATGCTCCAAATGGAACATCATGGCTTCAGGTGGGAGAAAAGTAGCGTGAGCAGATGGACTCTTACAGGACACAAACACCATGCCCCAGGAATTACATTTAATGTTTAAAAATAAATAAATAAATGGAGCTGGGAGGGAAAACAAAAAAAAAAGGGAATTATGAACTGTCCCTGGAGGGTATTGTTGTTTATAATTCCCACGATGTTAATGGGTCTTCAGACTTCTCTGCCCATTTCACTTATCACAAGTTAGAACTTATCAGTGATATTTCAAAGACCATTATTGAAATTCAAAGGCTGGTGGGGAGAAAGACAAAATGAAAAATGGAAAAGAGCATCTGGGCCCCGGCAACATTCCCAAGCTTCCACTGAAAAACAAGGGCTATTAGAACTTCCCCTTCTTCCACAAGAACGTTACATTAATAAGACAAAGAGCACAGAGATGCTCAAATCAGAGGCATTTACTAAAGCTGTCACTTTTTTAATGGGCTTATTTAGCACATAGAAACAGCTACTGGGCCTACCATAACATCAGGTGTACCAGACCTTATTCTTGTACATAAAACCAAATCACAGTGATTCTGGAAAAAGGAAAGTCATCTTCGTACGGATTACCAAAAACCACACATACAATAAACTATGACAGATGGTGCAGTGGATAGAGCGCTGGGCCTGGAATCACAAAGACCTGAGTTCAAATCCAGCCACAGACACTTATTAGCTGTGTCACCCTGAACAAGTCACTTGACCCTGTTTGCCTCAGTTTCCTCATCTGTAAAGTGAGCTGGAGAAGAAAATGGCAAACTGCTCTAGTATCTTTGACAAGAAAACCCCAAATGGGGTCATGAAGAGACAGAGATGACTCAACATCAACAAATACAATAAAATGTGAAAGTAAAATCAAATGTTAGCACTTTAAGTTTTCCTGGACTGGAAGCCAGGAAGGTGACCTTAGACAAATCACTTCACATCTGTGGGCCCAGTTTCCTCGTCTGTGAAATGAGACAAGTGGGCTCATTCATTTCAAAAGTCTCTTCAAGCTCTATGATTCCATAACCATTATTATAGGTATTCGAAACCTAAAGATTAAACACTTGTAGACTAAGGACTATAAGAATTAAATTAAAGCAAAGAAAGTAATTTTAGAATAGAACAAAACCTAGTAATTACTAAAGAAACCTGACAAATGCCTAGTAAAAGCACAGACCTTGCTTTGAGTGATAGCTCTCATTTATGCTTGCAAAGCACTTCACTTTATGCTACCTTATTTTATACTCACAACAAACCTGGGAAGTAGGTACTGGTATTATCACCATTATACAGATGAAGGAACTGAGGCACAGAGGGTGGCCAAGTGACTTGCCCAGGGTCATTCAGCTAAGAAGTGTCCTATAAAGGATATGAACTTGGCTCTTCAAGACTCCAGGTCCAACACTCCACCCACTGTGTCAACCAGCTAGGTTCCAGACAAAAATCTCTGTGTGTGTGTGTGTGTGTGTGTGTGTGTGTGTGTCCACTTTGTTAAAAAAAAAAAACTCAGCCAAATTGCAAATGTACTAAGAAAATGCCTTCTGCTAAATCCTTTTATAAAGTGAAGGATCATTTTAGGATATTATTATGACCCCTTCTACCACTAAACCACCTACTGTCATGTTTCACTGTGGGGTGGAAGTGACCCTGGATCCTCAAGGTTGCACTATGAGACTCTTAAGTCTAGTGTGTGCTAAAGCAGGAAGGGCTTTGAGCATGGACCTGCTGGCAGGCCTTTGGCCACTATCCAAGGACCAGTCTAGCCAAGTTCATTAAGGTCTCATCACCAGGTTGACCACCAGGTGATGAAATGTTTGGTCATAGCCACACATGTAATAGGCTATTAGGGTGTACAGGGGTTGCAATCTGTGCCAATGAAGAGAACCCCTCACCAAAATTGATGAAGCCACAGAGATTTATACCTTCTGAAATTATCACCTCCTCAATTTACTGACTTTGTAAATATTTGGCTGTATCAAAACTACTTAGAAAGTATTTGGACAATTTGGCATAATTGCATGCCTGAGCAGAGTCTTAAGAACTGAAGCTCAAAATGAAGATGAACTTTAGTTTTTCTTCATTTGTATGCCCAAAACTACTAATGAAATATTCTCAAATAATCCAGACTAGTCAGTACACAGTGAAGAAGCCATCCAATTTACTTGATGCCCTGTCTCCTTGTCCTTAAAATCATTGAATCATCCTTACTGGTCCCCAGATGATTTATCAATTTCCTTTATGACAAGCTCAATGATTTTATCCAGACTCTGTAGAGAGCAGCCCATTGCATCTGGAAAAACCAATTAGGAAGTTTTTCCTTACGTTGAGTCAATATCAACCTATCCATAACTTCTATCCATTGGTTATGGGTTGACTGCCAGGGGCAAATAAAATAGATATTTTTTTTTCTTTTTGGACAAGATGTGATAAGTATTAGGAAACTGCCTCTTACCAATGCAAGTTTGGCACTTACTTGGCAAGTCAGAGTTGCACTCAGAATTATCCAGGGTCACACTGTTGTTCAGTCATGTCCAACTCTTTCTGACACAATTTGGGATTTTCTCAGCAAAGACACTGTAGTCGTTTGCCATTTCCTTCTCCAGCTCATTTTACAGATGAGGAAACTGAGACAAAGATGGTTAAGTGACTTACCCAGGGTCATACAGCTAGTAAGTGTCTGAGGTTGGATTTGAACTTGGGTTTTTCTGATTCCAGGCACAGTGCTCTATCCACTGCACCACCTGGCTGCTCAACTCTGAGGCTACTCTCTATCTACTAGGCTACTCTGCCTCTCTAAAATCACTCTTCCACAGGTCAGCCTTTCACATGTTTGAAATAGTTATCGTGTTTCTCTTAGTTCTTCTCTTTGCCAGGTTCGATTACCACGTCCTATAGACCTAGTAGGAATCAAGTGTGGTAGGACTGGGTGCAGCCCTTTTATGGGTTGCCTTTCCTTTGGATTTTTTAATAAAAATTTTGTGCTAAGAATACTCACAGTCTACAGGCTTAAAAATGAGCAGAAATGAGAAGAGCCCCACCTCTCGGGAAACCTAAACTCTTACAAATAAAACTCAACAAATCCAAACACATAGAAGGTTCCCTCCAGCTCTAAATGCATGATCCCTTGGTTCTGTCAGCAGTGCTGACAACCAGACATAAAAACTGGTGTACTTCCTGCCTAGACTCCCTGACTGCTACATAGCTAATGCAAGAGAAGGACCTAGGCCTGAAGAAAAAGAAAAAAAGGAGGCATGGGTAACTGCTTAGAAACCAGAATTCCATCTGCCTGAGCTTGGACAGTTCGTACAAAGCAAAATAAATCTCCATCATGCCAGATCACTAGGCAAAATGTTTCCCTGAGCTCCAGGTCACCACTTCTGCATTACCTTTAGAGTACAGAGTAATAGAAAGAGTATTGGGTCTAGAACCAGGAAATCCGGGTTCAAATGCCACCTCTGCCACTTACAATCTTACTCCTGGGACTTCTGGAAATGGTCTTACGACCTCTCCAGACCACAGTCCAACCCCCCGCCCCATAAAATGAAGAGACTGGGCTGGTTTGGATCCTAGCAGCTTACGATCTTATATTTGACTAGGCTAATACCCAGATGCACTCTGGGCAGAAATCCTCCACTCTGCTGATGCTCTTTAAGGGCACAATCTCTGGAAAAGGTAGAGGTGAATTAGCCTTCATCTCAGTTCTTCCCAGGAGACAATGTGCTCAGAACCTAGCTGCCTTAAAGAATTTATTTCATAAAAATAAATAAGGCTCTGAAAGCTACTCGAAAGTTTCTTTAGTGATGTAATGCAATTGAAACCTTAGCTCCCACCGCCTATCTTCATCTTCACCATCAACCACAAAGATTCTGGTTAAAGGCAGGTGACTGGATTCGCTACATCAGTTATTGGGTTCGAGCAGTGACGTTCTAATCCACCCAATGCACAGCAGCCACAAGAAATTCAAAAAGACTTTTCAGATGCTGTTCTTCCTCTTCCAGCCAAGAGAAGAGCAAACGGATGAGTTAATTACTAGCTGTCAATATTTCCTTGGGAACATCACTGTACCTAGGAAACACGTGAGGTATAAGAATTGATTATGTTAAGAGGAATGAGAACAGTCTGCTTTTGACCCAGACCTTTCAACTACTTTTTAATCTAGCTAAAGAAAGCCATCATACTATAGTCTGAAGTCTCTTCATTAATCTGTAAAAGATGGAGCCTCCCAGGCTAATCCAAAGAGAACACCAGTGAAACCCCTCTCCAGGCATGACATACGATTCAGGGTTACTGTGCTCACCAATAGCCTCAGGGGCTACTACTGCTCTAAGAGTTGGAAGCCCTCAATGGAACTGGAAAGAGATTTTCAGTTTGTTCTGTGATGAGAGGGAGAGGGAGGAAGAGGGGAGGGGGAGGGGAAAGGGAAAGAAAGAGGGAAGGGGGAGGGGAAGAGAAGGGGACAGGAGAACAGATTAGAGAAGAGGAGAGGAGAAGAGATTAGAGGAGAGGAGAGGAGAAGAGACTAGAAGAGAGGAGAGGGTGTCAGAGACTTTACTCTTCTCTTTTACAACTAATTATCTGTTCCTTTCAGGTCGGTGTAGCTGGCAGCCTGCTTGAGGGCTTCATTATTTTACTAATACCATTAATGGGACCCAAAGGTAACATTCCAACACTCTTTCCCTTTTTCCCTTCCCCTTCAGGCAGCCTCACTTCCCCTGCATGAGTAAGTCAGAAGTCTCATTCAGTCTGTAGCCAGGCAAAGTAGAGGAAATAAGAGCTAGTTTCTAAAAAGAGCAAAGTCAGAATGACGTCCAGCCAGACAGGTGCTGGTCAGGTATTTATTCCTTTGTTTTAGAGGGGCAGCAGAATAGTGTAGGGAGAAGAGTCCCAGACTTAGAGCCCAGAGACAAAATCAAATTAAAACGTACCTCAGAATCCACCTTTTCATCTGGCTCAGACCTGCTTTATGAGGCCTCTGACAAGCGGTCATCCTCCTCTGCCTAAGGACCTCCAGCCAGGGGGAAGTCATTCACTCGTCCCCAGGCGGTTATCTCATTTCACTTTGGGATGGCTTCCATGGTCAGGACATTTTTCCTGACCTCGATTTCTATCTATGCCTTTGGAACATTCATGCATTGCTCCTAGTTCTGCCCTCTAGGGCCACACAGAAGACTGGTCTCCCCTCCACATGACAGTCCTTCAAATGCCTAAAGACAGCTATCATGTCGTTGTCCCCCACCCTCCACCCCATAACTCTTACATGAAAATGGAGGTGATAAGAATATTTACACTACATCCCTTACAGGTAGTCGTAAAGAAAGTGCTTTGTAGGGTTCGAGTTCTCATAGCTTAAAACTGCACTAAAACTATATAAATGTGGATCAATATTAAAATACTAATTGGCATAAGAGTATTTTGCAGCATTGATCAAAGTCAAGTCAGCAAGCATTTATTAAGCACCCACTATGCACCAGGCTGTGATCATCAAAACAATCCTGAATGAGACGAGGTTGCCTGATCTTAGAGAGGTCAAAACAGAAAAGCCAGGCAAATTTCCTGGGGTTAGATAACCAATATGGGGCAGAGCAATAGTTAGCACTCACAAGCATCTAATGACTAGAGGGGGCAGTGTAGTACAACAGATAGTGTACTGGACACAAAATCAGGAACGCCTGGGTTCAAATCCTACCTCTGACACTCACTAGACTTATGACCCCTGAGAGAGTCACTCTTCTTGGTGCCTCAGTTTCCTTGTCTATACAATGGCAATATTAACAATAATACCTTGAGTACTTATCAAACAGAGTGGTTAGGGGACAAATGAGAGAAGGCTTGTAAAGAGGTCTGGACAATGTAAAGCTCGATAGAGACGTGAGGTAGTAACATCAATACCTCAGCAATTCATTACACCTCTCTCTCCTCTGGAGAAGGAGCAAGCAGAATGAGTGGTGCTGGAAACAATATAAAAGGAGAGAGAGAGGGAGAGGGAGGGAGAGAGAGAGAGAGAGAGAGAGAGAGAGAGAGAGAGAGAGGGAGAGAGAGAGAGGGAGAGGGAGGGAGGGAGGGAGAGAGAGAGAGAGAGAGAGAGAGGGAGAGGGAGAGAGAGAGAGAGGGAGAGAGGGAGAGGGAGAGAGGGAGAGAGGGAGAGAAAGAGAGAGAGAGAGAGAGAGAGAGAGAGAGAGAGAGAGAGAGGGAGAGAGAGAGAGAGAGGCAGGCACTGTTCTTCTGAGGGGAGTTCCCATAACTAATTTTTATCTCCATCCTTCCATCCCAGGGGGTGCCTTGTTCTTCGTTGAATGAGATTTGAGAGCTGCTAATGTTCTGCTAAACACACTAATTATTCATCGCCCAGAACAACTTCCTGAAGAGGAGAAAAAAAGAATCTAGTCTGAGAAAGGAATTGCTAATGCTGAAAAGAGAAAGCAGGATGTATAGTCAACGTCCAAGCTATTGATTTGGGCCTGAAAATTGTGAATGCAGACTGATGAACTAAAGGGTGAAATAACAGCAATGCACAATAAAATATATACTTAATGAAGCCTTCTGACTTGAAAGGGGACACTTGGCAGCAAAATCAGTGTGGAGAAATGAATGCTGAATGGTCCCAGATGATAATATACAAAATGAGTCCTACTGAGTGATCCTCGAGACAGGAAGGAATACTGATGACATGAAATGAACAGCACAGGTAAATTGTTCTCCTCAAATTTATGCATGGCAGAGAGGATGAAATTCAATTTCTATGGCAATACTTTGGGAAAATTATAGCACGCTAATGTAGGCACATTTTTTCTTTTGTTATTCCTTCTACTCCTTTCTTTTCCCCTGGCCCTCTTAAAATAATTTTTCTACCTGCCCACCTTCTCCTCCTGCTGCCCATTTTATTAATCTTACATAGTAGGCCCCTTCCCCCTCTCCTCCTTTCTTCTTTTCCACAATTTGGAACAAAACAGTGTGGAAACACAACAGACCAGTCTGCCAAAGATCAAGACAGGATTTTTCACTGAACACAGCAAGTTTGTGAGTGGAAAGCAAACCATATCTACACATTAGGTCTTCCTGTGGTGGCAAAGAACTGGAAACTATGGCGGGGGTGCGGGGGCGCGGGGGCATGGCAATCAGTTAGGGAAGGGTTAAACAAGTTAAACATAAGAATGTGATGGGATACTCCTGCGATGTAAGAGATGATTTCAGAGAAACCTGGGAAGACTTGTATGAACTGATGCAAAATGAGGTAAGCAAAACCAGGAGAACAGTTTAGTAATAACAATAATGTAAAGACAAATAACTTTGAAATTCTTATGAACTCTAAGCAACACAATGACAAACCACAATTCCAGAAAAGTATTTATCCTGTATATAGTTTGTACATATTAGATTGCTTGTTGACGCCATTAGATTGTAAGTTCATTGTGGGCAGAGACTGTTTTTTGCCTCTTTTTGTATCCCTGGCACTTAGCACAGTGCCTGACCTATAGTTGTTGCTGTTGCTCAGTTGTTCAATTGTTGTCAACCCTTTGTGACACCAAGGACCAAAGCATGCCAATACTATCCATGGGGTTTTCTTGACAAAGATACTGGTTTGTCATTACCTTCTCCAGTGGATTAAGGTGAACAGAGGCTAAGTGACTTGTGCAGGGTCACACAGTTATTAAGTGTCTGAGACCAGATTTTAATTCAGTTCTTCCTGAAGAAGAACTGAAGGTCCAGCAATCTAGCCACTGAACCACTTAGCTTCCTCTTGGCACATAGTAGGCACTTGATAAATGTTTACTAACTGACTGAATGCTACCTATCTTCTGGCAGAAAGATGATAAACTCAGGTTACAGATTGAGAAATATATATATATATATATTTGGCATGCCCAATAGCAGAGTTTGTTTTGCTTGACTATGGGTTTTATTTCTTTCTTTTTTAGTTAGGTGTTGGAGAGCAAAACCAGGAGAATAATTTATGCAATAACAGCAATGTAGAGAAAAACAACTTTGAAAATTCTTACAAACTCTAACCAACACAATGACCAACCACAATTCCAGAAGACTCGTTATGAAACATATTATTTCCTATTTATCTTGTACATAGTTGGTACATATTTGGCTGCTTATTGACTCCTCCATTAGACTGTGAGCTCTTTGAGGGTAGGGACTGTCTTTTGCCTCTTTTGTATGCCAGCACTTAACATAGTGCTTGGCACATACTAGGTGCTTAATAAATGTTTAGAGAAAATTAGGCTTCAAGTCTCTTCCTAGAGGCTTACCCTGGAAATTCATTTTCATTCCAAAGGCAATCAGTGTTGAGGTACCTACAAGTGAAAATGATAAAGGCCTTATGGATGATATAAAATGGGAAAGGAAAAGAAAAACTTATACTTGGAGGGGTGGGGAAGAGAATAAAAATGGAGTTTCAGTGTGAAGTGGAAAAATGTGAAGGTGGTGGAAGGGTAGGTTACAAGGATTTTTATTCAGAGAAAGAAAGCTTCAAGACAGGGATCATGCATGTCTCACTATCCCAGGGCCACATGCAAATAAGCACCTAATAAATCTTTGTTCATCCACTGAGCAAATATTTAGGGGCCATACACTCTGCATAAAATATCATGCCTGGAGTCAGAGGATCTGCATTCAAATCTCATTTCTGCCACTTAAAGCCTGTGTGACCTTGGCAAAGTCAATATACCTCTCTAAGCCTCAGTTTCCTCATCTACAAAATGAGGGAAATGGGCTATATTCCTCTACTATGCCTTACAACTCTAAATCTATGATTCCATGATCTTTGGTACAACACAGAATACAAAGGATAAGAAGAAAATGCTGTTGCTGCCAGAGATGGTGGGGATGGGGGGAGGAGGAAGAAGTGGAGGAGGAGAAAAGAAAAAAGAAGGAAGAAGAGGAGGAAGAGAAAAGGGGGAAGAAGAGAAGGAGGAAGAGAAGGGGGAGAAAAAAGGAGGAAGAAGAAAACAGGAAGAGGAGGAGATGGAGAAAAAAAGAAGAAACAAGAGGAGGAGGAGGAACAAGAGGAGGAGATGGAGAAAAAAGAAGGAAGAGGAAGAAGAAAAGGGTAAGAAGGAAGAAAAGGAAAAGAATGAAGAGAATGAAAGGAAGGCGGAGGAAGAAGAGGAAAAGGAAGAAAAGGAGGAGAGAAGAATAAAGAATGAAAAGCAGGCTGGGAGGACAGTAACTTTTTAAAAAATCAATCAGGACAATAGTAGGCTGGGGATTATGAGGACAGAATGTTGCATACATTGTTAGATTCAGTCACTGTATCTATTGTTTTTGTAAATGGCTTTTCTTTGTTACAAGGGAGGGTTCAACAGGGGTGAGGTCTTCATGACATATTCAGAAATGACTGATGGAAAAACAAAAGACATCAATAAAACATTAAAAACAAAACTTGTTCACAGGTTCTCAGCAATAGCCAAATATGACAGAGAAATGCCAAGCTTTTCGTATTGCTCAGCCACAAACACATAATGGAAAGAAGGCACCAGCATCCGTGGCCAAGCTCACTGTCTCGCAGCTAACAGTGCCCGTGTGACGTGAGAGGAATGCATCTGCCCTAAAGACTCTTTAATCAATGGCATAGCTGAGACGCTCCCATCTGTGAACCAAATCCTCTCTGCACTAGAAGAAACTGATGGCAATCCTGAGGGAGAATTCAGAGCAGATGAGAAGCAGACACCCAGATTGGGACTCCTCAATGCCAACACAACCAGTCCATACCATCAAGTCAGTTGAGAAAGATTAAATGGATTTTGGCATTGCTTAGACAGAACAACCAGCTGACTGCTGGACTTTTTCTTTAAAAAAAAAAAACCACTAAACTAGTTGTTTTGGACTTGTACAGGCAAATTAAGTGACTGCTAGGCTTGGTGTTGATTAGTGATATAACTTGTCTTCATAAATTATATCAGGTACTTCACTGCCATAAGAGAGGAATCATAGCAGAAACAACCGAAGTTTGGGTCAGGAGATTCTCACTTCTGACAGTGACTAGCTACATGATTTCTATCTGAGCCTGTACTATAATTATAATAGTAATAAATTAGCAGCATTTTCTAGCCCTTCAAGGTTTATAATGAGCTTTACAAATATTATCTCCTTTGATTCTCACAGCAACCCTGGGGGGCGGGTAGGCACTATTATAATCCCCATTTTACTGAGGAAGATACTGAGGCAGGCAAAGATCAGGTGACTTGCTCAGGGTCATGCAGCTATCAAGTGTCTGAGGCCACATTTGAACTCAAGAGTTCCTGACTCCAGGTCTGGTACTCTATCCCCTTCAACACTTCACCATCTCTCTAAGACCAGAAGATGCAGAATGGCTGTTTTCTTCACCAACAGAGGAAGTCGCCTAGGCTGCTGACATCACAGGTCTGGATCAAACAAGCAGGACCATAATTCCATACAAAGGTCAGTGTCCACACATAAGCTGGTAGATCAATTGGCCAGTATTTATCTCCAGACTTGTTCCTGGTACAGTGAGGGATGAAGTCAATTCCACAAGCAGATATGATGTCCCTACTAGTTTTCAGACATCATGCTAGATCTTGGAGATCAAGAGACAAAATCAAAACAGAATGTGCCCTCAAGAAGCTGTGGTAGAAGGCTCTGCGGAACTTGCAGTCCAGCCAGGGTGATACAGATGAAAGATGTTATTCCCTTCAAGTCTCTTTTCTTTCCTTGACTAGATGTGGGATTTCATTGTACAGGGAACTCCTGAGAACCCCCCTCCATTTATTCATATGAATACCTGCTCTGCAACTTAGAATCTTAGGGGGCTGTCTGGGACACCAAGAAGTGACTTGATCAGGGTCACACAGTCACTGTGCATCAAGGGTAGCCTTGAGCCCAGGACTTCCTAATTCCAAAGCCAGGCACTCTCTCCACCCTACTGGGCTGCCTCTCCACAGTAGCTATCTGTAATACCCAAACTGGGCTGCCATTTCGGCTCTCAAACCAATGGTTTGTTTAACTTACGACTGCTCCCATAATGAGGGTTCCCTGCATTTATAAAACATATTTTAATAAGCTACAGCTTGCCCTGGAAACATGAGAGGGAGGAAAGAGTCATCATTTATTCAGAAATATATTGAGCATCTACTATGTAAAAATCCCAATGCCGGGCGTTGTGACTATGCCTTGGTCCTTGCCCTCAAGGAGTCTAAAATCTAGTAGAACAAGCTAGCACTCACTCTCTCTCTCTCTTTCCCTCTCTTTATTTATGTGTGTATATGTACACACATACACATGCATGTGCATACGTAACTACAAGATAAGATGCATTTAGAGAGATATGAAAAGGAAGGGAGGGAATAAGCATTTATAGTGCCTACTATGTGCCAAGCACCTTACAAATATTATCTCATCTCATCCTCACAATAACAATGGAAGATAGATGCTATCATTATCCTCATTTCACAGGCGAGGAAACTGACGCAAAGGAAGGCTAACTGCCTTTCCCAAAGTCATTTAGGTAGTAAGTATCTAAGATCGGATTTGAACTCCTGGGAACCTAGGTAGCACAGTGGATAGAGTGTGGAGCCTAGAGTCAGGAAGAGTCATCTTCAAATTTGGCCTCAGATACCTACTAGCTGCATGACCCTGGACAAGGTACTTAACCCTGTTTGCCTCAGTTTCCTCATCTGTAAAATGAGCTGGAGAAGGAAATGGCAAATCACTCCAGTATCTCTGCCAAGAAAACTCCAAATGGGGCCACGAAGAGCCAGACATGACTGAAGAACAACAGTAACTTCCTAAGTCCAAGCCCAGGACTCTATCTACTGTGCCACCCAGATGTCTTTAATTTTTTTTAAGTGCAAACAAAATACCATGGGAGAAGAGGGAGATATCTTGGCTAGTCAGAGAAGGCTTTAAGGAGGAGGTGGTACTTAGCTAGGCTTTGAAGGATGGGTAGCTATTTCAATGGAAGGGAGCTCACATTTATGTCATGAGGTCAATGTTTACAAATTACTTGGTAAAGTAAAGAAACAAAGGTGAAGAAATGGGAGATTTCGAGGCATGTCTAATTTGGCTGAAGCACTGGATACACACAGGAGAGCAGTGGGAAAAATGGAAACAGATAGGTTGAAGGGCAGATCATGGAGGGCCCCAAATGCTGAGCCAAGGACTTGGGGCTTTATTAGGCACACCATCTCTTCTCTCGACTCAGAGACCATGATTTTGAAGCACTGACAGCTCCTCCCAATGACAACAGCTGTCATTTAAACAAACACATCATTGCATTCAGAACCAGCACAAATGTGCTCCTCTGTGGGTCACTGATGGGGCTTAGTGCCTGCCCAGATGCGGCTGTCACAGACATTCTGACAGAGAGTTCCAGGTTTATGAAAAGAGCGTCCTTCCTGCTGCCAACAAATGAAGAATTACAAATGAAGAAAATCCCACCAGGGTCACAGGAAGTTGCTCTGACGTGACTGTGAAAACTGACAGAATATCATGTCAGCAGGCCAGGCTCCAAAGCCCAGATGCAATTAATCCTAGGGACCTTATTATACATGTTTATATTAAACACATTAGATTTGCAAAGTGCCTTAGCACCAATTTTATTAGTTATTCCTTCCAGCATCCCTATGAGGCAGGTCAGTGTTACCATTTCCCTTTTTACAGATGAGGCATCTGAGACACAGATAGGTTAAGTGAATTACCCTGGGCCACATAGTAAGTCAATAGAAAAGCTGAGATAAATGTTTAGCTCTCAGGCTCTGCACCACCATCTTAAACCCCCATCCTAACCACAATCTGTCACACAAATGGCATTTATTTAACTAGATCCTTCAGTGAGGAAAGGCAGTGTTGCCTAGTGGAGAGAGAGCTGGCCTCATAGCCAACCCCAAAGTCCCACCTCTGATACTGGCTCAGTCCTGGCTATGTGCCCTAGGTAAACACTCAAGACTATAAGTTGCAAAGAAGATGCCAACCTGCATTAGTAGAGGGTGTTCCCCCCTCTGGGAGTTCCCTATTCTAAGGAAATCACAGAGGTCTATTCTCTATCCATATCCTTCAGTTACAGGGGGTGGGGAAGTGTCAGATTCTGCCCCAGGTTAGCTTACTAAGCCTAAACTTCTGCTGAAATCCGTGGGAGAGAAACAATGGGATGGAGGAGAGGAGGGAGGAGAGCGGCAAAGAATAGTGGTGATAATGAAGGTAAAAACAGCAAATGACCTTAATGAAGTCATTAATGGAGCATTTAATAGTTTATATTTTATGTACACGAATGAATTTGAGCCACGACAAGCCTGTGAAGTACATGTTCTTACGAGAAGAAGCAGAAGCTTTGTTATTGTCCTTCATACCTGAAGAGGACCAAAGTGATATCACTGTGTCAGGGTGAAGGTGCAGTGTGTCCGACTGTGGCTGATCAGCTCGACACAAGCTTGGAAGGCTCTGCCATAGGGCGGGCACAGATAGACCATTTGAGGACGTGGCATGGAGATGTCTTTAAATTTGCACATCTCACATTTCTTTGGAGCTTTCTGTAATTCTGTAGAATAGTAGAAAGTAGCTAGACTTAGAGGTAGGAGAAAACTGGGTTCCAATCCTACCAAAGGAAGGTCATTTAAGTTCTGTGAGCCTCATCTCCTTCATCTAGAAAACGGGAATAATTCCTATCTGGAAGTTGTTGGATGAATTAAAGGACAAAATGCATGTGACATAAAGCATTTTGACAAACCTTGAAGTGCTAAAGAAACGTCTTTACTCAGATACATACACATATACATATAGTATCTATATACTTTACAGATGAGGTGACTGAGGCAGACAAGTGAAGTGATTTGTGCATGGTCAAGCAACGAGCTAGAGGAAACCCAAAGAAGATCCTCGCCTTCTTGGTGTCTGTCCTAATGTTTTTTCTCCACCATACGGCCATTCTATCATCCACGATCTATCATCTCCTTTCTTCTCACATTTTCGCCCACTTTATGACAAAACACAGGACAGATAGCAAGTGTCACTCTCTCTCCTTTTCACAGAGCCAAGAATTAGAAAAACAAGATAGTTCTACCTATCATCTACAGTACAATTGTGCCCCATTGTAAGAAAATCCAATGTATTATAAATCTCAGCCTACTAAACTAAACCAGTCTACTAAATATATATCTTTCACATTCGGAAAGGATCCCTTCACTTTCCCAAAAAGAATAAATAAATAAATTACCACTAGGTTTCCCTAGCTCAGCCATCACGATAATAATTAATATTAGCTACTGTTACTTCTATTTACTGATAGCTGTTATTACTGCTAATAATCACTATTGTTGCTAATAATTAGCATTATTAGTAATAATAGCTAACGTTTATATGTTGCTTTAAAGTTTATTCGTAAAGCACTCTACAAATATTATTTCATTTGTTCCTCACAACAACACCGGAGGTAGCGGTTGTAATTATCCCATTTTACAGATGAGGAAAACAGGCTGAGAGAGGCAAAGTGACTTACCTAGAGTGACAAAGCTAAGTAAGTGTCTGAGGGCAGATGTGAACTCAAGTCTTGCTGACTCCAAGTCCCAGCACTCTATCCACTGTGCCTACCTAACTACCTTCAAAGTAAGCTCCAAAGGACCATGACCAGGCCATGTCCCAGATTCTAGAGAGGTTTTCTACCTCCTTCCTCGATTAAAATATATTTATTACCTCGAGACCCAGTTCTCCACTTCCCAGGGTGAAATCTAGCTAATATGAAACCATATTGTGTGCTACTCGGTGCTAGGGTGTTAATGGATCTGCCAGGAGAATAGATCTAATCCAATTCTCCCAGTCACCCATCTTCTAGGAAGTCAGTGGGCTGTATAAAAAGAAAAGCACTGTACTAAGACTAAGAAGACCTGGGTTCTAGACCCACCCCTTACACATTCCACCTGTCTGACTTTGGAGAAGTCACTTCAACTCTTAAGCTTGGTTTTCTCATCTGTAAAATGGGGATAATGAGTATTATTTTACTTTCCTACACAACATTGCTGAGAGGAAACTGCTCCATAACTCTATAGTACTATATAAGCATGAGTGACAGGTTCCCTAACTAACTTGGGATACTCAGCTAGCCAGGAAGCCCCAGAGCTTTGGGGCCAGTGCTCTGTTTCTGCTCCATCCTTACATTTCCCTTATGAAAGTATGTTTTAAACAATGTAAATGAATGAACAACTATGTAGCAAAAAAAAAAAAATCTTAAGTGTAACAAAATTATAAGGGTATAAGCAGGGATCAAATGAAAGAGTAGGAGAAGATACCCTCAATCAGCTCCTTTGTGGAGGTGGGAAGACTACAGGTGTACAGATTGCACATTTTTGGGGGGCTTCTTCAATGTATTGATAAATTGTGTTGATTTCTTTTCCCATATGATGAAAATACTATTTGTTATATGGGATGGTTCTCTGAGAAGGGAAGAGGGAGAGATACTTGGGATAACCATGATAATGTTAAAAAAAGACAGCAATAAAAATTTATTTTTAAGAAAGGAAGAAAGTATGTTGTAAGTCAACAACAAACACTCAGCAAGCATTTATTAAGCACCTACTATGTGCCTGTCCCGGTACTAGAGAGACAAAAATAAAAAAGAAACAGTCCCTGTCCTCAAGGAACTTACATTCTTCAAGGGGTGAGGGGAAAGTCAGTGAGAAGATCAGGGTCCTATTGGAACACATCCAAAAGAATTCACCTGCATCTGTTCCATGAAGTAAAGTATACCCGTGCATTCTATAGGGATTTGCTTTGACCAGGAGTCGCAGTAGTCAGTGCCAATAATACCAAGGGAAAATATTTGCAATAAAAAAGGGCTTAGGTGTGATGAAACCAAAGCAGAGACAGGTTAAATGCCTTCCTAAAGATACACAGTGAGTCAGTGGCAGAACCAGCAGCTACTGCTTCCCAGCAGTCTGTTCTCACCATTCGACCCCTCGCTTATTAGCCACTGCATGTTATGATTTCAAGCTGCCACTAATGCCTTCCCCTGTAGCTGTTTTGCTATTGTTATGCTTGGCAAACACTGGATGTATTGTTACCTAAGGCCCCAGGGTTCAGATCCCGTAAGAGGACACTGGAATGAGACACCGCAGCTCCACACAGAGCAGGTGGAATTTGGAAAGCGGCCAGCAGCTAATCACAGTGAGACAAACTTTCATTTTGGTCTCCCTCTCTTTCTCTTTTAAACAAAAAAAAAGATTTCCATTTATTTACCTGCTCCCTTTTACAGGTTAGGAAGGAATGAGCTTTGATCTTGTTCCAATAGCAACACGACTGTTTACACATGGCTTTCGGCAAAGGAAGCATGGCAGGCCACATGGCTCAGGAATGAACTACCTATTGACTTCTGTTCCCAAGGAAGCACCTGAGGCTCCACCCTGCAAAGGCTGCTGGGTTTGATGTCTGGGCCACTAGGCATTTGGCCCCCAGCAGAGGCCAGGCTGTACTTATATTTTAGGTCTATCTGCACCTTGTCTGTTCAACTAGACTGTAAGCCCCTTGAGGGCAAGGAGGACTGCCTTAAGTCCCTTTATTGCTGATATTTATGTAATTCTTTAAGGTTTGCAAAAAGGGCAGCTAGGTGGTACAGTGGATAGAGTACCTGGCCAGAAGTCAGAAAGACTTAGCATCCTCCTGAGTTCAAATCCAGCCTCACAAACCTACTAGCTGTGTGACCCTGGGCAAGTCACTTAACCCTGCTTAACTCAGCTCTTCATCTGTAAAATGAGCTATAGCAGGAAATGGTAAAGCACTCCAGTACCTTTGCCAAGAAAACAAAAGTCAGACAGACTGAACAACAACAAGGTTTGCAAATCCCTTTATATTCTTTCATTATCTTATTTGAGCCACATAACAACCCTATGAGGTAAGTACTATAAATATGAGGAGAGGGGGAGGGAATTGGGCCGTATCTTCAACTACATTAGAAAAGGAAATTACTAGTGAGGAAGATGCCTCTACCAATGCATACCAAGTACCTCCTCTGGGACCTACTCTGCACTTTCCAGTCTGAGAGCTTCATGGATAACTGAGAGCTAGCTTGGCCAGGATAATGGCCAGCCACAGGCAGAGCTTGAACGTAGGTCATTCTGACTACAAGTTTAACTCTCTATCCCCTATCGCCAGGGCTTGGGATAGTGCCCAGACGAGCTAATTACTAAATGCTGCTGCTGCTGATGATGATGATGAGGGTGGTGGTGGTGGTGGTGATGACACATGGTATGGCTAAAACAGGACTTGAGAATTGGCAACCACTGTACATACCCCACCCCCCAATAAGGCAATAAAAATTTAGTTAAGAATAGAAGGTCTCCTAGAGGTAGTGCTGGTTTCTGGAGTCATGGATCTGACCCCATTCAATCTCTTGCTGTTCAAAGCCAGCCACGGCATACCTCTGGCATGACTGAAGATTTGACAGTCTGGTATGCCTGGGCTATTGAGTTCAAAATTCACTGATAAAGCTGGTCTACAGGAGAGCTTTTCCACCAAGATGGAAGTTCCACATGGAGCTCATTGGTGCATGAAAAGAATCTTAAGAGCAAAAAAGAGAAAGTTCTCCAGTCAGTGGTGAGTGTATAAGGCAACATTTATAGAATCCTTAAATGGTAAAATCTGAAAGGAGCTCAGAGGTTATTTAATTCAAATGACACGTTAAAAAGAAATCCTCTCTATGACAGGTATGGGCCAGACTAGATGGCCTCTGAGATCAGATGAAGTTGCAGCATCCTCCACAAGTGGTCTCCACAAGGGCTCCCCTGTAGCACAGTAAGGTGGTAAGAGTCCTGCGTCCAGAATCCCTGTTTGCCTCAGTTTTCTCCTCTTTAAAATGGGGATAACACCACCTACCTTCCAGGGTTGTTATGAGGACAAAATGAATTAAGATTTACAAAGTGCTTTGCAAACCTTAAAGCACTCTATAAATACTAGCTGTTACCTAGCTGAAAGGGTTGCTGTGAGGGTCAGATGAACTAATGTATGTAATGTGAAGAAAGTACTTTATAAATTGTAAAGTGTTATATAAATCTGAACAATAATTATTACCCTCTGAGGCAACCCATTCTTTTTGGGAAAAGCTTTAAATTGTTAGGACAGTTTTCCTTTATATAGATGAAAAATCTCCCTCTCTGTAATTTACAATTGTTGGTCCCTTATTTAAGTCCCTCATCCATATAACATTTCTTTAACTATCCAAAGACTGCTATAATGAACCCCCTAGGTCTTTTCTTCTCTGAGCTAAACATCCCAAGTGCCTTCAATCTTCATATTGAAAAAACCCCAAGTCCTTCATGATCTTAATCACCGTCTTCTCATGTACTTCAGCTTGACAAAGTCCCTTTTAGAATGTAGCCAGAATTAGATACAGTATCCAAGACACAGTGGAAGGAAGAGAGGAAGGGAGGAAGGAAGAAAGGGAGGAAGGGAGGGAGGGAGGAGGGAAGGTAGGGAGGAAGGAAGAGAGGAAGGGAGGGAGGGAGGGATGGAGGGGAGAGGGTGAAGAAGAGGAAAGAAGAAGAATACTGCAGGCATATCACCTCAACTACTCTGGAAACAATACTTCTATTGATGATTATTATATTAACTAGTTCTGGGTTGGGTTTTTTGGTTGCCACATTATGCCAATGACTCATATCAAGTGCTGAATAATACCCTCAGTTTTTACATTAGCTGATTTCTAGCCACTTCTCTTTCATCCCATACTTGTGCCACTGATTTTTTTTCAACCTATGTGCAGGGCTTCACACAACATTACTAAAGTTGGCCATCTGTCCACCATTCCAGCCTGCCAGCTAGAATGTCCTATCCATTCTAAATCCAGATGCTGTCATCCAGTCCATTAGCCAGTCTTTCCAGTTTCATGTCATCTACAAACTTGGTAAGCATGCAATCAATGCTGCCATAGTAAAAGAACAACATCCTAAGTCACTCCACTACACAGAGACCTTCTTCCAGGCGGGCACTGATCTATTAAACCGCACTTTTTGAGGCTGATCAGTCAATCAGTTCTAAACCCCATTAACTATACCATCATCCTGATTATATCTTGACATTTTGTCCACAAGTATATAACAGACTTTGTCAAATGCCTTGCTGAAATCCATCATTCCTAATAACTCTTGTGACAAAGGAAACACAGTGAGTTTGGAACACTAAGGCCATGTTGGGCTCATGGTAATCACCTCTACCCTTTCTACCTGTCCAGAAACTATTCCATTAATAACTGTCTGTAATTTTACCAGGAACTCACTAGCCCAGAGATTCTCAAAGTGTGGTTCGTGGACCAGATCCACAGGGCCAAAACTCTTTCATAATAATACTAATATGCTTTAATTTCTAATGTGTGTTTAATTTCTAAATGTTGATTGATATAACCCACAGAATAAATGCTCTCTGGGATCCTCAATAATTTTTCAGAGGATAAAGGGTCCTGAGTACTTGAGAACCCCTGCACTAGCCCACAATTTATGCCTTTCAGTCTTCCTTAATTTTAGTGCCTTCACTCTGAGACTAAGCCGTCCCCCAATTTATCCCATGTGTACCTTGTTTGCATGTTTTTCCCGATTAGACTGTGAGCTACTTGAAATGAGGATGTGATTTCTGTCATTGTTCTTTAGTTGTTTCAGTCATGTCTGACTCTCCATGGCCCCATTTGGGGTTTTCTTGGCAAAGATACTGGAGTGGTTTGCCATTTCCTTCTCCAGCTCATTTTACAGATGAGGAAACTGAGGCAAACAGGGTTAAGCAACTTGCCATGGGTCACATAGTAAGTATATGATGCTGAATTTGAACTCAGTCTTCCTGACTCCAGGCCTGGCACTATCCATTGTGCCACCTAGTTGCCCCAAACTGTTTTTTACCTATATCCCAGTAAGTGCTTAATAATAAAACAGTAAACAATAAAAAATTATTACGCATTTAGCTTAATAAATGCCAAGTGATTGATTCCAGCCCTGGGGCATCTTTGCTTTTCACTATGATTCTTCAAAGGTCACTAAGAGCAACTCGGCGATAATATCTACAGGTTACTTCAGTACCCTGGGAAGCCGTTTGTCTGGGCCAGGTGACCCGAATGCACAGAGTGAAGCTAGATGCTCTTCCCATCTTCTCGTTTATTTGAGGATTTGATTCCCAATTGATCATTTTTGTTCTGTCCCTCCCAGCCTGAGGATGATTCTACTTGGCAGAACAAACAGAAGTAAAGTCCACTGCCTGTTATCATCATCCCCAAATGTATCTCTCACGCAAATCTGCTACTGGGGAGATTTGCTGCAAGAGCGTCACCAGGTGATCTACCGTCAAGACTTTATGAAAGGGGAAAGGCTGCAAAACACTAGGAAGGAACCAGGATTGTCAGCCCTGGCTTTGCAATGCCCAAGGGCATCATCACACTTAATCTAATGCTGGCTAAGTCATTAATTAGCTCCTTGACCTTAAACAATTCATTTAACTTCTTTGTGCTCGAGTTTCCTTATCTTCAAAATGAAATGGTACAGAGCTGGCCTAGATGATCTCTTAGGCCCCTTCCAGCTTGAAAATTCAACTTTAACTTAAAAAGTGTCTTAAAATTCTCAGGGGGAAAAAAACAACTTTATAAACAAAAATACAATATAATTTGACTCCTCACCCTACTCCTTCCCATATTCAATCAGTTACCAAGTCTTGTCATTTCTATTTTTGTCATATATTCTCCCTTCATTCCTCTTGACACACCAGTCTTCAACCTGCTACAGGCCCTCATCACGCCTCAACCATTGAAGGCTGGTTTTCCTGCCCCAACTCTCTTCCCACTCCAATGCACTCTCCACACAGCTGTCAAACTGATCTTCCTAAATAAAGTGCAAGGTTAACCAGCTCTCTCTCTCTCTCTCTCTCTCTCTCTCTCTCTCTCTCTCTCTCTCTCTCTCTCTCTCTCTCTCTCTCTCTCTCTCTCTCTCACCATTTGATCAATTCCAGAAGCTCCCTATTACCCCCAGTATCAAATATAAAATCTTCTATTTGGCTTTTAGAGCCCTTCATAACCTGGATCCTTCTTATCTTTCCAGCATTCTCACACCTTATACCACCACCACCCACTACCCACCACCTCTGAGGTACAGTGACACTGTCTTCCTTACTGTTCCTCCCATGAAACCTTCCGTCTTCAGGCTCAGGCATTTTCAGTGACTGTCCTCCATCCCCGAAATACTCTCTCTCCTTGTCAACACCTCCTGGATTCCTTCATGTCTCAGCTAAAGTCCCATCTTCTGCAAGAAGCCTTCCCTGACCTGTCCTAATGCTAGAGCCTTCCCTCTGACACTATCCCAATTTATCCTTACATATCTTGTTTGTACATAGTTATTTGCATGTTGTGTCTCCCATTAGGCTGTGAAGACCTTGCAAACAGGGACTGTTTTCTGCTTTTCTTTGTACACTGCACCCCCCCCCCAGCACTTAGCACTATTCCTGGTGCATGGAATGCTAGTTGACTGCTTAGAATAGATGCCACATTATTAAGAGATAATAATGATAAAAGCTGACCTTGATAGAGTGCTTTGAAGTTTGCCGAGCCATTTTCCCTGTGAACTTATTTGAACCTCCAAGCATCCCTGTGAGGTAGGTGCTACAGGCGTTAGTATCCCCATTTTACCAATGAGGAAACAGAGGCTGAGAGATTTTAAGAGATTTGCCCATGACCAAGTGTCAAAGTGCATATGAACCTGGGTCTTTCTGATGCTGTGTCAATTGCACAATAATAATGGCTTCCATTTATATAGTCCTACTATGTGCTAGGCACAGTACTAAGCGCTTTACAGTTATTATCTCATCTGATCCTCACAACCCTGGGAAGCAGCTCCTATGATTATCCCCAATTTACAGATGAGGAGACTGAGACAAACAAGGTTAAGTGACTTGCCCAAGGTCATATGGCTAGCAAGCATCTGAGGCCAGATTTGAACTCCGGTCTTCTTGACTCCGGACTCCAGCACAATAACCACTGCATCACTCAACAGCCCCCAGGATAAAATATGACTAATTCCAACTAATAAATGTTGGTAACTGCCAGCACAGAGAATACAGCCGACATGAGTCCGGGCGGAGAGTTGTCTACGATGCTTGCTTGACTCACAGTGACCTCTGTTTTAGCTTACCTGTTTTCCCAAAGAGGGGTGGGGTGGGTGTGAACAGGTTCTTCTCAAAGTTTTGTCTTAAAAACATTTCAGCACTTTCTAGACCTTGGAGAAAGTTGTCACATGACGATGTAACAGGCCCCAGACACTGCAGCAATAGTCATTCTAAAGTAGGGAAAGTAGCCGACTGGTGGTGCTGACTTAGAAGGCTAAGGCACTTTCCAAACCCCAGATAAGAAAGGTATGCTGTGTTAAAAGGGGCTATGTTGAAGCAATGTTCTACACACACACACACACACACACACACACAGAGTATCCTAAAAGTCTTATCTTAAGGGTGAACTAAGATACCCTGAGATACCTTGTATATAAACAGACACACACATATGTGCATATATACATTCTTATATATGAAATATAACAAATAGTTAATCTTGAAGTAGGAAGCTCTCAAAGAAAAACCATTTTTTTTTAAGAAAACTTGGAAGTATACTCCATGAGCAGTGCTACTTTGAGTACTGCCCATGTTTGTACAATATGGTACCTGTGGCAGTGCACATTCAAAGCAGAGCCTTCCCAAAGGCCATGAAATCACCCCATATGGGAAATACACTGATGTGCTTTAGAAAAGGCCTTCGAGAGCGAGTGTCAAGGGAGAGCACTTAGAAAGAGGACTTGCTGGTCTGACCATGTTTCTGATTTCAATCTAAATGGATTTCCACAGCTCTAATCAGGGAACTGCCGGGGATTTCTTTTTTTCGAAGTTCTTTTTCAAATGTGGCAGCCCAGCCATGATGGGCCCTGGCTTCTAGTTGGTTATCTGGTGGCGGGGGAAGGGCATAGGAAATAAAGAAGTGGGGGAAGGTTGTTGTTGTTTTTTTTTTTAAGAGATGGCTGGATCACAACCTGCATCAATGGAGAGAACGTCCACATTGCATCGATGAGATTCCAGATCTGCTGGAGTATCTGAGAACTGAGAAGGAAAAGGGATGAAGAGAAAAGGCTCCCAAGTCTCTAAAAACATTTGTGAGCTGATTTTTGGTTTTGGGTAGATCAAACATATTGCTATATCTTGAGCCAAATGAATAGGCCCAAGTAGCTCCCAGGTTCAATTACCCAAACTCTGCTACCATCTTGGTAAGAATCATAAAGGCTCATTAGTAATTCTATACATTCAGCCTTTCTTACAGTTAGTAGCTGGCCAATGTTGTCGATCCCGTATAAGACACTAAAGATAGTGCTGTCAATCATAGATATGAGTCTGCATTAATTGAGGCCCGAAAGAGAAAAATCATTCTCTTTTTCACCCCTTCGACACATCTTCTATACAATGTCACCCAAATTAAATGGGTCCTACACTTTCCTGGAAATCAGTACAAATGTGTCTCACCGGCAGCAATCCCTGGCTTAGAAATCTGAGCTCATCAGTTTGGGCAGGGTGCATTTTTTAAAATAAATGAGACACTTTTAGAAAAGAATGTGTTCTTACCCCCAGACACACATCCCTCCCCCACTTAGAGAATAAGGAAAATCATCTGCATTGGCCGTGCTATGTGGTTGTTCAATTGTGTCTGATTCTTCATGACCCCATTCAGGGTTTTCCTGGCAAAGATACTGGAGTGGTTTGCCATTTCCTTCTCCAGTTCATTTTACAGATGAGGAAACAGAGGCAAGCAGGGTTATATAGCTAAGTATCTGAGACCAGATTTGAACTCACAAAGATGAGTCTTCCTAACTCCAGGCCTGGCACTCTATCTACTGTACCAACCAGCTACCCCGACTCTGCTATAACACAGAGCAAAGGGAACATGGTTAAGTAAGTCCTATCTCAGGCCTACCTGTGGCTGAGGGGAAAGGGGATGGGGAGAGAACAAGCATTTATTAAACACCTACTGTGTGCTAGGCACTGTGCCAAGCACTTTACAAATTCTTATCTCACTTGATAGGAGAGATGAGTCGGGAGGAGAAATGTTCCTGACCAGATGAGGCCAAGACATTGGGATGAGAAGGATTTTAGGTTGGCGCCAAATGAAATGAAGTGATCGGCAATTATGCATCTTATAACTGGAGTGGGACTACATTTGCCTTACCCACTGGTGCTCCCACTTCCCTGACCACCCCAGCCAAAATCCACCCCTCTCTTAAGCTACAGTACTTCCACAAGGAACTAAAACTTACCACTTGGGGCTTTGGACTCTTGGAGGACACTGCCTGAAAACTTCCCAGTCATATGATGTAGCCCTTTGTTCCACTGAGCAGATAAATAGGTAATCAGATAGAGAAGTCTTTGGAAGCTGTTACCTTCCCCCTAGACACCCCTCCCACCCCTACCTTCCCTATCCATCCTGCCAGTCCCTCAGGTTCACAACCTAGGAGTCATCCTAGATTCCTCACTCACTCTCATCCCCCCATATCCAACAGACCAAGGCCTGTCAATTTCATCTTTGTACCATCTCTTAAATATGTCACCTCAGATACTGCCACTAGGCCCTCATCATCTCATACCTGGATTACCGCAATAGTCCTGCTAGTGGGTCTGCCTGCCTCAAGCCTCTTCTCCATTCTCCATTTTCAGTCACTAAAAGTTACTTTACAAAAGCACGAATCTGACCACATCACCCTGCCCCCGCCCCTACTCAAAAAACCCCAGTGGCTCCCTACTGCCTCAAAAATCAAATACAGGATGGTATTCAAATGGTATTCAAAGCCCTTCATAACCTAGGCCCCTCCTACCTTTCCAGTCTTCTTACACCTTACTCCCCAACTGGTATTCTTCCATCGAGTAACACTGGCCTCCTGGCTGTTCCACAAACAAGACGTTCCATCTCTTCTTGGCTCCCAGCATTTTCTCTGGCTGTCCCCCATGGCTAGAACACTCCTTCCTGTACACCAACTACTGACCTTTCTGGTTTCTTTTAAATCACAACTAAAATCCCACGT
Organism: Trichosurus vulpecula; assembly: GCF_011100635.1. NCBI lineage: Eukaryota > Metazoa > Chordata > Mammalia > Diprotodontia > Phalangeridae > Trichosurus > Trichosurus vulpecula. The sequence goes on from NC_050576.1 coordinate 135,317,099, forward strand.
TCTCCAGGAAGGCTTCCCCAACCCTCTTAGTTCTAGTGCCTTCCCTGGGTTAATTATTCCCTTTTTATCTCGTATAAAGCTTCCTTTGTATATGTTTGTTTGCATGTTATCTCCTCCAACTAGACTGTAAGCTCCTTGAAGGCAGGGATAGTATTTTACCTCTTATGGTAGCCCCAGTGCTTAGCAAGGAGCCTGGTTCCTAGTAGCTACTTAATAAATGTTTATTGGTTGATAAGAAATTCTGTGCTGGTATTACTGAAAAGCAGATTACTGCTATAAACTCAAAACAACTTTGAGCACAGCATTTGAGAGCACTCAGCATTATAATGATCACTGGCTATTTAGACCACTCATTTGGTGCTTATCACTCAATGTGATTAAAAAAAAAAAGTCTGACTAATCTTTTAGAATCTCATATAACTTGTTTCCCCAGCTGGACCACCAGATTCCTAGGGGCAGGGCCCCTATCTTATCAAAAGAGATAATATTTGTGAAAAGCTTAGCACAATGCTGATCAAAGAGTAGCCATTTAATAAATGTCTGTTTCCTTCCCCTACACCACCAGCCCCTCCCCATTCACCCAGGCCTCAATACACAGTTAGTGTCCAGCCAACATCCATTAATAATGCTCATAGGAACATAGGCTCCTATGTTTAAAGGGACCTTGAGAATCTTCTAGTCCAATCCCCTCGTTTGACATGGTTGTTGTTCAGTTATTTCCAACTCCTTCTTGGCAAAGATACTGGAGTGGTTTGCCATTTCTTCTCCTGCTCATTTCACAAATGAGGAAACTGAGGCAAACAGGGTTAAGTGACTTGCCCAGGGTCACCCTGCTAAGTTAGTTTCTTAGGCCACATTTGAACTCCAGTCCTCCTTACTCCAGGCCCAGTGTTCTTTCTACTGTACAACATAGCTGCCCACTTGACATTAGTGATACTAAAACATAAGAAGGTTGGGTGAACATTTGATGTGCAAGAAAACTGTTTTCGTATTAATAATTTATTGAGAATCTTTCTGAAATCTTGCCTCAAGTCATGGAACCAGAAAATTCAGAAGATAGAAAAGCTGTTAACGAAGCAGACATTTGTAAGGCTATGTATGGCATAGAAAACAGCCTGGCACAGATCATGAGCTCTTAGAGAAAAGGAATTTCTTCTCTATTCATGCATTCCAGTTAAGTCCCACATTAGCCAGAATCGAATTCTGACTAAATGATGACATCGTCCTGACATATGCCTGCAAAAATTCTAAACCTAACTGAAGAAAGCATTATCACTTCACACCTCCCCAAATCATTCCCCTAAATTTACTGTAAGACTAACTTCTGCGGACTGGCATCTACAAATCAGAAAACTAAGAAAATGAGCCCAAAACAATGGGAAAATACATATTTTTCTGCCTTGTTTTCATTTAGTTTTTTTTAATTCTCCTTTTTGTTCTAAAACACCTAAAAAACTTCTTTGATTAAAAAAAATTAGCTTGAGTTCCCCACCCCCACTTTCCATACATACCAGTTACAAATGTCCCATTCTCTACCACCCTTAAGCAACCATCTACTAATAAGGAGCATCTGGTGACTACAATCTCCCTGAGTATCTCCACAAATATAAGATTCTTTTTTGAAAGAAAACCCCTCCAAAAAAGGAATAGAAAGAGACAGGACATATTAAATTTCCTCCTGTCCCGCCACCTGATTTTCATCAAGGTCCCCTACCTCTTCCCATCAGGCCATCTTGATCCTCTGGGCATAGGTCAGTTTATTGCTGCTTTATTTTCCCAGCAGTATATGTGTCACAGGAACACTGGCTAGTGTCTGCAACAGGAAAGAAAGCTAGGAAATTAACCAATCACATGCTGGTTAAACTTCAACTGCGAAGGATAAGTACGTGTTAGTCTTAAATGGGTTTTACCTATAGATCACAAGTGTCAGCAACTTCAAGTGTCTGCTGAGTCGGCATCCCTGTATGTCCTATGAAATTTCAAGTGCATTCTACCTGTGAGCATGAATGGTTTTCATTAAGGTAGAACATTTTATTACTCTTTTTTTTAAAGATTTGGCTTAATTATCCACATAGAACAAAAAGATAAAGAATATCTGTTTTCCAGACCACAATATGCGGTCTAATGGGCAACCTAAAGCTCATCCACCAGCAGTTATATTTTGGAAAGATGCTGGAAATGAACAATGAGTTGGGACCAGAATTGAAGAGGAAAAAGAGAGTGGGCAGGATTGCTGTGGAGAAATTGCAAGTTGTCATTGAGTTTTTGTTTTTGTTTTAAATGATCTTAAACTTCTCCCTGAAACAAAGACCCACGCTTTTCAATGCCAGAATTCTTCAAATGATAGGATGAAAATTACTTAAAGGGTGATGGTGGGTACCGGCAGACTGCAATATATCACAAACCAAGAATTATCAAAGAAGATGGGCTGGTTACATGGCAAGAACACTGATGGAATTCCCCTATGATATATACATGTGAGGTCAATAGAACCCACAAGGAAGCCACCACCACCAGGTCCCAACTCTGCACATTAAACTGTGGAGACCTTATGACTGGACGACGGACAGGAGTTACATCAAAGGAGCAAGAAGGGAAGCACTGAAGAGAATGAATGAATGAAAAAGCATTTGTCAAGTATATACTATGTTCCATGCATGGAGGTTCAAATAACAAAAACAGGATAGTCACTGGTCTCAAGGATCTCACATCATATTGCAGGGGCGGGGTGGGGGGGGGGGTGTGACACAAGTATATAAGCACTTACTATATTCCCAGTACTGTGCTTAGCACTTTACCAGTATTATTTCATTTGCTCCTCACAACAACCCTGGAAGGTAGGTACTATTTTTATCCCCATTTTACAGTTGAGGAAACTGAGTCAGAGATGAAGTGATCTGCCCAGAGTCACACATATAGTAAGAATCTGAGGGTGGATTTGAACTCAGATCTTCCTGACTCTAGGTTCAGCTCTCTAACCATTTTGCTACCTCGATGACCCCGAAGTGAAAGGGGGGAAGTGAGAAACAAAACATAAAGGGGGAGTCAGCTGCAGGGCAGATGGAAGTGCCAGAAGTCTTATGGGTGAAAAAGCTATGGGGGATACAAAGATGAAGGGGTCCTTAGCGTGCATTGGTAGATGGTAAAGCCCAGAAGACCTGGTGACAAATGACAAGTCAGATGTTAAGTGAGTCCTGGTGTTCTTCCATCTTACCAGAAAGACTAGAGTTGGTGACTCCAATTTCATCTACAAGGTGTGAACAATCATGTCACTCTTTCCTAGGAGATGGGGAGAAGCGAAAGGAAGAGAAGGAAAGGGTGGAGGGTATCCCACAGTGGCAGGTCTCCAGGCAGCCCCAGTGGAATCTAAGCATCTGGAAGGACTAAGGACAGAGGTAAACAGAGGGCAAGGGAGGGGAGGGAATACCCACAACCAATGATGTCACATCCATTGGCTTTTGTAAAGGAAAGCATTTTATATCAAACAAATGACTACGCTTGATAACAGAAATATAAATAAAACCCTAATTACTGAATTTGATAAACATTACCTATTTCAAAAATTGGCCAGGGTTTATTATTTAGCCATGGCAAACATACTGAGAGTCCATTTACACATAAATATAAACCCAATTAAGGTCAACCAAATGCAGAGAACCATTTACAATTTATAGTTAATTCAAATCATCCTGACTTAACTTTTGATTTGAGATGAGAACATTTTTTTAAAAGGCTCATTCTTATGTAAGCTCCCCCAAATCAAAGCTTATCTCTTCTTTGTCATTGTATCCTAGCTGCCCTACATATCACCTGAAATATGGCAGATGATTAATCAACCCTTGTTTGATAGAACTGAATGCATGACATCAAGCCACACCTAGAGAGGTGTGTCCTGGGATGAGTTTGCTATGTGCCCGGCATTTTGCTAGAGTATGCAAAGAGGAGAGTGTCCAGGATGATATGGGGACTAAAATGATTAGGATTTTTAGTTTGGAGAGGAGACTATTTGGCAGATAGAAGAGGAACAGGATAGTGGTCCTCGGGTACTTATTTTCAGAATCGTCATGGAGCTGAATTAAGACTTGCTTTGCTTGGCGCCAGGGAGCAGAAATAGGACCAGATGAGGACAGCTACAGGGAGGCAGATTAGAGGAGGCTAAAAGTAGAATGTATTCCCTGACACTGGGGATCTTCAACCCGAGGCTGGCTGATTTGTTTTCATGGAGGTTGTGGAACAAATCTATTCTTGAGGCATGGGCTAGACTAGACAAATTCCGAGGTCCCTTCCAACTCTGGGAATCCACAGAAATAAAAAAATAATTCTGTTGCCTTTTTCTTCCTTTCACTGTTATCAAAACAGCATTGAGACAGCATAGATGTCTTCTATGAGGACCTTTAATAGATTTATGGCTCATATTATTATATTTACTATATAACTCAATATTCAAAGGTAATTGGGGAGTTGCATTGCTCACAGACAACTTACAAAGTGTGCTTGCCCTTCAATGACTTGAATGATAAATAGGGTTGAGCTGTACATGAGATTTGTTATTTCAGTTGTGCATGACTCTTTGTGACCCTATTTGGGGTTTTCCTGACAAAGATAGTGGGCTAGTTTGCCATTTCCTTCTCCATCTCATTTGACAGACGAGGAAACTGAGGCAAACATGCTTAAGTGACTTGCCCAGGGTCACACAGCTAGTGAGTATCTGAGGCCAGATTTGAAATCATGATGATGAGTCTTCCTGACTCCATGCCCAGTGCTCTGTCCACTAAATAGAGAGGGGAGCTTTCGTGAGAGATAGGAAAGTGGGATGGTACAGGGAGAGAGATTAACAAATTAACAGAAAAGATAATGCCAGAATGCTGAGTGCAATGTCCTATAAGAGAGAATGCTCCTCTCCACTGACAAAATTATTATTGTACATTATTGAATTCTTTCTGTACATGTTTTTCCTCCGCCATCCCAGGGAAAGTGTAAATTTGCTGAGAGTAAGGATGATTTCTCTTCTGTCTTTGTATTCCCAGCACCTGGCACATAGTAGGTGTTTAGTAACTGTTCACGGAATTGAACTGAACAACTGACACCAACAAATGACATTCTGATGCAGGTCACTGATCTTGGGGGGTACTGCAACATGATTTGGGTCACTTGAAAGATGATTCCCATTGGTGGAATGATGCTGAATACCACACTCCCTCCCACCCCTTCCCCAGGGGGCTAGAAATCCTCACAGGTTTCTATAGGGTTAAGTGTCCTCCCTACCCTGCCCCCAACCTCTCATGACTGCATCTGTCCCCGGTACAAATAAATAGGTAGAGGTTTCCCCTCCTCCTAAGACTCAGCTCTTCATGCCACTTGTTTTGGGTAGGAAAGTGGAACCTTGCCACGTTCCTCCTGGGGGAGGAAAGCCCAGCATCCTGGCTGCAAAACTCCAACACACCAAGGATGCTGAGAAAAGAATGAAACCATTTGAATGTGAACAGCCGTTTTTACACTGTTGGTGGTGTGACTAATAGAAGTAATTTGCCTGTTATCCTCCTACCCCTCCGTGTGACTGATGACTGTAACCACTAGGAATGGAGGCTCTAGTGAGCCCCAGACATCTGTTGTTACATCTCAATGCTTCGGGGGCCACAAAGGTACACAGGGAGGGAGGGAATGGGGGGATGGGATGGTTTCTGTAGAAGACGGCAGTGGAACAAAGACTCACCCTCACTGTTCTCCACTAAGATAATTTATGAACTTTCTGAACCAAGGAGCCTCCCGTGTTTTTTGATAAAATATCAGTCCGGTTTCATTTCTATCACATAAGGGCATAGACGTAAAATGGACAGAATCTAAGAAGTTATCTAGTCATGGGATCGTAGACTTAGAGTTGTAAGTCACATCAGAGGCCATTTTACAGACAAGGAAGCTGAGGGTCACACTACATAGGTAAGAAATAGCCTATCATGTCGGATCCAAATGTCTATCTTCAACTTCAAAGCCCTGAGTTGGAGTCCTGGCTTAAGTCTTTACTTAATGAATGACTGTTCAAGTCACTTAATTTCTCTTAACCTCAGTTTCCTAATTTGCAAAATGAGAATAATAAAAATGCCTGCATGATCTAACTGACAGGGATATTGCAAGGAAAGCACTCTATAAAAATTAAAGCCCTATGGTATAAAAAATATATTTCTAATTTTAATATTTAGCATGGTCATAAAGAGTCTACTATCCTACACTGGGGAATATGGAATGCTTGGGGCGAGGGGGGGAGGTGTCTAGCACCTCTGGTGTGAGAGCTTACTGAGCCCTTTCCAGGACTGCTCATCCACCTTGGTGTCCACCTGTGGCTCCAAGAAGCTGTAGCATGCCCAGTGGCCACACCCTGGTAAAACCGTCTTGGCAGACAGGCTAAAGCAAGTAGAGGGTAACCAACAGTGAGTTGGGGGATGTCTACCCCAAGCATATGGAGACTTGCCCTGGCAGAACAGCGCTGAAGCTTAGAGCTTGGTCAGACATCAAAGACACCAAGGTTGTCCGCTGCATCCCATGCCATCATCAGTCATCCTGAATTTTGTCTTGCCACTGAATTTTGATGACTCAGGAAGAGAGAGTGAGACTTTGAGCAATCCTCTCTCACTTAAATCCAATTCGCTAGGGAGTCAAGACATCATCCCATGGCGTCATTGGTCCTCCTTTAAACAAAGGAGGAACAACAATATTCTACAGCGGGGACATTCAATAGTCATCACTAAATGGCTGTTATTTCAAACACTATCAGTGGTGGTAGTCAGAACAGCAATGCTGACAACAACAAAAGTGGTATAAATGAGACTAATGAGAAGGAAGAGGAGGAAGCAGCAGTCTTTAGGCAAATTAAATCTAAGAAGTAGCCTGGATAAGAGTTAACATGGTGGCAACTGAAGCGATATTATAGTGGGGGTGGAATTTGAACAGAGGCAGCCTGATACAGTGGAAAGAATGAGGAATTCCTGTCATTTGTCACTCCTTAGGGCAGGTTCCTTAATTCTTCTGGGCTTCAGTCACCTCCTCTATAAAATGATGCAATAGGATTAGGTGATCTACAAGGTCCTTTCCAGTCCTAATAGTCTATAAGTCTAAGAGACAAGGATTCTAGGAGTTGTGGTTCAAAGTAGTTTATTCCACGACACCCCTCCCAAGGGATGTCCTAGAATAACAAATCATGAAACACAATGATCTCAGAAAAATCAAAACAGGCAATGGAAAGACACATGGCTATAGCACATTATCGACAGGAGTTTGTATGTGAGAAGTGACATAAAAATATCATCAAAACACGTATGACCAGAAAGGGAGAGGTTAGTCTGGTCAGGTGCATGAGGGATGACAACTGGTTCCATAAAATGTTCAACTGGTATCCATAAAATATTTAAAACCTTAAAAGAAAATCTCCATAATGTTGGGTAGATCCTCTCTGGAGGATTTTTGGAACATGCACAGGTTAATACACATGATCTATACAGGTAGAGAGAATACCCATAACAGTGAGGTCATGGACCTAATTAACTGCTAAATTACAAATCTAAACTCCAGTGTGGATCAACCTGGTTACCTGAAGACTAGGTTGTACCTATCAAAATAGGAGCTGGAACAATCAGATGTGTTTGATGCCTTTAAAGTCTTTGAGTCTAGATCGTATCAGATGTCTAGATGAAGGGAATTTCCCAAAGCACAGTCTCACACTGAAGACAGCATATATCTTCCCCAGGGAACTGAACTATGTGCTTTCTGGCCACTGTGTTCATTGGAAGAAGAGCACAAGTGAGTAAAGGCTTCCTTCTACTAAATGGCAGCTCTTGAGACCCAGAATGATAGCAGTTTATAAAATGGTAGCATATGTGAGAAGAGTTTTTGGTAATCAGAGTTGGTTTTTTTTTTGTGTTTGACTTTGATTGAGACAATCTAAATCCCAGCTCTGACATTTACAAGTTTTGTGGCCTTGGGAAAGTCACTTAAAATCACTGCATTGGGCCTCGATTTCCACATCTTTAAAAAAAAATGAGGAAATTAATCATGTGACCTTAGGCAAATTACCTAACATATCTGGTACTTATTTTCCTCATCTATATGAGTGCACCAGACTAAACTTTTAAGGCCCCTTCCAGCTCAAAAATTATGATCCCAACCAGAACCTCAATGAAGCAAAACTGACACATGGGTAGATTAGGTAGATGAAGGACAGAGCTCAAATAGCACACCCAGGAGCCAAATTAAGTCAGAGGCAGAGAAAGGGTTAATACACTTCCTGTCACACTGTTTGAAATATGTCTGTTTAAAGAGGCAACTCTCCGTCTAGATTTCTATTTGCCTACTACCCCTTCCTTCTGATTCCCCTAGGGCTCGGAAGCTCCCTTTCTTAGGAGTCCTGTGTGAAGGGAGAGAGAGATCCGTATTCAAAGAAATGTTGACTATTAAAACTGAGATGGTTGAAAACAAATAGTAACCATTTTGAAGTCACTTGATTTTACTCTTCTGACCATAATGAGGGCAGGGTAAGGATCATTCTAACACCAGCCCAAGGGTAGGTAATAGAAGACTAACCCTTCAAGGAAAAAAAATCTAAATGAAAGAGATGACTAATTTTTAATGTGTGTGAATGACAAGAAAAGGAAACAAGTCAATCCCATATCCAGGAGGAGAAACAATAGATTATAATTTGAGTTGTCCATTGGTATCCTTGAGGCATCAAAAAGAATGAAAAGGTTTCAAGTACACTGGAAACTGGGCAGCTGGGTGGCAAAGTGGATAGAGTTCTGGGCCTGGAGTCAGATAGACCCAACTCCCTGGGTATAGATCTGGCCTCACACACTTACTAGCTGTGTGATCCTGGGCAAGTCACTTAACCCTGTTTGCCTCAGTTCCTCATCTGTCAAATGAGGTAGAGAAGAAAATGGCAAACCACTGTAGTATCTTTGCCAAGAAAACCCCAAATGGGATCACACAAAGAGTCAGACATGACTGAAACGAATGAATGCCACCATACTCTATGGAGCACTTATGGGAAAACACAGATGATTTTGCACAGGAAGACCAAGTGCTAAGGGATTGCAATTTGCATCGATGGAGTAACCACCTTCACCACAGAAATCATGTCTCATTCAATGGAACCAAGTACCAAGTCACAAACACTAAAATAAGACTATACCTAGGTGGGGTGTAGCTGCTATCTTCTCCCAGGAAGCAATCAGCAGCCTCTTAGGACAGGTGCCTAGTCTTACAATGGAGGGAACACTTCTTGCTTTAGGATATTCCCTTTGACTAACAATTGTAGGCCTTCATTGCTTAGGACCTGCCTGAGCCCTGTTATGCAATACTTTCTCTGTGGGTTCACCCTATTCTCTTATCCCACTCTCTGAGGGTGGGTAGTAGCAGTCCCAGCCTGTCTTTCCAGCCCACTCCTCCCAATGTGAATTAAAGGCTTGGTGATCATAGCCTGCCTTGCTAGAAATGACCTTGGCCAATAACTAGTGTGGCCCACTGCCTCTGCCCCGTGAATGTCTTAACTGTTCAGGATAGATAGCTATCTCTTCCCTGATGAATTTCCAAAGTCTAAAATGTGGGGGAAAGCTGGAACACAAATCTGATGGGAAAGATAACGCAATTTTGAAACCCAGCTCTATTAGACATTGGAAATACCCAAGCAAAATAAAAGCAGGGCAGGAAACCAAATTATAATTCTGAGGGCAATAAGAACACCAGCATGGTAAGTGAAGGAAAATCTTGATGATGAAAATGTTCTGAGAAAGACGTATAAACTGTTTAGAAGTCCATGGGGCTTGGCATACTCTTTCCTATCTCTCCAGAAAAAAAAAAAAGTTGAACTGGGACTATTGGAGGATTTTTCCCATAGAAAATACATTTCCAATTTTGTCACTGAGTCAATAGAAAGAAAGGATTCAATTTTTAACTGGTGTCTTTGACCTTTTTTTTTTGCCACAGCCCTCTCTGGCAATCTAGAGAAGCCTATGGAGTCCTTCTCAAAATAATGTTTTTAAATGCAGACATAAGATAACAAAGGAAACCAATCATATTGAAATACAGTTATCTAAATGTTAGAAAAACAAGTTCGAGGCTCTCAGGTTAAAAATTTCTTATTTATAAACTGTGCTGTAATGTACTCTCTAAATATGGGCTCTCAGCAGTTTACTAAATCAGATGCGTTTTCTCATTATGTCAGGTTCACAGTGACATGATACCCATGTGAAAGAAGACCACTTCTTTAAAGGATTTGCAAAATATCAATCCAGCTAAAAAAAAAGAGGTACTTTGGAATTTCAATAGCTCTGTGATCGCCCTTCCTCCAGTACTGTACTGACCCCAACACATACAAGATGATCCTTACTTGTGTTCTCCTATAAAACACACAGAGATCGACCCACTCAACGGCAGAGGAGGACGGCCCTCCTCAAACACCATATTGATATCAATGGAATATGTAATCTCTCCATTTATTACCTCTCAATCTCACCTACCTACCCCCTTTTGCTGGACATATATACATTTCTCTGATGATTTCTTTTCCACCAGTTTTCCTATGCAATTCTTCACTGGGAACATAACATGGCATTGTTCTTAAGAGTAGGAAACAGGAGTGAAAATCTCAGCCAAATGAAATGTGGATTGGGAATACCTCCAACTAGCCCACTTCAAAGTTCTATGTTATTCTCCCAGCTCCAAAACCTTCAGTGACTCCCCTTTCCCATTGCCCATACCCTAGGATAAACTACAGACTCTTCAGGTTGTCATACAAGGCCATCTCCAACCTTGACCCAACCTTTCTAGACTGTTCTCACACTACTCCCCTTGGCATACCTTACATTCCAATAAGAATATATCACAAGCTGTTACCCACTTTCATCTGAAGTAAACTGGGCTCTTTAGGTTCATATAACATTAAATATTTGAGAAGTAGAAGGGAAGAAGGAAAGTAAAGAAATTAGCAAGAAAAAAGACCATCATCCTTCTCTTTCACTGGGTGATCGAAAACAATTAGCTGAGATAAAAGGTCCCTTTGGCTATTGCTAGGCAGGTCAGACACCCTTTCTAGGACTCAAGGCCCCCAATTTTTAAATAGTAGAAGAGTCATTTTAAGATCAGATCTTCATATAGAAGTGTTCATATTCTTTCAAAGATTCCAGTATTGCCTAGGTTAACCACTTTCTATGGAAGGTAAATTAGAACAGAAAACCAAAGTAAAAATGCTGATAACTTCCATAAAACTCTGTTACCCTGATGGGTACAGTACACCTGGGCCCACAAGCCATCAGCATCACAATTCACCAGGGGAAGGTGTTACTCGACCTGTGAAACATGCTTCACCATAGCTGAATGGTTGTGAGAGCCCATTACATGCACAAAAGCTTCCAGGGTGCTGAAGGAGCACTTGCCCCATCACCAAAATACTATCCAAGCAGCCTCAATGTGCCAGTGATAGCTGGAAACTGGTGGCAGGGGGCAAACGTGCCAGCAAAGATTCATGAAGAGTGAATGTCTGCTGCGCTCTACACATCTACAAGAGAAGCTAGCCAAAGGATGTGTCTGACAGGTGCACAGTGTAGGAAAATCTCTGGCAGAGCACACGTCTTTCTCTCCATTAATGCCAGCATATAGTGAAAGAAGGCAACCACTGCCAATTGTTTTTAAAGATAAATACGTATAACTTACCACATTCCTTGGCAATTCCAAGCCTCATTTTAAGGCAGAAGATCTTAACCTTTTCCTGTGTCACAGGCCCCTTTTATAGTCTAACGAAGCATATGGGTCCTCTTACAGCAGCTAGGTGGCACAAGCAGATAGAGCACCAGACCTGAGGTCAGGAAAACCCGAGTTCAAATCAGGCCTCAGACACTTAGTAGCTATGTAACTCTGGCCAAGTCACTTAACCTCTGCCTCAGTTCCCTCAACTATAAAATGGGATAATAACTGTACTTAGCTCAAAGGGTTGTTGTAAGGATCAAATGAGATAATACTTGCTTAGCACAGTGTCTGGCACATAGCAGGCCTATATAAATGCCTATTCCTCCACCTGCCCCCACCACATCCATGCAAAATGCTTTGCAAAGCTAAAAGCTAAGTAAGCTATTTAAATGCTAGCTATTACCACTAATGAGTAAATTCCCCCTAAATCATAGACACTGTTAACTATTTTCCTAAAACTTAATTTACCCACAACATTATTTTTTTTACCAAAAATGGATCCGGAGTCCTCAGCATTAACTTTAATTTATTAGTCCAGTAAGTGGAAGAAAAGATGCAGACCAGCATGGGTTTCAGCTGACACTTCTCCCTTATTACATGAGAGAAGTCAGTGAAACCTCTTCAAATAGACCTTGCCTTCCGAAAAAAAGAGGAAGACTATGGGGACCTCCTACTGTCTCCACCTATGTACAGGATGTCTAACAGATTGGCTAACAAACCCACAGCTGCTGGGAGAACACACGGTGTTTTAATACAACAGGCTTTTATTCTGTTGAAACATTTGAGAGCAGGAGGGTGTTTCATGGAGAGCCTGAGGACAGCCCCCTTGCTGGGCTCATACAAGTCAAAAGCTTTCAGCCAAATGCAGGGAATGTGTACTAGATAAATCAGCATCCCTCTCCCTGCTTCTCCTAAAATTAGGGCCCTATCATCTTGACAGGGGCACAATGTCTTACTCAAAGGCTGACAAAAGCAAGTCCCTCCCTGTGTTCTGGACTTTGTGAACAACTTCCCAGCACCACTCTGGCTGTGGCAGGAAGGTAAACAAGGTGGTCCCCAGGCCAGAGGAATGATGTAAGGGGGAATGTAGGTGCATCCCACTTGAGACATAACACTGAGACAACAGGGAGGTTGGTAAACTTCTTTTACAAATAAGAGCTGCTTGTTCTATCTGGTACAGTCACACTTTGCTTTTATATAATGTTAGAAATAGAGTCACAACATGATAATATCATAGATTTACAGGTGGAAAGGAACTTGGACCACAGATTTCTAGCAAAAGGGGACTGTAGAAGTAAACTAGTCTAACTCCTTTATTTTACAAAAAAAAAAAAGGAAACTGAGATCTAGAAAGGTTAAGCACCTTGTCCTTAGCACAGCACCTGGCACATAGTAGGTGCTTAATAAATATTTATTGATGATTGATTGTCCAAGGCCTCACAGGAAGTGGCAGAGATGGCATTTGAATTCATGTTCACTAACACCAAAGCCTGTACTCTCTGCTGAACAATACTGTTTTTCAAGAATCCAGTTCTTCATTTTACAGATAGTGAAACCAAACCCCAAATGAATAAAGCAAGTTTCCCACCCTAATGACAATTCTGGGTTCATAAACTGAGGTCTCCAAACTCCCAACCCACTATACCATTCTGGCTTTTGTTTGGGGTGCATGAGTATCCCTAGTTCATATGTGGGTGTCTATGCCTCGTTGGGTAGGCCAGCATAGTGCTCAATAACTGCCCAATATGTCTTATTAGATAATATTAAATTATTTTAAAACATAAAAGTCAAAGACCTAAAAGGTCAATTAATACAATCCTCAGTGTACTTAGATTATCCCAGGCAAGTAGTCAACACCTCTCTTTCCCCTCCTAAAGATTTCTATGGAAGACAATTGCACAACTTTTTAAACCTGTGTTGGGTCTTTCCCAATCTCCCCAGTCTGATCACAGTATCAAAGATCTGGGGCAAGTAAAGACCTAAAGGTCATCAAATCCAGCCCTCTTGTCTTATGGATGAAGGACAGAGAGGTTAATGAGTTAAGGATCTACTTCTCTCTCATTATAATTGAATCCCTTTTTGTTTTGCTTGAGATTCCAATCAGTTCAGAGTGGTAGAGAGAACACTGACTCAGCACCGTATGTATGCTAGGGTCATCTTAGCTCCAGATACCACAGCACTCCCTCTTCCCCAGGTCCCCCAGGCTTCCCTAGCTTCCTTCTCATCCCAGCTAAAATCCCACCTTCTACAAGCCTTTCCCCAGCTGCCTTCACTGCAAGACTAACCCCAGTTTATCTTGGACCTATCTTGTTTGTCCAGTTATTTGAATGATGCCTCCCCTCCCCACGTTAGATTGTGAAAGCAAGGAGTGTTTTCACCTTTCTTTGCATCCCCAGCATATAGCAGCATCCGACTCTCTGTGACCACATTCAGGGTTTCCTTGGCAAAAACACTGGAGTGGTTTGTCATTTCTTTCTCCAGCTCATTTTATAGATGAGGAAAATAAGGCAAACAGGGTTAAATGACTTGTCCAGGGTCGCACAGCTAATAAGGGTCTGAGGCTGATATGAACTTAGAAAGATGAGGTCCTATACTCTATCCAGTCATGCCACCAAGCTGCCCTATTTAGCACAGTACCTGGTACATAATGGCCCCTTAACAAAAGCTCATTGACTGAGTGACAAGCATCTCAATTAGGATCAGAGATCCAGACCTGGAAAGCACCGTAGAGGTCTTGTGGAATCCTCCCCATTTTACAGATGAAGAAACCAAAGCCCAAAGTCACACAAAATAATGGGCAGAACTGGGGTTTGAATCCAGATCTTCTAGCTCAAAGAGGACAAAAATCATGTCTTATTCTTCTCCATATCCCCTTCAGTGCTAGAATATAATATGAGAATAATTAAGAATAGCATAAAAATAACCAGAAATATGAGAAATAAGTCCTAGGCAAGTGCTTTAGGCAGAGAGGTGGGGCAATTTGCCTAGGTTCATAGCTAGTATTAGAGGTAGAATTTGAACCCAGGTCTTTTCTGACTCTAAGCCCAGTACTACATACATAATACTGTACAAAATTCAATGAATATTTGTTGAATGAATGAATACCTCTAGCTATAAGGAAAAAAGGGCAGTCTCAGCATTTAGTCTGGTGCATAACTGATGACTAACCTCATCCATCACAGGGGTCACCATCACAGATGTAGTGCTGTCTGAACTACACCTTCCCTCCTCCCCTCTACCCTCTCATATGCTTATTCTGAGGGCTCAGACCTGACACTGAAAAGACCATCTTCTCAGGACATGTGATAAAATCACGTTTGACTTGACTGATGGGACATATTACCTTTAACTGCTAATAGTGTAAACTCACACCTTACTCTCTTCACCACTGTCTATTCAAAAGGAATGCCATCATAATGGCAACTAACTACAAGAATCTGGAAAATGCTACCCACCCACCCACACAATGCCAGGATTCACTTGCCTTTGTGTCCATAAGGTGTGATGGTGCTTGATGAGGCTGGAAAATATGGGTTTACTTGGGCTTGAGCTGCTCTGACTATAGACAGTGCAATCAATGAAGTTCCCTAGAATTTGATGACTACTGCAACCCATGAATGAGATTTCAGCATTAGAATAAAGCCCTATGGAAGGAATATGGTCCTAGGTCTTGAACCAATTTTCTGCTTCCAATAGCTTCAAAAATCTGTACTGATCCCATTAACAATTGTTGTGGTTTGACATGTATGGCATTACCAGCTAAAACTCTGTCCAACTAAAGGTGCTTCCAAGGAAACCTGTCCCATGATTTTAGAGGACCCCCATTTTTGATTCAAGACACAAGACAGATAAAGAGGGTGTCCAGTTGGCTCAGTGCAATCTGAGAAGGCCTGCTAATCTTCAGGGACAGAGTTCACTTCCTTGTTTTCAATTCCCTCTCTCTTGCTGTTTCAGGAGAGTGGGACAGAACAAACTTAGGAGGAGTCAGCCTCGGTTCCTGAACTCCCCACCCAGCCAGAACTCCACAGCGGGTGACCAGCCTTTGGAGAGCTCTGTGCTATAGATGTCCTAAGCTGAGGGTGAGCCAGCCAGGTTGTCCCTGATGATTACTGAGCTACGCTGGCTCTATTTTTCAAATACAACAGGTTCACTGAAACCCAAAGAAAATCTGCCAAGTGTTTGCTCCCTTAATCTTGAACCCCTTGTGTATTTTAAAGGAAACTAACCCATATGGTTTGGATTTCACTGACAAATAAATCAGCATAATGTTTGCTTAGTGAGAGCTGTTTTATATCCTCTCTGTTTATGAGCCTTTTTATCTCGTCTTTAAAAAAATAATAATAAAAGCTAGTTGTGTTCTGCCAAGGGTAAATTAACTTAAACTGAATCCTTCCCCTGTACAAAGCTGCTGGGGGCTCTGAGCTCGGACAAGTGTGTTCCTTAGTTCTGCCTGGTTCCTTTGGACCAGTGCAGTCAGGAATCACCAAGTGAGTCCATAAGATCACAAGAAAATAACTGCTTAGCTACACCCAAGAATTTAGTGCCAAGGTAACTACGTGGCCAAACAAGAAAGCTGGTTTAGTTATTGCCCATCTCAAGTCATACTAACTCCTAGACTCCTGTCAGTGATATAATTAGAGTCATTAGAATTATATCCCATTTGTTGCCTGGACTCTAAACTTCTGATAGAAACCCATCATGAAGCATAGGACCATGGGAGGATGGACGTTAGCCAAGCAACCATAATAAAGAATGGTCCATCCATAGAAGGATCTGGAATGCTATGGTCCATGGTGTCATGAAGAGTTGGACATGACTGAACAACAACAAGAAGTTTTCCTCATTCCTCAATAAAGATACATCAACTTGTAGACATGCCAGTGCTTAGCACACAGTAGGCACTTAATAAATGGAGTCTGGGTATTAGTCTGACGCGGAACAGTAGTATTGGACTACGTAAGATAATCTTCTTTAGGCCAACTGAAAGCATCCCCAGTACCACTCCAGTGGCAGACAGAATGACGTGGTTGATACATATCTCATCCTGTTCCCACACAATTTTTATTTTTTTTTCTGCTATATTCTAAAAGTTTTTCACTCCACACAGCCTTAAGACTGAATATCTGGGATGGAAATATCTAGTTAAAGTGTTATTCTTAAGTTTTTAGGGAAGAAAGTCACATCTGGGTAATCACGGACAATAGTTTGGTCTATGATGACATCCAGATCCAACATAAGTTTTGGCTGAATTCTCAGGATATTTTGAGTTCTCCAATTATACTATGGGGATTTATCTGTCAGTTCATGGAAGACAGTAGGTTTGGGATGCCTATGGCACCAGTCCATGTTAGGTATTCAGCAGGTGCTAAATTTTCTGAGCCTGCAGGAATGTGTTGTACAGCTTCTAACATTTCATAGCATAATCTTTAACAATCACTTAAGTTCAATCTCCTTAAGAATAACTCTTCTTTAATTTTTGGTGGTGAGGACCTGATCTTGGATTGCCATCATAAACTCCATAAATAAATCTACATGGCTAGTTTCATACATCTTTGTTAACATGTCGTGGGATGAGTTCCTGCAGATATCACCTATGGAGGGGCTTCTTATTCCATTCATAGATGTTAGCTATTCTATAAGCTCCATGAAGAGGTAAACTGCTTTTACTTGTAGCTGATAAATCCAATGGTGTGCACCTATCATTCGTCTTCACTGCAGTTTTGTTAAAGTGACCCCATCCTTTTTTCCAGAAGTTCTTCTACAGATTTTGACTTATTTATTATGCCCTCTGAGGATATCAATCAGTCTTCTTCCTCCTTTTTCACAAGGAAGCTTTAATGTTTTATAGATGCTATACAGTGATGGGCCATGTACTACATTAATATTGTTAGAATGATTGTGAGGATGCTTTCTGAATCCGTTATGGTCCATTTTATAGTTCTGAAAATGTACATTAAGACTGGTTTTGCGGGGGTGCTAATTGCTTTCCATGTCTAGTATTATTAATTATCTTATTAGCTAACTAAGCTATAAAGTGCCATGTCTCATTATGGTTGTCAGATCAAATTTGCTGAGCCTTCAGTAGGTATATGACACTGCAAGAGGGAATGAAGAATAAGAAAATGAAATGGACTCTATCCTTAAGAAGTTTATTACCTTAAGAGTAGACATGATAGATGAGAATTAAGTTTGGTGAGCAAAGACTAAAAATATTTTGAAAGTTCCATGAGATGAACGGCTGCTGGCAGATTTAGGTCAGAGTTGACAGCATGATCTATTCTGTAACTTGTTGAAAAAGTGGGCTCTGAGCTGTGAATTCTCAGCAATCAGAAAATGAAAGCTAAATTGCTTCAGGTTCATGAATGATCTAACTACCTTGGTTTTAAAGAAGCCCAAAAAAAGTTTATTAAAAAAAATTGTGAAGGGAAGGCAGGGGGCATAAACTTGAGACTTTCAAGGAATAACTCCCGTTGTGGAGACTCTCTTTAGAGATGAAGCTCAGCAATGTGTCTGTAACTTACAATGAGAGCTCCTCATGACACTGAAAAGCTAAAGGATATGTCCACAGACCCACAGCCAGTATGGGTCAGAGTAGGACCTTCTAGTAGTAGTGTAGTGTTAGAATGTACCATACCAGTAGAATGGGGAAAAGACACTCTATTTGGAGTCAGAGATCCTTGGTTCAAATCCAAGTCTTGCTACTTGTGACCAATGGGAGCCTGCATGAATCACAACCTCTCTAGGCCTTAATTTCTTCATGTGTAAAATAAAGAGTGGAGTTAGATGACCTCTGAAGTCCTTTCTTTCAGTTATTTTTTAGTCATGTCCAATTCTCTGTGATCCCATTTGGGGTTTTCTTGGCAGAGATACTGGAGTGGTTTGCCATTTCCTTTTCTATCCCATTTTACCAATGAGGAAACTGAGGCAAACAGGATTAAGTGACTTGCCCATGGTCACACAGCTAGTGTCTGAGGCTGGATTTGAACTCAGGAAGAAGTCTCCAATTTTTGATACTTTCTTCTAAGGCCTACAGAGATCATAGATGATTTCTTCTTACCTGACTTACCCAAATAGATCAAATTAGGCTCCTGCTGGGAAATGCCACAATGATACAAGTCCCTCACTAAGAAGGTTCCTAAAGAAGAAAGTGACATAATACAAGGTATGCTGAGCTTCCATCTTGCTGTTCAGAATGAATTTTTTTTTATTTAAGCGATTTAGGTCTCACTAATCACTAGCTTAAGGTGGCATAGTAGAGAGAGTGCTAGACCTCAAGTCAGGAAGACTCATCTTCATGAGTTCAAATCTGGCCTCAGACACTTACTAGCTGTGTGACCCTGGACAAGTCACTTAACCCTGTTTGCCTCAGTTTCTTCATCTATACAATGAGCTGCAGAAGGAAATGACAAACCACTCCAACATCTTTGCCAAGAAAATCCCAAATGGGGTCACAGAGAGTCAGACAGGACTTGAATGACTGAACAACAACAAATCCCTACTTGCTCCTGCCACTGATGACATAAACCACCAGGGTTCCTGGGCTCTAAGAAAAGCCCAGGTTCTAAGTTATTACTATAGAGGTCAGAATCCCTAGCTAGGAGGACGGGGTTGTATTTGCATGAAAACATCATTATAGAACTTTTCCACACACCTTTTTTTTCTCCACAGCTGATTTTCTTGCTTTCATAAGTGCTAATGAATGTACCCAAAATCCCTGTGAGATAGGTAAGTATCATTACCATCCCATGATGGGTAGACAGAATTATCCTTCTGCTATAGGAATCTCAGGGAAGTTATTTAATAGCTTGGCCTTAGCCTAGGCTTGAATTGTTAAATTTGTTTCAATTCAACAAACATTTATGAAGTTTCTACCATGTGGCAAGGGAGGTGCTGGGGATAAACACTAAAGTGAAACAGCCCCTGCCCTCAGGGAGGTTACATTTTATTGAAAAGACACACTATGTATACCAGTAAGTAGTTACTGGAAGGTATACTAACAAGGAGAGGGATCGGGAAAGGCTTCAGAGGGGTGACACCTGAGTGCAACCTTGAAGGAGGCTCAGGATTCTGAGAGCAGCAGTTGAAAGTTACGTCAACTTCTTTCCGGAGTCTTTTTCTCCTTTCAGGATACTTTCCTCAAAACGAATACAGAACATGCGTTCACTCTTGAAGTTGGAAGCCAAAACAAATTAGATCTCTCTCTCTCTTCTCCCAAGATTTCATCATCTTCACCCCTCATAAAGGCAAAGAACACCAAACAGTCAATCTCCACCAATGAGGAAATCTTAAGAAAATAGGCTTCAAGCAACCCTTGTTACAGTTACAAGGAAGATTCGATCTGGATATAAAGAAAGAGTTCTTCACAATTAGAGCTACTTAAAAAGAAGAATAGATTGCCTCAGGCTCCTCTTCACTAGGTGTCTTCAAAGACAGGATGACCACTTGTCAGGTATGTTGTATGTGGAATGGTTGGGTTGAATGAGATGACCTCTGTTGAGGTCCCTTCCAGTTTTAAGAAGCTATGATTCCACTTCACATGGCAAGTTATATGTAGATGTAAAGTGAGCCTCTAGGCACTACCTCCAGGTGATAATAGTTAGCATTCATACAGTGTTTTAAGGTTTGCAAAGCAACAAGATTTACTAACTGTGTGCCTTAACCCTAGCAAGTCACTTAACCCTGGTCCTCAGTTTCCTCATCTGCATAATGAGCTGAAAAAGGAAATGACAAACCACTTCAGTATCTTTGCCAAGAAAAACCCAAATGGGTCGTACGCATCTGAAACGACTGAATAACAACGACGTGTTTGACATGTTATCTCAATCAACTTTCACAACAGCCCTGTAGGGTAGGTGCTGTCAGTATTCCTGCAAATAAGGAAACTGAGGCTGAGATTAAGAGGCTGAGAGACCATACCCAGGGTCACAAAACAAATCGTTGTCTGATGCAGGATTGGAACTGAGGTGCTCCTGACTCCAAATATCACAGTCTATCCACTGGGCCACCTAACTGTCTCAGATCCTATGTTCCCATATTGACATGAGATTTAAATTACTTAAGTAGTTAAATAACTTAACTAGCAAAACAGAGGATGTCCACTAGTTATAAGGCACTCAGTAAAAGGATTCCTGCTCACTAAAGTCTCATTCTGATGCCTCAGCATTGAATGGTGCTGCATTGTGTATGACAGGAACGTAACGATAATAGCATTTATAAAGCATTTTAAGGTTGGCATAGAAATGGATAGAACGTCTCATTTTAGGGGCGCTGGGTCTGGAGTCAGGAAGACTCATCTTCCTGGGTTCAAATCCAGCCTCAGACACTTACTAGCTGTTTGACCCTGGGCAAGACACTTAGGGAAGAGTTAGACTTGAGTAACTGACTAAACAACGAATCCTCTTCTAAACCCCAATGCTCTCCCTTTGTTTCACAACAGCCCTTGAAGGAGGAAGGGAATGCTGCCTACCTGATTAGGTCATTCAGTTCAAAAGGGGTTAGTCAATGAGTAATCAAATCACCCTCCTACCTCAGGAAGTCAAAGCCTTATTATCCCCACTGGACAGATGAGGAAACTGAGGCACAGAGAACCAGATGGTACAAGTTAGCCGTAGAAAAGAACTAAAACCTACAGACTTCTTGTTCCCAGTCCTAAGCACGTAAAAAACCCTTTTTCAGATTTTGCTTTCAAAAGGGCCCAGAATTGAACCTTAGAAATACAGTGCTGTTTGACAGAGTTCTCCGGGTCACTTGGGTGAAGAATGATAGATAAATACAAAGATGGGAGATAAGGATGGTTACAGGTGGGAAGAGGACAAGTAGAAAGGGGGTGCAGTTGTAAGCTTTCCATTGGAAGCCACTGCAGGGGGAGGGGCAGGCAGTGGTCACCAGGCCCCAGTTCTAAACACTACTAAGAATGTTCCACACCTGAAAAGCTAATTTTTCAAAGACACTGACTGCCGTTCATTGTGCCTACTTCTTTTCTTCCTTTCCTTTGATCTGAGGCCACAGGTATTATTGAAAACATTAGCTCCTCTGCTTGGGGCTGCTGCTACTTCTGAGGTTGCTACTGTTTTTAGGAGACTTGGGCCTGGCTTGGAAATTCTTGAGATCAGAGAAAATAAATATTTGCTCATTAACAGACTCATGTATCCCAATGTCAGTTTGGGGCTTAATTGACAACATGTGCCTCTGCTGACACTAGCTGATAGGAGGACAGTCCCAGTGGGACCAAGTAGAATTGTCCCAGGTTTCTGTTTGATGTCCATTACTACTGTTAATCCCCAATATGGGGGAACTAGGTGGTGAAGCATATAGGGTGCTGAACCCAGAGTCAGGAAGACTCATCTTCATGAGTTCAAATCTGGCCTCAGATATGTACTTACTATGTGACCCTGGGCAAGTCATTTAACCCTATTTGTCTCAGTTTCTTCATCTGTAAAATGATCTGGAGAAGGAAATGGCAAACCATTCCAGTGTCTTTGCCAAGAAAACCCCAAAGGAGGTCACAGAAAGTCAGATAGGACTGAAACAACCAAACACACACTCGCCAATGCTTGCTCCCTTCCTTTTCCAGGCCCAAACTCAAGCATCATTAAGAGGGACTAAAGGGCAGTGGGGCCATGTTAAATTGGCTATATAGGTCAAAACTTCTCTGATTATAGTTCCTTCTCCTCTTTCTCAAACATAAATCCCAAACCCTACACACTGAAGATTCTTTTGGAATTTCCATTGTGTTTGAAAACTCTGTGGGCTTTCTGAAACAATGCTGGCTTGACTAGAAAAAAAAAGCAAACAATATTTAGCAGATTTTATTTGTGTCAGGAAAAGACAGTATTCTGTGCTTTGAAGAAAGCCTCGTGTCAATGAAGTGACCAATGGAGACTTCAAATGAGTGACAGTGAAGCGTGTTTCCTCCCTCCCAGAGGTGACACACTACAGAAGAGGAGGGAGGCATATATTTTTAGACATGGTCAATACATTGATTTGTTTTGCTTGATTGTATTTATTAGTTACAGAGAAAGGTTTGATTTGGAGGTGGGAGAGGGGAAGAATCATTGGGACACGACATTAATGTAATTAAAGAAGAGTACCAACAAAGTATTTAAAAAGAAAAAGAAAGCATTATGGATCTCTTGATGGAGAACCCCCGGATCTTAGCATCTTCCCAGCCATGGATTGTAAGAACCTTAAGATCTTAGCATTGGCCCCGCATCTAAACCCTCTAGACCCTCTGACTTACCGATGCAACCTCAGGAGCCCTGAACTTTTCCATATGCCTGGTGCTGCATCCTTATGACCTCTGGTCCTTCCCATGAACCCTACAGTTGAATTTTCTTTGATCTATTGTCTCTCACAATTAAAGGGAGAGCTTCAGGAGGCCAGGGATGGTCTCACTTTTTCTGTCTATAGCCCCAGTGTTTATCAGAATGCTTGGCATACTGGGCATTTAACAAAGGCTTTTTCATTCCATTCACCCATTCTTCATCCAGCACAGGATCACTGCATCTTCCCCACCCCGAATTTCCCAAGAGCTACAGACTCCAAGGATTGCTTAGTCTTGATCTTGGCCTGATAGTTCCTTGTAATATCTTCACCCTGCAATTTCCACAAAGCCTTTGATTTCTAGAATTCTCTTTCCTGGAATGCCGCATCCTTACCATCATCCCCCAATGCCAATGCCATGATCTACAAAGGAAGATAATGCCGTCTCTCATCTTGGGCTATATGAGACAAGGCTTTAGGAAGCAGAGATCTGGCCTACTGGCCTTTGTTATTTGTTGTGTCCCCCATTTCTCCCTCTCCCCCACCCTTCCCCCATTCATGTTCCTCACTTAACTTGAAAAATTGAGTTCAAATCCTAGCTCCAAGGTTCATTTGCAGTGTGACCTTGGGTAAGTCATGCAACTCTCTAACCTTCAGTTTCCTCATCTGTAAAATGAAGATTAAAATACTTGCACCAACCCCTTCACAGGGTTGTTGTGGAGAAAGAACTTGGATTTTTGTTTTGTTTTGTTCGCCTTTGTGTAGAGTTTTGGTTTGTGGCTTTTTGGTCCAAACCTGTGATTTCAGTGGAATCGGCAACTCCCTCCCTCTGCTGAAGGGAATCGGTAACTGTTCTACAAATTATAGTCTTAGGGAGATAGTGAGGCAGACAGAGTCCTGGGCTGGAACTGGGAAAATCTGGATACAAAGTTGGCCTCAGACTAACTGTGTGACCCTGGGCAAGTCACTTCACTCCTCTGCGTACCTACCAGGGTTGTTGTAAGGATCAAAGGAGATAATAATTGTAAAGCACTTGGCACAGTGCCTGGCATATAATAAATACTATATAAATGTTAGCTATCATCATCATCGTCATCATTTATTCTATTTCAGAGAAGGAATGGAAGAAATAAACAAGAGGAGCCACGATAACAGGGAAAGCTGAGGGAGAAGTTGCAGAAAGCCTCTGAATTTCAGGGTAAAAGGTGGATAGGTTACTGATGACAAGGCAAACATGAGGGATTTCTGTGGTGCTAATATGGACAGTGCCCAGGCACCACCCAGGGGGACTGAAAGAGTCGCCTTTCCTGGAATAAGACACACACTTCTTTGGCTCCTCCAAGCCAGGAACCTATGCCTTCAAAAAGAACAATGAGGAGGAGAAGGTACCACTGGCAGATCCAGTCCCAAAAAGGACTGGGATAGACTGTGAGCATGGGGCCAGACAGAAATATTTCTGGTGACCAGGAAGTAGTCTGCCTCCAGAGAACTCTTGAGAAGGAGACACATAAAAGCACTTGTCATGGGACATGAGCCAGGAATCCACAGGCAATGGGTGTTCTGCCATGGGCCTCCTTACAAAATGCGTATTAAAGTCACTTCCCCCTGCTCCCCCACTGACAAGGTGCAGTTCAAAATGTGTCTGTTACAAAGCTCCTTGTGAACATAAGGAAGTACTAGATACTGCATGATCCGACCCAGACTCCTTCCAGGAACCCCACCAAGTCAAGGTTCATGAAACCCATGATAAGCAAGTCACCAGGAGGAAGAGTAGAAGGAGTAAAAAAATTCCAATTCCTTTCAATTCTTCAGGGGGCCTCCCCTTTTGTCCCAGCTAAATGTCCCTGGTAAACTGGACCCAGGGCTAATAAAATTCTGTCACAGAACCAAAGAATTTACAAAATGGAGGCCAGATTGTCTACTCCAATTCCCTTAAGACACCTGGAGCTAAGAGACCTACCCACCTCTAACACTTCCCAACAGACCTACCATAGGCAAGCCCTCTCATTTGCACTACATACCTCACAGGGTGGTTGTGAGAAAAGTGTTTTTGAAAACTTGAAGATGCTGATACATATTTCACACATAATAAATGCTTGTGGATTACTGATATAAATATGAGTTACTGTTATTACAGATAACAGTATGATTCAGAATGAATGAAAGAAGGAATCTAAGTTATAAGCATTCATGATAATGAATGAATGAATCTACATGATAACCATGAATGAATGAACGATCTTCATGATAGCCCTTCATGATA
This sequence comes from Trichosurus vulpecula, assembly GCF_011100635.1. Lineage (NCBI taxonomy): Eukaryota > Metazoa > Chordata > Mammalia > Diprotodontia > Phalangeridae > Trichosurus > Trichosurus vulpecula. The sequence goes on from NC_050576.1 coordinate 135,342,351, forward strand.
CTGAATGAATCTACATAACTTTTCATGATAATTAATGAATGAATGAATCTACATAACCCTTCATGAGAATGAATGAATGAATCCACATAATAACTCTTGAAAACTATTACCATCTTCTTAACCAGTCCTTATCTGGAATGCTCTCAAGGCCTTTAACCCTGGTCTCTCTTCTGGTCACTCTTCAATTTATCAATATCTTTCCTAAAGTGGTCCAAAACTGAAAGAACTCCACACGTGGTCAGATCAAGGCTAAGTACAATGGAACCCTTACTTCCCTAGTCCCATATATTGTGCCTCCAAATAAGATATCTCATCATAGGCTGAGCTGAACTGACAGAATTTTGTAGCGTAACATTCATTTTTCTCTAATGTTTCAGAAATGAGTTTGTCTAACAAACTCTCTGGACCAAGCCATCTACTAGTCTGCCTTACAGTGGTCTTCCAAAAGGTCAGTTCCTCAAGGAGTAAGAACTCCCAAAACTGGTATTCAGCTAAATAGAGCAGAGAAAATTCCCCAGATCATCTAGAATGCCAAATATTGTCTCTTCAATTTGGAAATTAATATCTGAACCTGAAAATCCACTATTATTTAAGAGTTTTAGGTTTCGCTGTGGAAATCTCCCACAACTGAAAAACAACTCTCCCAAATACAGTATGAGCTTTTCCCATGTTACAACATGTGGAGTTTCTTTTTCCCAATTTACTTTGCCTTTTTTTCCTTTTAAATTCCATCAATAAAGCAAATGGGACATTGATCGAACAAGGATTAAACATTGCTTCAGATAATGTCTCCTGAATAACCTGATGGAGCAATCAGAGGGACCTCTCTGCTGAGACAAGCACCCTTTCTAGTCAGTCAGTTCAAAAGGCTTCTGCCATTACAGCATAAAACAGAGAGTCCTACCTACTACAAAGGTAGGCCTAAAATTCCTTCTATGGCCCCTTGGCCTCCCTCCCTCTCTAAGTCAAATGGCAAAAGGGTTCACAATTAGGAAATGAAGTAATACTGCCATATTTTTGCATTAAATGATAAGTAAATGGAGAATGGTCTATAGGTAGGCACGTGGCCTTGCTTGGGACCATCCAACAGTGGCTAAAATTCTTCTGCATCCTAGTTCAGACCCCAGATACAAGAGAACAAAAGGTTAAATATTACATTACACATTCCGAAGCAGGATTCTGCCTGTTTCCAAGGGAGGCAGCTCCCCAGCGAACTAAATGAATTCTTCTTCATTTAAAGCCCAAAGATAATTCCAGAGAACATAAAGCATAATTTCCAAAAGGCTGCAATAAATCAATTTTTCTTGCCTGCAGTACAATCTAGATTTAGCCACTTAGTTCATCTTAATAAACAAGTTACTCATTCAAAGGAAAATAAATGAAATGTTTTGCCTTGAGGGACAGTTTTATTTTTAATAGTTTGGTGCTACAGTGACAAAAGTAATATTCTGTTAATCTGAATTGTCTTTTGTTCTCTGCAACCTCTTAAGGAAGGGGGTGGGAGTGAAGTAGAAAGCTGTCAGTCTCATAAGGAGGTTATACACATTCAAAAGACTGCAACATCTCTCTCCTGTTCCCCTTCTCACTACATATACTGTTTTTAGGAAAATAATTGTTGTTCTTGGTAAGGAACTAAGAGACAGTTTGGGGTTTGTTATTGTTTGGGGTTCCTTGCTTGTTATTCACAAGGAAACTTTATTTTCAGAGAAGATAACTTCTTTTATGAAACTCATGGACAATGGATAAATAGAACATGGAGTCTGGGGAGTCTGGACTTGAATTTAAGGATCTTACTTGAAGGCTCTGTGGTCTCGCTGACAAGGTCATGCCTCCTACTCATGTAGATTACCTTCCCTCCCTACATACCCATCAGGTATGATTCTCATACACACTTTCATGCCCCTTGGGCTGTCCATCTGTTGTCTCTCATTCTCATCACACAGCCGGCCCACTTCCTTTTCGAGGCAAACACATCCACAGTAACATACAGGGGGTCTAAATAAGATAATTAGATCTGAAAAAGGGCAAATTATGGTAGATCAAAACAAGATTACTTTAAATAACATAATCAATGGGTAAACTTTAGAACCATCTAAGGCAGGGCTGTCCAAACTGCAGCCCATAGGATGTGGCCTGCAGTGCGATGTATGCAGCCCACCTACAAACATAGAAATGTACATAAATATTTACATAAACGCTTTAGCAAGCAAAGCTGAGCTACCGCAGAGCTCTCACTAAAATGGCAAATCAAAATATATCGTCTATTGTTTCAATGAAAACCTAAGGTTGGACAGCCCTGATCTAAGGCATTAGGCAGTTGTAGCAGGCAAAGGCATTAATGATGCTTCTGATGACAAAGAATGCTAAGAGATACATGTTAGAGTGCATCAGTTCTCAAAGTGTGGTCCAGGGGTCCCCCAGAGATTCCCAACACCCTTTCAGAGAGTCTATGAGGTCAAATTATTTTTATCATAATAATACTAAGATGTTTTCATTTCTAATAATGTATATATCAGTAGATAGAACTCACATAAACAAAAGCTCTTGGGAAGGGGAGGAGAAGGGAAGTCTTCAATAATTTTTAAGAGTGGAAAAAGATCCTGAGACCAAAAAGTTTGAGAATTAGTGGTGTAACAAACAGAATACTGGACTTAGAGTCCAGAAGACGTAGGTTTCAATCCTGCCTCAGATACTTACTAGCTCTGCTTTTAACCTCTCTGACTCAGTTTCCTTATCTGTAAATGAAGGGGCTGGTCTCTAAGGACCATGTCAGTTCTAAATCTATTACCTCCTGATTCTCTCATTTCAGCTTTTTAGGACAAGAGGAGAAAACAGCACTCACTGATGTGATTAGAAAGGGACCTAAATTGTTCTCTCTGTATAAACCTATAAGGGGATTCCTTTGGGGGTTTACATATGCCTCACTTCCAGTCTCTGAATGAGAGAATCAAATTCAAAAATCACTTAGCTCTTTTCTTCCTAAAAACTCCACTTATTTCATACACATTTCCACATCATCCTGTCAAAGTGAGATAAACTGGGTGCTTTTTTGGTGGTGACAGAGGAAGGTAGTGGAAGAGGAAGAACATTAGGTTACCAGGCTGCTGTTCTTTCCATCATATTGCAAACTCATATGACATTGGAAATAGACCCTAAAAATATATTCTAGCCCTTAACGATTCTAGTATCAGTCCCTAATCATTATATTCTATCTCGGTTTGAAAGGAGATGTGTGGTGACATGGAGGGTCTTTGTTTACATGACCTAGTAGAAACTTGGTGTCCTGGGGGTGAGTAAAGCAGTAAGAGAAAGTTCAAGAGGGCACCCACATGGCGTAGAAAAGTGAGACTGAAAATGTACCATGAGGCAAAATTTAAAAAATAAGGAAGAAAAAGCAGACAAAACACACACAAAGCAAACAAAGGGATTAACATGTTACATCTATCACAAAGAGTAATACTGAATTACAACAGTCTGTTTTAACCAAATGTTCACTGTGGCAAAGATAAGACTGCTGAAAATAAATGGATTTATAGTATCGAAGGAAAAGATCTAAAACGAAGAGATTCAGGCAAAGGCATTAATGAAAAATGTGAGGTGAACAACAGACACAACATTATTAAGATAAGTAAATTATAGAAACAAACACATGTATCCTAACCAACCCACAGACCACGGGCTTAAGAAACAATAACCAAACTGTTAAATTATATCAAGTGACATGGGAAAAGAGATTTAAACTAACACCAAGAAGAAGAAATGAAATGCTGGAATCTATAGTATGAGGCTTCTAGGTGAGGAGCGAATAAAGCACTGGACCTGAAATTAGAAAGACCTAAATTCAAATCCAACCTCAGACGCTCACTACCTAAATAACTCTAAATACCCGTTTGCCTCAGTTTCCTCAACTGTAAAACAGGGATGTTGTGAGGATCAAATGAGATAATGTATGTAAAAAATGTTTAGCATAGTACCTGGCACATAATAAGTGTTATATAAATGCTTATTTCCTTCCCCTAGTAAACTCTATACTACCTGAGATTTTTTTTCCCCCTTGTACAACTTTCATGGCTATAGAGAAAAGAATTAATTCCTATTCTAACTCTAAAGAACAGAACAAAAAAGGTCCAATGGTAAGATATAGTAGTAAGTAAACTTGTACCATAGTGGACTGTCACATGACCAGCTTTGGTGGGGAAATGTACCTAAGTGAAAGGGGGAAAAGATTTTCCTGTAAAAATTTCTTTTGGAATGCCAAGATATGACAAATCCAGAAGCTGTTCCTGGAGCACTACTCATCCTTGATTACCACTGATCTGGTAAACAGAAGCTTCTATTATTTAGCTCTCCACCTCATTTCAAGAAAAAAGCACAGAAGGTTTTTGAGACCCAGTGTGTCCTAAATCCTCTGAACTCCTCCATTCTGCAGAGAAGGTTAAAAAGTCAGCCTCTGATGGGCCATTCTCTTTTCTTAATACAGGACATTAGCTGCCCCATGATCCGTGGACAGAAGAAAGGGAACCCCTGGTAAACTGATACCATAAAATGAAAATGGCCCTGTAGATGAAAAGTTTGGCTTCAAGCACAGGCACTTAGTTCTGGAAATGCATCAGCAGCACGAGTTGGATGATGCGCTGAGAAGGAAAAGCCTGCCCTGTCCTGTCATTACGACTCTGTGCCAAATCAGTAAATTTGTCTCCCGAAATAATCGGTCTGCTGGGTAAGGGTACTTCTGTGGCCTATGTGGTCCAGAACACCACATGGACCAAAGATGTCAAGGCTCTCATTCTAAATATCAGAGGCCCTGGTGGTGGAAAAACCCACAAAGGCTTTGAGACAACTAGAGCTGCTTCATTATATCTGCATGAAAGGTTCCTCCTGCTCTTAAAACTTTTACCATATTTCACATGCAAAGGCTTTTAGATCTCACCAACATGGTCATGATTTTTAATTCCTATGTAAGGAGTTTTTAGGGCCTGGCCCCTTGGTGGGGGAAGAGAGAGTTGCTTAAAGGAGTTGCATAGATGGATATCAATGCCATTTTTTTAATCTTGAATTTTAAGACCATGCTTGTTACAGGTGGAAATGCTTCACCAGTAATCACCTCCAGGCAGCCCATGGCTCTAGCCTCAATTACAGACTTTTATGGCCAAATGGAACTTACAATTGAGGCTTCTCTTTCATTACGTAAATAAACGGTGAAGAATGGGTAGATCAAAGGGTACAGTTCAGTGCCGTGTACATGTCAGCACTTAATAAATGTTTTTTAATGATGATGAAGGGGATATAAGAGAGTTGTACAACAGAGATAGACAACTTATGGTACGGGTACCAGTATGTATATCTTTCTTTCCTATTTCCTCTCCTTCCTCCCTCTTCTTTTCTCCTGATCCTTCTTCATCCCATATCACATTTTTCTTCTCCCCTTTCTCAAGTCTGCGTATGACACCCCCAGACAGCAACTGGTGGAGCTGGTGACTGACAAAGTTAAAGAAATTTCTGATCGCTTGGAGGTTCCACCACACATCCATCAAATTGCAAAACTGGCACAAAAGAAAAATTATAAATGTTGGAAGAGTTTCAGGGAAAAAGGCAAATAAATGAATGGCGGATGGAGTTGTGAATTGGTCCTGCCATTCTAGAAAATTCACTAATTCTTTGTGCATACCCTTTGACCCAACAATGCTACTTATTTGGGCCTATACTCCAAAGATATCACAAAATGAGGGAAACAACATGTACAAAAATATATAGCAGCTCATTCTGTAATGGCAAAGAACTGGAAGGAGTTATCCATCAATTGGGGGAATATTTGAACATATTGCATTATATTAATATATACCAATAGAAATGATGAAAGGGTAATTTCAGAAAAACCTGGGAAAACTTGTATGAACTGATGCAGAGTGAAGGGAGAAGAACAATTTGCATAATAACAACATCTGCCAAATTCATCATCGTGGGGGATGGTAAGCATTATGCATACCTATGGTGAAGACAAATAACTCTGAAAGATTAAGAACTCTTATCAATGCAATGACCAACTGTCACTCCAGAGGATCCTTGATAAAACATGCTATCCATCTCCTGACTGAGAGTCACAGAATTAGGTAGACAGATGGATGGATGGATGGGTAGACAGATAGATCTATCCATTATGGCCAATGAGGAAATCTGTCTTCTTGGACTATGTATGGTTGTTACAATAATTTATTTTTCTTTTGGGGGAAAGATGTTAATTGAAAGCAATTAAAATTTTTTAAAACTGCAAAAGAGATTGCTGACCCCTGCTCTGAAAATGAAGAGACAGACTTACAGAATATGCAAGGGAAAGTAAGGAGAGTTACATTCACTGCATTCCCACCCTTCCATAACAGAGCTCTGGCATGTCGAGCGCATTTAACCAGACAGCAAGTAAGAAAAGAGGACACTCACACCAGGGTCTCTAACACAATGGCCTGAAGTGGCCATGTTCCTTTCCTCATTAGCTTTAGCTGGAGTTACCTCCCTGGGGTTGACAGACCTAGGAAGAAGCAGATTGTGGTAACAAAGCCCCTAGGGCCTAGTTAATTTCCTTTTTACCCTCCAGAGGTTCATTCTTAAAAATCTGAGACTGACCTAAATTGGTCAAAACTAGTAGAGGAAGTCAAACTAAACTAGGTTAATTGAAAAATAATAATAAAAGCTCTTTGGTTACATTGTAGATACATTTGTTTCTGGGGGCACCTTCTCCTCTCCCCTTAGGAAACAACTGTGAATTGAAGGATACTGGTAATTAGAAGTAAAAATGTGTTAATGTAGTTTATTAACTTAGGCTTTAAACTAAATGGGTCAAATTCTCACCCTGTGTTATCTGGCTGAGAGCATGCCTGTAAATGGCTGCTTGAATTCCTTTGTGATTACCATCACTGAAATCCCTAAATCTCTAATAATCTAATTCAATTTATGACTATATGGGCACTTACTAGATGTAATGGGGGGATGAAGGGACATATCTTGCCCGTATCCTAGTCTCTTCCCCTCCAAAAAAAAATGCATGAAAAGAATAACAAGGAAAACTAAAGATGTGATAAGGACTCAAACAGACTCTTCTTAGCTGTCCCAATATCTGTCAAATTAATCATCAGGGGGGTAGGGGAGCGGAGGGTAAGCATTATGCAAACCTATGGAGAACCATCCTGTAACATGGAACAAAGGCAGATCTGAATTCCGTTCTCTGTGCAGTACACTGTTTAGTGACGCCATTCAAAAATCCAAACCTAATTCCATTCACATTTATTACAGATTATAATTTTGAGGAATGAGAATGAGAACACCGAATTCCAGAACCTCGTTATGAATGACCTCTTCCTATCTCTAATCACAAAGCCCAGGGTAGTACTGCTCTACACTTATCATATCCTAATTTGTACCATATCTGTATTTACCTATCTTATCATCTCTATTACTCAAAGGAAGGGATCTGTCATTTTGAATATACATGTATCCCCTGGCACACTGCATTCAAATCATCAGGCAATAAGCATTTATTAAGTGACTGTTGGATGCCAAGCACTAGGATACTAAGTCACAAATATAACAGTAGTTCTAGACCTCGAATGTATGTGATTTCAGATTAATCACATAGTGACTAATATTTCCTCAATGAATAAATGCATCCAAATCAAGATTCCACTACACACACACTCAATGGACATAGCTTTGGGCCCCTTATCTGTCTGGCAAGCATCGAGGTGGTCATGGGAGAAGCAATCGGAATGCATCTGCCAGTCTGACCACATTTTCTAACACTGACCCATGTCTTTCTACTGCCGTACTTTAATCTGTGATACTAATGATAGAATACGGGAGAGGGAAGGGAGGAAGAGAAGAGAGGAAGAAGGGGGAAAGTTGGGAAGGAGAGGTTTGCGTTAGTCATTAGGAGAAAAACAGGACTAGAAAAAGCCCAAAAAGAATCTGGAATGTCATTCCCTACCCCTTTTAGACCTCTTCCCCTTAAGCACTCTTGAAAGAATGGCTGGTGAGGGAAGGGTAGAGACTCCTAGAACAAAATTTTTCTAGGAAAGTGATCATCAGCTCTGCCAACTCAGCCAATCAGAGCAGCCACCTGGGGACAGTGTGTTACAGCAGAAAGAGTGATAGATTTGAAGGCAAAAGACTTTGGTTCAAATCCTGCCTCTCCCACTTGCTACCCACGTGACTTTAGTCATTTAACCTTGCTGGGTAAAATGAGGGGGTCAGACTAGATAGACGGCCTCTGAGGACCCCTCCACCTATAACTATATAATTCTATGACCTTCCTCTGCCTTAGCTGTCTTCCCTCTGTGCCTAGGATAGCCCCACATCCCACTTCTGGGGGGGGGGAGGAACATGCAGCTAAGAAAACTGTCAAAATCTGAGATGAGCCCCACAAATGTCAAATTTTGCATTCTTAGAAACTGAGGGGGAAAAAAACATTAACAAGAGGAGAAATTGCTGTTCATGAAAAGGGGGTGGAGCAGGGGATCTGTAGCAGAAGAAAGGAAAAGAAAATATGAGAGGACTGGCAGTGGATAGTGCAACTTGGAGTCAGGAAAACCTGAGTTCAAATCCAGCCTCATTTAGTAGCTGTGTGACCTTGGGCAAGTCACTTCACTTCAGTCTGCCTCAGTTTCCTTAAGTGTAAAATGAGGGTAGTAATGACATCTACCTCCTAGGGATGGTGTAAGGATAAAATGAGATGCATGTAAATTCAAAACACACATGCTACATAAATGTGATTTATAATAATAATTATTATTATTACTTTTGCAAGACAAGCAAAACATGAATCGAATCTATATAGGTGGGGTCTCCCTACACAGGTGCACTGAGATCTACCCGAAACCACAAGTTTCAGCTTGACAGTCCACAAGTCATGAAAATGTCCATGTACTCTTCCCCATGATTACTATTTCTAGGTCTCTTTAATTATAGCCCTGTGTAATTGCCTTGGGTCTTCAAAGCTGACCTCGGAAGCCAGGTCGCTTTTTGTCCTGTCAAGAGGCAAGAGCTCCCTATAGCTTTGGGGGGAAGGGAGCAGAGAAGAACCCTACAACCCTACAGATGTTTAATCTTCAGATTGTCCAGTGGAAGTAACTTTATATGACTATTACCATTAGGGACAGCTTTGGGTATCACATGTTGCCTACAAATGGGCTCAGAGCAAATATCTGGGGAGCCTGTGGTTACTATTCCCCCTGCCAGCTCCCAGGCCAACTAGAGTCTTCATTTCTTTGGGAAATGGGCCTCTGTTTTCTAGGGAATGCTGAGTTTAGCAACACTTGGCAAGTCTCCTTTCTTCCAGGATCCATTCCTGGGTAATATGGCAGGCTAGGAAAGCACAATGCCCATGAACGATTCAGTTAGTGTGACCTAGAAAACAGGCGATGCTTCCCTGGAATATATTTTTGGTATTGGCTAGGGGGAGGGAGGGAAGCTGTGGTCGTATCCCAGAGGGCTTACACAAGCAGAATAGAGTATTGCCAGTAGTTTAAAACAAGAGGGTGGAGCTGTGGGGTGGCAGATGTGTCTTATGAAATAAATTCCCAAGTCTGGGTGGTTTGTCTGGGGGAAAAGAGAGAAGAGAGGAGAACTACTCTTCAAAAGGAAAATGGGGATCTACTGCAGAAGACTTGGTCCTAAAAGAAGCCTGGGTCCCCAAATCTTTCTTCAAGTAGAACATTCTGAGAACTACTTGAGAGGACTTCTCATGTACCCTTGTGTTTGGCCTCTCCACCTGGGGATAGTTTCAAATGGAAGCACCACAGCCACCAATTAAGAATGTTGAGAAGAATCCTTTACCAGAAGCACCCTCAATTTTTTACATTGATTTACAGTTAACAATACCCTTCCATATACATTCTCTCTTTTGATCCTCTCTACACCCCCTGGGAGATCAGTAAGACAGATATCATAAGTCCTGTTTTATAGATGGGTACCCACCAGCAAATGGTGGCAAAATGGATAGAGCACAGGATCTGGAGTCAGGAAGACCTGAGTTCAAATTCAGCCTCAGACACTTAGTAGATGTATGACTCTCTCCTGTATCTCCTCATCGAAGTCTCTCCTTTTGCATAAGAGGTTGGACTAGAGGTCACCCATCTTAAGTCCCCTCCAAGTCTATGATTGCAATTCTACGATTCTGATTACTTGGGACATATTCTGCCTCCTGGTTCCTGAAGCCTCCAGCTCCCTATTCAGCTTGTCTCCTTCAATCTAGTTTCCTTCCTACTGTGTGCTAGTTAACCTATGCCTTCAATCCAACCTGACTGTACTCTTTGAATTAACAAACCTGCACATGGGACACAAGGACCAACAGAAAGGACATTTAAAAACTGTTAGGGAAGGAAGGGGGATTCCTCAAATGGAGAGTACGAAGTCCTTTTTCAGGCTTTAGCCCTGAGAATCTTTTCTTCCTGACTGAATCAGAGGAAGGAAGGAGGGAGAAGGGGGGAGGGAGAGAGGGAGGAAAAAAAGGGGAAGAGGGAGAGGGAGAAGGGAGGAGAAGACAATCCTTAAGCCCCCAGTGATAAGCAGATTTTAGAGTGGGAGCAGGGCTAGGTTACCTCAGAGTATACCTGCCCAGTGGCCTCCAATGAGAATAAATTCCTGACAACACCTGGAAACCCTGTTTCCTGCTCAGGCATCTTGGGAATTTTTCCAAAGTGCATTATGGAAACTGTCCAAGCTTAGCTGAAAGAAAGCAGGGAAGGGGAGGTGAAATCTCATTCTACCATAATGGAAATTCCCATGCTTGAATCACTCCCAGGTCTCAACCTGTGGCTCCCCTCCTCCCATCCTCCTATCAAGTTAGGAAAGAAAATAGCTACCTAGTCAAAAAAGAAGCCACTCATCCCTCTAGATAAGAGTATTCAATGTGACTCTCCAGTTTATAGAGTTTTCCAAAAAGAAACACCCACAGAAAAAGGACCACCTTGTCCTAGGACAATTACTAGCCACCAAGGATCCTGGTGGTATCAATAAGGGAAAAGACGCTGTAAATAACCAAGCAACTGAAATCCAGTGAATTAGCACTTAAATGAGACAATGAACTATAAGATGTTGTTTGGAACTTCTCCTTAATAAAATTTAAAATTGTTTTCTGCAATTATGGGCAATCATTACTATTTTATCCCCAGCCTAAAAGTGTCCCATGCCACATGCTGTCAACATATCATGGTGGTCTGGACTGCCAAGAATTTTCATTACACAAAGGGAAGCCCAAGACAGGGATTCTCTCCCTTACACAGGGAACCAGCACACAGGCTAACTGGAAAACATTTGTGGAGGAAAGGAACCCGCTGAGAAAGCAAACTCTCCAGTGCTGCTTAGAAAGCAGCAGGGCACATGGTCAGACCTCCAACTTGGGTTGCCGTCTGCTCTCTCTAGGGGGCTAGAACGCCACAATCTTCTCCCACTTAAATCATAGAGTTATTTTCTCTTCCTCTCCTTCCTGCTGCTAACAAGTCGGCTTTGCTTTGAGTTCCCACCAGCTCAGCAGGCTTTGTTTGGTGAGAAGCTAGCTATTGTGGGACAGAAATAGCATTTGGACTTCACCAGAGGGAATGTTACAAGAGCAGAGGGATGTTGGCCATGCACCAGGGATATCAGGTGGCATTCTCAAAGTCATTGGAAAAGACAACTTTCTAACACATAGCCTTGGAAACTCAATGAGATCTTCTATCTTCTATGCAGACTCTGCATAGAGCATAAAGAATTCTCATTGCATCATAGATGCATTGAACAGGGGAAATAGAACCAATCACTAGGTCTAGGACTGGTGTCGGGGCATCTTTAACTGTCCTTACTATAACATATTTCCAGATCTCTCATAATCTTGGTAACCTTCCTCTCCTTGTAGTCCAACTGACCTATATTCCCCCTGAAGTGAGGTACCCAGAACTGAACACCATCACTGGGGTTCAAAACTGCACTAACCAGTACAGAATGCTGCAGGGACCCTTACTCCCTCAGAGATATCAAGAGCAGAAAAAGCTCCAGACATGAAGTCAGAGGACATAGGTTCAAATCCTGGCTCAACCAACTTATGACTCATGTGACATCAGTCACTTAATTTCCCTAGGCCTCAGAGAATCCTTAGGTACAAAATGAGGAGATTGGACAAGACATCTAAGGTTCCTTCTGAAACTAAATCTATGATCTAAACATTATCACAGAACATTAAGAGTGAAAAGGGACCTTCGTATTTATCTGGTTTCACTTTCTCATTTTACAGAGCAGGCCCAGGGAAAAGAAAGGGTATGGTCAACTTCCCACAGCCATTAAATAGCAGAATTTAAATCATGCCTAGAATGCTCTCCCTTCACCTTGTGGCTTCCCTGGCTTCCTTCAAGACTTAGCTAAAATCCTACTTTCTGCAAGAGGCCTACCCAACTATCCACTCCCACCCAAGCCCCCCTGTACCTTATGTATACACAGTTGTGTGCCTGTCATCTCCTCCATTAAAATGTGAACAATTTGAGGGGAAAGATTGAGGGGCTTTGTTTTGGAGTTTTGGGGCCTTTCTTTGTATCCCCAGAATTTTGTTATCTCCTGGCACATGTTGTTGCTCAGTCATTTTCAGTCGTGTCCAACACTTTGTGACCCCAGTTGGGGTTTTCTCGGCAAAAATACTGGAGTGGTTTTGCCATTTCTTTCTCCAGCTCATTTATAGATAAGGAAACAGAGGCAAACAGAGTTAACTAACTTGTCCAGGGTCACACAGTTAGTTAAGTGTCCAGAGCTGGATTTGAACTCATGAAGATGAGCCTTCCTGACTCCAGGTCTGGCACTCTATCCACTGCTATACCTAACTGCTCCAATGTGCTCCTGGCACATAGTAAGGGCTTAATAAATATTTGTCAAATCAGGGATTTGAATTTAGGTTTTTTAATTCCAAGTCTAACATCCTTGCCACTAAATCCTAATGTCTACTAATGTACGCAATCAACTAAGATGGAGTTGATTTTCCTAGTTATGATATGTTATTTCAAGCTTATGTTGGACTAAGACCCTCTTGTCTTTTTTAGTATGAAATTGCTGCCAAGCTGGTTCCTTCAGGATCCAGGCTCACTGAGTTACAGATCCATTAAGATATTTGGATGAGAACAGATCAAGTTGATGTACCAAGAAAATCCAATGAATCATTCTAATTTGTTGTTGGACAACCTGCCTACACAGTGACTGACCCTGGCAGTTCCTGTTTGACTTATCTATGATCTTGACCAGGCTATATTCCATTCCAGTTTCCTCTTTCCCCTTTCATGTCTCCCACTCAGCTTTACCATTTCCTCTTGGTATCATATATTTCTTCTCATTATAGCTAACTAGGCTTAGATTTACAAATACACAGCCACACTCATACCCACTGTAATCTAATGTCTCATTTTCCCTGTTTTTCCCAAGCACACAGGCAGACTTCTGAAAAGTAAACTTGTTTTTATGGTTTCCACATTAATGCCAGTGAACTGGATTAACATGGATCTCATTTGGCCTAGACCCAACTTCCCTCTACCTGGGATTTCCAGTCAAGTTAATTCCTAGCTTCCAACTGCTCTCCAGTCTCAGAAAAATCTCCCTCATCTTATACAATTGAGTTTTTGAACCTAAAAATAGGACTTTACATTTATTTAGTTCAATTGCATATTGCTGACTTTAATTCTTCATTTTAAATTGTCAAGATCATTTTGAATCTTAGCTCTGCCGCCTAAGGTATTAGTTTTCCCTCCCAGCTGTTTGCCATCTGCAAATAGCATCAGATGTCCAAGTTCCTAAATCTTAATTCCCTACTCAGTCTAGCAAAAAGAAAAAAAAAATGCCTTGAGGACAGCACCAATGATAGGATTTTATATTTCTCAAAGAGAATTCACAATGTGTTTTCAGACCAGTATAGTCTATTTCTGACAATGCCTGTGTAATTCTAGGCAGCTTATCTCCTGAAACCCCTAATAGGAAGCTGGGGCTTTAGTAAACCTGTACTCAGTTTCACCAAGAAAAGACTATTTTCTAACAGTACAGAGGACCACGTTAAAAAAAAATCCCTCTCTCAGCTTGTGAGATGTGCTTCCACATTCTCTTCTCTGACTGAAGTCCAGGCTATTAACATTCCTCACTTACAGTCAAGTGTGTTTTAACCATTGTGACCTCAATAATATAGAAATTGGAATCGATGCAATGAAACTCTGCCCTTAGGATGTGAGTTAGGACAAGAATGACAGCCACAAAAAGGTACAAGGATAGAGAAGTTTTTCATCCTGATTTACACTCCCCACCATCAGCCTCTCTCCTCCTTCAGGAAACAAGCTTTCGTTTACAAGACAAAAGAAATACAATTCTCAGGACAGTTCCTAGGGCTCAAATGTTCCTCTAAAACTTTCCAGCTGACACAGACAGCTAAAGCAGTATATACATACATGTGGACACACACACACAAGTATGTGTACTTTAGGAATGCTTTCATGATTATAAAGAAGTTAACCTAATGAGTATATGGGGTTATTCTTTTAAATCACTAAATGCTGTGCCTGCATCAACAAGAAAATGGGCTTCTGAAGGGAAACAAGAAGTCCTTTGCCTACAATAATTGTGTCCACTGCATTGGGACTGTACAGCCAGAGTATAATATTCATTTTAAAAAAAAAGCAAAATGAGGTTTGGGGCAGTTAAAGCAACTCACCCAGGGTCTCACAGCTAATACCTGACACAGGTCTTCCTGGCTCCAAGGCCAGTGCTCAATCCCATGACACTATGTTTCCAGGGATTGTTTCATGTTTTCTCATTATATCCCTCCACCTAGTATAGGATCTGGCACATAAGGAGGGTACTTAATGAATACCTGTAGAATGATTTTTGATTAAAAGGAATAAGATGTGTTTCTATTATGACCATCACAGTCATATTCCTCCATTAACTCAATAAAATCATTTTCAGTGGGGTCTTTCCTAAAATATCAATTATTAAACTTCAATATGTTGCCTTTAGGTCAGAAAGTGGACTCATATAGGAACCTGTTGAGGGACAGGATGACATTGTCCAACCCAATACCAAGGGCTCATATCTTGTGCTGAAATATAATTCGGTAAGGAGAAGCCAAAGAAAAGATAAGGAGGCCAGGAAAATCCTGACATCCCAAGAAGTAATATTGGCCCTTCCCATTAGTTATTTTCATTACATTTAGAAATTGACAAAGCATCATCTATGGTTCTCTTTCTCCAAATGCCAAGCTTGAATTGGGGGAAAGGTAAAGAAAGATGTTGGGGGGGGGGAAGAAAGGAAACAGAGGGAGCACTCAGCCCTGTTAGCTATTCCAGGTTCAGAGAGTTACCAGAATGGCTAAGTTTCCTTGGCGACAATGACTTCATTAGAAATCTCAGCTTTGACCTCCTTGGCAAGATGATTCCTTTAGGTCTGTAGACCCTCATAGTAATGATAACCCAGGCTATCCTGGGGGAGATCAATAGCTGGAGGAGAATGAAAAAAAAAAATTTTTATCTAAATTCCTCTAGAGAAAAGTCTGGGAAATTCTAGTGAGCAGCTTTATAGTCACTGAATCAATATGGGGGCTCAGGAATGTGAGGAGAACTGGCTGAGCCTATTCTCAGAAAAGTTAATAAAGAAATAAAAGGTAATTGCACTAAAACCACAGCCATAATGGAATCTTTAGAAGAAGAAAATGAAGTCAGTTATTACTTCCCTCCCTGGGAAAAGCTGCATTTATCACCTGACCAATACATTGTGAAAGAAGCAGAGTAACAATGGGGCACATTAAAACCCCCTGCCTAGCCTCTTGACCTGCTGGGGAGAACCAAAGCCAGCTGATTGGCTTATGGGAGTTTTTATCCCCTCCTAGGGTTCTCCAGCTGTAAAAGGACAGAGAGGATAAAAGCAAAATGTCTTCTGTTTGTACACATACACAAACAAACATAAGTGCACAAAACCCCAAGTAATTCTGCGTGTCAGCCTCTGTGGAGAAGGGGCATTATGACAAACCATAGATCCATACAGATAAGGAAAGGACTTCAGAGGCCATGGAGGGCAACGCCTTCATTTTACAGATAAGGAAATTCAGGCCCACAAAGGTTAAGTCAACAAATAGTTAAGGTAAGTCAGTAAGCATTTATTAAGTGCCTACTATGTGCCAGGCATTGTGTGCTAAGGGCTGGCCTTGACCATGATCTGTTAAGTAAGAGACTGTTCTTCCTCCTCATCTCTGTCTCCTGGCCTCCTTCAAGTCCCAGCGTTTTTACAGGAAGTCTTTCTTGATCTCCCTTAATGCTAGTGGTCTTCCCTCTATTGGTTATCTCTATTCTCTCCTGTATCTTGTAAACAGTTTGTACATAGTTGTTTTCATGTTGTCTCCCCCATTAGACTGTGAGCTCCTTGGGAGGAGGGACTATCTTTTGCTTTCCTTTGAATCCTCAATCACTTTACACAGCGCCTGGCACACAGTAAGTGCTTAATAAATGCTCATTGACTAAGTGACTGACCCAAGGTCAAGTAGGTAGCAAGTTTTTAACTCGTGACTCCAAATTCAGTGTTCTTTCCGTGGTACGACACTGCTTCTCATTTCCTATTCCTATCTTGAAATTTCGAAGGCCACCGATGATAAGTAATGCAGAGTTCTGGGCCCCCATGAAAAGACAGGTCCTGAGAATGAGAGATAAAAAGAAAAGAGCTCCCCTACTAGGTCCTGGGAGCGTGTGCAAAATGGTGGCATGCATGATCGATTGCTTCCGTGACATCTGGGGAACACACTTTTACTGGCCATTTTTTGCCAACCACTAGGCCTGTAAATCATAACCACATCTTCCAATTTCATACTCTTGGGCTGTTCCCTTAACACCATCAGACTCTACTGGCACAATTGGTCCCAAAGAACTACAAGGTCTGTTATACACCTTGTAGCACTCGGTACAGTGCCTAGCACACAGTAGGTACTTAATAAATGCAGGTGACTTGACTTACTTGTTCAAGGATCTTGTCCGTAGCCCTGTGTGGTAGGAGAGGACAGGGAAGCCTGCAGACCATAATATGAAAAAGGAATATGGTACTCTTTGTGTGTGTTTGATTCTTTGGGAGTTATTTTTGCCCCTTTTGTCCATAAAACACAATCTAGTAACATTTGCTCTTTTTAGATCATTACTACCCTCTGCCTCTCTGATTGGATGCCAGAGCCATGAAATCAAATTTCCACTGAAGGAGAATCCTCAACTCAGACATTTTATTTCTCACCCTGCTGCACTACATCAGGATTTTTCTGATTTCTCAGCCATGCCTCAGTGTCATGTACCTCCTCCTCCCTCACCCCACCATTTTTCAGCTTCTTTTTGTGTTTTGTCTTCTCCTCCTCCCCCTTCCATTAGATTGTAAGTTCCCCAAGAGTAGAAATTCTTTTTTTTTCCAGCACTTAGCACAGTGTCTGTCACACAGTAGATGTATAATAAATATTTATTGACTAAAAGCTATTGACTACAAAAGATAAATTCAAAACATCAGGTCTAGAGAAATGCTCATTAACCTGAAAAATCTGTAATGAGCCCATCACTGCCATCATCTCCTAGGATCTCCTAATCCTTCTGTTCACTGTATCAGAGGTTCTTAAAGTGAGGTCCACAGACCCCTGAGGGTCCCTGAGATCCACTCAGAGAGTCTTATAGATCACAAATATTTTCATAATAATATTAATATATTATTTGCCTATTAAAGTACTTCTCCCATTCCCAAGGGGGTCAGATTTTTTTTTAAATACTTCCACTAAAACAATATAGACTGAATGAAGAAGCAGATAAGGATCCAGTTGTCTTAAGTCAGATACTTAAAAGATTTGCAAAAATATATAAAATGTCACTCTTCTAACTTAATTTTTAAATATAGCTTTTTTAATTTTTAAAGTTATTTATGTTAGCATTTAATGGTTTTTAATTATTTTAAATTTTAAAACATTTTAAAATTTTGCCAGTTAATCTCTGATACAGTAAGAGCCTATAAATAAACAACACATAAACAAAAGTTTTCCAAGGTCCTTAATAATCTCTAAGAGCATAAAAGGATCCTGAAACCAAAATGTTTGAGAACCACTCCCCTGTATCATTAGACTAAAAGAACACAATTCTGCATTCTGGTCAACCTGCTATTTCCCTACAAACACACATTTCTACTATATTTATAAGCTACTAGTACCAAAGAAAGTGGATAAAGCTGAACTTACTTTTTTGGAAACCTACTTCCTGCTTTCCTTTTGGCCTTGAGAATATCAGTACAGGCAGGTCAGGCTGCCCTAGTGGGCAGTGGAGTAACAGAATTATCTATTTAGACAGGCCATGGAGTATAACTCCCTCAATGTACAGAGAGGTTAAATTACTTAACCAGGATGACACAGTTGGTAAGTGTGTGAAGCAGAATTCGAACTCAGGTCTTCCTGACCCCAGACACAACACTCTATCTACTGCACCATCTAACCCACTCGTTTGCACAATCAATGGTCTACATTTTCTGTTCTCTAAGGATAAGAGGGAAAAGGGACAAAAATAACCTGGGAGACATCTCCAGAGGCCTGACCTCAAGGAGATTTGTCAGTCTTGCTTCTTGATAAGCCTGATCTTAGGTACAAGTTCATTTGCATGATTTCACTGAATAATGCCTTAATTATATAAATAGTGGCGCTTGTGATATTGGGCAAATCTCTCCACTTCTTTGGGACTCAGTTTCCTTTTCTATAAAATGAGGGGGCTGGCTCTGTGACAGTTCTAACATTCTATGATTCCATGAGTCTGGATACATTCTCTTTTTTGGAATGGGGGAGAGGAGCAGGGAAGGGGATTGTATAGATAGGGTTGCTTGCTGCTTATGTTTCATATTTTCAACCTAAAACACCTAATACAATGGGCATTTAGGATAAATTTCCTATCTAGTATCGTCTCCAAGAGATACTGCTGACTTGAGTCAGAATTGCATTCTGTTCCTAAGAATACCCATCTAGATTTAGACTTCAGCTTTTGAGTAATTGATTTTCAGGAAAGTCATCCTCCAAAAGTTATCTAATTTGTGTCAAGAGCACATTACTGCAAAATAGCTATTTGATTCAACCATTTTCTTCTCTTCTATCCCCAACGTCATCTTCCCCTGTGCCTGGGGAAAAAAAATAATAATCTGAAATGTGTCACATGAAATATACAAAGGATAAAGGAAGTGGAGGCAGAAAGTGTAAGATTCTAAGAGTCAGTGGGATCATGCTGGCATCTTGGGGTCAATGAATTCCAGTAGGCACTTCCTAGAAATGACATTTGGAGACCAAGGGGGCAGAGGGTATATTTAGTGTAGGAAGGCAGACAACCCCTAAGCTGTAGCACACACATTTCTGGATACCTTCCTTCAAGACAGCTGCCCAGGGCTTTTTAGGACCTCTTTATATCCAGACAGTTTATAGGAAGGCAAGAAAGAGGGAGAGGAGCGCTCCTGTGGCAGGTGGGTTGAGTCCAAGATGTGTCAGGCTCCCCTGCTATCAAGGAGGAGGGCAAGGAGAAACAGCTGAGTACAGTTAGCCTTCTGTATCACAACTTTCCCCATCGTGGTTTCAATGTATCACGGGTCAGCATAAGAAATTAAATGGGAATGTTGGGGGGAGTTTCGTGGAAGCTGCGGACAATGCATGAAAGCTACCAGACGACACAGAGCCTATGACCAAATACTTAACCCAAATTTTGTAATAAGGTACCATAAACACTCATAAAAGGAAAAAGAAAAAAAAATCAGACTTCTCTGGTATGAAGAGAAGGCCAAAAAATTTTACTTGGATTTTCCAGATCTCAGGGGTTCTACACCCCTGACCCCAGTGACGTGGAAGAGATAACTTCACTGTTAAGAGCACGGAATCTGGACCGAGTTTAAACCCAGATTCAGCTGTTTGTTGCTTAATTGATTTTCAGCAAGAAGCCTTACTTCTTTGGTCCTTCATATAAATAAAATGGTCAGAGATTGGCAGAGAGAAGGGAGCACCTGGAAAGATGATCTCTAAAGTCCTTTCCAGTTCTAAATCCTATGGTCTTTTAATCTCTGGGTGTCTTGCCCAACAACCAACTCTCTTTGCCTGGCAAACACAATGGGCATTGGAATCATTCCTTGGGAAAACTGGAGAGGCTTGCAGGTACACCAGCCCAGCAAGGGGGAGAGAGAGATGGTGGCCATGGGTCTTTCTTGGAAGTGCATTTGCTTTCAGAAATTCAGTGGCTGGAACGCCAACAGATTTATGGTGGTATTTTGCTTCCCGGATGGAGTGTACCAGTTGTGTAATTATTGTGCAAATGTGGTTCGTAACAACATCATTCTTATGATAATTGGTGTTGCTGGTTCAGCACATTATTGTGATTATCATCTGGCACGGCAGCCATCATTTCTCAAACATTCCTTCGAGACTGAGGTTCAGTACTCCTCCCTCATTGTTGCCTTAGTTTCTCTCTCTGCCAAACATGGAGGATTAAAAATGCTTTCAACATATTAATAAAGTCACCACTGTAAACAGTTCAGGTGTACCCAGTTTAAATCATAAATGAGAACCACAGACCTTTTTAATGGGGTGTGATATGGGGAAGTGCCCCCCCACCAGGGAGGTGGAGCTCTGCATGGTACTCAGGGGACCAGAACTGACAAAGAATCCTAAATAAACATCAATAGCCTCTCAGAACACAAACTGGAGTGGCTGAATAAACAATTAAGAAATAACACAACACAGAAAGGAAGGATATATTGTATGCACAGAAATTTATTTCAAATGTAAATATTAAAGATATATATGTTTAGTTTTCCTGTATATAAATAAGCACCCAATAATTAATTTTTAAAGAAAGGAAATTAAATACTGCGGCCTATCAATCAATAGTGATTTATTAAGCTCCTACTATGTGCCAGGCATTGAACTAAGTGGTGGGAATACCCCCCCCAAAAAAAAAGATAAAATGAGAGGCTAGGTTATAAAGAGCTTTGAACAACAGAAGATTTTATATTTGATCCTAGAAGAAATAGGAAGCCACTAGAATTTGTGAGGATAGAGAGTAAGATTGTCAGATTGGCATAGGATAAATAGCTTTATAAGGAATGGTGAAAACTTCTTAAACATTTTTAATTGATTTTTTTAGTATCACAATCTGAGGTGTGCTGGTAAATGTTCAACAACCAAGTTGGGGGAACGGGGGAATTTTACTCGACATGTTTACGTTTAATCTGCACTACCAACATTTTCTCCATCACTATCAAGTCTAGAGTGAGAAACACAAAACAATAGAGTCCTAATTTGTAGTCTTTGCCAATTTCCAAGGTCTAAGCACTCATGCTGAAAATTTAACAACTGACTCTACAATCCCCAAGGTATCCCTTCATCTGTCCTTCGTAACAAAGAATTTAAAAGTATGAGAGAAGAAAAACAGTGAAAATGAATACATTAAACCAAGTCTGACATTACTGGCAGAGCTTCATGTCAATTCTCCACCCCACCCCACCTCACCTCAGCAAAGGAGGGAGCAAGATTCTCCCATCTCTTCTTTGGTGCTAAGCCTGGTCATTATAAACAGGTAGCCTTCAGTTTTTACTTTGTTGTTGTTCTTTCCACTTAAAATGTTTTAGTCACCGTGTATGTCATTTTCCTCATTCTGCTTAATTCGTTTTGTATTATTTGGATTTTAAACAGGAATATTTAACTTGATCCATAGAATGGACTAGGAGCCACGTTAATACACAAGGCTTCTCTCCTCAGTCTAGTTCAAGGCTAAGCCAATGTAGGGGCAGACTATTTTCATTATTGTACGGTATGTAGCATTCCTTTATGATCTGTTTAGAGTATTCTCTATTATATATACATATATATATATTCCCCTTTATTTTATTATCACCATTGAATCTATAGTTTGCACTTGCTCCCCCCGCTATGAGAATCAACCCCTTGTTGTCTATACAGACCTACAGCATCTGCCCACCTCTTCCTATTCAGCCAGGCTGTCCTGCCCTTGGCCACCCCTCCTGAAGATTAAGTGAAATAAAACATGTCAAGGATTTTGCAAACCTTAAAGGGCTACATAACTGTTAGCTATTCATTATGTTTATTACTATCCCTTTGTTACCCGTGCCCTGGCATGACTACTGCTGTCTACCCCTAATAATCTCCCTCTGCTATCTACCAGCTAATTTGAGGGGGTACAAAACACGTGCTTTGACTTTTGAAGGATTTGAGTTGGCCCATTTGTAGTCACTGACTCAGGCCAACAGAGCTGGAAGGAGCCTTAAAGATTATCCAAGGTAATATTCTTATCTTACAGATGAGGGAACTCTTACCCAGCTCTGCCCTGCTACACACACACACACACACACACACACACACACACACACACAGTTGTATCAGTCATTTATACTTTAGTATAAATGAGTTTATCAGATATTTTTCTGAAACCTTCTTCTGATAAGGGGGAAGGAATTAGCATGTGAACCTTGGGTTGCTGGTAGGGTATAGGAAGGCTGAAAGAAGACCAAGAGGAAATGCTAGAGACAGCTTTTGCCTACTTCTGCTATTATCTAGTTCCCTCTGAACATGAGGACATCTAAAGCTTAGGACAAATAAAGGGTGGTTCTGTAAACAAAGGGGACGTCACCAACATCTGTTGGACAGGAGGCCAAGAGCATTTAAACCAGGGACCTCTGGCTCTTTCTTAAACAGACTGAACCGTAGAACAGTCATAACCCAAACAGAAGACAACTGAAAACACAAACAGGAAATAAAAAGATTCTCCCTAGAGCACAAAGTTGGGCTGCCTCTTCAGACACAAACATGTAACAAAAGTTATTCCCAAGGAATTTTTTTTAAAAAATTCTACAGAAGCATATCAAAATTAGGAAGAGATTCCAGCTCCCCCTCCATGTCCAAGTTTCCTCCTTCCCCACCAACACTCCCCCACCCCAGCACAAGAAAAAAAAAAGACAGGCATGGTTCCATTTTAGAACATGATCTAAATGATAGATAATGACTTCTGGGAATGTTTGGCTTTGATACCTCCAGGTTGTGAGTCTGAGGAAGCAAAGAGCTGGTTTTATGTTAAGGCAAAAGATCTAAGCCCTAGAATTATAGGTCATTTATTGTACTTATCCTTTGCCTCTGGGGGGATGTCTTAAAAGTTATAAAGTTGTAATTATCCAGGTGGCTAATAACCTTTCTCAAATTCAGAATTCCAAAGGACACAGAAATAACTGCTGTTAGGGATGGAAGTTAAGGAGAAGAAAAATGTGTCACTATCTAAAGACCCAGCCTAAGCATTCTGAACCAAGGAAAAGACCACCTACTGTCTGCATCCTGTCTACTAACAAAATTTTTACAAGGCAGGGTTTGTTATTTCATCAAAATCGCCTTTTTCTGAACTTTGCATCATTTCAGACAGGAACTAACCTGACCCATTAGAGGATGTAAAGCTTTTTCACAAACCAGCAGGGAGTGGGGCTGAAGAGATCTCCAATGTCTCGATTACTTCCCAATCTCTAAACTCCTCTGTAAAACACTGGGCAGAATTGGAATCATAACAGCATCAGATGTAATACATTGTAGAAATCCCAATACAACCACCTGTACAAACTCATAAAGAGGACCAACCATATATATAAGCAGTGTAGGGAAATAGTGATTTCATGGATGCTATGACCACCTGCCCCCATATATGTGTGTGTCTGTATGTATGTATGTGTGTGATATATATGATACGTACATATCATATATATGTATATGTGTATGCATGTATGTGTGGGTGTGGGTGTATTTTCCTACCCATGGACTATCTGAAATTCCATTAGAATTGCATTCCTTTAGCTTAAGGCTTTTTATCCTCTTAAAATGCAAATATGCCCAGAAAGGTCTAAGACTTTACAATTGTTATTGGTCATTAAATCTTAGTATGAATTCCTCTAAGTTTCAGCCTTTTCCCCATTGAAAGGAAATGCCTGGGAAAAGTACCAATTAGTATTAGCTTTATCAGATCCTCCACAGATCTTGGAGTTTCCCCCAAAGCAGTTCTGGTTAGGGAAAGTGAGAAAAAGCATTTGGCTCCGGAGGGGTATTGGGGGAAGCTGGGTTATCACAAAGGGAAACTAGAGAACCAAGAAGCTAGAATAGGCAAATATAAACTCAGCCTCTTGCACAACTTCAGCTAGGATTGGTCCTGCTCACCAATGAGCACAAGTATTTGTGTAAACTCCCGGTTTCACATTTACTCTCTTGAGATAATTGTTCTTGCCGAACAGCATCTGTTATGCACCACTGCCATCAAGAATATCCCAAAATATTTAGGTTTCTAGCCATAACAGTACCTCCTCCAAGTCCCCAAAGCTATAAAAGATTTTTTAATATTTTATCTGGGAGATTATCATGGCCATAAGCAACAAAATGAAATCAACAAGACTTAAGGGACCAGCAGGGAAAAAAATGATTTATGGGAGTTCACTGCTCAAAGATAATGCACTGGCTATAATGTGCTGTTATAGCATTCTCTCTGTCGCCCACTGAGCAGCCATGAAAATGAGATTTGGGGATTCCACTCTGTCCACCCTGGAAATTAAAATAAATAAACTGGTAACGAAGAGAGGCAGCCGAGCATAGAGGAGAGAGAGTCAGACTGGGAGTCCGGAAGACCTGGATTCAGGACCCTACTTCAAGCATACACTCTACAGTACTAGCTGTATAGCACCCGCACCCCTCCTACCCCCACCTTAGGCACTGTCTAAGACTATAAGTGCTGATCTGCAGAGCAGAGGGAGGTTTGACCCTAGGAGTTTCCTGTACCGGTGAAACCATGGGTCCAGTCAAAAAACAAAAACAAAAAACTGGTAAGTAAAACAATCAGTCTTGTATCAACTAAATGAAAAACCTAGGGTGGGGGGGGAGGGTAACTGCGTTTTATTTTCCTCTTATATCCCCATAATCTCTCCTTGAGTGATAGCCAAACAGCAGGAATTCAATTCAATTCAACTCTGAAATTCTCTGATTCAATAAATATTTATTAAGTCCTTAATGTGTTCAAGGCATTGTACTAGGCTTTGCAATCAGTAAGGACAGAGATTGGTTTATATGCCAAAGGTCAGTTTTGGATTTGGCCGTGAAGTAGCTTGGATTCCACAAAGAATCTTCTCTCCAAGAATTCTTAACCAAACAAGGAATAGAGGAAATCACAAAAGATAAAACAGATTATTTCAATGGCATGATATGGTTTTGCAAAACTAATACATCTAAAACAAGAAGGGTAATTGTCAGTGGTGGGGAGGGGAGGGATTCTTTGCCTAAGGTATGTGTGATAAAGGTCTGGTACCTAAACCATATAAGGAAATCAATGAAATATTTAAGACCAA
Source organism: Trichosurus vulpecula (assembly GCF_011100635.1). Classification (NCBI taxonomy): domain Eukaryota; kingdom Metazoa; phylum Chordata; class Mammalia; order Diprotodontia; family Phalangeridae; genus Trichosurus; species Trichosurus vulpecula. The sequence goes on from NC_050576.1 coordinate 135,367,737, forward strand.
AAATTCTTCCCCAGTCAATGGTCAGTTGGTAAACATGTGCCCACTATGTGTCAAGTACTACGCTAAGCCCTGGGGATACAAAAAGAGGCAAAAGTCAGTCCTTGCCCTCAAGGAGCTTACCATCTAACGGGGAAAAACACACAGACAAATATATACAAAATAAGCTAGATATAGGATAGGATAAATAGAAAATAATTAACAGTGGGAAGCCACTGGAATTAAGAGGCGTTGGGAGTGAATGAATGAACGAAAACCATTTTAGGGCTTACTATGTACTCACATAGGGCTCACAGTACTATATGCTAAGATAACAATACAGAATTAAAACAGTCCCTGCTCAAAGATTTTACATTCTAATAGAATTATCAAAAGATAAGCTAATAATAGTTCTCAAAAGAATTACACATTATTAACATATGGAAAAACTGCTCCAAATCATAAGAGTAAAATGTAAATAGGAAATCTCTGAGGTTTTACTTCACATTCAGCAAAACGGAAAAATATGACAAAAGATGGGAATGGTTAATGCTACCAGGGTTTGTGGAAAGGTTTGTGGAGTTAAGCAGTGGTCCCACTGTTCTGGAAAGTAATTTGTAATTATGCTAAGAAGGTAACTAAAATGTCTATACCCTTTGATGCACAGACCCCACGCTAGGCGCCCACCCCAGGGAGGACAGTGATGAAAGATCCTATATACAACAAAATATTATAGAAGCACTTTTTGTAGTGGCAAAAAAACTGGAAAAGATACCCATCAACTGGGGAATGGGTAAACAAATTGTGGATAAACAAATGGAATGGGATATTATAACTGTACTGTAAGAAACAATAAATATCACGAAATCAGAAAAGCATGGGAAGTTTTTTTGGGAACTGATACAAAGTGAAGTAAGCAGAACCAGGAAAACAACATATATAAAAAAAGAGAACAACGTAAGTGAAAAAAAATAACCAAACCTAAATGCTGTAAAAATAGTAGTGACTAATTTGTTGTTGTTTAGTTGTTTTTCAGTTGTTTCTGACTCTTCATGACCCCATTTGAGGTATTCTTGGCAAAGATACTGAAGTGGTTTGCCATTTCCTCTTCCAGATCATTTTACAGATGAGAAAACTGAGGCAAACAGGGTTAAGTGATTTGCTCAGGGTCACATAGCTAGTAAGTATCTGAGGCCAGATTTGAATTCAGGTCTTTCTGATTCCAGGCCCAACACTCTATCTGTACCATCTAGCTGCTCACAGCAGTAACTAAACTTGGCCCCACAGAGCAGATAGATGTTGCTTGTACCTTTCTCCCTTCTTTGCAGAGGTAGAGGACTGTGAACATATAACACTGTGTATAACGTCAAATTTGGTTGATATGTGCTTAACTTTTTCTTTTTTATTCGTTGTTATAATGGCTCTCTAGGAGGAGCATAGAGGGATATGTTGGGAAATGCAGGTTATGAAAAACAAAAGATATCAATAAGCATTTTTTAAAAGAATTCTCTCTTTGGTGGCCCAGCCCAGCGCAAACCTCTGAAATGAGCAGATCTATACAAAGGGAACAAAATATATCAGGTTTTTGTTCCTTTGTGAAGATACTGAACCTCCAGGAATCTTTCTTAAGTGATTTAGACTGGCTCTGCCACTCTATCCTCCCCCACCCACTCCCATTTTACCTCAAACAAATTGCTTAACCTCTTTTGTCACCTTCCATGTCTATAAAATGTGGTCATATTGATATCAGTGGCTTTCAAGGACCTGCCTCCTGGCACACAGATAAATGCTATTATAGTAAAGTCCATGAGAATGTCCATTTGTTCTATTGTTGTTTGTCCTTCATTTTTGAAGAGGACTGTGATATTATTGATGGTATCTTGCCTTGCTCATGAATTAGATTTAAGTGAGGCAGAGTTGCACAAAATCACCAGCCTCACTCTCTCTTCCAGAGTCATCAAAATCTAGTAGCAGGATAAAAGTCAAAACAACTGGCAATTGCCCAAAATGCAGTGGATGACCTTGGCATCTTGGATGTCTGACCAAGCTCTAAGCACTCCACAGTGCCTGCTGCATTAGTCATCTGCATAGCTGTTTGAAGAAATTTTCATATCTGCCCATTCCATTGAGGAAGTCTTTACGTGTTTGATCCACTTGGCCGTAGGCTCAGATGTGGGGGCCATCTCCAGTAGTCTTGATCTATATCTTGCAATTGGACCCAAATGGCTTTGGAGGAGAAAGTGAGGCTGGTGACTTTGCACAGCTCTCCCTCACTTAAATCCATTTCATTTGGAAGTCACGACATCACCTTCCTGATGTCATGACAACAATAACAGACATCCCCCTAACTCACCGACGGTTTGAGGCCTATTGGTTAGATTACCCTCAACAAGTCTTAGCCCACCTGCTGAGACAGTTTACTGGGTATGTCTGAGTCTGGATTTGAATTCATGAAGATGAGTCTTCCTGATTCCAAGCCAAGTGCTCTATCCGCTAAGCCACTTAGATGCCTGGGAAATCCTTAGGGGTGTTCCTTTAAACCACATAAATGCCACTCCTCCTGTCTCTTTGAACTTTCCTAAGGTGGTCAGAGGGGTGCATAGACTATCAATAAGCAATCAACAAGAATTTATTAAGCACTTACTGTATGTAAGACACTATACTATGCACAGGGGATACAACAAAAGGCAGAACAGCCCCTGCCCTCGAGGAGCTCAAGGTCTGATAAGGAAGATAAGTAACTAGGTATATACAAGACATCTACAGAGTATATAGGTAAATCTCAGAGGGGAAGCTAGTAGTTAATAATCTTAGGCCAGAATTTTTTTTAAATCTGCCCTCTTCAAAGTGCTCTCATCTAGAAATGTAATAACTCTGTGACAAAGACTCTGCCACTCCCCGCTCTCAGATCTGCCAAGCTAGGAGACCTCCTTAGCATCCAGGTGTTGAAAGATAAAAACCAGGCTTAAACTACGTCCCCAGATCAGCTCATTAGAATGAGAAATGTACTCCAAGAAGACCCACAATTTCCCAAAGGGCTACTGACATGGGCCAGGGAGAGGAGCTGGAGCTAAGTAGCTCCAAGGAAATATTTCTCTCTCTTTCTTAACCCAATGTTCACACACACATAGTAGGCTCTCAAAAAAATATGTTGAAGGATTGATTGGCTGCTACGGTAATCAATCAAGGGAACAGCCTTTTGCAGCTGCTTCCTCAGAGTGTAATGAACACATTTCTACTGGGCTGGCCGGCATAGGAGAAACAGGCATCCTTCTTTAGCCGATCTTTTTCTCTTAAGGGCAGTGTTAATATGGAGGTTGTTACATCACATCAAATTATTGAAAGTATTAAATGCCCGGGAAGCTGGGTGGCACAACGGATAGAGTACTGGGCCTAGAGTCAGGAAGACTCATTCATCTTCTAGAGGTCCAAGCTGGTCTCAGACACTTACTAGCTGTGTGACCCTGGGCAAGTCACTTAAGTTTGCCTCACTTTAAACTATAAAATGAGCTAAAGAAGGAAAAAGCAAACCATTCCAGTATCTCTGCCAAGAAAACCCCAAATGGGGTCACAAAAAGTCAGACAGGACTGATAACAACTACACAATAACCACAAAAAAAAAAAAATAAAACACCAAGTTTAGAAAAGAGGGGGAATGGATGCTGGTGGTCCTGAGGTCAGAGAGGGGCCTTGGATTCCATAGAAAAGACTCTCCCACATTCCAATCCTCCCAGGCTCTACAGTGCTTTTTCTGTCTTTCCATCCTGATGAAAGGCCACAAATACTGTGCTTCCTTTCTCAAGTATCACAACACAGGTCTTCCCTTACCCATGAGCACTCGATAATCCAAAGAAGGAAATAAAAAGATCTCCACTCTTCCAGAAGTCATCCCATTCTTCAGTTTCTGTAGTTTTACAGATGCCTCTTTAATGCTTGCCTAAGAAAAAGGTTCATTTTGAACAGAAATGTAGAGAATCCAGTTCTTATAAATAGTAGAATCGTACTTCCTATTTCCTCTGAAGAATTCAAACTATGTACAGTCTGATCCCTTCTTAATCTTCACACATTTTCTGAAGTTTCATCAAGATTGTATCCTGCTGATGTGAGAACCTAAGGTATATAGCAAAGTTGAAATTAGGCATTATTAATTTCATAGGTTAATGGCAGGAAGGCATGAGGGGCATCATAGAAGCTGAGCTATGCTGCAAGCCTGGCCTAATTCAAGCCAGTCTGGTGCTTCAACTTCAGATTAGAATGAAATGAGACATTTGTAAACCCTGTAACAAAGGGAGATCGGCTTAGCCACAGAAGGGAAAGGATACTCAACAAGTACACAGCATTGATTTTGTTGAGAACAACTTCTCTGCCTCTTGGTTGGTGGAGTGACTCTCCTCCTACTCTCCAAAACAAGCCTGAGGGAGGAGATCAGCCACTGCCTACCTAAACAGACTAAGCCTTAGTCAACGCAGACAGTTAAGTTGCAAGGATGGTTTCAAAAAACATTTTGAAGAAAAAACTAGTCTAGCCTACTTGACATATATTGTTCCTACCAGAAACTGAAAGGGACCTCAGAAGGCATGTAGTTTAACCACATCATTTCATAAATACAGACACTAAGATTCAGGGAAGTTATGAAATTGTGTAAGGTTACCTAGATAGTAATCATCCAACTGGGATTTAAACCATTTGAACCCCAGGTGCTCTAACTATAGAGTGTTCTTTTCATCATACAACACCACCTCTCCATACTATGTGCAGGAGGTTTGTATTTCTACATATAATCTGCATATATTCAAATGCAGCAGAAACAAACAATATCTAGAAATATGGCCTGGGTAGGTCATAGGTAGGAAAAAGAACCTATGTATACAGATCAGATGTAGCTACAATAGGAATATAAATGTATTGGGCGCAGGGAGGGGTCTATCTATGAAAGGCTGCTTCACATCACACTGGTTCCTACATAAAATCCTCAAAGAGCCAATAAAAACCTGTAATTACCACAGCCTCCCAGGCAGTTGCCTTTATAGCTTGGTCCCAGTTCAATTTTTCACCATATGTTGAAAGCCTTGGGGGCTTAGATTTTAAATCTGGACCATAAGAACTAGGTCACCTTCGTCAGGCAATTGTTAAGATCTGCCTTTTGTGACAAGCACAAATCCCACCAACTGAGGATCCTACTGACATTTGTACTTCGGTAACCAAGAGCTGAATTTGGCCTTTTCATCTAAACACCAATACTCAATTATAAGCATTGTTATTTCTTTGGCAAGACAGGCCTCAGGGCTGAGGCATGCTTTAACTTTTCATTCTAGTCTATTAAAACCTGTTAACATACTCAAGACCATATGCCCAAATAATGAATCTAAAGTGAAAAAAGGAAGAACCCTTCAACACCAGAAAAAAAAATACATATTCCAAAGTAACTGGGGGACCAGGTCCAAGCACCATACCATACTTCAGACATTAGGGAGATATAGGCATAGCATAGTATTCTCAGCAACTCTGGGCACTTTTGGGCTTCCTTTTCTCTGGTCTCCCTCTTACTACCAATAGGGATAAGAAAAAGGGACTTGGCCTGTGATTTCACTGTTAGAAGGAACTCCCAGGTAAGGAAACTCACCTCCAATGTAACCCAGCAATTTATAGTCTTAAAATGGTAGCCTGGGGCTAAGAAGTTGTGTGACTTGCCTCCAGGATCCCATGGAGAGTCTGTGGCAGACAGCTCTTCCTGGCTCCAAGACCATCTCTATATCCATCATGACACACTATTTCTCGATGCAAAATGGATCTCAAGGTCTCTCAGAGTCGGAAAGGGCTTTAAAAGGCCTCTAATCCAACCCACACCTGAAGAGAAACCCTCTCTACAATGTAACCAACAAAAGGCCATTTGCCCTCAGTTTGAATATCTCCAGTGATGTTGAACTCATCATTCCCATTTGGAGCAATAGAACTCCACTTTTTTAAAAAACCACACAATTTAGCAACAGAACCAAGTGACCAATTACAGAGTGTGATAAATGGTACATCTTGTATCACATCTTGCCTTCCCCTCTCTCTAGATTTTATAATAAGGAAATTCTGTCCAACAACCCAACTCTTACCTTTTCCAATTGGAACCATTAAGAACAAAATGGGCTGGTTCTGACCCTGTCTGGTTATGGAAGGAAGAATTCTTGAAAAGCCAGTCCCAATCCAATGCAAGTATCAGGTTGTTAAATTCCCTATCATTTCCCAAAAACTGCACCTTTAATTTGACCTAGAGTTGATTACTACCTTTGCTTTCTATTAGGCTTCAATTACTCTGAAGAGGGTAATTTTCTTCTCTGCCACAAGAAGTCACAAAGTTCTGATTGTTTTGTAGGAGAAAATGATCACCTGGCATCAGGGCACAAAAGTAGCATTAGAGAAACAAGGCTGTAGATAATGTGGAGAAGCATGTGAAAATTAACTGCAAGCCAGGTGTGGCGGCACATGCCTTTAAATCTAGCAATCAAGAAAGGCTGAGATTGGAGGATCACTTGAGTTTGGGAGTTCTGAGCTGCAGCAGACTATGCTGATTGGGCATCTGCACTAAGTTCAGAATTAATATGAGTGGTCCTATGAGGAGGATAGAGTTACAGGCACCAAGTTGCCTAAGGAGGGGTGAACTGGCCCTTATTAAAAACCGAGCAAGTCAAAGCTCCTTGAGGCAAATGAGGGAAACCTAGTCTTTAAAAAGAGCAGCTAGGTGGTACAGTGGATAGAGTGCTGGGCCTGGAGTCAGGAAGATGAGTCTTCCTGAGTTCAAATATGGCCTCAGACACTTACTAGCTGTGTTACCCCGGGTAAGTCACCTAACCTTGTTTGCTTCAGTTTCCTCGTCTGTAAAATGAGCTAAAAAAGGAAATGACAAACCACTCCAATATTCTTGCTGAAGAGTTGGACACAACTCTAGCTCTAAATCCATGAAATAACAAAGCTAGAGTGATATAAAGGTTTTGATTTCCTTTAGGTAACCAAATTCTGAAGCACCAGATCAGAAATATACCCATGGTTCCCAGGTCCATTCTCCCTCACTCACCCAAATACACTCCCACCCCCTTGGGACTAATCCCTCCTAACAATAATGTCATAAGGTCTATGAGCCCTGAGCCCCAAGCTCACAAAGCAGTTACTGATCCAAGCAGTTGAGTTTGCTTTTCACCAAGACAAAACAGAAAAAAGACAAGTTCAGTAAGATGTCCCCTGGGAGCAAAGTTTAACTGACAGCAAGGTAAGGAAGATAGAATTTTTCTTGAGAGAGGTGGTTCCCTAAGGGTCACAGAGCATCACCAAAATCCAGCTCAACTTGTGGTTTTCAGGCTGTGGGAATGTGACTGTGGGAAATTCAGTTGGGAGTGAAGGACAGCAGCAACTGTGAGAAAACGAAAATAGGGTTGCTTAGATTTTTGGAGTTTATAAAAAGAAATTGTTTTATATGGGTTCCATATTATTTTTCTATACCTAGTTCTGGGCTAAATTCCTAGATTCATGCTTGGTCCTAAGGCACAGTACTGTGAGGGTTTAAAAAGGAAAGATTGTGGTATTTGTAGACAAGTAACCAAAGCTGACTTTTGAAGTTACTCAACAACCCAAGCAAAAGTATCTAGAATCTCAGGGGTAGGGAACCTGTGGCCTCAAGGCCACATGTGACCTTCTAGGTCCTCAAGTGTGGCCCTCTGACTGAATCCAAACTTTACAGAACAAATCCCCTTGATAAAAGGATTTGTTCTGTAAAACTTGGACTCAGTCAAAAAGCTGCACCTGAGGACCTAGAAGGCCACACATGGCCTCGAGGTTGCAGGTTCCCCATCCCTAATATGGATTAATTTGGTCCCTCCATATAAGTTTGCCCAAGATTTAGTTTGTTCCAGACATCCCCAACAAAGGCCAACCTGGGCAAAGGTTTCCATGTACTCCAAAATATTCATAGCAGCATTTTTTTTGTGGTTGCAGAAAAGTAGAAACAAAGTAGATGTTCATCCATTGGGTAATTGCTAAATGTGGGGCCACCTCCAGTCATCCTGGCCTGTATCTTGCAGTACCCAGATGGCTCTGGAGGAGAAAGTAAGGCTGGTGACTTTACAAAGCCCTCCCTCACTTAAATCCAATCTACTTGCAAGTCATGGCACTATCTTCCTGATGTCATGGTCCTCTTGGAGAATGAAGGACAAATACCAAGAACAACAACGGCTAAATAAATTATGGCACATAAATGTAATGGAATATTAGTGTGCTGTAAGAGGTAATGAATAAGAATTCAGAGAAGCATAGGAAAATTTAAATGAATTGATCCACAGTGAAGTAAGCAGAACCAGGAAAACAACATACACAATGATTATAACAATGTAAAGGGAAACAATAAAAATAGAAACCAAATACTGTGTAATTATTAGCAAGCTTGACCCTAAGGGAAAGTTTAGAAAATGTACTTCCCTCCCTTCTTTGTGGGGGGTGGAGGGGTGGGGTGGAGGTTGAATGGGGAGGGACACTGGGTACCAAACTTTGCAAATATGGCCAGACTTGCTGAATGTGCTTGTTAATTTTGATGAACTAGAAAATAATTTTCTGGCACCCTTTGTTACAAGTGATGGCTCTGGGGGTAGAGGAGAGGAGGAATATATTCAGATACAAAGGTAATGTCAATATCAAAAAACATATATAGTTCCTTACCCCAACGAAATTAAGTCTAGTCTCTGGTCTTCAAGATTTGCATAGAACTTTACCTCTTGTTAGAACAATGTTTACAGCTGAGAAATTTGAATCCCAGAGAAGTTAAATGGCTCAAAAAGTCACTGAAGTTAGAGTCAAAGCTAAAATTTGAACCCAGATGCTTACGATTCAGATTCTGCTTTCCATTGCACCACACTCTTCATTTCTAAGCTAACATAGTATGGGGCCAATTCATTTAACCTTCCTATAACACTTCCTTCAAAAAAAAAAGGGAATATTCATATTTGGCATTAAGTACAAGGTGGATTGAGATCTATGCTGCAGACCTTGAAGAATATTGGTTAAGTGACTTGCCCAGGGTCACACAGCTAATACATGTCTGAGGCTGCATTTGAGCCCATAAAGATGAGTCATTGATTCCAAGTTCAGTGCTCTATCCACTGTACCAGCTAGCTGCTCATGAAGAATTTTAGTATTTCATTAATTACTACAAAGCTGTTGGTCTGATTCTTCTGATTTTCCCTACTAACTTCAAAATTATTGTCAACCTTCATCTTTGCAGTATTAAGGAACAAGGTGCTTCTTTCTTCCTCTGTTTCTGTCTGTCTCTCTGACTATGTATCTTTACGTGTCTCCCTCTGTCTGTCTCTCTCTCTTTTTCTCTGTCTCTGTCTCTCTTCTCCCATTAGATTGCAAGACCCATGACAAAAATACCAGCTATCTTGAAGACTCGGCTATTTGGAAAGTCCAATCCAAGTTGGAAGAAGTTGGAATTACACCAAGAACTGGAGCCCTTCTTTCACCCCCCCAGGGCAAGGGGGTAGGCAGGTGGGAGTGGGAAGGAAAGTATCAAGAGTAAGAATGATGACCCAAAACAAGAAAGCTTCATCAAGCCTCTACAGGGCTGAAGGTTCCCTGGCAGAAACACTCTTAGGCTCTGCCCTGCAGCTTGGCCGGCTGCCTTCCATACCATAATGATTTAATTGTGCCCTATGAGCAAGCCTCTGATCGCTTGTTTGCTTTGTCACCTCTGAAGCTGGTAAAGAGGTCAAACTTTCTTTTGATCAAAGCCAAGTTTCTGGAGTCCATCTTCCTCCCATAAATTGTTCTACTTGACAGTTCTCCAACCCCTCTGATCCTGTTAAAGATTTCCATAGGATCTCCTCTCCCACCCCACCTCCAACCCATCTCCTCTACATGGGCCCACTCCTATTTTTTTCCTCAATCATGACTCTGTCTCCAGCACTTACTGGCCATTCCATATGGTTGTAAAAAAAAAAAAAAAAGAAATCCATAGAGGTTGCTCTAAATTTAGCTGATGGGAATCAGAATGTTGATGGCAGGCTTTTTGCTGAGGGGAAAATGAATTACCCAGAATTCCAAACTGTTCCTGAAATGGTTAGGCCTATAGACACTCTAATTAATCATCCTGCAAAATTTGCATTGGCCACAACCACATTTTCCTGAATCAACCCTTCAACCAATAGAGGTTTTCTTTTGTTGGACAATGAAGGGGTCAGATTAGATGATGTCTAAGTTCCCTCTCAGTTCTAAATCTATGGGCGAGCCTATGATCTAGCTCACATACACACCTCATATTACAGATGAGGAAACTGAGAGATTTAAGTGAAATACAGACTGTATAATTTACATATATCCATAAGATCATAGACCCCTGGAAGGGCCCTCAGAGACCCTCTCAGTCAAACCTCTCATTTTACAGATGGAGGAAAGAAGACCTTGTGCAGTTAGGTGATTTGCCAAGGTCCCCCATGTACTAAGCGTCAGAGGGGGTATTTGAACCCAGGGCTTGGAGTCCAGATCCAGAGCTCCCTCCTCTACGCCATATTCCCTTTACCCCTTTCTTTCGTTCCCCAGTTTACTCATCTACTCATTCCTCTTAGCCTGCAAACACGGATTGCAAAAGAAAAAAACAAACCCAACCCAAAGGAAATAGAAGACAGAAGTAAAATAGCCATCTCTTTTAAAAGTACAGCCAGATTTCTATTGCAATGACGACTGCCTTTTTTCATAATCCCCGAGTTATCTGAAGCCCAAGTCAGGTAGGATAATGTTGATCTCTACCCTGGAATAAATAATAAGTGCCTATATTATAGGAGATAGTCCCTTTTTCTCTTTACAGTGTTCTTCTCTTTTGGAGCCTCTTGAACAAAAGTGACACAAGCTGGAAAATTTATGTCCTAATGAGATCAAGAGAGATAGTCCAGGGATAGCACAGAAAATCAGGTGGGCATCGGAGCTAACCGATAGCCTACTTTCAAGCGAAAAGAAAGTCAGACCCAATCCATTCTCCACACCCAGGCTGCCAAGCAACAGAGCAAGTGGCTTTCTTAGGGTTAGACTTAATTGCTACATTCACAAAGCCAGGGGCAATCTCATCCAGGTGATCCATTAGCTAGAAATGATTATAAACAGAGGGTGGGGAAGAGAGGTTAAACAGCACAAAAGCCATTTAAAGGAGAGGGGTTTCAATTTGTGCCAGAGAAAGATAAAAAGTAGAAATTTCGATATGTAAGCCTAACTAGGGGCTTGGGCAAATTCCTAGCAGGGAAATTCTTAAGAGTTGTACTCTTTGGTCCCTTAGTAAGACAGGGTCCATAAGCACACAGTAATTTAAAAAAAAAAAAAAAAAAAAAAGGTCCTGCCTTCCTTGTATTCCCATTCACCTCACTCCCACCAAAACACAAAAATTCTGCAGAAAGACTTCAAGCTGAGACTGGACTAACACACCTGGAGAAAGCAATCTTCTTAATAGCAACTGGCGCATGGATTCTGTCTTTAGCTTGGTTCAATTGCTGGAGTCGGCCAGTTCACATACACTCCCAACTGCCCATGATAATCAATTGTCCATTCATACCCACCTATGCAGTAGTTGTTTTGTTGCTGTTCAGTCCTGTGTCCAACTCTTCATGACCCCTTTTGGGGGGTTTTCTTGGCAAAGATACTGGAGTGGTTTGCCATTTCTTTTTCCAGCTCATCTGACAGATGAAGAAACTGAGGCAAATGGGGTTAAAAGACAAGTCTTCCTCATTGCAGGCCCAGCACTGTATCCACTCACTGTGCAACAGTAGGAAGGATAATTGTACCCAAATATCTAAAATTTACAAAGGTAAGATTACTACTCTGGTCAGGCTTTTGGAGGCATTAGAGAACTTCTATATAGGGATGTGCATAACTTCAGGCACCAACAGTATATAGACAACCAACAGTCACAGGAGAGGCAGAAAGATGACCCCTCCCCACCCTCCAACTCTCATATAGTGAAAACAAGCTGGTGTTCTCCAAACACAAGACCACCTAATGTTTAGAAGTTGGACAATCCATTAAGGAAAGAAGATGCATTTGAGACTTCCTCATTAGCAAATATTCTCCAGGTTGCTCCAAGGCATCAGGAATTTGGACCATCAATAATAATAATAATAATAATAATAATGAAATCTATATAATACTTTAAGGTTTGCAAAGCACTTCACAACACACATTATACAGGATCATAGATCTAGGACCATCCAGGCAAACCCCCTTGTTTTGCAAATGAGAAACTGAGACCCAGGAATGTTAAGTAGGTTGCCCAAGGTCATACAAGTACTAAGAGCCATAGATAGAATTTGAACCTAGAACCTCTGACTCTAGAACCTGTGGCTCTTTGCACTAGTCCAATCCATTAACATACTGCAAGCCTTGTGATTGAAAGGGATCAGCAAAAGGATAATTAACCAAAGCATACATAAAACAAAAACAGTAATACTTACAGTAATTCATATTTATATGGTACTTTGAGAAGGCTGCAAAGTGCATGCCTCACAACAGAGGGAGTGTGGCTGTTGTTCCTCCCATTTTACAGACTTCATGACCCTGGGCAAGTCACTTAACCCTGTTTGCCTTAGTTTCCTCATTTGCAAAATGAGCTTGAAAAGGAAAAGGTAAACCGCTTCAGCATCTCTGGGAAGGAAACCCCAAATGGGGTCACGGAGAGTCAGGCATGAATGAAACAACTGAACAACAACAGCAACCTCGCCCAATTCCTCCTTGTTCCTCTTCTCTAGGAGGCAATTATCCTAATCCCTCTCTCTGTATAGGCCTCAACATTTTACCTTCTACCCATACCACAAGGGAGTGATTTCCTGGGACCAAGACTAGTATTTCTCTTGGTCCCTTCCACTATTAGGAGTCAAACTAAGGCCATGAAACTCACTTTAGGAGAAAAAACAGGGTTCCAGAGTTTAAGGACAGTATTTCACTGTGTAAGTCACAAGTCTTATTTCAAAGGGCTTTTTTGCTAATCAGAAGCAGGCACAAACTGCCATCTCCATTCTTCATCACCAGAAGGCAAGTGGAGAATATGTATACATGTGCCAAATCAAGTAAAAACTCTACCTGGGGCAGGGAATACTATCCTTTTATTCCAAATGTAGCTGGATAAGTAATGGCTCAACAGAGATTTCATTCACACTGAAGACTAGAGGATGCTGGGAAATCTCAGCCACAATCAGTCACAGATGCTTGCTCTGAGGGGCCATTTATCAGCAGCGTCCATTTGCATTATGGTGCGATGTCTCTTCCACAGCCGGAACTGCCTAGGAGCTCAGCACACTGTGGCCCACAGACTCAAAGCTTCAGAGACAACACTTACCTACAGATACAGTCAGTCGCAGTTACCCTTTCACTGGAAATGACTTTCTTCTGAGGGCACTTGGGAAGGATGTTGACTTTATCCAGAAAGAAAAGGGACTGACCAAACTACCCACCTTCCTCTCTTGTGCATGCACAGAGATATAGTTCAAATGCTCAAGATGGAGCTGTGGTCATATCATGTGGATGTGCCTTCAAATAATGAAGACTGAAACCAGTCTACATCCACCCATCCTATGATTCTTGTCCGTGTTCTCCCACAGGTCAACCTGATTTGCAGGGAGGGAGGTGGGGAGCAGAACCTTCCCTGATTTCTCTTGGCGTTGTGAGGAAACCAGTGGAATACACAAGCTATCCATCACTTCTCTCTGTCTCGTCTCTCTCTCTCCGTCTCTCTGTCTCTCTCTTGTTCTTTGATGACATATTTTTGGTTTTCTTCATGGTTTCTTATCTGTTATGGATTGCAGCCTGCTCTTTGCCTCTATACACTTCTCAATTAAGTGATACTCATTTTTAATTCTTCAATCAATTGACAAGCATTTATTAAACACTTCCAATGTCCCAGGCACTATATTAAGGACTAGAGACACAAAGAAAAACACACAAAAAAATTCCTGTCCTCAAGGAGATCTAATCATGGAGAGGATGTGTAAATAAGCACATGACTTCTCATGCCAAGATAAGAGTAATGAAGGCACCTTCTGAAGCCTTCCCAAATTCCCTTCTAAACAACTAGAAAACCACTTCAGAATTGATCTAGGAGCAGGGAAGCATCTCATCAACCTGGTAGAAAAGGTCTGTCTCACTGGAGAGGTGGGGGGAAGCCAAGACCAGCAGCAGCCAGCCTCAGAGCAGGGCCCCACCCCACCCCAGCAATGCTCCAAGCCTGGGGCAATCCACCAGCAAGGCCCCACCCTCCTGCAAACCAAGAGCCCCCTAGACAAGTGAGCAGTCTGTGCAACTCAGCAAGGTCCTACCCCAGTGATTCCACTCCCAGCACAAGCTACCAGTGAAGCCTTGACCCCAATGCCAATTGAAGCCCCACCCCTGGGGCCTACCAGCAGAGAGGCCCTGTTTCCATAGCAACCCAGCAGTAGGGTCCCACCCCTGGGGCTGACCAGCAACAAGATCCCTCCTCTAGGGCCAGACACCAGAAAGACTGTTACCATAGCAACTAGCAGCATGTTCCCACCCCTGGAACAGGCCAGCAGATAAACCCTAGATCCAGGGGAGGCCAACAGGGAAGCCACATTCGCTAATACAAGGCAAAAGGGAAGCCTACCCTCCAGAGAAAGCAAGCAGCCAAGCCCGAAGCCCAGTGAAAGCCAGGAGAAAGACCAATAGCCCCAGCACAAAAGTCTTGGGACAGTGTAGGACCAGAACCCAACTCTCATATAAAAACACCAAGTCACCAAAAAAAAGGCAGAAAAATGAGCAAACTATCAACAATAACAAAAGAGCTTGACTATAGAAAGTTACTATGGTCACAGAGAGAACCAAGGCATAAACTTAGAAGAGAATAATAGTGTCAAAATGGCTACATATGAAGCCTCAAAGAAAAATGTAATTTGGTCTCAGGCCCAAAAAGAATTCCTGGAAGAGTTTAAAAAGGATTTTTAAAAGCAAATTAGAGAAGTAGAAGAAAAATTAGGAAAAGAAATGAGGGTAATGTGAGAAAATAATGAAAAAAAATCAATAGCTTAGGAAAAGATGTACAAAAATTAACTGAGAATAATAAAATTTTACTAGTGGGGACCTCAACTTTCTCCTCTCAGAACTAGATAAATCTAACCAAAAAATAAACAAGAAAGACGTTAAAGAGGTGAATAAAATTCTGGAAAAGTTAGATATAGCTCTCTGGAGAAAATTGAATGAAAATAGAAAAGAAAATATCTTTTTCTCAGCAATACATGGCACGTACACAAAAACTGACCACGTATCAGGACATAAAAACCTCACAACCAAATGTAGAAAAGCAGAAATAGCAAACACATCCTTTTCATATCATAATGCAATAAAAATTACATTCAATAATGGACAATGGAAAGAGAGATTAAAAATTAATTGGAAATTAAATAATCTGATCCCAAAAAATAAGTGGGTCAAAGAACAAATCATAGAAACAATCAATAATTTCATTAAAGAAAACAACAACAATGAAACAACACACCAAAGAACTAATGATGAGGCATACTATACACCTCCAGAGAAAGAATTGATATTGATTGAATACAAAGTGAAACATGCTATTTTTCATTTTATTTTTTTGTTTTGTTTTCTTTTATTCAAGTCTTCTTGTACAAAATGACTAATATGGAAATATTTTATATAATTACACATGTATAACCTATAGCTGATTGCTTACTGTCTCAGAGAGAGGGGAAAGGAGGGATGGAAGGAGGGATAGAATTTGGAACTCAAAACTTTTAATAAAAATGTTAAAAAAATGAAAAACAAAGTAAGCACATATAAAAAAGTAGAGGGAGACCTTACATACAAAAAAGTAGAAGGAAGGTAACCTTATCAGAGAATGCTAGAATGGTTTGGGGGGAGAGGGGCAGGAAAGACCTCCACTTGTGTCCCATGACTGGCAGACACACAACAATTGCATATGTCTTCAATTCAACCTCTCTCCCCAAAGAACCCTAGAATTGCAAGAGTTAACACGGACAATAAAAGCCTCAGAAAAGGTCCTCAGAAAATCAGCCAGGAGTTCATTATGTAATATGAAGTGATAGAGCAAGTATAGCAGAAGGAATGGCTAATATGGAGAGTTTATGTTCTCAAAGCCACTACACCCGGCAAGAGGTTTGTGAGCATGACTCACAGACAAACTTGGTGTCTCGGGGAGAGCTGTTAACAGGAGGCACATTGCATAAGATTGGTTAGCACCTCCAGCAATTTGTTTTCCTTTAAATGCCAGGCCTGCTCTAAGAGGTGTAGAAGTAAATGAGATTATGAGGCATCTAGAAAATCAGAGAAAATCCTGGGGGAAAATAAACTTCCACGAGAAATTTAATGTTGAAAAAAACTTTTGTGAATCTTTGGTCTTCAGTCCCCTTCACTTGAATATGACCCACTCTCTTCTGTCAATGCTAAATTCTGATCCAAATCTCAGCTGATCTGAACATCTTGATTTCTCCCCAAATGCAAAGTCTATAAGGAAAAGTGAAACCTGGAGAGTAACATTCCTTAAAGAAAAAATTCCAGCTAGGCTAATGTTCTCTACCCTACCACACCCCAGCTCTAAGAGAGGGGAACATTGTAATGAAATGGCACAGGCCATTCCTTGTTCCTTGAACAAGACACTGCATCTCAGAATTCACATCATTTTGACTGGCTATCACCCATGCATGAAATGCTTTTTCCCCCAATCTGCCTCTGGGTTTCCCTGGCTTCCCTCAAGTCCCACCTCCTATAAGAAGCCTTTCCCATCCCTTCTTAATTCCAGTGTCTTCCCTTTGTTGATTATTTCCGATTTATTCTGTGTATGGCTTGCTTATACATAAGAGTTTACATATTGTCTCTTCCATTACAGTGAGAATGCCAAGATCAGGGGCTGGTTTTTTTTTGTCTTTCTTTGTATTCACAGCCCTTAGCACAGTGCCTGGCACATAGCAGGTGCTTAATAAGTGTTTATTGACTGACCAAAAGCAGTTACTGACTTACTGAACCACAAGAAAGGAAAATTTATGAGAAGCAAAGTAAGAAAATGAGAACCCTTACCATTAGGTTCTTACGATTTTAGATTCTGTTTTTAAAAAATAAAATCTGCCTTTATCTCTATTACCATCCGAATTGGTATTCCTCTCACTAACTTTCCACTGCTTGCTGCCTCCTTTCTTGGAACACTTCTACTGGGGTTTAAATTGAAAGAAATCTCACGGGACCTACATTTGATGGACAAAAAGAAATTTACCCTTAGCTAGCTCTAGTAGAGATGGCTAGCTGATACCTTTAAAGAAAGGAAAAGAATCCTAGAAGCTCAGCTTTGCAAAAGGGTTTCAGACATCTAGTCTAGGGGTTCTGAATCTTTTTGGTGTCAAGGACCCCTTCGGCAGTCTGGTAAAACCCTTCTCACAATGTTTTTAAATGTATAAAATAAAATATGTAGGATTACAAGGGGAATCAATTATACTGAAATATCATAACTGAAATATTCAAGAACAAAAAAAGTTCATGGACCCCTGGTAAATAATTCCTGCTCTAATCTAATCCACAAATGAGCAAGAATCTCCTCTACAACATCTTGGCCAGGTGATCATCACCTTCTGCTTCAAGACCTACAGTAATGGGAAATTCACTACCTTCCAGTCAATTCCATCTTTGGACAGCTCCAATTCTTAAGAAGTTTGCTTTCTCATTCATTAGTCAAAATCTGCTCCTCTGAAGCTTCCATGCATTGCTCCTCATTTTGCCCTCTGGAACAATGCAGAATAAATCTAATTGGTTTCTACAAGATAATCCTTCAAATATTTGAATCCAGCTATTATGTCTTCTCCTCTTCCCTCCTGACCCCAAAGTCTTCTTTTCTCCAACCTGCAAGTCCCAGTTCCTTCAATCATTGTCATATGGCATGATTTTCAATCCCCTAATTCTCCTCTGGACACACTTCAGACACCTTGGTCTTCCATACACTTTCCCTTCTCACATTCTCTGCTCTGGGCATCCTATATTCTTTCATGTCAATATGGCAGCACAGTGGGACAGAGCGATCCAACACTAATACTCTCTCCACACACACAGTCACTAATAGTCACCCAAAGTGAATGTGGATAAAGGCATTACCTGTCATCACACATGACTAGAAAAGAAATCTGGTTTTATACTAGGAATGTTTTATTTCAAAAACATTAAATCATTTTGAAAGACTAAATCAAGAAACTAATATCTTATTCTATCTCAAAACCATCAGAAGGAAAATAAAGAGAAATCATTTCTATTGAAGCTGATCACTCTGTGATCTTTGTCGACATGTACTTTTGAATTTGACTTAATCAACCTAGCAAAATCTTATTCTATTCAAGGCATAGGCAATGATGGTGTCTGGTTCTCACGTCATTAATGCTGATTCATGTCTATATATTTCCTAGAAAAACATCTGGAAATCTAGACCTAATTCTTGGTGTTTCCCACCCCTATTCCTAACTCTTCTCTAGTGTGTCTGTCCCATTGCACTATTTCCCAGTGAAATGCAGTGCAGTTGGAGACTAATTGGCTGAGGGGGTTGGTAATGGAATATGTAGCCTTTCACCTCTGGGTCACTCTGCTGAATCTGGGTCACATCAATAGCATCTGAAAGCAGTTACTGTATCATCTAATGGCCTTCCTGAGGACAAAAGCCTCTGTTTTAACTTTTCACCCTGGTGGGAAGCCTCATGAGGAAGCCCAGGAATGAAGGAGCAATACTATGGATGACAGGAATGCCCATCCAGAAGAGTTTGGGGGTACCCTTGCATGAGAAGAAAGCAACAACCTTCTCAGCAGCCACTTGATTATCTGTTCCATGGATAAATGGAGCCCTTGGGTGTGACAGAAAAAGTGAACTACTTTGCAAATGATGACTCCCTTTGATGACACAAGAAATGTCAGAAACTTGCTCCTTGTTCAGCTCACTGCCTTATTCTAACCAAATCTCCTCACCTCTATGTGTTTCCTCCTCCATCAAATACAAATAGCCCTTGTTCCATTATCATCTCTAACATAAAATGGATAGAGAATTCCCAAGAAGGGATGGTGGCAGCATGGACACAGCACATCAATCCCATCTTTCCCAAATTTATAATTGTGTATATGATTGTTTTGTAGTTAGTCAAACAAATCCTCCATTGTCTTGTGGAAAGCTCCCTTTGCCGATGTAGATCAGCAATATGTGATATAAATACAAGATGCTGCTAACTCACAAGATTGTCTGGCATAGCTGATGGGGATGGGTACCTTCAAGTCAAGAAGGTGGAGGTTCAAGGCTTGCCTCTGACACATAATAAAAGCTGACATGTAAAAGCCTGTTAAGGTTTGCAGAGTGATTTATGGACATTATTTCATTTGAGCCTCCCATGAGGTATGTGCTATTATTAGCCCCATTTTGCTGAGTAAATTGAGGCTTTGAAAGGTCAAGGAATTTGCTTAGAATCACATAACTGGTATATAACCAAGTCATAACTTGAACCCATGTCCTTCTGCCTCCAAGTCTAACATATTATTCCCTACATCCCATGGCCTCTTACATATTAGTTGTGTAATCATGGCCAAGCCTCTTAAACCCCTTGTGCCCTGGGTATCTAACACCATAAGTTACAGACTTGTTGCTGATCTGCATAAATATGGGGAGCTTTTACACCAAGGAAGTCCTAGATCCAGTCCCATTCCCCCAAATTAATTCATACACATCTTTCTTTGTAAGGATTCATTTGGCTAACTATGGAACAAAAACATCCCAAAAAAGTATTAGAAATTTAGGAAAGATAAGCTGCCATTAAGCATTGTGCTGTGCTGTCAATTCCCCAGGTCAATAAATCTTTTTTTTTGGAGTTTTTATTATGAGAATGTGGAGCATCATTATAATAATGTATCAATAACTGTTATGCATGGGGCCATTAAATGTGCTGTATTCATAAAGATTTATTTGCCAGCTTAATATATTTGCTCAGTGGTGATAACTGCTCACGTAAAACTTTTCAAACTATTACGAAAAAGAAACAAAACACTCACTTTGCACTGGAGCATGGGGAATAGAGTAATACGTAGCCCATTGGTCCAGTGACCCTGCCCTTGGTTAAGGCTGAGAAAGAGGCTAGTGGACTCTGAGGGATATTTTTAGGAGGCAAGAGGAAGGAAAAGATAAATGAGCAGGAAAGGATGAGCAAAATTACACACATCTATCTATCCACGCTCTTCTCCCCCGAAAGGAATGTCCTCCCTCCTCCTCTTTCACTATCCAACTCCTACCCATCTTTCAAGGCTTGGCTCAAATTCTACCTCCTGACCAGCCCAGCCCAAAGAGGTCTCTGAACCCCTCTAGCACACCTGGTTTGTACCACTCATTGGATGTTTCATCCTGTACTAACTTGTGACAGTTTTCTCATCTGTAAAACGAGACAACTGAACCAGCTGGCCTCCAAGATCCCTTCTAGCTCTGGATCTATGATTCTATGACATCTCCCATATAGCTGCTTGGAACTTGTATTTAAATTTTGTGTTGGTATTTAACTTTTCATTGTTGATAACATAAAGTCTCAGCAGTATAATAAAAAAAAGAGGACTAAAGGTAATAGGTTCTTCCTTCTGTCAAGAAGAGAGGAGAAGGCAAATTCAGAGGGCTGAATAAAGGCACAAATACCCAAGCTTCTGTTTTCTCAATGACCCCAAATCCCACTACACTACCAAGACACAAATGTCCCCCATCAGTCACAACCGAGCACAACTCATTTTCAAGGCTAACCAGGTAGATCACAGATCTGGGAACTTCCAACACGATTTCTCCTTGAGGGCTAAGTAAGCATCCCACTGCCCTATGCTACACCCCACCCCAATACTCCTGGCTTTGCACTGTCATCATCACCCACCCTTACTACCCCTCTTTTCTCCACAGCCCTGACCTTTCCCTCTCCCACTGCTCCTGCCTTTATATCATCTATCCTTACTACCCCCTTTTCCTCTTCCCTCCCAATTTTCTTATTTCTCACCCAACATCTTCTAGAAAATGTTGGGAATCCCCAGAGAATGTAGAACCCTGGACAGGGATTCAAACTCCTCTGTCAATGGTTTGTGCCAGGAGTCACCGAATGCTCAGCATCTCTGCTACCTCATCTAGAAGATATGAATAAAAGCACCATCCTACCTCAAAAGAGCATTGTGGGGACTTACTAATAAATATAGCTATAAGGCAATGGACGCTCTATAAAAATGGTGAATAGCTTCCCTACCCCCTAGAGCCCCCATAACCAGTAACTTCCTTCCTCACAAGTGGATGCCTAACACAGGAAATGAAGAGGGGGGGCTTATTAGGCATATTAAAAGCATGCCTTTGTATTACATTTACCACCCTGGCTGCAAAAATGCTTGTAAAGTCATCATTAGCAGACTTCCAGCTGCCAGCCATCCCTCCCCTTTTAGCTTGTAGAGACAGTCAGCTATCCTTTTCTACTGAATGCCCTCTTAATTGGCCAGCCCACTTTATTAGCTGCCTTGACCTCCAATAAAAGCTCCTGGTTAACAATACCTGAAACCTGAGACAGAGAGTGACTAGCATGTTAGCAATCTGACTGGGTTCCTTTGGGATTCCCACACAATAAAATGCATACCTGTTGTAAAGTCTCCCCCTGGAAAATCTAAGGAACCACTGCATAGACAAATTTGGGGTCAAGGAACAAGAGGAAAAAGGAGAGAAATAAAGCAGAGTGCCTTAAGCAGAATGGATGTGTATTAAATGTCTGCTGAGTTGAACTGAGGGGAAATTATCAATGATAACTTCCATGGGGAATTTGGGGGTGGTGCCACCATTGATATAAGCATTGGTTTCCCTTCAAAGATATCTATCAAAATTCTACCAACATGGGGATGTGCTAACCCTTCCTGTGGGAATACCATCAGCAATGTTGTGGCTAAAATGAGATAACTCATGCACTTTTAATAATGCCCATTAGGAAGAGGAAACACTCAAGTCAAAACTTTCAATTTAGTTTGTGTTTGACTGCTAAAATGCTCTATTAATGGTGTTCTGTGTTTGCAGGCACTAATAAATGAATAGAGATCCTAACAAAGGAATGAAGAGTAATGGATTTTATTCCTGCTGTTCTGGGCTTGTCGTCAACTAAAATTGTTCCAAAACCCTTAAGCTTGCCCAGACACAGTGGTGTTTTCGATTGGCTGGTGAGGACACACAAAAGCTCTACATTTATTGTCTGTGCCTAGAGGACTGCGTCTAGCTAAGCACAGAAAAAACTCACCTTTATGACTGAAATAACAGTCAGCCAGTCATCTCATTGGCTGGGAAGACTTAATACCAACAAGGCTAAACTTATCATGCCCCTTTTTTATTAACCAGCTATATTTCTATATTCATATCATCAAAAATCATAGTAGTTATCAGGCCCAAATTAAGTACATATTAATAACTATTATTTTATTCCTATGGGAAACTCCCTGTGCATAAATTCTATCACCACAGATAGGCAACTGCTCCTCAACTTAAGAATTTATGGCATTTTCAGGAGCCCTGAGAAGTCAGGGTGCTGTGGCCAGGGTGTCTTCCTGGGGCCACGGTTAGCTCTCTAGATACTACACCAAGCTTCTCTTCTTCTCCATTTCTAACACTATTCTTTATCATTCCTCCATTTCCACTAAGGCTACGTGAACTGAACTACATGTGGGGAGAAATGTGTGGTTTTACAAGTAGCACTCTATGATACTGCCCAGACCTTAATAACGTGGGACTGTTTTTAAGAATCAGAGACTGGAAGAACTGGAAGAAATCAGAGAAAATGAGTCCAGCCTCATTTTACTGAAGAGAAAACTGAGGCTTAGAAAGGGCTAAATTCAAAAAAAATTTAGCAGCTTGCTACCCTATATGGAATAAAGTTTATAACCAAAAAAAAAAAAAAAGAGAAATTAGTCAAATGATTTGCCCATGGTCACACAGCTCATAAGTGACAGAACCAACTCTTAAACTTAGGTCTTCTGACAGTCCAGTTGTGATTCTGACTTTGAGCATTTTTCCTCATTGAAATATGCCCACTACTCACAGTAGAACAAAACAGCAGGGGAGGGAAAGTATGGGGCCTACATCAACACTCACCGCCTTCCTGGACATAACATAATTACACCAGGCTAGCAGTTCACCAGGAAGGCAGGTTTGGACAAGAAACCACTTCTGGCAAGGAATGTCAGACTAAAGGGCCTGAGGATCATAGGCAGGACCGTAGATTCAAATCTGGAAGGACTGCAGTGGCAATCTAGTCTAACCTCCTTATATTTCAGATGAGGAAACTGAAGCCCAAAGAGCTGAAGGGACTTGCCCTACAATCACATGGCCAGTAAATGTCAAAGATTGGATCTGAACCTCCATCTAACTCCAGAGGCTATTTTTTTTCCAAACTTAATTTTTCTTTCTTCATCAGTTTCCTCTTCTTTCTTCTTTCAAGTCTATTTCCCCCTCTAATACTTTATTTCACTTCCAGCTCCACTCATTTTCCAGACTTCTCTACTTCCTCAATGTGAGAGTTCCTTTCCAGGAGAAATCCATGCCTTGAGGGCTGCTCTTCTGATTGGTGACTCCCTAGCCCAGGCAACTAATTCATGAAAGGCCCCAGGTATACTCGCTTCACTCCTGCCAATCTCACCTCCTTACTTGCCTCTTTGCCTCCCATGTAGGAACTTCCCTCCCCTAAAGCTTCCCTTTATGTGTTTTCTTCCCCCATTAGAATGTATATCCATCAAGGGCAGGAACTGTCTTATTTGCTTATATTTATATTTCCAGCCTGACATGTGTACTTAATAAATGCTTTATTTATGGCAAGAGTTCTTACTTGAAGTGTGTGAACTTTTTTTAATGTTGATAATGGCATTTCAGTATAATTGGTTTCCTTTATAGTGATATGTGCTTTGTTTTTATTCACTTAAAAACATCATTCTGGGGAGTCTTGGGCTTCACCAGACTGCCAAAGAGATCCATGACACAAAAAAGATTAAGAATCCCTAATCTAATTCCTCTCCCTTTTCTTCTTCTTACTCATTCATTCAGTAAACATTTATTTGTCCACCTATTCTGAAGACCTGCCACTAGGAAAGTATAAGACTTACCTGCCACAAGTCATTAGGTCTACAGGATTTTTTTTTAAACTTCCTGGGCCCTCTCTACCATGTAAAGACAAAAGTTTGCTTAACACAGAGAGGGGAAAAGACAACCTATTCATTTGTTATCTCTAGTACTCTGTTTCTATACGGAACTGTGTATCAATGGTTCCCACTTAGTTGGATTCACAACAATGGGAGTCTAAAGGGTTCTCACTAAAAATGCTTTAATTGCCATTTAAGCAGTATATAATTGTACAACTATGTTACAAAAATATTTTTACTCTGTGACAAGCATGTACATATTTGAAGCATTATAGGTTTGTTTCTACAATAATTTGAAACTATCGTGATCATGCACACAATTATTTGTGTTCATGAAGTGATTACATCAAACTCTGACCACATCTGTATTTCTGTGAACTGTATTCTTGTAGTTTCTCAACCTGTCATCAAATTGTTTACAAACTGCCACAAGAGTTTGACATTCAAGCACAAAATGATTCCCAAAGGTCTGACACATGCACAAGTGCAGCGCACCACAGTAGCTCCCTCATTCCCTTCTGTTATCCTATAATTATTTCTCACCAGCTGTGTAATCACATGATCAAGATAGTATGAAAATTTGCATTCCTGTAGGGAAAATGTCAGGCTTTTGGAAAATCATGAGCAATGGGCACACGCATTATAAGACATGCTGAAACCACCATGGACTATCACAAGCATTCTGCAGAAAAAAAAAATTTTTATTGTCTCTAGTTGAAGAATTTTCTGACTTAAACTTATGTCTAAATTTAAGCTTACTATTCTATCTCTTTTCAAATGAATTGGCTACCTATTCTGGTCATTCACTGAGTAGAATTTCTGAGAGTGTAGCCAATGTCCCAGTAGTAGGAGAGAGAAAAAATTAACACTAAAGAGATTCTTTCCTGACAAAGGTTAGTTTACATATGAACATTGTTAAAAAAAAAATATGTAACACTTGCAACTGAACTTTTAGCACTGTTACCATTTGTTATAGTTCCTGTCATTAGTCAATAGAAAAGTAAATATTTTATGTCATAACTCACTACTCATTTGTGTTGATTGGTTAAGAGGCAAAAAAAAATTGAATTTCCGTCTCTTAGCAAGAAAGCTTGTAAAATTCTCCTGCCATTTTCCATCACATATTTGTGTGAATGAGCATGTTCACTTTATTTTTGTTTTAAACTGAAACACAGACATAAACTTGATGCAATAGTAGATTTTAAGACTGTTTTTTTCTGGTGCTGAGAAAAAATATCGCTAGGTTTTGTTCAAATAAAAAAGCTGAACATTGAAATTAGGTTGATGTGTGATCATTATATTATGTCAAACATCTAAGTTGTAATTTATTTTATTAAAAATGTTATTTAAGTTCAACAGAATTTATAAAATAAATAAAGTTAATGTAAAGTCTTACATATGAGGTTTTGATGGATTACTTCTTTTAATTTTTACAGAATGTCCCATATAATCAGGTTTATAATTTTATATTTAGAGTTTTCATAACTATAGGCAGAATAAAATTTTATATTTTACAATTATTTTATATTGTGTATTATTTTATATTTTATAATTATAACACATTTATAATTATAATCACATGATATAAATTTTAATTTAGCACTTTGGGGGCAAAAGATATTATTGTAATGATTGTAAACACTTAGTGAATACATCTAAAAAAATATTATGAGTAGTAGATTTAATTACCCTAAACTTCCCAACTCATGTTTTGTTGAAAGAGGTTCATGGAACAAAAAACACCGGGAAGGACTAGTCTACACCAACCAGTTTACTCCCCTTCCCAACCCACACCACCAAAAAAGTTTGAAGTCAGTTAATCAATATGGTATTTTAAAAATAACTGTAGCTGAACAGGTTTTTTTTTACTGTATTTAATAGATAAGTCTCCAAATAACCAGTTGCTTTTGCCAATTTAGAGCACAAACCACCAGTTCCAAAGCAGAGCAGATCTGGTGATGGAGCAGGTAGGGAATAGAACTCCAAGAAATAGGCAGCTACAAAGGAGATGATCATATTTTATGGAGGAAATATAACTGCTGTTGCCTCCACAAATTAAAATACTGAACTATTCTAATGGGAAAAAATCTCAGGATAAATAACCTTTTGTTGCCCTCTACCCAGCAGTAAGAAACCTCGGTAGGCATTTGGATCCATGAAATAAAATCTCAAAGGAAGTTTCAGTGCATACCATCTGAGCAACAGTAAGCCAGATTTTAGCTTTAAAACTGTTTAGATTTCATGATCAAACGACATACAAAGATCTCACTAAGCTCACAGAGAGAAATTCTTAAAAACTATCACAGAACCCCAGAATTGGAAAGGATCTCAGGGGTCATCTCATGGAACCTGTACCTGGACAAAAATTCCCTTTCCAAAGTAGCCAAAAAATAAAAGCCTGCTTTTGTTTGAATACTTCCATTGAGGGAGAACCCACTGCTCGACAAGGCAGGCCATTCTTACTTTAAGGGTTCTAACTTTTTATGAAATTTTTCTTTATTTTAAGCCTAAATCTGCTTCTTTGCAACTTTCACCCATTTCTCTGCTCTCTGGCCCTTGCATAACAAAAGTTGGATCCCTTCAAAAACACAAGTAGTTTGTTGCCCAACTAAGGGCAACTAGATGGCACAATAAATAGAGTACTAGACCTGGAGTCAGAAAGGTTCATCTTTGTGAGTTCAAATCTAGCCTCAGACACTTAGTAGTTGCTGTGTGACCCCTAGCAAGTCACTTAACTCTGACTGCCTCAGTTTCTTCATCTGGAAAATGAGCCGGAGAAGAAAATGGCAAACCACTCCAGTATCTTTGCCAAATGGGGTCATGAAGAGTCAGACACAACTGAAATGAATAAACAACAACAAAATGTTGCCCAAAGTCTTCTCCAGACTTAAACATTCCCATTTCCTTCAAATGATGTCATGTGACATGAACTGTAGTTACCCTCCTGTGAACTCTGTCCAGTTTATCTGTGGTATTTCTAAAATGTGGGTCCAGAAATAACACAGCCCTCCAGGTGTCTGGTCAGGTCTGACCAGAGGAAATCATAGCTGGCCCCTCTCTTCTCAAGTTTGGACATTAAGATGATAATGTAACCTAGAACTCCAGTCACCTTTTGGGCTATCTGAAAATTCTGTGACATAAAGAAATAGATTTTTTGCTCAAAGAACTGAAGGAAAGGTAATGGTAGAGGTAGGTAAGGGGTAGATTTTTAAGTACAAAGGAAAATTGAAAATTAAATTTAAATTAAATTAAAAATTAAAATGGTCCAACAGCATTAATCAAATCTATAGCACTTCAGACATATTTTACTATTTTTGTATCTGGTAAGAGATAAAGTCTCTTTATTTTAGAGACTACTGAGTACTGTATACAATACTATAATAGCTAGTATTTTCATAGCACTTTAAGATTTGCAAACTGTTTTACATATGTTTATCTCAATTTATCCTCACAACATTGGCAGAGTAGGTCCTATAATTATTCCCATTTTACAGAAGACAAAACTGAGACTAAAAGTGTGACTTGCCCAGGATCACAAAGGACCTAAGGCAGGATCTGAATTCAGTCTTCTTGACTCTAACACTCTATGAACTGCATCACCTCACTGTCTCCAAGACAAGCACTAAGAATTTCTACATTAATTTATGAGTTTAAAAAGAACCTCTCCATCCCAGTCAACTCCCAGAGCTATGACACGTACTGGAAATAGACAAATATCTAATATTATTTGAGGGTTCTTTGTACCCAGAAAGCACCTGAGGATGAGGTGTGAATCAGGATGGATTAAGTGACAAAAATATAACTCCAAGCTAGACTATCTGACAAAGATCAAAAAGGCCCAGGAAAGGGGGCAAGTTCAAATTCTTTGTGCTAAGATCACATATCACATGAGTAGTCTCTGAGTGAACTGTTTTCTCCTCCATCCATCAGCAAAATCAGAGTCTGAATGGCAAAAGCAGCATTTGTGACACTCCCTGGAGGACCTCCAAGAGGCGAAGCCTTGAAATAAAGCATTGTCATCGGTGACAAAGAATTTCCATCTACATTCAAGTTGTTTCAGGGAATAGTGCGGCTATTTTCACCAAATCTGCTCTCCTAAATTTCCTCCAGAAAGATGCATGAAGCATTAAGGTACAGGATTCTTCATTCAACAATGATGGAGGAAAATTAAAGTGTAGAGAGGCTGACTAGCCCCATTTTCTCTGAATGCAAGTCTAGCATGATGTCAACTCATTGGCAGAAAAATAGAAATAACTTTTACAAAAATCCAGAGTGGGAGAAAAGTTGAAATTTCCTGTGAAAGGCACTTGCAATGGCAACTTTGGCAAAGCACACTGGGGCTGTGGAAAGAGCCTTGTCCCAGAAATCAGGAGCCCTGAAGGAGCTCTGGCTCTGCTAGTAAACTGGCTATCTGACTTTAGCTCAGTTACAACCTTTTGGGGACCTCAATACCCTCCTCTACATAATGAGTGATTTGGACTAGGGCAGGGGGTCTTAACCTGGGGTCTATGAACCTGCTTTAAAGAAAAAGTTTAATAACTATTTCAATATAATTGGTTTCCTTTGCAATCCAAAGTATTTTATTTTATGCTTTTAAAAATCCGATTCTGAGAATGGGCAGGGGCGGGGGGTGAGGAGAACAAGAATATATTAAGCATCTGTCACATACCAGGTACTGTGCTAAAACTATTAGGCAGGTATTATTATCATCCTTTTAGAGTTGAGGAATCTGAGTCAGATAGATTGACTTGCCCAGGGTCACACAACTAGTAAGTATTGGAGGCTGGATTTGAACTCAGGTCTTCCTCACTCCAGACCCAGTGTTCTGTCCACTATACCACCTAGCTCCCTGATTGCCAAAGGGTCCATGACACAAAAAGGATTAACAATCCCTGGAGTAGATGGTGTGTAAGGGATTCTTCTAACTCACTTTATTCTGTAATGCTCTGAAATGTCCAAGTTTCCTTCCAACTCTTAAGGTTCTCTAGAAACTATTAATTAAGATTACCATTGGCATACTTTTGAGCATCATCACTGAGCTGGAGTAGGGAAATGCTCTACCCTAATCACAACGCTTCCTCTGACACTTAGTGCAGCTTTAAAATTAAAACACTGGTCAGAATGAGCATCACCAGGGCTCCTACAGAGCACTGTTAGGATTCATTTTTATGTGCCATACAATCTTAGCTGGATCAGTAACCTCCCCACCAACCCCCCAGAAAAAGCCCCATGAAAATTCAAAACCCCTGAATCACTCTGCTGAAGTAAGATGAGCTGTAATGGCCCCTTTCCCAAAGCAAGGAGTTTGAATATCAACTGGCTGCCAATTCTCCAGGAATCTCAGCATCTCTCCCCACCTCCCACCCATCCACCCCCAACTAGCATTAATCAGCACGGTCCTGAGATCCCGGTTCCTCACTCTTCTTCCCCGCTCTAATGCCTTGTCCTGCTCAACCCAGATAAGAACCCTATAAAAATTCGCCCGCCTTCACTGATGTGAGTGGCCTGTTTCACTCAGAGTACCACCAGTATAGTATCCAATTTCATGGAAGACTCCAGCAGGGTCCAATTCCACCCGGGGTCCAGGCTTGCCAGATCTGGTTTCTTCATCCTTCCTGACTTCCCTGAGGGTCTTCCCTTTCCAGACTGATTCTTTTGAGTAGGCAATTCATACCTAACTTTTAATCACTGAATGGGTATTACCTCAGACAAACTGAGACCTGGGAAAGACCTTAGCTTTAAGGCCAAGGTCTCCCACTGCATCCTAGGCCGTCACCGGTCATCCTGACCTATGTCTTGCCACTGGACTCCCATGACTCTGGAAAGGAGAGTGAGGCTGATGACTTTGCTGAGCCCTGACTCACTTAAACCCATCCTCATCAAGAATGAAGGACAAATAACAAACAACAATCTATTTATTGGATGTCCCTATAATGAGGCTGGCTTCTTTACTGTCTTCTTGTGGGTTCCATGTTTCTTTGTACGGCAGTACTGGTATCCTGATCCTTACTTAACATATAATAAGACATGCATAAGGATCTAAAAGGCTCATTGGGATTATCTCTCTACCTTTAGAAAGGACTTTGCTCATCAACTTCCTTTGGCATCATCATCCATTATTGCAAAATATTGTAACTGGGAGTTCTTAACGTCTAGCTGAAATGCATCTCACCATAAACCAATAATGTCTTTCGGGGTTGTACTGTTACAGATTGCTGTTTGTTCTTCATCCTCAAAGAGGATCAAGATAACATCACGAGGTCAAGGTCAAGGTACAGTGTGTGTCCAACTGTGGCTGATCAGACCAATACAAGCTTGAAAGGCTGTACCAGGCATCAGGCACAAATAGTCCATATGACCATTTGGGAGAGAAATGTCTCTAAATTTGTGCATCTCACATTTCTTTTGAGCAACTCATAGAACACAGCACCTTCTTTGATGTGGCCACACCATGATGGGCAGTGCTGTGGCAGAATCTCCCATGTCTCACAATCATACCAAAGTTCTTCAAAGAGACCTTGAGAGTGTCCTTGTATTGCTTCTTCTGACCACTATGTGAACGCCTGCCTTGTGTGAGTTATATATACAGTTTTATCTGCAAAATTAGGGAGTTTGGCTAGATGGTCTCAAAGAGCCCTTCCAGCTCTAGATTTATGACCCCCAGGTTGCCCTTATCTTTGAGTCCTCCACAGTACCTAATAGTGCTTGCCCATAGTAGATTCTTAGTAAACATTTATTCAGTAGAAAATCCAACAACCCAACTGTAGGCACTGACTAGATACACATATGTTCTATGTAGTCCAGGACATAAATGATGGGTCATACCTTTTAGAGCTGGAAGGAACCTTAGAGTTTGAATCCCATCCCTTTATTTTACAAATGAGGAAACAGATTCAGAAGATTACAGTAGCTGAGTGAGGATTTGAATCCAGAGCCTCAGATTCTAAACCCAGTCCTCTTTCCAGACGGCTGTGCTCTAGTTTGCTATCTGTAACTCAGACAGTCACATAATTACATCATTCCTCAGTTTCTTTATCTACAATAGAGAGGTGCCACTGTTAGGCATGCTGTAAGGCAAGTGAGAGGCAGGACAGTACAGTGAAAAGTGCTAAATGTGGAAGAGTCAGGAGACCAATGTTTGACCCTCACCTCAAACATTGTGTGACAACTCCTCAGAACCTCAATTTTGTCATCTGGAAATTGATAATAATAAGTTTATTACCATCTTCACCAGATCCTTGTAAGGAAATCACTTCGTAAACCTTAAAGCATTGTAGAAATCTGAGCCATTTATTTATTTCAAAGTCTGAGCAGCACTTAATTAATGAATTAACTCAATAAGCATTTACAAACACCTACTGACTGCATAATACCACTGTATGGAGCACAATGGGAATGAATACACAGCCAAAGACATGGTCCTTGCCCTCAAGGCTCAATCTAATTGGACAGACAAGACAAACTTACATGAGATAATTAGAGAATACAAGATAAGATCATTCTGGATAATGGAACACAATCTCTGTGTAAGTGCTGAGGGAATACAAACCAAAGGAGTGATCACACAGGCTGAGGTTCACCAGGGAAGGCTTCTTAAATGAACCTTGGGGGAGTCTTGAAGGAATGGCCAGTGATGTCGTGGATCAATATGTGTGGTGGGTCAATATATGGCTGTTAATCCACTAAATATTTTCAAAGCAATCTACTCTGAAAAGGTCCCACTGTTCACAACGCATGTGCACACACAAGCCCAGCTACATTAATCACAAATGTGCTTTAAGATGGAACTGCTTCCCTCCTGGAGACCTCAGGTGGGAATACTACCCAGGGACTTCTCCAAAAGGTACTAAGAGGTCACAACGAAGTCCTGTGAGTTAACAGAAATACCAATGACCAGCACAGTACCTAAGGATAGTTGCTAGAAGAAAATTAGCATCATATTTCTGAAAAAGAAATACCAACCCCATCCTGCCCTGGCCAGTGCAGTTTCTTTGAGAGGACAAGATGCCGAGGAGTCTGGCAGCTCTGCTGACTTTGCACTGAAATGTTCAGCTTAAGTACCCTCCTTTTCGAAAAGGGCAGGCTAAGGCCCTCAGGCAGTCTTCTGTTCTGAAAGGGCTGACAGTAGAGTCTCAACTGAGTGAATATAAATATGGGAAGGCTTCTTTCCTCCCCCTTCCCCCCACCCCACAGCCCATTACATTCCAACAGAGAAATCTGCACAGCTCAGAATCTTGACAACCTCACATACTTTTTCCCCCATCTTCCTCTCCCCACCCCACCCCCAGCCCCAAAGGAAGGTTATCATGTGACCTGGGAGGAGAGGGGGTGGGAATGGGAGAATAATCATAATATTATCTCCCAATCAGGGGTCTCCCATTGAGCCAGCTAGACTGATGGTGACCTTCAGCTGCTTTTCCTGGAAAAAATGTACTTGAATTTCTCACACCATAATCCTATGCCAATTCCTGCCTTCACGAATGGTGCTAACAGAACCTGGGGTTCCACAACGAAAAATATTGCAATATTTCAAGGGGGTGGGAGCAAGGGTAGGAAGGAGAGAGAAAGAGAAACACAGAAAGATGCTGAGGGCCTGTGTTAAAAGGTTTGCTGCTATAACCTGGGACGCAAATAGCCAAGGACAGTGGTTGCTGCCTAAACTTTAATGGAGCTAATCCTTCCAAATGCCAACAAATTACTGCCCCCAGCCATTTAAAAATCACAAATCTAATGCAATAATCCTATTGGAATTAAAATGAGTGAAAAAGAAATTATTAGGGGCCTAGGGTTTTTGTGCAGTGAATTAAGTCTCTATACTAACTAGTCCTGATTATTTGAAAATTAAAGGCCCAGATAGACATTCTATTATTCTGCCACTTTCTCAGGATTGGAGGAAAGACTCATTACTGTCCTGTCTCTACTGAAAGTGTTTTCTAAAACCCCTACAAGGTAACAGTAATATTTTTATGCTAAATGCTGCAGGGATTTTTCATTATTAATATTATTTATTAGCAAATCCTCCGACTACTGAATAGCTCTGAAATTGGAAAGACTAAATTGCAATTATCTCAGACAAAAAACAAGTGTAATTTTAAAACATACAAGTGAAAACAGGCTTTTGAAAAAAAACAAACAAAAAAATCTGTTCTTGGATTGATTAAAGGGAATCTGTCAGACATGACATTTCGAATATTAATAAGCACCTAGAATGCACTTTCTATTTTATGTGTTTAATAAATTGACTCCAGAGAAAAAAAACAGAATTTTCATATCCTTGCTTTTTAGCTGGAGATAGAAAATCACAAAAGGAGCACAAATGGCCCAAAGTTCAAACTTGAACTTGGCCCCTCAGATCCTCAGAATCCTAGACTAATCTTTTCTTCCATGAATTTGATTTGGGGGTCCTCAATATGTTTTATTTATTACTCCCAATTTCTGTCATTACCAGGGGGAAAGCTGAAGGATCATAATTCAGGAATTATTGTTTAGTACGGAAAGAATTCCTCCCATGAGATTGAAGGTGGAGAAAAATATGGTGGAAGCTTTGCTTGCCATGAGTACCTCCATCAGGCAACACAGTCCAGATGGTCCATAAATGGGAGATTCTGGAAATCAGAGTTCACCATAAAGAAAAACTTTGCAACAAGATGATCTGTCCAAAAGTGAAATGGTACCAGTGAGGGGTAAGTTATCATCACTGGAGGTCTTTAAACAGAGACTTGAAGTTCAGGAGATGGTAGACAGGATTTGGAGTTTGAGTAGGCATTTGACTAGGACCTCTGAGGTCCCTTTATACTCCAAATCTATATTTGTATAATTATTTTTGCTCTATTATGAAGGTCTGTTATTTTAAAAAATATATATTAACCCTGTGCCCTAATTTACATACCTATAAAACGAGAGAGAATGGCCACTGATTACAGCATATTTACAAGGTGAAAGGGGGCTGTGCTTGTACAATCATCATTATTTAAAGTTCAAAAGGTTTACCAGAATACATTTATTTTCTACAATCTAACCCCGCCCTCCCCAAGCATCCACCTATACTAGGAAATTGCATATCTAGTCCATACGATGCTACAGATCCTAAAGTTTCTCAACAAGTGGTCTTTAACAGATAAAGGAGATAGAATAAATCAGTATTATTTACAATTTGTCATTAAGAATAAATTATTCAATCTCTTGGAGTCAGTGGCAATTCGAAAGGATAAATCCAGAGCATTACTGAAAGTCATTATTGCAGAGCTTATTCATTTATTGAACAGACAAGAAATGTAAAGCAGTGACGAGAGATATCCAGATGAATGGTATAATCTCTGCCTTCAAGGAGCTTGCTGCTATAGGTAGTGAAGTATATTACAGATGAGCAGTGGATTTGAGTCAATTCCTGCTCTAGGAGGCATCTAGATTGCAAAATGAATAGAGGACTGGGCCTGGGAGTCAGGAAGACCTGACTTCAAATCCAGGCCCAGATATTTCCCAGATATGGGACCATGGGCAAGTCACTTAACCTCTGTCTTCCTCAGTTTCTTGAGCTGTCAAATGGGGATCACAATAGGATCTACTTCACAGGGTTGTTTTAGGGATCAAATGAGATATTTGTAAAATGCTTAGCACAGTGCCTGGCACACCTCATAAATGATTCATTTATGTGTTTTGTAAATTATTGTTTCCTTCCTATTGTTTGCCACTCATGTGACCTTGGACAAGTCACAACCTTCCCGAGTCCCAGTTTTCTCATCCATAAAATGAGGTGGTTGGATCAGATCCAAAGTTCTGTCCAGCTCTAAATCAATGACCTAGTCATGGACTAGCTAAATCTAGTTGTTCATTTAAAGCATGTACACAAGTGCCACATACAAGAGGGTAAGGGCATAAAAGAAGCTAAAAACAAGTTCTGGGAGAAAGGAGAGATCACTTTTGCCTTTGGGGGGCAGGGGATAGAAGGAATCTAGGAAATCTTCACAGAGAAGGTAGCATTTCAGCAGGACCTTGAACAATGGGTAGAATTTCAACAGGCAGAAATGGATGAGGGTATCCTATATGTACATA
The DNA here is from genome assembly GCF_011100635.1 of Trichosurus vulpecula. Taxonomy (NCBI): domain Eukaryota; kingdom Metazoa; phylum Chordata; class Mammalia; order Diprotodontia; family Phalangeridae; genus Trichosurus; species Trichosurus vulpecula. The sequence goes on from NC_050576.1 coordinate 135,402,948, forward strand.
GAGAGGACAGGAGGAAAAGGAAGAGCAGTATTATGGGAAGAAGATGATTTCAGTTTTGGACAAGTTGAGATGGGTGTGCTTAGTATGCCCAAAGGGAATAGGTCTAATAGCCATTTGGAAATATGGGGCTGGAGCTCAAAAGAATGGGTTGTATATACAGATCTGAGGTTCATCCATACAGAAGTGATAATAATAGCAAGAGAAGTATATACAACATCATCGAGGGAGAGGGTCTAAAAAAAGAAGATGGGTATGGTTTGTCTTTGATCTTGTCCATATTTACAAAGTAAGAGGAAGAATGGGAACCAGGGAAGAAGTGGTCAGATTGGTGAGATGAAAAACAAGAAAGCTCATTGTTATAAGAGCCAAGGCAGAAAAAGGTACCAAGAACCACTCAGATTTAGAACTGGAAGGGACCTTAGAAGCCATTTTACAGATGAGAAAACTGAGGAACAGAAAGGTCACACAGATAGTATGTGGCTGAGCCAGGATTTTAATTCAGGTTCTCACCAGGAGATTTGAGTGTTACAAGAGCCAAGGGAGAAAAAGGTACCCAGGAGTTGACAATAGCATCAAGGACACAAAGATGTCAAGGCAGAGATTAAACTTTAAAAGTTTACTGGATGCAGCAATTGGGAGGTCACTAGTGATCCTTAAGAAAGCAACTTCTTCCCCAAACTTAGTAAGCAGCAAGGAACTCTGAAAAAAAGTCACCTGTGAACATGTATGCATGTAGATGCCCAAAACTCCCAACATATTGTGCAGCAAGAAATTGTGAAAGAAACGGATGCAGAGAAACCAGGGAAGACCTGTATGAACTGATGCAGAATGAGGTGAACAATCAAGAGAAAATTTTGTACAATAACAGCATTATAAAGACAAAGAACATAGAAACACTTAAAGAACTCTGATCAATCCAATGACCAACCAGAATTCCAGAGGACCAATGTTGAAACATGCAATCTAACTCCTAACAGACAGGTGATGGACTCAAGATGCAGAATAAGATATATTTTTGAACATAGCCAATTTGGGAATTTGTTTTGTTTGACTATACACATTTGTTACAAAGATTTTGTTTTTTCCTTGGTGGGGGGGGGTCATTGAAAAGAGAGAATATAAAGGTTTATTGGTTGAAAAAAAATTGAATTTTTAAAGAAATATTACTGACTCTCATAGCTTCTACACTGATATCCCTATAGTACTGATCTAAACATCTCTCTCCCACAAGAAGTGGCTTCCACATTGTCTCTAGGACAAAATGCAAGCTTCTCAGTTTGACATAAAAGATCTTCAACCTACCTTTCCAGGCTGATTATATATTATTCCCTTCCCTGCACTCTATGCTCCAACCAGACTATTTGATCTTCCTTCTATACAACCTTAACATCTCCCACATCCATGCCTTTGCCCAGGGAGCTCCCCTAAGCTTGGAAGGTTCTCCTTCTTCCCCTCCTCTCTTATTTCTCTTCAAAGCTCAGCTCAGACACCACTCTCAATAGACCTTTCTAACTTGTTAATGCTTCTCCAAGTTAAAAAGTGAAAAATTAATTTTATATGTATATAGAGAGTGCTTTTGGAGGGATACATATACATATGTATCATGTTTATGTATTTACAAATAACTCCTCAGAGTAGAATGTAAACTCCTTGAAAGCAAAGAATGGTTCACTTTTCTAATTATATCCCTAGTACTTAGCATGGTGGCTGGCACATAGTAGGCATTTACAAAATGCTTCTTGATTGATTGCCCAAGCTCACACAGGAGCAGAGCTAGCATCTTTGACAGATTTGATTTATTGGGTTTTTTTAAATATTCATTACTCTCTCTTTCAAACAAAATAATAAACTCTGAAGTGAATAGGTGTTCCTGGTTTTATTATCCCCGTTTTAGAGATGAGGTAACTTAGACTGAGGAAAGTTGAATGACTTGCCCAAAATAACAAAAGGTAAGAAAGGTAAAAAGAGTCAAGGCAAGATTCAAACCCAATTCTTACTAACTCCAACCCCCACACTCTGTCCACTAGGTCATGCTGCCTATCTCTGGCTCCTTTGTCACCTACACCAGAAGAGGTCTGGTGACAGAGGAACACATGCTTATTTGTATCACAAATATGGCCCCCGTACTATGCATATCTCTAATGGAACCACAGTGCGGGAGAAGAAGTACTAAATGAGTCAGAAATTCTGCCTTTGACACTAGATATTGACTAATGCCGAGTCACTCTAAACTTCCATTGTGGGGGGAAATGTGGGGGGAAAGCATTTTTATAGAGCCTACTATGTGTCAGGTACTGTGTTTTACAAATATTCTATCATTTGATCCTCACAACAACTCTTTGAGGTAGGCACTAGTCATTTCCTCATCAGTAAAACAGAGATGAGAAGATGTAAGGCATCTACCCCACAGCCGCCATGAGAATCAAATGAGACGATGTAAAGTGCTATAAGTTCCTATGTTACTGTCGTCCAGTCACGTCCAACCCTTCAGGACTCCATCTGGGGTTTTCCTGGCAAAGATACTTGAGTGGTTTTGCCGTTTCCTTCTCCAGCTCATTTTACAGATGAGGAAACTGAGGCAAACAGGGTGAAGTGACTTGCCCAGGGTCACACAGCTAGTAAGTTTCTGAGGCCAGATTTGAACAGGCCCAGCTCTCTACCTATACATATCAGCTATTATTAAAGTGATACTTGAGACTTGTAAGTTCTTTTAACACTATAGATTACCTTTGACAAAGACCCGAGACTCAGCATTGGAGAGCTAATGGGGAATGCACATCAAAAGCTGAATTTTGAATGTGAGGCTGGGTGATGTAGCAGACCTGTCACTTTCAGCCTCAGCTTCTTCATCTGCAAAATGGGGGTGATAATAGCACTTAAGTCACTTGATCTCTGTTTCCCTCAGTTTCCTCATCGGTAAAGTAGAGATAATAATAATACCTCCTTCCCAGTGTATTACGAGGATCAGATGTGATATAATCATTGCAAAACACTTAGTGCAGTGCCTGGCCCATGGTAAGAGCTACATAGATGTTCATTGGTGTTACTGTGACTATTATTATTATTATTATTATTACTATTATTATTATTATTATTACTATTACTATTATTAGTGCCACTTTCTCCCAAGGAGCCCAGCTCTTGCATGCTTTCTGGCTTCAAAGCGCTTGTTGACCCCTTTAGGCTTTTAGAGTACCTCTGTGTCCTCTGACCAGACTTACTACCAGAGAATACTGACGAGACTAGAGATCTAGGTACGCATTCTCCAGCAAGTGACTTCATATCTCTTTGACCAACTTGCCCATCAATCACATAAACGTAATTCAATAACATTTGCTACCTATCCCAAAGGAATTATGGGAGGATTCATGAAGCAGTACTATATCTAGAAAGTGCTTAGAGGACAAAAGGGGAGCCATAAGAAACCAGAAACCTGGTGAGGCATAAAAGCTACCAGCTTCTTGCCCACTTAACAACAACTGGACCTCACACAGCACATTTCTATAAAAAAAAAAAACTAAAGCATTTTGCAAATTGTCTTCTGAAAAAATTTCAACAACATGCTGCTGTGTGCATGATTTCCCTTGTTTTACAAACAGGAAAACTTGGGCACAGAGAGGGCAGAATTGCTTTCATCCGTGGGATGATGGGGAGAAAGGGCTAAAAAAACAAACCTGTCTTTAGATGACATGACTTTTAATCTTGCCTTTCCTATCAAAGATTTTGACCTGTCCACAGAATCACTGAGTAGTGCTGAAAATTCCTGAGTACATTCTGGTATCAATCAAAATGGTGGTTTTTTGCTAATTACACCCAAAATCACTTTTCTCTCTTCAATGTCCAAACTCTATATAGTTGAGTCACAATGACGCCTCTTGTTCTTATGAAACTTAACTCCTTCTCTGCCCAAAGGCCACAGAGGTACACAGTCTGCTCATAAATGCAGCTAGAAGAAGAAAGGACTGATTTTAAAGCCATATGGCCCTCATTGCAGCAAAGAACCTGGCATTTAATTGGTTAAAATGACTGTAAATTTTAAAGGCAGAACAGTAATTATAGTTAATCTGAGGGTGCAACCACCAAAATTTTCTTTCCTAAATAAAACGCAAAAACCTTGAATCATTATTCCAGCTGTTGGCGTTCAGAAGAAATACATGCAGTTAAAAATCAAGAATCCACACATACACCTCCTTGCTAACAGTGAGCTAATCAAAAGCATCCTTGTTCCTGGTTAAGTATTGTGCATTTTCCTGCACTAAAAGTCATGCTTCGCTGCATAGTTCCACATATAAAACTCAGGCTACTTACATAGCAGTCAAGTGTGGCATTATGTAATATTCATGTGTACATTTAAAGTGATACCTTCCGAGTACTGCCTATGAATGAAAGCATTTCTTGACCTGCCTGGATCACTGCAAGATCATATGGAAAGTTGATTCATGCCTGCTATAATGCTGTTTTGGGAACATTCATTTCTCTCTGGCAAAGTAATCAGTTTTTCTAAGTTCCTTGTATTTCATAATGCAAATAAAAACTGACAAATATTTTGGGCTGATTCTTATTAGACTGCAGATGAATTTTCCAAGGGCAGCTAGGTGGAGCAGTGAATAGAGCACTGGCCTCAGACACTGGACACTTTCTAGCTGTGTGACCTTAGGCAAGTCACTTAACCCTAATTGCCTTACCTTCCCCCCTCAAAAATAAAAAAGAAAACAAAGCAAAAAGAAATTTCCAGCTTGCTTCAGTTGCTTGGATAGGCTCCATATAGTGCAGTGATTAGCACTCTGGACTGGGAGTCAGGAAGACCTGCCCGAGTTCAAATTCTGCTTTTGATACTTCTTAGCAGTATGATCCAGGTACCAGTCACTTAACTTCTCTTGGTCTCAGTTTATTTATATGTAAAATGGGGATTCCTAGCTCCTACCTCACAAGACTGCTACAAGAATCAAGTAGAAAAGTACCTAAAGCACTTTCCAAACCTCAAAGCTTGATTTAAATGTCAGCCATTCTTCAATAATAATAAAAATCCACCCATAAAACTCAACAGATGCATTTTATTTCCATCCTTTGTTCCTTCTAATTGTAGGAACAATATTCTTATTGTAGCCGGTCATCATAGACCTCAGTGGTCCCCTGGTCCAGCAAATAGTCCAATACTCTCACTTTACAGATGAGGAAGTTTAAATGACTTTTTCAAGATCACAACAGTAGTAAGTAGAGAGACGAAATTTGAACCCAGTTTCTTCTGTTGGCTTTACTCCCCTCCCCCCCTTTTTTCTGAAAACAGTACATGTTCATTCTGATTTACTATTATACTAATTATAACCCTCAAAGAGTAGCATACAGGACCCATTCTATATAAAAGGCATTCTTGGGAATGGCCTAAAGGGATCTGGTGTTGTTGAGACTAATTATGGCTTCCAAATATAACATTTAATGTCCCAAGGTACCACACAACCTTTTATCAGATAACACTATTCTAACAAATCTAAAATTATTGGGCAAAACAGCCTTCTAAATGCATTGGAATTTATTTTTAGTTTGCTGACTAATTTTGTTACGTGACTATGAATGGTGGTTGAAATCTTCTTCCATTGTCATCCATTAAAATATAACATTCTGACAATTCAAGGGTTAATTATTATTCCCAAGCTAAATTCTGCAAATCCTAAAAACAATTCTCCTGATGGTAATTTCCAGCATAGGGACTTTAACCACCTTTGTTGCTGCTTGTATACAAACAAGCTAAGCATTCAGATAACTACTCCACTGCTCTCCTTTACAGCATCACAAATACACCATTCCAAAAGTCACAGAAATAAAAACTGGGAAACGCCTCTGAATAAACAGCATCAGAAAAATCCTCGAGAGCAATTCCTTCTTTTTCTTGACACCTCTTTGCCCCAAACACCCAAGAAAACTCTTTGAAGTGGGAGAGTAAATATTATCATTTGATAGTACTTCGACCCGACAGGTCAAACACGATTGCATTGTGTTACATTCTAAGAGCCCTGTTGGCCATTCACCACACACCACCACTGTGAGGGTTGCTATGGCAGAACCCAATGTGTATTAACACTCAATCAGTTCTGGAGCCCCAGGATGCCTCTTCTGGGCTGTTCCCCTTAATCTTTCTGCACAATACAATGCTATTAAAAGCAAACAAACAACTAACTTCAGGATGTAAGATTCTGGGAGGAGAAAGATATTAACTAGCAAAGAGAGACACGATTCTTAACTGATATTTGCTTTCACGGCCTTCGCAGGTTTGTTTGTTTTAAATCTTCAGGGGACACGAGTGGAGGAAAGAAACCTGATTCCGAATTTGAAAGAAAAAAGCAGCCTAGGGTCGTGCGGCAACGGCAACGTGGGGATGGGAAAAAGGAAGGATGAGAGGAAGTGCCATCAGCATATTCCAATGCCTGTCAAACATCCTGACAGAATAGATACCGGTGTGGCGTCTGCTAGCAATGCATGCCAACGGGCAAAGAACTGAGAGAAAGGTATAGTATGATATAAAGTCCAGGAGGGAGGAATTTTAAAAATCGGGTAGGGGGGGAGAGATAGGAGGGAGATGCAGCACCAAGAGCATCCCCCGGTCTGAGAACTCTGGAGCAGGAGCATCCTCATGAGATGGTTAAGTTCAGCTCTCCCGGACAGAACATGCCAGCTCTTGGGTGAAAACGTAGCTGAACGGCTGTGGAGTTGTTCTCTACCAGTGCGTATAAAATAGGTTAGAAATTGCCGGCGACTGGAGAACTAGCATTCAGGGGCCGCCCCCTGAGAAGCTACAGCCAGCCACTGCACCCAGAGGAAATGCCTCTGGATGCCCGGGGGACTCAGGTTCGTGCCCAGCCCCTCTCGCCTCCTGAGCCTCCCGTCTGCTTACTCTCCCTATTTCTCCACAGGCTGGCTCCCTCTTCCCCTCCCCCCAGCCCCAGCTCTCCTAGGCAGGGGCCGGGCTTACCTTGCTGGAGAAGGGGCCGGGGAGAAGCAGCTTCAGTATCTGTCTCTTCAGCTCCACCAGGCGGGCGTTGCAATTCTCGCACCAGACGCCGCGGTCCGAGCCTGGAGAGGAGCCGCCCCCGCTGCCCGAGCCGGGGGAGCCCGTGCCAAAGCCTGGCGAGCCGCCCAGAGAGCCAGGCGAGCTGGTGCCGATGCCAGGGGAAGCAGGTCCCGGGGAGCCCGTGAACGAACTCGGGGACGAGGTGCCTGAGCCGGGGGACGGGGTCCCCGATGAGCCGAGCGCTGAGCCGGCGCCCTCGGGGTTGGGCCGGCTCCCCGCCCGGGACTCTTCATAGGCTTTCCGGTACCAGCTTTCGGGGGAGAAGGGGGCTGCGGTCTTGGTAGGGGAGCAGACTTCGTTCACCTGGAGAGGGGTAGAGACGTGAGGTTTAAGTGGATGCATGGACAGTTCGCTCCCGCGTGCGTGGCTGTGGATATGTGTGTGCACGCGTGTGCGTGGATGCCTCTCAGGATCGTTTCAAGTTGAGGCACCGCTGCTGCTGGCGGCCAAATGCTCCCTCCATCTGTCTCTTTAATCGTCCGTAAGTAAATGCCGACAGCCCGTGTGCAGCCTACCTGAGAGACCTGTACCCATGTACCAGGTTACACAGGGCGTCTGTAAACACCTTGGATGGGGCGTGGAAAGCCATGAATAGGGGCATGAAATGACTTAGGTAATGAAGAAATCCCCGCGTCCCCGCCCATTTTAAAGCAGTCCATAGCATCTCACTCAGCCGGGTCCCCTCTGTGCACCTCCCGCACCCAGGGACAAGGACCCACGGGTGAGATCCCAGGAGCCCGGGTCTTCAAGAAACCCTGATTAAGGGAACTTTGGACTTAACCCTACTCGATTTGATTCATTCAAGCGAAAGCGTCAAGGTTCCCGGTCAGTCTTAGGTTTAAGTGAAAGGCTAACACCGCGGGAGGCAAATGATAAGGGCAACACCAGAGAAATCCCAAAACGCCGAAATTCAGTTTAACTCTGCTGAAACGTGCAGCAATGCTGCAAAAGTTACAGGGGGGAGGGACGCTTTTAAAATCATGCAGGAAGGAGAGGGCTTCTCACACCCTTCCAGACATGCAGTCTTGCTTGCTTTGCCCACTCACTCATACTGGACCCCCTTAGCTGAACTGCACACAGAGATCCCTCTGCTCCGGTATCAGAAAGAGGGAAAGCAGGGACGCTTAGGATGTTAACATGCAGCTTAATAAGGTTAACCTGTTTGTATCATTTGTTACATGTCAGCTTACAGAGAGACAGCGACAGAGCAGGGAGATATTTTAAAACCCTCTGCACAGATGGTTCTAAAGCATCTCTGCACGTTATCGCTGACAACTTACCCCGTATTTTCTGCTCCTGGTTGTGACTGCGATCCTTTCTTTATTCCCAGCCACAGAATTCATGGTGACTTTGCCCAAAAAAGACACTATCTAAAATGTTCCACCAATGTTACATCCAAAGAGAAAATCTTCAAACACAGAAAAGGTTCACCGATTGTATAGAGATGTGTGCATGCTCTGCCCTAAATGCAAGGTTTCTTCATTGAAAAAAAGAACAAAGTGAAATGAACGGTAACTGGCCTCAGAAGGGATACCACCAATTCTCAGCCAAAGCTGGGATGGGTGGTTTATATTCTTTCCCCCTTTCTCTTCAAATCATTTTTCCCCTCGTTCTCTTCGGTTTCCTTCACTTATACTCCTTATTTTCCCAGAACCGGTAACATCCAGATAATTAGCATTTCTCCCAGCCCCGCAAATACAGTTTTCCTCCGCAATTGAAATTAAAAAAAAAAATCAATGCACACATGCACAACACACACGTACGCGCACACTGGGTAGCTGCAGAAAAGGTAAAAAGCAGAGAGGTTCTGCCTCGCCTCGAAGCAGGGACTTCTCCCTCCCTCTGCTGAGTGGTGTTGTGGTAACTTGTTTCCTTCAGCAAGGTTTGCAACTGAGTTAAAAGAAATCCTCCAAAAATATAAGGATCCAGCGTTGGGGAGGAGCTTCAGAGACTCCTGGAGCCAATATCCTTCTCCCCATTTGTGCCTGACAGTTTAGCGAGGAGGTTCTCGCTATAGGAACCTTCTCCGGTCAGCGGAGGAGCTGCGGAGCATGTGTAAGCAAAGCCTAGAGAGCCTCAGAGAACACTTCATTGCAGTCCCGGGAAAGGCATGTGCTGCCGCTGCTGCAGCTGCTGCTGTTGTAGCAGCAGCGGCGCGGATCCATTTTATTTTGCAGCACTCCTGAGTGACATTGAGATCTGCTGGGGCTGGTTGGTTTGTTTGTTCCTTTAAGAAAGAGGCAGAGGAGAGAAGGGGGGAGGAAGGGAAGTCTAAAGCGTCCCTTCCCGGGAAGTTACTGGGGCACTAGAGATTCGGAAGGGCTAAGGAAACACCACGTCTCCAGCATGAAGCTGCCGCCGAGAAGGGCAGGAAGGCTAGACCCTCGCAGCCGCGGGTACTGCCGCCTCCCCCCACCTCGCCTCTCCCGCCCTTTCCCCCTAACCGGCTTTCGGTTTTCATCTTTGAAACCAGGGCTTGCAAAAGGGATTGGGCCACGGACCTGCCGAGCCCTCCTCGCCCGCCCTTTGTTCTCTGGGAGCTTCCCCACAAACCTTGTAAAAAGGACGGATTTCCCCAATAACTGTTCGACTTAAGCCTTGGATGGTGGTTCCTACGGCTCCTCTGTTTGGCCCCTGACTCGGCACCCCAACACCAAGGACCGGCATTGGGAACACACTTCCCCGCCTCCCTCGCCCCTCATCCCCGTGCTAAATTAGCCAAAGTATGGGCCGGTGACACTTAGGACCCGCTGGGAGAAACCGCCTTAATGGAAACTCTGGGATCCTTGGCCCCAAGGCACCTACAAACAGTTCCCACCCCCCAATACACGTGGCGTGTCAAGGGTTCCAATTCTCTGCCCTCCCCCTTCCCTCTCTGTTCTCCCCTGGCGCAGGTGCCCCTGAGGGCAGGATGCTGGCATATGCCGGACCTCCACACGTGGCTGCTCTGGGGTGTCATTTTTAATTTCCTGGGAGCGACATTTCTTCTGGTGAGCTGGCAGGTCTGTTTTGTTGTGACCTTTAATTAACACACCGCTAGACGCCTCTCGCTGGGTCTGCTGTGTGCCCGGATCACGTGTTGTGTAATGGCATCCCTGCGCCTGGAGATTAGGACTGAGGGATGGGGCGGGGAAGCAAAAGGGTCAACCAGAACCCGTGCCTGGACGTTTCAACTGCTTTCTTCCCCTCAGGGCTCGGGATATGGCGCTGAGGTGGGGTAGGGGTGGGAGGGGCAAGGCAGGTGTTACGCTCCAGGTGGAGGGTTATACAGCCTGGGCAGCTCCTGGCAGCCCTCAACCCCCTTAAGTCTCTGAGTGGGAATCTTTCACAGCCATCCAAGCAAGATAAGAAGTCAAGTCAGCAGACATTTATTAAGCGCCTGCTAGGTGCCAGGCACTGTCTAAGCAATGGGGATACAAAGAAAGGCCAAAACAGAAAGTCCCTGCCCTCAAGGAGCTCGCGGTCTAATGAAGATTTCCAGGATTGAGTGGAAGATTCCAGTACGTTTCTCTTTCTAATAAGAAAGAGATCAAGTCAAAAGGGAACCTTAGAGGACAGGTATCTATCCTCTCGGTGAAACTATACAACGCACGTAACACACACCTTCAGCTACATTTGTATCCCGCCAAAGGAGCTGCAAGAAAGATTATTGCCATCAGTGACTCGGTGCTTATCAACCTTAATACAGCGCATCTGTACTCACAAGGCGACATGGACGCGTTGATAAAGGGGAGCGGGGGAGGGGAACCACCTTGCAGATTTGTCAAAGCGAACCGCGTCTGATTCGCATCCTCAAGTAGCTGCCGCTGGAGTGTTTGGTGGGACGTGAGCGCCCTCTATTGTTCAAAGCCTCTAACGGAAGCCCTTAAACTGAAACTGGCCTGGGATTTTGGAGCTGTTTGGGTTTTCACCCCATCTTTTGCTTTTATGATTATGATGGTCGAAGGGTGAAGTGGGGCGTGTTTGCTGAGCCAGATAAAAATCTTTTTGAACTCATTATTTATTTTCTTTTTCTTAATAGACCGACGGGACTGCAATAGAGACGCACAGTAATGCATTGAATGTTGAACAAAAACAGTGTTTCTTTCTATACTAGGATGCTAGGAGCGGGGAACCTGCGGCCTCCATGTCATATGTGGCCCTCTAGGTCCTCAAGTGCGCCGCACTCGAGGCTGCACGTACCTCACCCCGGGTGCTGCTTCTCAAACGAACAATTCAAGTCAGGCAGAACCAGCTTCCAGCACTACACGGCACATCGAACTAGCTGTGTGACCTTGGGCAAGTCTCTTAACCTTTCTCATTTGTAAAAATGAAGAGTTTGGGCCAGATGGCCTCTGGGGTTCCCTTCAGCTCTGACTCTATGAGCCTATGATTCCTCTTATACAGGATGATGATCCTTACTGGTTTCTAAGTACTCTGTAGAATGTAAGCTCTTTAGTGAGCAGCGGACCCAGAACTGGGCCAGAAGTCAGAAAGGCCTGCGTTTAAATTTCACCTCAGACCGTTGTTAGCTGTGTGACCTTGGGTAAGTCTCTTAACCTCTCTCAGACTCAATTTCCTCAACTGGAAAATGAGAATAATAATGGTGCCTACCTCCCAGAGTTGCCAGTGAATAAGGAGTAAATGAGATCATTTTTGTAAAGTTCCTGGCCCTATATAAATTCTAAATAATATTATTTTGGGAGTCATGGAGTATTTTTTTATATCTACAAACCTAGCACAGCACCTTTCACAGAACAGACGCTTTTAAAATGCTTGTTGGATTCAATAGAATTGAATATGGAATGTTAACTTGTCAAGGATGTCTTCTGTGAGCCACTAGCTGTGTGACTCTGGGCCAGTCACTTAACCCTTCTGAGTCTCAGTTTCCTCATCCATAAACTGGGGATAACAATAGCCCCTTCTTCCAGGGCCGTTGTATCAAATTAACTAAAATATTTAAAGCACTCTGTGAAGCTTTACAAATAGCATCTCGTTTTATTCTCACAACAGCCGTCTGAGGTAGGTTCTATTATTTACAGTTGAGGAAACTGAGGAAGACAGCAGTGAAATGACTTGCCCAGGATCACACAGCTGGCAAGCGTCTGAAGTAGAATTTGAACTCAGATCTTCCTCACTCCCAATCCAAAGATCAATCCGCTGTGTATTGAGCTGACTATATGAATGTGAACTATTATTTTTTGTGAACTATTATTGTAACATCCCTGACTGCAATGAAGGATTTAGGATCTTAGGATTTAGAGCTGGAAAAATAGCAGACACCATCTAGAACTCAAACCTCAAGAAGCTGTGACTTGCCCCTGGTCTCACAGCTAATAAGTCACAAAACCAAAGTCTTCTAACATCAAATCCAGGGCTCTTGCCAGCACCACACACTGCCTATCTATGATCTAAGAATAATTCGCCATCTGCATTACCCTAGCCCCACCCCCCACCCATTGCCGAAGCATTCTATTAGACTACACATTTCACTTATTAGATATATGAATATGGACAGGGCACTAATACCTCTGTTTCCTCATCTGTAAAATGGAATTTACCGTGCTTATGATACCTACCTCACAGAGTTTTTGTGATTCTCCAATGAGATGATATGTGTAAAAGTCCTTTGTAAGCTTATATGTACTAACGTACTTAATAAGTACTAAGTACAAATGCCAGTTATTATTATTATTATTATTATTATTATTATTATTATGACATCCTTTGGACTTTTTTTAAAAGGACTTTGTTTCCCCAATGCAAACTAAAGGGTTAAATAGCTCTGAATCTCCATCTGGGAGATGTTAGAGTCATTGGGTGCTTTGGATTTGGGGATGGGAATTGTTTTTGAACATGCAAAATGAAAATCAAAATTCAACTCCTAGTTCCTAAAGAGAATGCAGAATGCAAGGACAGATACGACTTCTCTTTAATATTTTCTTTTTCCTTTCAAGTAATTTCCATATTAGTTCAAGCAACAGCACGCCAACGGAGCCAGGCGTGTGTATGTGCCAGAGGCGGCTGCTTCTCCTTGAAAGATAATTAAAGCAGCTTACACTGTCCATGTGGTGTCTTGATGAATATGCAGGCAATATTTGCATATGATCTACTGGTGTTCTCCAGACCATATGATCATCTGGTGGCCTGCCAGGGAGTTATTAGCAAACTGATAACTGTTTAATCTTGTACACTCAGCCCCTATTGTAGCACCAGAGAAGGGTTGCTATACTTTAGGCTGAGGAGGGCTTCCTGATCCCCAACTGTTATTTCAGCCATTAATTACTTTCTCCCCACAAATTCCTTTCATACAGAATTCTTCAGGTTGGTCCAAAGTTGAATACTCAGAGGATGGGAAAGGTGTGGAAAGGGAAAGACTTTTTACCAAATAATTGGGTGGAGGTGGGGGTGAGGGTGCGGATGGACAGAGTTATTCTCATTTCTGAAAACAATGTCAAAAGAACAGGTGTTCAGTGCAACGTTTGCTGGTGCTAAGACCTCTTTGACCCAAGGATCTGCTTCCTGGACATTCCAGTCTGGGAAGTGTGTGATAATCATGGTAAAGTGCAGCTCTGTAGAACACAGCCTACACAGATTAGCTAGAACAAGGTAACAGTGGGACTAAGTTTGTAATCCAATATCGTGTTGCCATTGGTGTAAAGAAGTTTCTACAGCACCTTCTACCCTTTACCAAAAACACAACATAATGCTGAATTTTTCCAGATCTAAAATGTATCTTTACACACACACACACACACAAACACACTTGACCAAAGCTTGACATAAACAAGAAAAGGAGAAAGAAAAAAAATTGCACAGTGTCCTTGAAAAGGGCCTCTGGCAATAGATCTTTAAAATCCCAGAGTAAAGCTATAGAAACTCATTTGTCTTTTTTCCCCACTGAAAGGCCTGCTTTTTCCATCCTGAGCTGCCAAACCTTCCTCTGTGTCTCCATAAATGAAGCTTTCCCAACTCTCCCTTGATCCCACCTGCTACACCTGACCTGCCATCACAAATCTCCATCAGCTATGGAAATCCTATCAGTTCTAATCTCTTTCTCTCGGGGTCAAGCTCTCTGATCTGTGGGCATTTGACCGTTCTAACACTTGGGCTGGAAATCGAACCAAAATAAGTAAGTGTGAGGATGTACTGATACATGTGACCTTTAAAAAAGAAAAAGGGGTCTGCTGTAAGATTGTCCAAAGGGCCCTCTGGAGGACTGGAGGCCCTGAGGGGATGAAGGAGGGGAAGGATGGTATGGTGAAAGGATCAGGGATTTATTTACAAGAGAAAATCACAATCAAGGAGACAGAGGCATCAGGCACCACTTCTCGTTCTTTTTTCTCCTTTTATTTTTAAATCTCAGAAATTAAAGCCTCATTGGAAAACAACATACACAAGTGTCAGGGAATTCAAGAGTTATGGTTTCTATAGCAACATTCACGTGGTCATCCCACTACTCTTAAATAAATGAAATTAAGTGTTTCTAATGCCCTTGACATTCATCCATATGCTCTATAATCCCTTTATTAGTTTGTCATTCCCATCATCCCCAGATTACCAATAAGGAAACCAAGTCCACAAAGATGACACCAGGTCATCTCTATGTGGGTAGTACCCACACAGACCATGAATTTACAGGTACTTTGCTCTGGCTGCTACCCTCTGAGCTGCTTTTCTCAGCAGGGTGGATTGTAATCCTGATCACTATTCGGGGGCTAGTGAGTTCTCCATTGCCAATTAAGACTGAATCATGGGAATCTGGAAAAAGTATTGGGGAAAAAAGCGATCTTCCAAATAGAAGGGCAGAGTTGGGCTAAGGAATGGACGGAACATACAATATATAAACCTAAAAATTATTTTTCCAAGGACCCAAATCTGACATCACCTCCCTGGCAAAATTAGGGAATAAATATTAAGACAAGAAGAGACCTTCTAGAAGTTCAAATAATAATAAAAGGAGGAGCAAGAAGCATCCTGGTCTTATAGTCAGTAAGTATTTATTAAGACCTACTATGTGCCCAAGTACTATGCAAAGCACTGGAGATATAAAGTAAGGCAAAAGATAAGCTCTGCCCTCAAGAAGCTCACAATCTAATGGGCAAAACAAGCAAACATATTTACAAACAAACTATATGCAGGATACATAGGAAATAATTGGCAGAAGGAAGACATGAGAATCAAGAGAGGTTGGGAAAGCCTTCTTGTAGAAAGTGGGATTTTAGTTGGGACTTGAAGGGAGCCAGGGAAGCAAGTTTGTTTTTTAAAAGAACAAGGCTTGCTGAACCACCCTGGATAATTTTTGTAGCAGTCATATAATTAATAGATGAAGGCGGACCCATTAAAGACCCAAAGCTTGACTTTGGTCAAGCTTTTCTTTTTAACATCTTATGAAAAATCACGCAATTAATTTAGTTTTCATTAGAGATAAATATCTTGTGGATTGAAAGCAAAATGAGAGAATTAAAATAACAAACCCTGAAGAGCAAACAACCAGCTGTCCAGTTTGGGAAGAAGGGTAGTGGGGAAGACTCAGGACCAATACTGGATCTGGTCTTGATGATTTTTTTCCAGACCTATGATCTTCAAGAAAGAGTAAGGCTACTGGCCAACAAAGTTATTTGTATCTTTGTTCTGCCCCGATGTGATTATTAGCTCCTTGAGAGCAGGGTCTATGTATTATTTACATTCATCCCTGTGACTCAATACAGTGCCCTGAAAATTACAGGCACTTAAATTGTTTTTAATTGGGTTGAATTGTAGAATTGAAAGTTTCATCCTTCAAAGATTTGTCTTTTACCAATGTGGATACTCGCTACCCTGGTATCAGTATCAGTATCCCCTAAGTAGATGACTTAGTGACTTATGGTGGGAAAAATTTGTCACTGGGTAGCCACCCCTCTAGTAATATTGTTAATCATTATTATTAATATCAATAGCTAAAATTTATATAGGACTTGCTATGTACCACCCTAGTCATTTGAAAAAGTTCATGAGAGAATAAATCTAAAATACTGTTCTTAATTCTAGGTATTATGACTAGAAAGACAGATTCACTGGTTGAACAAAAGTAAATAAGGGACAAGAAAATATTATGAGTAAAAAAGAAAGAAATTTGGATGTGTAGAAGCTATCTATCTAAAAGCTACCAAAGGAAAAAAAAGGAAAGACCATTATCCTTAAGTCCATTTCTAGCTGTCAGAAGCATAGAAAATAATTTAGTGTTCCAAGAGAATAAAACCAAGAATGGGAGTACCCATTAAAGATGGAGAAATAAAGGCAAACTTTCAAGAAACAAAAAATGACTTAAAGGTTTAACAGATCATGTGACTATCTTCCCAAGATGCCAATGAAATACATGCCCATCTTTGGTGAATTTTAAAAGAGATGAGGAACAAGTCTTAGGAATGTAATCACAGGAATCAATCCAATACTGGTATGTAATGTCAGTACTTAGCACTTAGGTTTTCAAAGTGATTTGAACTCACTAATTAGCTATTTCTTCTACTACCCCTGTTGAGGAGGTCGATGTAATTAACTCCATTTCACTGATAAGGAAACTAAAAACAAAAAGAGGTTCAATGAGATGCCCAACCTCACACAGCAAGTTAAAATGGCAAATATAAGACCAGAATTCCAAACCACTAACTATTGAATGTGATTTATGTATTTATTCATTTATTGTCACTCGTAGATCACAGTTACCTAGGAATTCTATACTTACAAGGATCAGGTTTCATTTTGGAACACATGCTTCCATTTTAGACTTTTATTCTGAGGAAATCTCCAAAATAAAGCTAGATATAGGTTTACATTTTGATTTCCTAAATGTGGATAACAGCCTCTAACTCCCTTGTAGAAACTTAATGTATGAGAATTGGGTATGATATAGCCTTTATTTTGCCTGCTATGGAAAATGCATAAGAGATACACACAGGAGCCCATAAACATAAATACAACATACAGAAACATAAACGCTCAAATAGCCAAAGGCATTTATGAGCACAAAGATTTGAATGTTCCCTCCAATGATTGCTGCCCATCCATGCCTATTTTTCCTGTGTAACTCTTGTCCACTTCCTCCTACAAGTTCACCACAGGACAATAACTCAGCAAACTGGGGGCCTTTCCTACTTTTCTCCCATATCTCGAGGATACTGAAGAGGAATCAGGCTGTCTACCTGTCACCTTTTGCCCTTGTTACATGACCAGACATTTCCTTGAGGTCTTTCTCCCCTGTTCTGTGCTACAAGAAAAGGAGCATATATTTCCTTGATCAGAGAGTGATTGAACAGGATAGTTCCTGCAGTTATGTCTTTCAAACATATTGAATGATTTTGATGTGTGAGTAAGAGATATCTTGTTCAAAAAGAGCCTTTAAGGTGGAATTTTGCTCTCTCAAATGTTTTCTCATAATCAACAGACAAGCACGATTGGGTCTTATATCTTTCAATCAGTTACAAAATGGTAAAGATCATTTAATATAATTAATGAAAGACCACTTCTTCCCTTCAAATGCCCTCAATTTGTTTATGATTGAGTCTCATAAAGTTCTCCTATAGATGGGAAAGTAAGCATCTTGGTCTAATTTTTTATGTTCTCTCCTGATACATTGTAAATCAGTCCCTCCACACCTTCATAATTATATCACCTCCACCATGGAACTCTTTTATCTACACTTGGTCTAAACTAGCTGCTTTTTTATCTTTGTTGTCTTTAGGCCCATAAGCACATCTGAGAATGTGATGTTAGAATCCAAATGTGGTGGCTCCGCTAACTTTGATGATGAAAATAGGTCATTAGAATAATCTTTGCAGATCTTTTCCATTTTTCTTCTGTTTATTGTCCTCCTTCCATGTTCTTATTTAAATGTCCTTGGAACAACTTTGCTTAATTCGATTATTTGCCATGCTTTCTTGAAATAGATTTTATTCTCCACTGTTTCATTTTGCTTTATGAGACAATATTGTTCTAAATCATCCACTATCCTTCCATGTATGGTTTTACAAAGGACTTTATATTCTAAACTGGTATTGCCTTTTAAGACCACTTCTCATTATTTCACAAGGAAATTAAGTATTTCCTTACTAAGGTTCTTTCTGGGCTCTTTTGGTCTTCTCGTTGTTGGAATTGATTTACATTAGTTAACTTCTGTATAAAATTATCATAATTGGTGTTTGTGTATTTTCTGTTCTTCATTTCCCATTTCCTTTGTCAATTACTTGTTTAAATAATTCAGGAATAAGTTATTTCAATTTTATGTCATATATTTTTTTAATTTTTCTAGCTTTTTACTAATATTGATCTTTGCTCTGACAAATCAGTGGTATGACTATATACAGACAACTGACTCAGAGGTGACTCTCAATAGAAAGAAAGAGAGAAAGAGAAGGGGAGAGAAGAAGGAAGGAATAAAGGAAGGAAAAAGAAAGGAAGGAAAGAAGGAAGGAAGGAAGGAAGGAAGGAAGGAAGGAAGGAAGGAAGGAAGGAAGGAAGGAAGGAAGGAAGGGGAAGGGAAGGAATAGCATTTATTGAATGCTTACAATGTTGAAAGTGCTGGACATACAAGTAGAGAAGCAAGACAATCTCTGATGTTAAGAAGCTCTCATTCTAAATAGGAGGAGAAAAGAGGGGAAAACAAACACATATAGGAGTTTTCAGCAGCAAATCAGATGGTAACGCCTCTTCTTTAATGGCATTTCCGTTAAGAAAACCATAATGGTTTCAGATGTTCAACCATTTGATAGCATCAAGCACTTTGGTGGCTGCTGAGGAGGCAGGGGCTACAGCACCTTCAGAGGCATTTGCTAGGTTTTGTCTGCACAAGTGTTACTTCCCCAGAAACTAAAAGCAGTGGAGTTGGGGGCAGCTGTGGAAAGGCAGAGCACTGCTGTTCCCAGGGCTCTTGGTGGCAATTGGTGATTGACTGGGACCAATGGGAACCTTCTCCATAAAAGTTCCTCATCTCAGTAATTACTGCAAAGGACAGGCTGAAGTTCAAGACAGTGGTATTTGGGGGGAAGGAGGGGTATACTGATATTTCTAGAACTTTTGGGCTCCAGGGTCTTAGGTTGTTTCTACAAGTATCTGAAGGAAAGTGGTAGCCAAGGTGGCTTTACCAATATGGCACCTGCCACAACCTCCTCATCATGAGTCTTTTCCTGCCTGTTAAATTACAATCAATTTCATTTTTTATGGTATTATTTGGTGCCCACTATGCCTGACACCTACCCATTTTCTCCCAAAGGAAATGTTCATAATGTAAACGTGTAAAGCTTCTATGTAGTCTACATATCCTTGGCCTCTCTCTTTAATTCTTCCTGAATCATATTTTCCCATGTATTTCTCACCAGCCTCACCTTTTCCCTCTATCTTTTCACTGAAGATGAATGAATATCCAAGCATATATCAATTTGATTTAGACAGTCTTATAGAGTTTGTAGAATTTCTCTATTTCTTCATCCTCTGCACCAGACTTG
Organism: Trichosurus vulpecula; assembly: GCF_011100635.1. NCBI lineage: Eukaryota > Metazoa > Chordata > Mammalia > Diprotodontia > Phalangeridae > Trichosurus > Trichosurus vulpecula. Next base: position 135,422,472 of record NC_050576.1, read on the forward strand.
GTCTCTTTGTGGAGCCCTAATTGAGACTTTTCCAAAATAATAGAATCTGCTAGAACTAATACTCTGCTAGCATAGCCTTCAAGAACCAAGGATCACTCCAGCACCTTAATAAGGCACCAGAGTAGACCTTAAATAATCCATTAAACTTATCTGATGTCCCCAGAAGGTGAACAAACTTTGAGGATCTTCTAAATAACTAATTCCCCTTTACAATGGATCTTGGCTATCTGGGCAACGCATGGTAATAACAGGGTAGGCAAAGTCCAGATCTCTTGCCCTCAGCTCTCATAACATGACTTTGGTCCTTCAACTGCAGGATGATTCTCCTCCTGCTTCTCCAAGAAGCACAATACTGGGGAAATGTTCTATCCCTAGGAGGACAGTTGCCAAATAATCAAGCTTAGGAACTCTTGACTACTTGTGAATTTTTGAATTTGGAAACTCTCAAATTTGAGATTAACCATGAGACAGTCCTCAAAGCTGGGGAAGTCTACTACTTTCAGGATCTCTCCCCCAGGCCATTTGCCTCTGCAGGAACTCCATGAAAACTGCCTGCTGTCATACCTTGGGAATGGAAATTCCATTCTCAGGAACTCTAATATTGATCTGTTCTTGAAAAAGAAAAGGGAAAGGCAGAAAGTAATGAAGAACTTGCAGTTCCATACTTCAGATGTCTTAGAGGAGCTCATACTTTTTGCTAGGTGCTTCTCCTATAAGTTGGCATTTTCTGCTCCTAGGGAAGTGGAAAAAAGGGAAAAAACCTCTCCCTCCATATCCTGTTGCACTCTGGTCAGGAAGTCCAATGGAAAGAAAATTCACAAATAATCGTGCCATCTCAGGTAACAGCTTGCTGTTACAGACTAAGGGGAAGGATTAGATAAGATTCCATCCCCCTCCACTCTTGGTTCCAAACACCTTGGAGACAACTGCACTTACCAAGAAACAATCAGAGGAGCTCTTGGTGTCCCCTCAGCAAGGGGCGAGGGTATAGGTCTACTTCCATAGGAGATACCCTTCAGACAAAGGTTCATGTCCTATAAAATCTCATCAAATTATTGGAGGGAGAGGAAGGGAACTCATCAAATTGATCAGGAGCTGCCCTGATCAACCTCTTACATATTGACCTGTCTATCCATCCAAGTCAAGCTGCCATCCTACAGCACTCAACCTTGAGGCCATTATCACTAAAGGATAATAAAGGTTTTCCCTTTCTTAATTTCTACCTCCTCACCTGTCATTTAAAACCAAAGCAGCTTCTCCCCCACAAATAATAGAGGGACAAAGCAGAGCTGACAACTTCCAGAAAGGACTGCATTATTAAACTAGGAACTAGAAATGCCCCTAGGGTAATGAGGGAGGCTATCACCCACATAACATGTAGGTGCCTGCTGGCATGGGATAGCATACCCTGACAAAGAGAATAAGTGAATGATGGAGTGCATGTAAAATATAGCTGACAGCTGACATTCTGTGTTGTACTGTAAGGATTGATTGCAAAGCCCTTCCTACGTGACCTATTTCATTTTAGCCTAACAACTAACTACACTGCAAAGTGGGTACACCAGGTATTGTCCTCTTATTACAGATAAAGAAACCAATTCAGAGAAAATAGGTAACTTGCCCACAGTTAAGCAGCTAGTAACCATTGGAAGCAGGATTTGAAGCCAGGTCTCTCAATTCCAAGTCCAGAAGTCTCTCCCCTACACCATGTTAAGCCCCAAAGTATAATGTACATGACTTGATAATGTACAAACAATGCCATCAGGGAGGAATGTGCATAAGAGGTAGAGGACTGATCTCAGAGCTGGATTTGAGGATAAAATACACATGAACACACCCCCACTAACCCCCATACTCACACTGGTCTACATGCCTTTCTACTTTACTCAGTCACATAAGAATTTTTCTGGGAACTCAAAGTCACCATCCCTGAGACATACAATCCCCACTCTTAGACACAATGCGTCCCTGTAGGGGACTGTAGGTCACTGTAACACAAAATTTAAATGCTGATTATATAATGCAACACAGAAGAGGAAATGCTGCATTTGGACTCAGGAGATCTGAAGTCGATTCCTGGCTCTGACACATCGTGGCATTCAAGTTCCTCTTCCTTTTCAGTGTTCAGGGTTTTTTCTGTCAAATGGGGGTGATAGTATTTCCACCGCCTTCCTCTCAGGGTTGTTCTGAAGAAACTGCTTTGGGAACCTTAAAGTAACGTGAATGTTATTATTGTCATGCACATGCAATGCGTATGTACATGTGAAACATCGTTTGGCTCCTTATTCTTTCTTGTTCTTTGATTAGGACTCCCTGAACTTCTTTAGCCACCAAATCCCAGGAGCCTTCTCACCCTAGAAGATCACTCCACCCTTCCAGCCCCTTCCTCTGATTGACCTTCCATTTTAAGGAAAGTATCCAGGCCAGTCATGTTAACTCCTTTATTCCTCTCCAGGCTCAGGACTTCTTTCTCCACTAACAGTCTTTTCCCTCTAGAAGATCATCCCACCCTTGTGGCTTCTTCGTCTGACTGGTCAATTCCTCCATTTACATGAAGGTGCCCAAGCCAGCCATGTGCACTCCTGCCTCTTCAGACTTCTTTCTCTACTTGTTCCTGCAGGAGCACCTCATCATCACCCTCTTCCTGTCCTCCCCTTTCAAGTTCCCCCTCTGCCCTGTCTTCACCCACTAGAATGTAAACTTCTTGAGGCACAGACTGCCTTTATTTTGTATTTGTATATCCAGTGCCTGCCACATAGCTTAACAAATTCTTGTTAACTTGTTGACTTAACTTGACTGTTCAGACATTTGTGTATTTGCTGAATAAATAAGTAAAGGCTATAACAGGTAAAGGAGAGAGAACTCTTTATTAGGCATCAATGAAGAAGCAGAATAAGAAATTTAAAGTGGTAAAAGATGGGGACTAGCTGTATAGGGAGGTATAGATCTAGCTCTAAAAAAATAATAATAACAATGTTAACTACTATTTGTAGGGCACTTTGATGTTGGCAATACATTTGACTTGCATTATCTCATTTGGGCCTCAAAACAACACTGTGATAGTTATTATGAATATTAAAGTGGGAAAGGTGAGTATCAAAGAAATGAAATGACTTATCCATGATCACACAGAAAATAAGTGTCAAAGGCAGGATTTGAACCCAGGTCTCACTGACTCCAAGTTCAACAACCTATCTACTAGGTTCATATACACATAAATATATGCACAGATTAGATGATTGATTGATTGATAGATGAGAGAGAGATAGAGAGAGAGAGACAGATGATAGATAGATAGATAGATAGATAGATAGATAGATAGATAGATAGATCAGGCCTCATAATATACAGGTCCCAGACCTGAACTCATTAATAAAGGAAGGAGAAGGTTATCTTTCGTTATCCTTTTAAGAGTGATAATCAAACAAAATATATCTCAGACCAAGGGTGGATACCCAGTGGCGTCAGTATCACTGGAAGGCATCTAAGATAATTTCTTTTAGACACTTTTTATCACTTCTCTCCTCTATATGCACTTTTTTTCTTTTAGTTAATCTCTTCTTTTCCCTTATCCTCCTACTTATGCTCTCTCTCTGTCTCTGTCTGTCTATCTGTCTCTCTCTCTCTCTCTCTCTCTCTCTCTCTCTTTCCTTTCTTTCAAAACTGTCTGTTCCTTTGATCTGCCAACCCTACTGGTAACACTCAAGAGTAAAACATGTCATTTAACTTTGAATTAATGACAGAAGATTTGAATTCGAATCCTAGTTCTGCCACTGTATAACAAATACACTTCACGACCTCCTTTGATCTTAATTTGCTTATCTGAAAAATGGGGGCAGTTATAGTATCAATTCAATAGAGTTGTGTATAATACTAGTAGCAATTATCTTTAAAATTATTATTATTATTACTATTGAAGTTAAAGTTCTTACTTTATATTAAAGTTATTTAAAAGCATTTTGTATTAAAGCTGTTATTATTGTTAAAAAGATTTCTGATTCCATCCACAAATACTGAAGTCATGCTTTTCACTTCTCTGTTTTAGAGCAAATAGCTTTAGTCTGGAGCAAAAGCTATAGAAAACAAATAGCAATAAATCATGTTGTTATATAATTTTATCATCACCTCTACCCTCATCCCCTTCTGTCTTCTTTTCCTCCAAGGACACATACACCACTGCTTGGTAGCCTAATACCTAATACTTTGGTTTCTTTTGAATTTCTTTCTGTTTCGTTTTCTAAGAATTCACATTTTTTCAGAATAAAAAGGCTATATTGTTTTTCACTAGCTTGGTGATGCAAGGTAATTCATGCCAAGGTATATAATATGGGATAATCATCACACAGGGAAAAGATATGGGATGAGACACTAGAGAGCTTTGGGATCTAGTTGCCCCTGAACCTCAGTGGTAAAGGGTCTATAAGCAAATGGAGATGATGGAGCTGCTAGAAGGAAGAAGACCTCTATTTCCTTTCTCATGGTTGCTTTTGTCTCTCTTCACTCTCTGTATTCTTTGGCGATTCCCCATTTCCCGATATCTTTCCTTCTTTTCTCCTTTTGTATGCACATGATCAGAGAGGAATAAAGCCAGGGGCTACGTGAAAGACAACATGCCAAAGTGCTGAAAGCATGGTCATAGTCCAGTGAACCTGTCTTTCTCTGGCTACCTGGGATAAAAGGCTTGAGATGTATAAGCAGAGGTTTGTGAAGTCCATGGGGATATGAAGCCCTCTGGGTTTTTTTTTCACTGAACACTGAGTTTTGGAGAGGGAAAGAGGTCTATACATACAAATTACAATTTACTGTTATGCATTTACATGTATACGTTACATGGGAGGTCTCAGGGAAGGAATCTCAAAAGAAGAAGGCAAATAATGCCAACATGGGCTCTGCACCCCCAGCAGCCACAGCAGCTAACCTAAGACAAATCTCATTCATAAATCAATGTGTGACTGCACACATACACACATGCACACGCGCGCACACACACACAGAGTGTCCCAAAAGTATTAGTGCCGTTTTAATCCATTAAAACTTAATGCTGAACTAAGACTTTTGGGCTACCCTGTGTGTGTATATGTACATATACGTGTATATACACACATATACACACGTGTGTGTATATGTGTGTATATGTTACCCATTTCTAAAAATGCTATTTCTCTTCAGAAGGTAACTTGCCTGAATAAATACTACATGAATATAAATTTGTTTACTTGGTAGCCAGTTTCCACTGGCTACCAAGCAAATGCTGCCCATGGAAAATTTAACGACAATATGGGGTCTTGAATGTATTTCTAAACCTGTCTTTTTTTCAACTTTACATCAAGGAAGGGGTGGGCAGGGACTTGTCCTTCAAATAACCTTTGCCCAATCCCTCTGGATGTCGCCTCCCAAAGCCAACAAGATTAGCCTCTCTAGAAAATTAGAAAACCTCTGGACAGTATTATGAAAAGGAAGGATTCAGAAAGGATGGGAGGGAGGTATAGGGGAAAATCAAAGATCAACACCATTTTGAGATTTCTACTGATATTCTGGGACTTCATAGAGTCTTCCTTTCTTTGATTCTTTTCACTTTCATATAACTACGATAATCACATATCCTGAATTTTCCAGGACACTCCTGGTATCAAGAAAAGATAGTATATTTTAATGATGGTTTGCAGAAAGAAGATTCTTCATCAAACCATGTTTCCTGATTTGTGGTTTAGAAAACACAATTGCTGTATATATTACACTCATAAAGCAAGAAGCCTTCTTTTCTCACAAAATAATAATGGCAGCAGAGATCAGCACTCATCTTAAAGTCAGCTGCTTCTTCTTAAATGTGTCTAGATTCAGTGAAAATAAAAGGACTTGAAAGATAAAACCCTCAACCTTTTAGAAAGAGCAATTTCTTCTTTGGTCTTATGGCTTATATATTGTATAACCTATGGTTGAGGAGCAGGCCCTGGTTTCAGAAGAACCTAGTTTAATCTTGAAAGTTTCTAAAAAAAATAGCTTGATAATGTCTCAGCCCCCACCCAGGGCTCAAGCCTTAGGAATATCTGAACTTGGCTTATTTATAGCTCTTCCTAAGTTTATTTTTACCAGTGAACATCGGGCTAACAATAACCTTAAACATAGGATAGAAGTACATTTAATGACATGTAAAGAACAGTAAAGGGACTCACATCTGAGTCCAGTAAGAAAAAAACAGTTATGGCCCACCTGAGTTCCACTTTCCTTCCTCCCCTCCCCAGGGAGAGGTTCAGCCACAGTCCCATAAAACTCTGGACACAAGACCCTGCCTTGTAAGCATTGCTGTTACACATACAGTATTAACTGCCCTCTCCCTTCTCTTTAAGGACTATGATCTCATGTTCTGGCATCTACTGTCTGTCCCAGCTCCAGACTGCTACTGGCATTACTTAACATGGTGCCCAGTCACCCAAGGCCTGCAGCTTCTGGCTTAATCCAGGCATTTCTCAGCTGTTGCTAATCAGCCAGTGCCAGTGCGCTTATCCTTTATGGATGCTTCACCTGGAAGTTCCATCTTCCCCTCTCTAGAGCAAATGGTTCTTGAGGCCAATAGCATCATAGAAAAGGGTCACTATTTGCCTATGACTCACCTGATCCACTTGGCCTCAGACCCGTGAGACACAGAAAAAGGTTAATCAACATCTTTTGGAACAGTTTGTTAAAAATAAAATCTGCCCACTCACAGATAGGATAAGACCTGGATCTGTGATTTCACTGGTGTAAGGAACTTCTTCTTTCTACCAATGTAGGTGAGTACCGCCTTCTTTGCAACCTAAAGTCTTAGAGAGTTGGCAGATCAAGAACTGGCACTTTCAGTACATGTCAGAAAACAGAACTTGAATCCAGCTCTTCCTGACATGAAGGTCAGCTCTCTATCTACTGTACCACATGCCATTCAAACCCATTAAGATCACCACCCCTAGCTTAAGTTGAGAAAAATAAATGAACCCTTAGCTGAGTAGAAACCTAGCTAGATCAGCATTATTTGCCTTCCAAAGCCATAAAAGCCAGGTTCTTAAAGCTTGTGTCTCACTAGTGCCCTCCAATGGATATTACAACATTTATGCTGCTTAACATTAGTCAGAGGTAACATGACATTTGCCTTGAGATGAGCTCTCTTCCAAAATGTGTTGGTATTTCAGTTGATTCTAAATAGTTCAAAACGGTTCTTTGAATTTGGGCAGGATTCATCTGGGTAGGAGCCAACATCTTTTCAGTATTGATGAGTCTATGTTATTCCTGTTGCTTAAACTACTTTAGAAACTAGGTGTTATACCTGTCCTATTTCTAGGTTTCACAGCTGTACAGAAGGATAAATAATATAATCAGTTGGTTTGATCTGGGTTTGATATCACACTGCCATAACATTTTATCTGTCCATTGACCAAATAAAATGCTTATTATCTTGGTTTGATTTTCACATTTGTGTTAACTACACCGTCCCTAATGAGTGTCCTGCCTATGTAGCAGAATTAAATGCCAGCTTTCAACTTTATATTGCCAATAACATACAGTGTAAACGTGCCTATAACCCACAAGCTAGGACTCCCTGAGCTGAGCTCACATGGACCAGGTCTGATCTCAGGTGCGGACCCCTGAAAAGTCATTCTCGCTTTTGGCTCCTGATGCCTCTACCCAGAGTTTATTATGGGAAATCTCTGAATATAATTTATGCATAGTTTGTCTATATTTCCACAAAGGTATACAATAGAATCCCCAGCTTCCATAAAATCATTCAAGGTAACAAATGCATAAAATGTATAGGATTGCCCTTTTAAACCCCCTCCAGAAAGCAAAGAAGATGAAGAGGGCTCCTGGGAATTCATAAACAGATACAGAAAACATATCCAGCCCTCATAGTAACCCATAAGCTTCCTTCAGAAAGAGAACTAGTAGAGTTACCAGCAGGTTACTCAGACATTTCTGTGAATCTCTAGCTTCCCCACAGAGCCCCATACAGTCCTTCTTAAAATCAAAGTGCCAACAATGGGCTTTGGATACACCCTAGAAGACAAACAAACTTTGAGGCTGCTGAACAATCAAACCCTTCTCCATCAGGCCTGCACTGTACAAGCAACTCACTATAATCATAGCAAACAAAGTATAGGTTTACCCCATATTATGACTTTAATTCTTTATTAGTACTCCTACTACTGGGACCATGTGGGCAATTTCTTTTTTTCAAAGCCATAGTGATCCAAAACTCCATTCTCCCTCTAGAATAGAATGTCTTAACCTGTGATCCATGACCCCCAAAAAATCTGTGAATAGATTTCAGGGAATCCATGAACTTAGATGAGAAAAAATTACATCTTTATTTTCAATCAGCTCTAACTGAAATGTATCATTTCCTTCGATTATTTAAAAACATTTATTCTGAGGAGTACATATGCTTCACCAGACTGCCAAAGGGGTCCATTACACAAAAAAGGTAGGAACCCCTGATCGATAAGGTCAGCTCTCTAAACTCTTAGACTTGGGATTGTTCTCAAGGCAGTTCCCAAGATTGGAACTGTCTAAGAATTATCCCTTCTCTGTTAAAAGGCCAGATTATGGAATTATGCTGCCTAGGAAAGTTAGATTCTCCACTCTTCTACATGGAGGGTTGGGGTTGAAAAGCATTATCTCTAAACTCTTCTCTCAAGCCATGTGGACAAACATATGTCTACTTCTGCCATGTGCTTCTCCAGCAACTCTTTTTTTGGAGGGGAAAGGCAGGGAAATTGGGGTTAAGTGACTTGCCCAAGGTCACACAGCTAGCAAGTGGGTCAAGTGTCTCAGGCTGGATTTGAACTCAGGTCCTCCTGACTCCAGGGCTGGTGTTCTACTCACCGCACCACCTGGCTGTCCCTTCTCCAGCAATCCTTCATCACTTTCCAGATGCTGCTGCCATCACTTGAGCTGCAAAAGTCCATCCTCAGTTCTCTGGTCTATGATCTAGGCTCAGAAGGGCAAAAGGGGGCCAGGAATTTCAGGAGCATGAACTCTTTTCAGGCAAGCACATGCACCTGCCTCTGTTTTTGTGAGAAAGGCAGCCATTTCAGTCAGTTCAGTCATTTCAGTCGTGTCTGACTCTTTGTGACCCCCATTTGAGGTTTTCTTGGCAAAGATTATAGAGTGCTTTGCCATTTCCTTCTTTGGCTCATTTTACACATGAGGAAACTGGGCCAAACAGGGTTAAGTGACTTGCCCAAGGTCACTCAGCCAGTAAGTGTCTGAGGCTGAATTTGAACTCAGGTGGGTTGAGGAGAAGAGCATAAATCCATTCCCCACCCAACTTGACCCTCACCACTATATTCCAGAAAAAAAAAAGGCACAAGGGAAAGATTTTTAAAAGACGAAAAGAAATGGGACAAGAGAGTTGCAGCAGAGTAGTTCTTGAGTATTCTAGAATAGCTCCAGAATCATCTTGGGAGTAGCTTCAGTCACTAAAATCCTTAGGATGTTCCAAAGAAAGACTCCAGATCAGCCAAATCATGTTGGCATAGACTTAGTCTTCAAGACCTAATCAAGGGTTGTCTTCTGAACTCTTAACAAGGTGCTGAATGAACACACTGTACTATTTATAGTGAGAAGTCCGTATCAAATGTTAAAAATAAAGATTCATTGCTCTATAAGGCCATCAAGGTGAACTCGTTAAAGGAATTTCCTTGATGACTACCACCACTACTTACATGCTCCTAGCATCTAATCTCAGATGAAGAAAGGGGTTAGAGAAGTAGAAGTGGTGGCAACCCACCTACTAGGACAACTAGAGGCCTTATGGGGACTTTGTAAACTATGACAGTGGCACCATGACACATACACATCTGCCTATTAATGCTCCCTGTTTTCCTAGAAAGTATCATTAACCTATCTTTATGGACAGAGGGTAGACACTTCCCTTTCCTTCTTCAGCCCCTCCTTTCATCCCAGCACACCAAGGACAATAGGGGCTGGAGCTGTCTACTAATGTGGGTACCTATGGATGGCTAGCTCTATGCATACATCTCAGTTTCTCTCTCCTGGTTGTCTTTCCCTTCTCTTTGTGCTTCTATTTGCATCTTTCTTTTTTCTTTTTCTCTGTTTCACCCCATCTCCCCACCCACCCCCACTTCTTTCTCCCTTCCCCTACTGCCTTTCTTCCAAAGCTGACCATGATAAAGGGTATCCCAAAAGTCTTAGTGCAGTTTTAAGCTTTAGTAACTTCTTGGGATAACCTGCATAGAATGTATTTTTTCCTAACTACTTAATGTCTGAATTGAATAGAGTGTTATGCTCATTTTTCTCTTAGCTATCCTCAAATTTTATTTTTTTCTTACATTTTAAGTTCCAAACTCTTCCTCCCTACCTAGCCTGCACTAGAGAAGACCACCATTTGACATATATACATATGTATGTGTGTATACATATATATATACATATATATATACATATATATACACACACATATATATATATATATACATATATATCTGTAAAAACCATACCATGCATGCTTCCATTTATAAGTTCCTTTTCCGGAAGTGGATAGCATCTTCCTTCATAGGTCTTTTGTGTTTGATTTAAATATTTGTAATGCTTAAAATAGCTTAGTCATTCATAATTACTCTTTGAACAGTCGCTGTTATTGTACACAACATTCTCTTGGTTCTGCTCATTTCACTCTTGCTTATTTCATGCAAGTCCTTCCGTGTTTTTCTAAAATCAACCTGGTTGTTTCTTACAGCACAGTAGCATTCCATCACAATTATATACCACAACTTGTTTAGCATTTCCCCAATGGCTGGGCATCTCCTCAATTTCCTGTTCTTTGCCACCACAAAGAGACCTGCCATAAATATTTCAGAACATATAGGTCCTTTTCTTTTTCTCCTGATCACCTTTGGAAACAGAGCTAATAGTGGTATTGCTGAGTCCAAGAGTACACATAGTTTTAGGCATAATTCTAGATTGCTCTCCAAAATGGTTGAATCAATTCACAGTTCCACCAACAGTATATTAGTGTCCCAATTTGTCACACCCCTTCTAACATATCGTTTTCCCCTTCTATCATTTTAGCCAATCTGCTAGGTACAAGATAATACCTCAAAGTTGTTTTAATTTGCATTTCTCTAATCAATTATGATTTACAGCAGGGGTGGGGAACCTGCAGCCTCGAGGCCACATGTGACCCTCTAGGTCCTCAAGTGTGGCCTTTTGAATGAATCCAAACTTCACAGAATAAATCTCATAAAAGGGAAGTTTGGATTCAGTCAAAGGGCTCCACTTGAGCACCTAGAGGGCCACATGTGGCCAACAAGGCCTCAGGTTCCCAACTCCTGATTTAGAGCATTTTTTTCATATGACTATTTCTTTATCCAAAACTTGCCTGTTCATATCCTTTGACCATTTATCAATTGGAGAATGACTCATATGCTTATAAATTTGACAAAGTTCTCTATATATTTGAGATATTAAACCTTTATCCCAGAAACTGCTTATAAAAATTTTCCCTAATTTTCTGTTTTCCTTCTAATTTTGGCTACATTGGTTTTATTTGTACAAACCCTTTTTAATTTAATGTAATCAAAATTATCCATTTTATATCTCACAATGCTCTCTACCTCTTGTTTATTCATAAAATCTTTCTTCTATCCAAAAATTGGATAGGTAATATGTTCCATGCCCTTCTAATTTACTTGATATCTAATTTACTTGATTACTCTTCTAATTTACTTGATATCTAATCTTGGTATCCAATCTTCTAATTTACTATGATATTTCCCTTTATATCTAGGTCATGTATCCATTTTGATTTTATCTTGGTAAATCGTGTCATATATTGGTCTATGCCTAGTTTTTGCCAAAACGCTTTCCAGTTTTCCCAACAGTTTTTTTTTTACCAAATAGTGATTTCTTATCCCAAAAACTAAAATCTTTACATTTTATCAAACACAAGGTTGCTATAATCATTTGTGCTGTGTACTGTATCTCTATTCTGTTCTATTGATCTACCTTTCTATTTCTTAGCCAGTACCAGATAGTTTTGAATATTATTGCCTTATAATACAGTTTAAGAACTAGTACTGCTAAACCTCCTTCCTCTACATTTTTAAAAAATTCATTCCTTTGATAATCTTGACCTTTTGTTTTATTATTATTTTTCTACCTCAATATTTTTTGGTAATTTAATTGAGATGGCATTGAATAAATAGATTAGGTAGAACTGTTATTTGTATTACATTGGCTCTGCCCACCCATGTATAATTAATATTTTTCCAATCATTTCAATCTGACTTTATTTGTATAAAACATGTTTTAAATTTATGTTCATGTAGTTGCTGAGTTTGTCTAGGCAAGTATACTCCCAGGTATTTTATGCTGTCTACATTTATTTTAAATAGGGTATCTCTTACTAGCTTGTTTTACAGGGTTGTACTGGTGATATATAGAAATGCTGATGATTTATATGGGCTTATTTTATGTCTTGCTACTTTGCTAAAATTATTGTTTCAACTAGCTTTTTAGTTGAATCTTTAGAATTTTCTAAGTATATCATCATTTTATCTGCAAAAAGAGATAGTTGTATTACCTCATTGCCCATTCTGATTCCTTCAATTTATTTTTCTTCTCTTATTGCTATTGCTAGCATTTCTAATACAATATTGAATAATGTTGGTGATAATGGGCATCCTTGTTTCACTCTTGTTCTTATTGGGAAGGCATCTAGCTTATCTCTGTTACAAATAGTGCTTGCTGATGGTTTTAAGTAGATCGTTCTTATCATTTTAAAGAAAAATCCATTTATACCCATGCTTTCAAGTGTTTTTAATAGGAATGAGTGTTATATTTTGTCAAAAGCCTTTTCTGCATCTGTTGAGATAATCACATTACTTTTGTTGCTTTTGTTATTAATATAATCAATTATGTTAATAATTTTCCTTATGTGACCTTTTCAGTTGTATATTGTGGTTAGCCCAGAAAGTTGTCCTGAATCTGTAAAGTAGTTGATAATCATTTCCCTGGCTTTCTGGATGTAGATTCTGCCCATGCTGCTGTCAATATACAAAAGATGACTTCAATGACATTTAGTGACGTACACATTTGTGGAGTTGGGCTAGTTTCTCAGAGCCTTGAATCTCCAGGCCATTGATTACATAAAACAAATAAGTAAATAAGACCAAATCAGTCATATAACCACCTGCTTCATTCCATGGATAATGAGAGTGAGTTAAGATGGGCACCATTCACCTTCACCTTACCAGCTTTATTGTTTAGATCAACCTGAGAACTTGTTTAGTCTAGTGCCCAAGGTCACTGGTGGTATCAAACACTTTGGGTAGATCAATGTATAAATTTTTTACTCATCTCCACTTCCCTACACACACACATACCAAGACTCTAACACAGTGTTTTGCACACAGTTACCACTTAATAAATGTTAGCTGAATTGAATTGAACTGCATTTATTTGAATAGTACAAAAAAAATGTGATGTCTCAAAGATCTTACTTGTGATCCCATATAATGATTATAGAAGCACACCGAAAACAGTACTTTGTGGTTAATTGACAAAATTCCTTTTTCTATTTGCTCTTTTGCTAAAGGCCTGAGTGATTTATAAACAAGATCTTGGACATACTGCTTGCCAAGCATCTGGGAGAAGTAAATGAAAATGAATCAGGACACATCAAATTGTCTTTGTTTTAAAACATACGCTGGGACTTCAAAGTTAAAGAACAGTAAAGTTGCCAGAATGGATTTTGAATTTTAGTCACCCTAAATATTTAGAAAATAGATTCATATATTTGAGAAACCCAGAGCATAACTGATCTAACCTTACCCTTAACAACCGACCCAACATCTGGTTATTGTAAAGGAATTCTATACCATTTTAACTCATAATGGACAAGGCCTGATATTCCCATTCACTTGTAATCAGTGTAGAGAGTCAGCAGAGATTTCTATCATTCATAACCAAGTCCCTTGGTGCCTTTCCTCTGTATTTCACCAACAGTGGTAACAACCCAAACATAGCTGCTTTTCATATGCCTTGTTATAGAGCCAGTTTTTCCATTTCTCCAGTAAGGCACTTTTAAAAAATCATAGAATTTTTGAAATACATAGATGTTGAGGTTTGCCATTAAAGAATCCAGATATAGAACTAGAAATGAATCTGTAGAAGATGCTCAGTCTAGTGGTCCATTTGCCAAATTATACTACATTAAGAAAGTATTGTATAAAGAATTACTTTGACTTTGAACGAATAAGTCACTTTGACTATTACAAATATCCAAATTAACTATAAAGAACATACGAAGAAAGGCACTATTTGCAACAAGAGAAAGAACTGATAAATGGAAGCATGGATAGAATAATTTTACATATATATAAATATTTGTGTCTAATGGTAGCCATCTTTAGGGTAGAGGAGGGGGAAAGGGAAAAAAAAGGGAAAAAAGAAATTTACATGATAACTTTATTATATCCGTAAGAGGAATAGCAAGTTGTACCTAACAGATGTGCAGTTTCATGTGCAACCATCTTTTTATTATATTATGTTATGGGAATTCTTGTTTTATTCCATAAATTAAAAACTAAATAAATATGAAAAAGAAAGTACTGTATGCCTGTTTCTTTCAATGCATTGAGATAGTTAATTATCTTGAGTTGTATGAAAAATTAGTTATACTTGACTACAAGGTATCAGATTCTATCCTGGCAAATGGTATCTTAAGCTGGGATGGGACCACCAGGATTTTTCCCCAGGAGCCAACATTGGGAAGGAAGCAAGCATTCTTACTCTCCCAGGGTACTAATATGGAGGAGAGACATGCTTATTCTCTCTAGAACCACCCTTTCTCTCACCTTGTTGAGTAAAAACTAATTGAACGAATGAGCTAGATGCCAGAAGGGTATTACATTATTACCCACTGCATAGTCATCACTTTTACAGTGATAATTCACCCCCACTATAGTTATCTCTCATTGCTGTTACAGAATGATGCAGTGGAAAGAATTCAGGATTTGTAGTCAAAAGAAGTGAATTCAAATCTCTGCTCTGGCACTTACTACCTATGTGACATTGGGCCAGTGCTTAAACCCTCAGGGTCTCAATTTCATCATCTGTAAAATAAAGGTGTTGTATCGGATGAACACTAAGGTCCCTTCCAGCTGTAAATCTATGATCCCATGCTACTTTTCCTACAGTCCTCATGGTCATATGGTCATAGATATGATGGGCTTAGAGGCCATATTTAGAGGTCATCTAATAACCTCATTTATAAATAAGGAAACTGAGACCCTGAGGGGTTAAGCAACATGCCTAAAATCACAGTACATAGGTGAGAGAGCTGGGAGTTGAGCCCAGGGTATCAAATCCAGTGGGGTTTTTTTGTTTTTTCCATTGCATAATATTGACTCCAATGGATCCCACCCCAATCAATGGAAAAGTTAGTAGTCATTGGGGATATGAAATACACTCCCTTCCCCACTTTGTTCCTAGAAGACAAGTGTTGAAGGTATGACTGGTCCCTCTTGGAGATTCTGAGAAAGATGACTAAAAGAAGTATAGTGGCTAAGGTTTGTGCTACCAGCAGAAAACTCTCCACTGACCAACACTTTGGGGATTCCTGAACATTAAAAAGGCTTTAGAAATGGGATAAATAAGAATGAAGCTACTAGTAGTATAATGTGTACCCATTGGCAGGAACAAAGATGTAGCTTCACATCTGAGTTTGACTTGTCTTTGTGTCCCCAAAGTTCTGAGGACAATGGTTTTTTTTCTATGTGTTATTGGCCCTAAAGTCTTTCTACTGTTGCCCAGAATGCCATTCGCACCCTTACTCAGCCATGGTTTTTATTGCAAAAAATAAATAAGCCAGCCCTTGTGTTTCTTGTTTATTGCTTTCTAATGGAATGGAATTTGGGTTAATTAGCCATTAGTGTTAACTTTTGAATTTGTAGTTGGTGAGTAGTTATTAAAGCTATAAAAAGTGAGAGGTTAATTTAACTGGAAATCATTGCCATGACTTGGGCAAAAGCTCAAATTATTTTATATTTGTTAATTAGAAGTGCTAACAATAATGAGATTGTAAAGCCATCCAGAATCATAGTTTATTCTTGTTCTTTCCTACCAGTGGGTCCATTGAATATTTATAATTCATGTAAAGTTGGAATTCTCTACTAACCTCCAATTTCTAGCCTGAGATATCAAGTAGGTTAGCTCAACTCATCTATAGATTATAGATGCAGCCCAGTCTCTCCTGAAAGCCATCCTAGTTCCAGCATCCATTTTGCTCAAAAATTACTGCTCATAAGCCCCCACTGAGATTTCTTTTACTAAACCAACTAGCCAGAGGACATAGCAGTTCAAAGCCAAAGTCATTTATCTGAAATACAAGACAAAGTAAACAACAAAAGGATAAACCAAGCAGGAGAATTCTCAAGCCCCTATCCCCAAATCAGCTTTCTCTCTCTCTCTCTCTCTCTCTCTCTCTCTCTCTCTCTCTCTCTCTCTCTCTCTCCTGGGAGGCAAAATTCTGGTCTTGCACACTACTTCTACACCACAGCAGGAACACGACACAAGAAACTCATAACAGGATGTTAGATAAATTTCCATAACAGCATTTGCGTATTCTTAGTTCCTGGATTATTCCCTCTGAGCTCTTAGGGACACTGGGATAGGGACACTGCTGGTTAAATCATTAATGGGTGCAGCATCTTGGAACCCGTATTGTTCTGCTTAATCTAGCCTTCATTATGTTAGATAAGATAGAGTGCTAGTCTCCAGGGGCCAAGATGCCCCAACCATTTTCAGCTTCACATCTTGATGTTGCCAAAGCTACCTCTTATTCTAACCACCCACCTCTATCATTCACATCAGGATCTGCTCCCTACAACCTTGTAATGGAAATGTAGGGCTTTCCAGCATGGCATTGCATGGTAGGAAATAGTGTACAATTGTCCCAATGTTGCCAAGTCTTCCTTGTCCCCATTCCTTTTGCCCTTTCCCTCTGGCTTCCTTTAGACTCTTTCAAAATCTTCTGCACTCAGAAATCCTTGTATTGTGGGCCCCCTACATGGGCCTCTGGGGCTTAGTATTCAGGACCAATGAATACAACACTGCCCCCAAAGAATTGTGGGGGAACATAGCTCAGAGAAAACATGGAGTTTGTGCCTCACCCAAACACGCTTCTTTTATAGGTAGCAGGAAGGTTTTATAATTCACTTTCACCCAGGCCCATTTCCTTACATATTAGAATATATTGCACCCACACAACTAGCTATGGTAGTCTTTTGTTTGATTTTTTTTTTTGCACAAAGGCCAAAGCATTCTTTATGTTGTTCCTTTCTAAATGGAAACTCAAAGACCATTGTAATCATTACTTCATGCCAGTGGTTTCCATTTGGATCCCCAACAATGATCCAAGAGGTTCTCGATAAAAATTCTCTAATGGTAATCATAAGCAGTACATAATTGAGTTTTATAATTTTGTACTTAGAGTTTTCATGATTATAGGCAGAATAAAATTTTATGTTTTACACTTATAAAATGTAAATTTTAATTTGGTGCTTTTTTGGGCAAAAAGTTACCATCATAGTTATTGTAACCCCTTGATGAATAAATTTTAAAAAATATTATGAGTAGTAAATTAAATTATCCTGGTTCATAGCATTTTCTTGTTGTTGTTGAAGGGTTTGGCAAAACACACACACACACACACACAAACTGAAAAACACAGCTTTATACTTGAAGTACTTTTTAGCACCCACATTTTATGCTTCAAACACTTAGATAGCAACTTCCTTATAAGGCTATTTCATTAAGCTTCAAGATATCTGTGGTAGAAAAAGAGAATGATTTATACAATAACAGCATCATAAAGACAAACTCTGAAAGACTTAAGGACAATGATCAATGCAATGATGAAGCATACTTCCAACCTCCTGACAGAGGTGATGGACTCAAGGCACAGAATGAGACAGACATTTTTGGACATGGCCAATGAGGAGATTTGTTTTGCTTGGATACACGTATTTGTTACAAGTGTTTTGCTTTTCTATTTTTTCCAGTGGGCAGAGAAAGAAAGAGAGAGACAGAGACAGACAGACAGAGACAGTGACAGAGAGACAGACAGTGAGAAATGCTTATTAATTGAAAACAATTAAATAAAATAAAGGTTACATTAAAAAGGTTTAGGGGGGAGGGAGTTAAAGGAGAGAGGGAGAAAATTTGGAACTCAAAATTTTTTAAAAGTCAATGTTAAAAATTATCTTTACATGTAATTGTGGGAAAATAAAATATTAATATATACATATATATATATAAATTTCTGCTACTATTATCCCTAGTCTATAAGCAGAGACTCCAAAGGAAGCAAGAGTGGCTTGCCTGAGGTAATTCAGGAAGTAGGAGAAACAACCAATAGCCTCATCCTTCCTGTAGGTAGATGAAACCCACAGACCTCTTCCTTCTACCCCTCCCCTTTTTCCCACTACAGTCAATGAGAAGAACCTTATGGTTAATAAGAATATTTCACATTTATACAACTTGCAGTTTCCAAAGGGTTCCATTAACATAGACTAAATACTTAAATAGCAAATGCTCTGAAGTTTAAGCCCCATAAAGTCATTATAGGTCAGATGATCAGCTCTCTAATTCCTATCTCTCAAGATTTCATTTGGCAAGATCTAGGCTAATTTTGGCCCCAGAATACATTAAGAAGTCTAGCATACTTTGATTGTCAATACAGAAAAGCCTGCCGTTGGTGTAAGTGGAGGTGCATTTGGAACATGGGTCCTTCAAATACACAAATATGCATCATACCTAGCTATGATAGTGGAAGGTTTCACTTTGGTAGGACCTGGGTTTCCAGGACCCAGAGCCCTGCTTACCCTTGATGTGGCCTTATTTAGATGAAAAGGAGAAGATAATTCCTCTGGTTGCGTTCACTTACTGGGAAAGGCCAAAATTAGTGCTTGGGTAGAAGCCACGGTTTAACAATTAATAAACATCACATGTCTTCCAAAGTTTCTCAAGTGTGTAGAAGGAGAAAAGGGAAGGAAAATGGCAATTTTGTGTAAAAGTTTAATAGCCTTTACACTGATATTTCTCCATGTCAGATATTTCTCCATGTCAGATAAAAATCACCGCTGGCTTTATAGGTATTAAACAACTCAAAGAAAGAAGATTTTAAAACTGCCTTGTACCCTGTAGTGCACAAAGAAGGGGCTGGAGAACAATTGTCAAGCCAGGGTTTTATTCTATGCTTCTTTCTGGAAGCTTGGTTTTTAAAGTATCTCTACAAGACCGGCATCTATGTTATTATGACAACAATAATCTTTGTATCTATAGTACAAAGCTAAAAAGGTTTTCTTAGCCAGATACTCAAGGTGGCAGAAAGGATTAAGGTTCACTTATGAGAAAAGAAAGATCTGTTTTGTATTTTTGCTATAGTGTTGTAAGCAGGAATTTTTAGTACCTTCTTTATACTCTTTGAATATTCTAATTTTTGCATCCCCCCACTTTCTAGAGTCTGGCCTAAAGCACAGATTGGTAACTAATGACATGCCATGCCCTGTCTAAAAAGCAAGGAAACAAAAATGGAAAAATACACAGAAGAAACTGGTCAGAAGAAACATGGAGACACAGAGGCCACTTTTGCTCCTACCTTGTTAAAGTCAATATGCACGTTTTTTATACAACTTTAAATGAAGGGTTTTTTTGTATCTGCATTTGAATGTTTGTTTCCATTTATGGTTACTATGGGGACACCTGGAGAACCATCCTCACAGGGTTATCATGAGGCTCTAATGAGATAGTGTATCAGAAGCATTTTGCAAACTTTAAAACACTCTATAAATGTTAGTTATTTTTAAATGATTACATTCAGAACAAATAACGTTTTTTTACAGATGACAAACAGGCTGGTTTTCACTGGGGGGAGGCTTACTCCTGCAATGCTCCCCTCCCCCACTGCTTATGATTCTGCCCACTGTCATCTGTGAGAGATGCCTCCACGAGTCACTTCCCCTGACCCGTCTGTAGAGACTGGTCCAGTAACAATCCCCCTTCTCCCACTCAGTATTCAAATAATAATTTCAATTGTTTTTATCAATAACATCACTCTTTAATATAGTTTCAAAACTACAACAAATCCCTTCTCTATTTCATCCAAGAAATGGGAAACCTGCTCAAGAGTGACTCAATTTACTCTCAAATTATCCACCAAGCTAACAATAAAGAACGGAGGAAAACAGACCGTTGGAAAAAGATCAATGGCAAACTAGTCAGTTTTCATTATGGTTCATGCGTGGAATTTATACATGAAGGCATCTGGGAATAGTCTTTGGAAGAGAAGGCAGGAGATTTTTTGAACAGGAGAACATTATCCTGCATACCAATGAGTGCTTGTTGAGAGAGATCAAGGAAGGAAGTTGTGAAGCTCTTACACCCTCTTGTTTGATGTCCTTTTAATGTACCTTTCACTTTTCACTGTCACTCTGAAGAAACTGAAAGTTAAGCAGAGCAAAATCAACTCTGTCCTTATATTTCCAGTCTAAACATACTGAGTCATGCTAAAATGTACACATGATTAGTACTAATGAGATCGTCGTCACTGCTTTTTCATGTACCTCTAGTATTCAGACACATCATTCTCACATAGGAAAGAGAAGTTGTATATATGGAGTTATTTATTGGGGTAGGGGGTACAGAGGTGGGGAAAGGAGGATGGGAAGAATATCCTAACATCTTGGCCTCTGTTCTCTTCTGTAGAATGGAAACTTCCATCTCTCCCAGAGACCAGATGCTATACCAACACTTCTCATGAGCACTAAATATTCTGCATTTGTTTCTTCATCTCTGCCATCTACCTAAGTGCTTAGTACAGTGCCAGACAAAGAATACACCTAATTAATAAATGTTTAACAAACAGAATTGAAATGAATATTGAAAAATAGGTAGATAAGAAATGAATGCAAGCCATCTTCCCATGTTGATATAATGAGCATTTTTGTGTATGTATAATATACAGAGCTGTAAATGTGAAATTTTTGCATGCTAGGCAAGTGACATAAAAGGTACCCTCAAGTGAGAACAGGGGGCCAAGACACCAACTCATGGCAGGGAGAGAGATGCCCTAGCACACTGGTGAAACTGCTGTTGGGGCAGGGAGAGAGAAGCATAGGAGGAATTTACCCATCCATGGCAAGTGACAGTGCTATTAGTGCCTGCTAAATTTGGCACTCGAAGTCAAAGCTCTAATCATCCCATCGTAGTTGCCTCTCTCATAACATATGACCAACAGGTTGAATCGACTAGAGATTACCAATCATTGGAAGTAATTTTCTGATGAGTAATCAATAGCTTCTTTCAAATTCGATATTTGTGGAAACTCAATGATATCACAAAAGTAGCACTTCCATAGCCTTCTGTTCTGCTTTCCCTGCTGACCCATGGTGACTATAACCTTTAAGGAAAAAAATAATCTTCTCACCTTAAGTAATAGTATTAGAGGAAGAAGGAAGAATGAGCAAGCAGCTATTTTACTTAAGGAATGGGGAACTGAGACATGCTTGCCTAGTTTCTGCGTAATCTAAAAGGGTAACTTTATAAGGAATCTATTACATTAATCCTGATGATTCACATCAAAAAGCAACCATTCCTCCATCTTCTAAACTAGCTGAAGTTGAAAGGAGGATGTACGTGATCTAAAGTTGAATGTATTTGCAAGACTGCTGAAAAGCCCTTTGAATCTCTAAGAGAAGGAGTCAGCTTTCTCCCAAACATCAAAGTCTGTGAGGGCACGAATACTTTAGCAGTGTATCTGGATAACTGCTGACCAGCTCCTAGAGCCTACCCAGAGATCATGTCCCTCAAGCCCTAAGGTTGCATCTCCAGCAGTGGACTCCAGTTACCCCCAGAATTAGTACAGGACCTCTTAGTATCAGAAGAGAAAGAAAGAGTCAGTAACCTAGGAGGTAAAAGGAAAAAATGATAGATAAAGGAGTAGTTGGCACCGCTGAATGAGAGTCAAATTATGGAGCTATTGTGAAAGTAATGAGAGCAGGTAAAAATCCCCAGCTAAATACAGTTCAGTGATAAAAGGGGACCATCTCTGAAATTTAATCTGATGTCAAAAAGTGACATCAGCAGAAAGCCTGGGAATGAAAATCATGGTGATTAGACACCACTCCCAAACCTACCAAACTCCATGACTCAGTCTCTGAAGCCAGGTCAGCACTGTGCTCCCAAATCTCTCAATGATTCCTCTTCTCACAAACCTTTGGGAACAGGTCCACCTGCTCTTTGGATTTTTCACTCTCCCCTCCTTAGCACTCACTCACACCATTTCTTCATGTGTTTGGAAACCTAATGGTATAAAAGTAGCATTTCAATGGTTCTCCATCCTGCTGTCTATCGCTTAAAGACACCATTACTTTTCATATGGTTCCCATCATGCAATTAATTTCTGCAACAGCAGGAGAGCCTGCGTGTACTTGCAAACAAATAATTTTTTGCTCCATCTATTTTATAGATGGTTTGCAACACAAAGGAAGGGGATCTTCTTTTAAAGGACTTGTAAACTTTCTTTGTGTAATGGAAAACTTTGATCTTTATATTTCTGGAGTAGGTAGGCAGACAGGCAGAGAGGGTTTGGGTGTGGGGCTGTCTTCTGTGGTTCACATTTGGTTCATGGCACAAGACATGCCAAAGTGAACTTGGTGGTCTCAGCTCAGTGCACATGAGTGCTTGACAAACACCAGAGGACGCAGGGAAAGAAAGAAGGGGTAGAAGGCTGTCCCCCTGCTGCCCTTTTTATTGTCCCTGCTACTAGTTTTCATTATCCTCTATTGCCAAAAAGTAAATTATCAAGTTAATTTTTAGCAGCAAAGAATGTATTTTTAAAGTCTCTTGCCCTCCTAGGATACATTTATTAGAAGATTTAGAGTTGTGATTACGGGACCAGTTATTTATAGGCTAGCACATGCATTTCATTTTTTTAAGAGAGAGGAAAAAGGAAATGGAAATGGAAAGAAAAGGAAAAACCAAATGTCTTCATTTTGTGGGTCTGGCAGAGCTAACTCCCTACTAATAAGAAGGGAAACTAAAGAAAAACTTGACATTTACATAATACTTTGAAGATTGCAAAACCCTTTACTTCTGTTGTCTCATGTTCACTCCTTCCCTGGAAATAGAGCAAACAACTTTGACTTTCCTAGTCTAGTGGATGGGACCAGCACCAGCAGGACCAAAGCTGGCAGGTTCTCCAAGAGTGAATGATTCACCATGAGTCTACATTATTCAGTGTTCTTGTGGCTGGCTGGCAGGGACCCCTGCATATGATGACTGTGACAAAAGAGCACCAAATTGTAAGTATTCAGAAAAATCACAGAGCTCTGGAAAATAATGTATGTATCTTTTGGAGTACTTTTTTTTTAATTAGATTTTTTATTTTTAGTTTACAACACTTAGTTTTACATGTTCTTGAGTTTCACATTTTCTTCCCTTTCCTCCCCTCCCCTCCCCCTCCCCCCAAGACAGCATGCAGTCCGATATAGATTCTACATAAACCTTCACATTAAACTTATTTACACAATAGTCAAGTTGCAAAGAAGAATTATGACCAATGGAATGAATCATGAGAGAGAAGAAACAAAACCAAAAAAAAAAGATGTAAAAAAAGAGAGAGAGAGCAAATAGTTTGCCTCAATCTGCATTCAGACTCCACAGTTCTTTCTCTGGATATAGCTAGCTTTTTCCATCATGAGTCCTTTGGAGCTGTCTTTGAACCTTGTATTGCTGAGGAGAGCCAAGTCTATCAAGGTTAGTCATCACAGAATCAATATGTCTGTGGTTGTGTATAATGTTCTACTGGTTCTGCTCCTCTCACTCAGCATCAGATCATGTAGGTCTTTCCAGGTTATTATGAAGTCCATATCTTCCCCATTTCTTATAGCACAATAGTATTCCATTACATTCATATACCACAATTTGTTCAGCCATTCCCCAATTGATGAGCATCCCCTTGATTATGGAGCACTTTTTAAAAGGTGTTTTCCATGAGAGGACAGACAGGCGAGAAGCAATAGATGGATGTTGAAGATACCGAAGTCATGCTTTCAATTCTGTCTTAGCCACTGTCTAGGTCTCCATTATTACTAGTTGGAGGCTCAACAGGTTACAGATCATACTGCAATCATAGCAATAATTCAATACCAGGTTTGGAAAGGTACTGGGAAAGTCACTTCATTTCCCAGTGCCTCGGTTTCCTCATTTGTGAAAAGAAGAGGTTGGACTTTGAAGTTCCTTCCAGCTCCAGATTGATGATCCTACATAATTATGACCTTATATACTGAATAATTCCTTATGTAAGTCAAGTCTGAAGCCAGTCATATTTTCATTCATGTGTATATACATATATGTATGTATATGTGCATATATATGTATGTATATATGTATAGTATAAAGTACATATGTACATATAGTAAAAAAACTGAAGTCGAAACTGTGGCCTATTTCAATATATTGATCTCAATGTTGGTACCACACAGAGATTTCTAACACACATTAGATCAGTGAACAATGGGAGCTTTATTTCCTTATGGTGTATAATTGGTCTAGTCGCCTCTTCAGTTCCTGATAAATGACTGCCCTTTCTAATTCTTTTTCTTTACTCTATCATCCAAGCAGTAGGCAAGCCTCTAGCTGCTCTTTGACTTTCTGCTACATCCCAGCATGCTCCCCCATTCCCAACCAGGGCATCCCTTCTCTCTGAAATCAGATGATAGGGAGGGTAAATTCAGCTGGTACAAGTCAGAGAGGCAGCTTTAGCCTGGAATTAGATGAGTACCACTACAGCATCATCAAGGCTCATTGCTTCATTCTTATGGACACTGTGTCTGTAGTCTGTAGTGGCCCAGGGAGCCCAAGCCAGTAGAGACTAACTCCCCAGAATGGATGTTAATGGATGACAATAGGTCATTGTACATGCTCAGTTCACCTGTTTTATGTCCCTTGTTACCATTAATCTCTCTGGGATTAGGCTGCCTAGTCAGTCATATTGTTGCCTCTTTCTATCTTTGCATTTTAAGACACCTCAGCACTTAACATCAACTGTGTTAGATTATAACCAAATAATCGAGGACCCAAAAGGCACCTTAAGAGCTCACCTGATTCAACTCCCTCATTTTTATAGAAGAGGAATCTAAGTTCCAGGGAAATGATATGACTTGCCCAAAGTCATAGGGTGAATCAGTAACAGAACCATGACTGCAGCTCAGAATAATGTCTTGCATGTTCTTAAGAATACAGCATTTTCATTGGGTATAAGTTATAGTTGGCTTTGCATCATTCCAAGGTAATTTCAAGTTCAAAAGGCTAATATTAACAAGATCCAGTTTTGAATTTTGAGTCATAATTTGCCATAGTATTTAGCACAGAGATATAAATATAGGGCTCATTATATATTGTTGGTTGCCTAAATTCAAAATGTGATTTTTAAAAAGCTGAGACATAACAGAAAAAAAAAACCTGTTAATTTGAATTGTTCTTGTGCACTATATCACATTTGTACTTTATTGACTAAAGTGCTTAGTTCAGGGGAGACTAATGACTTCAAAATAAGACTAACATTACTATTAATTATCATCTTGGTCTCACTGTTATTTTTAAATAATGATCTTTATCCTTTTCTATCCTGCAGTGTTTAAAACATTTGTTTTTAGTGTGTGACAGCTTGGCTAAATCAAGTCAAGTCCAAACTCTTCCCTGACACCACGTGTAAGAAAGGTGGATTAGCTGCAGCAAAAACAGCAGTGAAACCACTAATACAAACACTGTAAACCATCAGAAAATAAAAAGGGCTTTAAAAAATACACAAAGCACTGATTAGTAACAGCTTTGCAAAGTGAATTTCAAAATGACTTGAGAATGTTTGCATTCAGAAGATAGAGCTGTCTCCCTTCCCACCCCCTTGGCAAGCCTCCCCAGCAGTGTGTCTTATTATGAGTCCTTATTATGTCCAGTCTTCCAAATAAAAAACTTTAAAGACAATTCATCATTGTTATTTGCACCAGCCAGCAAGCCTATTGACAAACCTGCTTCACAGAGTTCTCTTGAATCCCTCTCTTCCTGCCCAGCTGTGGTCTGTGTAGATACCGGTCATTTGTCTTCTGGATGTGCACAATACGCTCCTTACCAGAGAGGCAGCTTGGTGTCCTTGAAATCAGGAAGACTTAAGTTTGAGTCCTGCCTTGGACACATATTGGCTGAATGACCACCTGCAAGTCATTTAATCTCTTAATGTTATAAGCAACTCTCTAAATAGGAAAAAAAAGTGTCAATAAATGAACTGACAGGATCAGTTTTTATCTTAATTAATTTAACACAATAGTGGGTTAAGAGCTCCACATTAAATTCCCTCTCTGGGGATACCCATCAACTGAAGAATGGCTGAACAAGTTGTGGTATATGATTGTGATGGAATACTACTGGGCTATCAGGAATGATGAGCAGGATGCTTTCAGAAAAACCTGAGAAGACTTAAATGAACTGATGTGAAGTGAGCAGAATCAGGAGAACACTGGACACGGTAACAGCGATATTGTATGAGATGATTAACTGTCAACGACTTATCTATTTCTCAGCAATGTAATGATCCAAGACAATTATGCGAGATTTAAGAAAAGCGCTACCACCTCCAGAGAAAGAACTGATGGCGTCTGAATGCAGATCAAAGCATACTTTTAAAAAATTTTCTTTATTTTTCATTTGCTTTGGTCTGTGTTTTCTTTTGCAACATGGCTAATATAGAAATAAGTTTTGCATGATTTCACATAATCTACATCAAATTGCTTGCCTTCTCATGGTGGGGGTGGGGAGGATGAAGGGGGAAAGGAAGGGAGGGAGAGGAAGGATTTGGAATTTAAAATTGTTTTAAATGAATGTTAAAAAATTTACATGTAAATGTAATTGGGAAAAAAATTTAATAATTTTTTAAAATCCTTCTGTTCATCAGGAATTCCTTCTGTGACTTCATCTCTCAAACAAGTCATATTTTCCAATCTGATATTTCCTACTACCCCCCCAACATTAACCAATGTGACCTGGGATGGTCTCTTCCTTATCCTATCATACCATGCTCATTCCTACAAGGGTACCTATACTTATGGCATTTTCCCTGTATAGAGTACTTTACACCTCCTTTTTACCTGTCTAAATTTGTCTACCAGTCATTAACATTTATTAAGTACCTACTTTGGGCCAGACACTGTGCTAGGGATACAATATGAAATAGAAAGACAGCTCCTGCCCTCAAGGAGCTTATAGTCTAATGGGGGAGGACAACACACAAAAGGAAGACATAAAGCTTGCTGATGGAGAAGTCCAAAGGAATACAGTCAAGTGGGAAAAGAAGAGGTGACTGGCTGGGTCCCCTCCTTAAATGGAGGAATCCTATTCATCCTTGAAAAGCCTTTTAAGATGGTGGGCTGTTGTTGTTTAGTCATTTCTCAGTCATGTCTGACTCTTCCACGACCCCATTTGGGATTTTCTTGGCAAAGATGCTGAAGTGGTTTGACATTTCCTTCTCCAGTTCATTTTATAGATTAGGAAGCAGAGGCAAACAGGGTTAAGTGGCTTGCTTAGGGTCACACAGCTAGATGGTGGATAAGCCTTTTTAAAGTAAGACCCAAGTTAAATAGACAAGTCAAATGAGTGGAAGGAACAGAAAAGCAATGTTGAAGTGTCTGAAATTGCATTTCTTCAGAAGCCATAGACATGGGTACAGTTATTGACTGCAGTAGGTCATGGCAAGAATCTACTAATTCCTATCAAATGTTCATGGACAACTAGGGAGGAAAAACAGGAAAATCTGAGAATAAGGTAGAAAAGCCCTCTATAAAAAAAACAGTTTGCTACCAGAGTACACATCAAAACCCATGCAGAATGTATCAGATTCAGCAAGTAAGATGGGCAAAAGGAGAAGTTCCAGGAACACACAGAAATTACACACAGATCATCGATCTTCCACCTCCAGGCAACAACAAAATATGTATATCCATTCCTCTTCTACCTAAGTGAGATGAGAAAACGTCAGGAATCCCTCTCTACTCTCCAGTTTATGGATAATTATGTTCCTTGAAAGAATGGAAGAAGTACTTCAATGAGACAGTCGGTCAATAAGCATTTATTAAGCATCTACTACGTATCAGGCACTGTGCTAAGCCCTGCAGATAGAAAGAAAGGCAAAAAACAGTCCCTACTCTCAAGGAAATCACTATTGAGTGGGAGGACAACATGCCAACAACTATGTACAAACAAGATATATACAGAATAAAGTGGTGGGGAAGGTGGGATAGACTCAGACAGGAGGGTCTAACATTAAGGAAGATTGAAAAAAGCTTCTTGTAGGAGGTGGGTCTTTAGCTGAGGAATACACTTTAGCTTGAAGGAATACACAGAAGCCAGAAGATGGAGATAGACATGAGGAAGGAATGCATTCCAAGTATGAGAGATGGCCAGGGTAAATGCCCAGAGAAGATGAAGTGTTGTGTATGAGGAAGAGAAGGAAGTCAGTGTGACTAGATCACAAGATATATGAAAGGGAATAGGGCATGAGAAGACTGGAAAAGTAGGGGAAAACCAGGTTACGAAGGGCTTTAAAAGCCAAAGAGGATTTTATGTTGATCCCTAGAGGAAAATGGCCCCTCCATCCATACAGGTTAAGCTAATTTTCCTTAGAAGATGTCATTCCTCAAGACTTGGCTGGCTTACTATTAATGTCACTTCCTCATCTCCTGAAACAAAGCAGCCATGAAGACCTAGGGATGTAGGAAGGGGTTTGGGAGGTTTCTTCCCCAGCTGAATCAACCCAAGGTGCCCTTGTTGAATATCCTTCTACTGCTATGACTACTGCTTTTGCTAACTATTGAATGACTTATGAGGGTCTCATAGCAAAGTTAAACTAATGGGGGACTGGCTTCAGTTAGGCTCTGCCCTGAACAGGGTGAGTTTGCTCAGTTGAATTCATTGCCAAGCTTTATCTAGACTGAAGTGACTCCCATGACTTCTGCTTTGTGAGATGATAATGTGCACAAGTTTGTAATTGTCCATCATACCTCTGCATAAGATTTTATAGATGAGTTTATATTTTAATACATTGTGGAAGGAAGGAGGGAGGGAGGAAAGGAGAGAAGGGGAGAAGGAAGGAGAGAAGGAGGTAAGGAAGGAGGGAAAAAGGGAGGAAAGGAAGGAAAGGAAGAAAGGAAGGAAAGAAGGAAATAAGAATTTTTTAGATGTCTACTATGTGCCAGGCACTGCGCTAAATGCTTTACAATTATTATTGTTTCTTGCCATGTTCAGCACCTATTCATTTTTTAAGAAAAAATAATTTGGGGTTTTTTTTGTTTTTTTGGAGGGGGGAAGGCAGGGCAATTGGGGTTAAGGGACTTGACCAAAGTCACAATGCTAGTAAGTGTGTCAAGTGTCTGAGGTCACATTTGAACTCAGGTCTTCCTGACTCCAGGGCCAGTGCTCTACTCACTGCACCACCTAGCTGCCCCCGAAAAAATATTTTTTAAGAAAAATTTTATATATATATATACATATTTATTAAACATACATATATATACATATATGTATATACTTATACCTTTGCGTTAAACTTACTTACACATGGTCAAGTTGTAAAGAAGCATTATAACCAACAGAATGAATCATGAGAAAGAAGAAACAAAACGAAAAAACAAGGGGAAAAAAGAGCAAATACTGTGCCTCAATCTGCATTCAGACTCTATAATTCTCTCTCTGGATGTGGATAGTTTTTTCCGTCATGAGTCTTCTGGAGCTGTCTTTTAACTTTGTATTGCTGAGGAGAGCCTGGTCTATCAAAGTTAGTCATCGTGGATACCATGTGTCCATAATTGTGTATAATGTTCTCCTGGTTCTGCAACCCTCACTCAGCATCAGATAATGCAAGTCTTTCCAGGTTATTATGAAGTTCATCTGCTCCTCATTTCAGGCTATTCTTTTTTTATTTTTTTATTTTTTATTTTTAGTTTACTCGGTTCTACATAAATCCCCCTCCCTCCCCAAGATGGCATGGAATCCAATATATCCTCTACATATAACTTCGCATTGAACTTTTTAACACAATAGTCAAGTTGTAAAGAAGACCCATGACCAACGGAATGAATCATGAGAAAGAAGAAACAGAACCAAAAAAAACCCCAAAAGAACAAAAAAAAAGAGAAACAAAAATAAAGGCGAAAAAAAAGGCAAGCATAAAGTGTGCCTCCATCTGCATTCAGATTCCACAGTTCTTTCTCTGGATGTAGATAGCATTCTCCATCATGAGTCCCTTGGAGCCATCTTTGCACCTTGTATTGCTGAGAAGAACAAAGTCTATCAGGGTTAGTCGTCATAGAATCCACGTATCTGTGGTTGTGTATAATGTTCTCCTGGTTCTGCTCCGCTCATTCAGCATTATATTGTGTAGGTTTTTCCAGGTTGTTATGAAGTCTGTATCATCCCCATTTCTTACAGCACAATAGTATTCCATTACATTCATATACCACAACTTGTTCAGCCATTCCCCAATTGATGGGCATCCCCTTGATTTCCAATTCTTAGCTACCACAAAAAGAACCGCTATAAATATTTTTGTACATATGGGTACCCTTTCCCACGTGTGTGATCTCTTTGGGATACAACCCTAGAAGTGGTATTGCTGGGTCAAAGGGTATGAACATCTTTATAGCCCTTTGGGCATAGTTCCAAATTGCTCTCCAGAATGGCTGGATCAATTCACAACTCCACCAGCAATGTAACAATGTTCCAATTTTCCCACACCCTCTCCAGCATTTATCATTTTCCTGTTTTGTCGTTTTAGCCAATCTGACAGGAGAGATGTGGTACCTAAGAGTTGTTTTGATTTGCATTTCTCTAATCAGTAGTGATTTCAGGCATTGTTTCATATGCCTATAGATATCTTTAATTTCCTCCTCTGAAAACTGCCTGTTCACATCCTTTAAACCATCTCTCAACTGGGGAATGACTTGTATTCCTGTAAATTTGGCTCAGTTCCCTGTATATTTTAGAGATGAGGCCTTTATCAGAGACACTGGTTGTAAAAATTTTCTCCCAATTTTCTGCTTCCCTCCTAATCTTTGTTGCATTGGCTTTTTTTATACAAAAACATTTCAATTTAACGTAATCAAAATTATCCATTTTGCATTTTGTAATGCTCTCTATCTCTTGTTGTGTCATGAATTCTTTGCTTTTCCATAAATCTGATAGGTAAACTATTCCTTGCTCTCCCAAATTGCTTATAGTATCAGCCTTTATTCCTAAAACATGAAGCCATTTTGACTTTATTTTGGTATGTGGTGTAAGACATTGGTCTACATCCAGTTTCTGCCCTACCATTTTCCAATTTTCCCAGCAGTTTTTGTGAAATAGTAAATTCTTAGCCCAGAAGCTGGGTTCTTTTGGTTTATCAAAGAGTAGTCATTGACTACTCCATCTTGTGTACCTATCCTATTCCACTGATCCACAACTCTGTTTCTTAGCCAGTACCAGGTAGTTTTGATGACTGCTGCTTTATAGTACAGTTTAGTATCTGGTATGGCTAGGCCACCTTCCCTAGCCTTTCTTTTCATTAATACCCTAGATACTCTAGACCTCTTGTTCTTCCAGATGAATTTTGTTATTATTTTATCCAGCTCTGTAAAATAATTTTTGGTAGTTTGATTGATATGGCACTGAATAAACTACTTGAAATAATAAACAACTTCAGCAAAGTTATGGGATATAAAATAAACTCACATAAATCTTTGGCATTCCTATATATTACTAACAAAGCCCAACAGCAAGAGATAGAAAGAGAAATTCCATTCAAAGTTACTGTAGACACTATAAAATATCTGGGAGTCTATCTGCCAAGACAAACCCAGGGCCCACATGAACATAATTATGAAACACTTTTCACACGAATAAAGTCAGATCTAAATAAATGGGAAAAATATCAGTTGCTCATGGTTAGGCCGAGCTAATATAATAAAAATGACAATTTTACCTAAAAGAAAAATTTTAAGAAAAAATATATTTGTGATATAGAGGGTTGGAGCTTCTGTATAATCAACAAGTCTTTGGCCTCTCATTTCTTTTTCTTGAAGCATACTTTCCCATGTATTTCTTTCTATCCTCACCTTTTTCCCATTTTTAAATGAGGTCACCAAATATCAGAGTGCACTTTGACTTGATTTGAAGGTTCTCAACAAGTTCTTTATCAAATTTCTCCACCACTTCATCTTCAGCAACCAGTGTTAGTATACAAACTGCAATTATTTTCATGACAGTCCTTTTGCAAATATTTATCATTGGTATGGCAAATTGGTAATTAGTAATTACTCCATTACTCCATTAGTAATTCCAAATATCTTAGCAAAAATTTCCTATGTCAAAGTTTTTTGGTAACTCAGTTTTCCAAGAGACATAGAAGGAAGTTTCTTCTGGAACCACAGTTGCAAAGTTAATGGACCAACTCCAACAATTTGCTTTGCTCATATAAAAATATTGATGAAATCCTATCCTGTAAGCATTAAGTGGGAATGGTAATTAGGAGGAAGACTTCAAACTGATTGACTCTCATTAAAAAACGCCAGTGAAATCCTGTCCTGTAAGCATCAGGGTGGGGAAGGGTGAGGGAGATGGAAGAATTCAAGGAGAATTGAGAGTAAAGTTAGGAAAATGGTGGGGGGTGGGGTGAGGGAGCAGGACTTTTAAGGCCCTTTTAAACTGTGAGGTCACTTCTGACAGAGGTCAATCAAAAATATTGCCAAGCCTGAAAAGTCTGGGAGTAGAACAGAAGGAAGGTAAAAGAGAAACAACCAAAAAGGACATCTTTGAAAATTACATGTTGAATGTATTATACACCTAAAAGGAAAAGCAAGCTGTGAACAACAGAGACTAACAATTCCAAGTATAATCCTTTTTTTCCTTTCTGCTGTATGTGGACATGCTCATTTTATTTGGTTTTTTCTAAGTTTCTATTTTTTCATTTTAATTTTTTTTAAGTCTAGGAATAATCAATCAATTAAAAAAACACCTTGTTAATTACCTGTTATATGCCAGGTACTGTGCTGGGTAGGTAGGAAGAAAAAAGGTAAGGGCTGGAATCTGAGGAATCTGGAATCTTAGGGCATCCTGAGAGGAAGCTAAATGTGAGAACAAAATTCTTCATGTGAATTTTTTTTAAATATCAAAAGACCTGAAACTCTTTTTGTCATAGGACTTCAACAGCAGTGGTGATAGGACGGCAGTAAAATTCTCAGATTATCTCAGGCTGGAGCCCTGAAGTTGTGATCCTGGCTTTCCCCAAAGCTGTCAGGCTACAAAGCCAATGTGAGCACAAAAGACACTTTGTATTACTTCCCCTTCTGAATTGTCTTTATTAGGAAACATGTTCAGTGCCTAAGAAATCCATTGGGAAGCAGATGGCTATTTGGCCCATCAACTTGACTTTGGTCGTCACTCTTATCTGCACGCTGATTTCCCCAGTTCCTATTTCCCTGCTTAGACATTTGTGGCATTTTCCTCTGAAATGCATTCTGCAAGAGTGGTTCATTCTTACTAATAACTTCCTCCGAATGATGATTGCTAAGAATGAGCGTCTTTCTCTTAAATTTAATCCTGACCCATTAGGACTATGCCTCTGTTGGCCTTTGTTCCAACGCAGCGGAAAGGGAGAAAACCAACAATTTGTGAAGTTCAGATCTACTTCCCCTAGAGCTCAGAGCCCTTCCTAATGTGACATTCCATAAATCAGATTTTCTCAATACAAAGAGGTAGTAGTTTGCCTTCTGCTTCTCCCCGAGAAAGTTGTGGTATCATTTCCCCTTGAGTGTTTGGGGTTGCCTGAGGGACAGCCTGGGTCCTCTAAGTTTCTAATTCCCCACCACACAAAATACCCCACATTTTCAGGTGTTTTTTTTTTAAATATACCACTACAGGGCACAAAATCTTATTTTTCTTTATTTCCTTTAATTCATGAATATTCTTGTTGATGCTCTGTGGTTGTGAATCTTGAATGAAGGATGGGGACAAGGCAAGGGGAAAGAAATAAGCAATTATATATTGCCTACTCTGTGCCAGGCACTGTGCTAAGCGCTTTACAAATATTATTTCATTTGCTCATATTGATGACCATGATATGGGAAGTATCAAAGTTGTGAGTGACCCTAAAAGCAATGGAGAGAGACACGGTGGACCTAAATGGACTGCAGCATATTTCAAATGATGACCTATGAACATAAATGGCATAAAGAAGATTTTGAAAGAAAAAATGATTGGAAAAGGAGGTGGCAGGTCACGTACAGAGGGATAACAGACAGGAAGTTCAAATACTACACTTGTGATTTGAAAAAAATCTATAGGAAAGCCTTTGATCAGAATCTTTGATAGAATATAAATAAGAATCACCAAAAAAAAAAAAAAGAAAAGGTCTGCACGGGTTGAAATTTGCATCAATGGAGAAAACACCCACAGTGCAATCGTAGACTCAATGAAGTATTGAAAAGAATTGAAAATCATTCACATCCATTCTCTCTTTATGACAACTTTTCTATGTGGGACATGTGGAAATTCACCGAAGTTCTTTGGTGAATTGTTTGTTCTTCAAGGCTTCACAAGTATTTCCTTTTCGCTTGGAATCAAAAGATTCCAAGACAACTCAATATTAACTTCAAATACAGTGGTTTCATTGCTAGCCTGTTATTAGTATTGGTTGGTGGCAGAGACCATATTTTATACTTCTTTATCTTCTTAAAGAGAAGCTAGGAAATGGAGTTGATAGGATGCCAAGCCTGAAGTCAGCAAGACTCATCTTCCTGAGTTCAAATCTGGCCTTAGATACTTACTAGTTGTATGACCCTGGGCAAGTCACTTAACCCTGCTTGCCTCAGTTTCCTCATTTGTAAAATTAGCTAGAGAAGGAAATGGCAAACCACTCTAGTATTTTTGCCAAGAAAACCCCAGAGAGTTGGATATAACTGAAAGATGACTAACTAACAAAAGCCTAGGGGACTGTAACCTTTTTTGAGTCATGGACCCCTTTGACAGTGTCTGAAAAACCTCTGAACCCCTTCTCAGAAATGTTTTTATATGCATTAGAATAAGATGCATAGGATTATAAAGGAAACTGATTATTTTGAAATACAATTACCAAAATATTTTTTTTAAAAAAAAGAAATTCACACATCTCAGGTTAAGAATCTAGTTTAACCCTGAACAAGTTGTGGTATATGAATGTAACAGAATATTACTGTTCTATAAGAAATGATGAGCAGGCAGACTTCAGAAAAACCTGGAAAGACTTGCATGAACCGATGCTGAGTGAAGGAAGCAGAACCAGGAGAACA
Source organism: Trichosurus vulpecula (assembly GCF_011100635.1). Lineage (NCBI taxonomy): Eukaryota > Metazoa > Chordata > Mammalia > Diprotodontia > Phalangeridae > Trichosurus > Trichosurus vulpecula. Next base: position 135,457,877 of record NC_050576.1, read on the forward strand.
TTATACATAGTAACAGCCATATTGCGCTAGGACCAACTTTGATAGACTTAGCTCTTCTCAGCAATGCAAGAATCTAAGACAATTCCAAAAGACTCATGATGGAAAATACCATCCACATCCAGAGAAGGAACTGTGGAGTCTGAATGCAGATCAAAGCAGACTATTTTCTCTCTCTTTTTCTCTTTCTCATGGTTTTTTCCCCTTTTGTTCTGATTCTTCTTTCACAACATGACTAATGTGGAAATATGTTTAATATGACTGTACATGTATAGCCTATATCAGATTGCTTGCCATCTTGGGGAAGGGGGAAAGGAGGGGAGAATTTAGAACTCAAAATCTTATAAAAGTGAATGTTAAAAACTAAAAATTAATTGATCGTTTTTTTAAAAAGAATCTAGCTTAACCTCCTCTTTTTACACAAGAGGAAACTTACAGAGAGGTGAGCTCATCTGCCCAAGTCACATGAGAAACAGAGCTAGAATTTGGACCCAAGTCCTATGGCACCGAATCTAGGGCTCTTTCTACCAAACTATATATGATTTTAACATGACAACAGCTGAAATCTACCTAGAATCCTTGCTCTGGGAAAGACTATGTGGTGTAAGGCTCCATAAGTTTTGACTTTATCCCTCTTCTGGAAAACGGGGTTATGGGTGAATCAGAGACTCTCACATCAGAATCCTCTTGAACTAAGGGAGCTCCCAATTTAGTACATGGTCTTTGACACCTGGAGGGGAGCTATGAAGCTAAAAAGAAGTCCTTCCAAAGGAGCAGACCACCCTCACTTTTTCTGGGAAGCTCACAAGGGCTCCATGATATGTAAGGGAAGTTAGGTCCCTAGAGTCACAGTTAAGTTTCCTCCAGTCCCCTGTAGGCCCCAGGGACACTACAGTTGGAGCATAGAGGATTCCTAAGCCTCCATCTACTGTTGTTGTTGTTGTTCGTCATTTGTTTTTGAAGAGGACCAATGACATCACGATGTTGAGGTCACAGCACAGTGTGTTTGGCTGTGTCTGATCAGCCCAATATGAGTTTGAAGGCTTTACCACAGGTCAGGCACAAGTGGTCCATTAGAACATTTAGGATGGAAATGTCTCTAGATCCGTACAGCTCATGTTTCCTTTGTGCTACTGCGATTCTGCTTTGCTCACAGAGCACAGCACGTTCTCTGATGCGGCACGCCATGTTAGGCAGTCCTGTGCCAGCGTCTCCCATGTCCCACAATCAATACTAAAGTTCTTTAGAGAGACCTTGGGAGTGTCCTTATACCACTTCTTCTAACTACCATGTGAATGCTTGCCTTGTGCAAGTTCTCCATAAAACAGTCTTAGGTAAACATGAGTTTGGCATTCAGACTACTTGGCCAAGCCATTAGAGTTGCACTTTCTAAGGAGAGTTTGAAAGTAGCATCAAGGTCAACTCCCACACTGACCGTAAACTATTTAACTTGAAAAGGCTAAGACGAAAAGAGAGAGAGTTGGTGTGCGACTTTGTGTGTTTTGATTATGAACTTGATGCAGCCTCTGAGGCTGAGATGTAACAGAGTATGGATCAATTCTCCACCACTTGTGCTAATTTTGGCCTGACAATCAACACCAAGAAAACAGAGGTGCTCCACTAGCCAATACTGCACCATCCATACATGGAACCAACCATTGGTCAAGCAAATAGAGAAATTTTGGATCCTGTGGATAAGTTCACTTACCTTGGCAGTATGCTTTCCAGAGATAACCACATAGATGATAAGGTTGATGCACACATTGCCAGAGCTAGCTTAGCTTTTAGGAGACTCCAAAAGAAAGTGTGGGAGAGAAGAGGTATTAGGCTGCATACTAAACAGAACGACTATGCTGACTTCACTGTTGTATGCCTGTGAAACCTGGACAATCTATCAGTACCATGCAAGAAAACTGAACCACCTCCATTTGAATTATCTTAGGAAAATTCTGAAGATCACCTAGCAAGATAAGGTACTGGACACTGAAGTCCTCTCTTGAGCTAAACTGCCAAACTCTACCCACTAACATACCATGAAGGGCCATTACACTACTGAGATCATACCTGTGGATTACAGCCAGGTATAACAAGGGCAAATGCCTCCCACTCCAACCCTGCTCTTGAATTAGACAATTTGACACATTTCTATTGAGAAAGTTTTTCTGAATACTAAATTTAATGAGTTCTGTAAATTCCACCATTACCTTCGAGACCAGGCCCCACCTCTAAACCCCTGCTCAGTATCACTAGCACTAGTTCCAGTGCTCTATGAATTATATACAATATTATTTGTTTACTCCCTCCTCTTCTTGAAAGAACAGCGCTTGTTTCAAATCTCCATCTTGGAGATTTTTATAAAAAACTAAATCACATTTCCCTCAAGTGACTCCGAGTTCTTTCTTTATGTGGTGAGCTGAATATTTCACTGTTGCAGAGGCCAAAAATATCTGATAGCAACTATATTCCTGGAATACGGAATGAGGAAGTTGGGGGGAAAAGTTGATAATTAACAGCACATTAGCTGCTTGATCTTCTGGGCTCCCTCCAGCATCCCGAAACCAGATCTGACTCTTGCGTGAACGTGACCTCCCACAAACCTTGATCTCCCATTCCCAGGCAGGTAAGCAATCTCTTTGCCAGACTGCTCTATCATAGGACACCGGGAAGGAAAAGTCAGACAGGTAGGAGGAGGACCAGGAGAAAGCAGCATCCTGAAAACCTAGAGAGGAGAGTCTTAAGGAGAGGAGAGTGATCGACAATATCAGAGGCTGTAGAGAAGTCAGGAAGGATGAGGGTTGAGAAAAGGTGATTGATTAGATTTGCAATTAAAAGATTGTTAGTAACACTGGAGGAAGTAGTGTTGGTTGAATGATGAGGTCTGAAGCCAGACTGTAGAAAGTCAAGAAGAGAGTGAAAAGAAAGGAAATGTAGGCACCTACTGTGGACACATCAGAGATAGGAGACAATAACTAGCATGGATGGGTGGATCACATGAGAGTTTTTTGAGAATGAGGAGATGCGCATGTTTGTCCTGCTACAGGGAAGCAGCCGGTAAACAGGGAATGATTGAAGACAAGTGACACTAGAGATCATAGAGGGAGTGATCTTCTGGAGAAGATGGGATGGAATGGAATCCCTTGTGCATGGAAAGTGGTTTGCCTTGGTAAGGAGAAGGGCCACCTCATTATGTGATGCAGGGTGAAGAAGGGGATGGGTGATGTGAGATGGGAAGGAGAGGGAGCTCTTGGTAAATGGCTTCAATTTTTCAGTAAAATATGAGGTAAGGCTCTCAGTGGAGAAGGTGGGAGCAGGGGAGGGTGGATAGGAGATTTAAGGAGGGATAAAAAGGTTGGAAAGAGCCACTGTGGTGAATGGAACAGTGAATTAATTAAAGAGGTATGAAAGGGCTAGAGCAGTAAGGGCCCCGTTGAGGCTACATCACATAAAGCCATTACTTTTAGAATACATGTGGAGAAGGGGCCTGCTATCCTTAAATGCTGCCAAGACCATTTAAAGGCCAACCTAATTGCCACTAATGGGCTAGGCAAACCAGTGTAGGTAAAGCAGCAAGGCATCCTGTGTAAGAGAAAGGAGGTGGCAGGTGCCAAATGGGTCAAAGCACTAAAATTAACTCAACTACCACCACCACCATCCAAGACCTCAATGGAGAAAGCCCAGGACCCCTGAATCGAAGAGCCCTGGGAATAGCAGCACATATACACCCTAGACCTTGTGCACTGCTTCCAAACCAGCCACCCACAGTCATCACCAAAGGGATCAACCACTTTGAAAAAGTGGCTTTCTGGATTTCAGAAAGACCTGGAAAGACTTTATATGAATTGATGCAAAGGGAAGTAAGCAGAACTAGAAGAACATTGTATACAGTAACAATAATACTGTATAATGATGAACTCTGAATGACTTAGCTATCCTTAGCAATACAATGAGCCAAAACAATTCCAAAAAACTCATGATGAAAAATGCCATCCACCTCCAAAGAAAGAACGGAATATACCATTTTTCACTTTCTGTATTTTGTGTGTTTCTTTTTTCCTTTGGGTCTGTGTCTTCTTTCACACGACTAATATGGTAATGTTTCACATGACTGAATATGTATAACCCATGTCAAATTGTTCACTGTCTCAGGAAGCAGGAGAGATGAAGGAAGAAGAGAGAAAATTTGGAACTCAAATTTTTTAAAATGAATGTTAAAAATCGTCTTTACAAGCAACTGGGGGAAAATAAATTTTTTTAAAGAAAATAAGTGGCCCTCCAATCAAGTGGCCACCAACACTAGCCACTGACCAAGTGCCACTGACAGGCAGAAAACCCCAAGAGCCTCAGGAATAACATTACCCCCTAGACCACCAGGCCTAATTTTACCTTGGCCCCGGTGGCTACCATCCAGAAAAGCATTCCTTGTGGAGTCAGGACCTGGCATTGCAGCCCAAATCTCCTCAGCAACCACAGCTAGAAATGAAAGTTCTCAACACCAAAGTCCTTGACACTATCAAATGGTATGTGTGTGTGTGTATGTATGCGTATGTATATACATATATACACATATATACACCCACATGCACCCACACATAAACACGTATATGTGCATGATACATAAGTGTATATAATATATAATAAGTATATGTATATAGAGGCGTTATTTATGTGTGAACTATGTTACGTGTTTCATATATACATATGTGTATGTTGTGTAATATGCAGCTAACGGCACAATGGAGTCAGATCCAGCCTTGGATACTTTACGAGCTGCGTGACACTGGACAAGTCACTTAACCTCTGTTTGCCTCAGTTTCTTCATCTATAAAATGGGGTAGTAAGAGCACCAACAACCCAGTAAGGACCAAATAAGACAACATTTATAAAGTGTTTAGCACAGGGCCCAGCACATGACAGATGCTGTATAAATGCTGGCTGTTGTTATTATTAGATGTGGTTTGTCACTGTAAATAATAGTTTAGAATATGCATTAGAAGCTCCTTTGCTGCTTCACTGGGCATTTTCACCCCTCTTGCAGCTGATACTGCCTATGTTTGTTGTCTCTCCCTATTAGAATGTGAGCTCCCTGAGGACAGAGACTGTCTTTGCTTTTCTATTTGCATCCCCAGAGCTTAGCACAGAGCAAAGGAAGCATGTATGTGCTTTGCACATAATGAGTGCTTAATAAATGATTTTCCATTTATGTGTTTTTAACACTTGATACTGGCACTGAGCATCGTCTTTATACTGCCCCCTCGACAGCAATAGAATGACGGGTATAGTTCTCTCTTATTTTACAGAGAGTGGCATACTTTGTGGTTAAGGGTTTGTCCACAATCATCCACAGTGGGACAGAGGCAAATCCAGGATCAGAATTCGAGATCTGATTTCCAGGTCTATTCCTGAGGCACTGATCATGCCTTCCTAGTCCAGCAGGCTGGTAGCTGAGAATGGGCTGGATTTGTTTACCCCATGGAACAGGAGAGCTGCTGTGTCTGGCATGTTCAATTAGTATGGTGTCCTTAGCTAAAGGAGAAAATGTCTTTGTGTAAATAGGGCTTAACATGCTGCAAGAAAGGACAGAACCACTGTCATTTGAATTGGATGTTGAGGACAAAATAGGTCAGTGCAAGAAGCAAATAAAATATGTAAATGAAATCACGTTCAAATATTTTTAAAGTGTTGCATAAACATGGAGCTTTTCTGCAACAGAGAGGAAAAGAGCAACTTTTTGTCTCAAGTTGGAGTTGCATTTTTCTGTAGCTTTAGAAACAACAGAGGTGCCCATTTGGCCAAGAGAGAGTGAAGATCAGCTCTATGACGTTCTCAGGAGATAACAGCCTGAGTGAGATCTGAAGTCACAGAAACTGGGTTCCAGTTTTGGGTCTGTTACTGACCATCTGTAGGATTTGGGTAAGTCAATTTGTCTCTCTCTGCCTCTGTTTCCTCATGTGTAATAAGATGATCTCTAGGGCCCATTACAACTCAAAATTTATTATACCTTGGGATGAACTCACTCATAAAATGGAAGTGGATAGCAGAATGGATTAAAAACCAGAATCCAGGGCAGGGGGGGGAGGGCAGCGAAGTAGTGCAATGGACAGAGCACTGGTCTTGGAGTCAGGGAGATCTGAGTTCAAATCCAGCCTCAGACACTTGACACTTACTAGCTGTGAGACCTTGGGAAAATCCCTTAACCCTTGATTGCCTTGCGAAACAAGCAAACAAACAAACAGAATCCTACAATATGTTGTTTAGAAGAAGCATATTTGAAGCAGAGACATAAACACAGGGTAAAGGTAAGGGGCTGGAGCAGAATTTTTTATGCTTCAGCTGAAGCAAAGAAAGCAGGGGTAGCAATCATGACCTCAGACAAAGCAAAATCAAAAATAGATCTAATTAAAAGAGATAAAGAAGAAACCTATATCTTGCTGAAAGGCACAACAGACAATGAAGTCATGTCAATACTAAACATAAGCACCAAATAGTATAGCATCTAAATTTCTGAAGAAGTTGAATGAGCTAGAGGAAGAAATAGTTAATAAAACTTTACTAGTGGGGGACCTCAACTTTCCCCTCTCAGAACTAGATAAATCTAACCAAAAAATAAACAAGAAAGAAGTTAAGGAGGTGAATAAAATTCTGGAAAAGTTGGATATGGATAGATCTCTGGAGAAAACTGAATGGGAATAGAAAAGAAAATACCTTTTTCTCAGCAGTACATGGCACTTGTACAAAAACTGACCACGTATTAGGACATAAAAACTTCACAACCAAATGCAGAAAAGCAGAAATAATAAACACACCCTATGCAACAAAAATTATATTCAATAATGGACAATGGAAAGAAAGATTAAAAATTAATTGGAAATTAAATAATCTAATCCTAAAACACAAGTGGGTCAAAGAACAAATCATAGAAACAATCAATAATTTCATTAAAGAAAATGACAACAATGAGACACATACCAAAATCTATGAGATGCAACCAAAGCGGTACTTGGGGTAAATCTATATCTCTAATTGCTTACATCAATAAAATAGAGAAAAAACAGATCGATGAATTGGGCATGCAACTAGAAAAAATAGATAAAGAACAAATTAAAAGTCCCCAATTAAACATCAAATTGGAAATCCTGAAAATCAAAGGGGAGATTAATAAAACTGCAAGAAAACCAATGAACTAATAAATAAAACTAGAAGCTGGTTTTATGGAAAAAACCCAATAAAATAGATAAACCACTGGTGGATTTGATTTAAAAAAAGAATGAAGAAAACCAAATTAATAGTATCAAGAATGAAAGCGGTGAATTTACCACCAATGAAGAGGAAATTAAGACAATTGTTAGGAGCTATTTTGCCCAATTATATGCCAATAAATTTGACAATATAAATGAAATGGATTAATATCTACAAACATATAAATTACTCAAATTAACCGAAGAAGAAATAAAATATTTAGATAACCCAATCTTAGAAAAAGAAATCGAACAAGCCATCAATGAACTTCCTAAGAAAAAAAAATCCCCTGGACCAAATGGATTTACAAGCGAATTCTACCAAACATTTAAAGAACAATTAATCCCAATACCATATAAACTATTTGGGGAAATATGCAAAGCAGGAATACTACCAAATTCCTTTTACTACACAAATATAGTGTTGATACCCAAAACAGAAACAGTCAAAACAGAGAAAGAAAATTATAGATCAATTTCCCTAACAAATACTGATGCAAAAATGTTAAATGAAATACTGGCAAAGAGATGACAGCAATATACCACAAGGATCATACACTATGACCAGGTGGAATTTATACCAGGAATGCAGGGCTGGTTCAATATTAGGAAAACTGTCAGCATAATTGACCATATCAATAACAAAACCAACAGAAATCATATGATTATCTCAACAGATGCAGAAAAAGCCTTGGACAAAATACATCACCCATTCCTATTAAGAACACTAAAGAACATAGGAATACATGGAGTTTACCTTAAAATGATAAGTAATATTTATCTCAAACCACCGGTAAGCATTGTCTGTGATGTGGAGAAGCTAGAAGCCCTCTCAATACAATCAGAGGTGAAGTAAAGATGCCCATTATCACCCCTATTATTTAATATTATACTAGAAATATTGGCTATGGCAATAAGAGAAGAAAAAGAAACTAAAGGAATTAGAATAGGCAATGAGGAAACCGAACTATCACTCTTTGGTGATGATATGATGGAATACTTAAATTATCCTAGAGAATCAACTAAAAAACTATTTGAAATTATTAACGACTTTAGCAAAGTTGAAGGATAGAAAATAAATCCATACAAATCATCAGCATTCTTATATATTACCACCAAAGTCCAACAGCAAGAGGTATAAAAAGAAATTCCATTTAAAATAACTGTAAACAATATAAAATACTTGGGAGTCTACCTGCCAAAACAAACCCAGGAACTATATGAACACAACTATAAAGCACTTCACACAAATAAAGTCAAATCTAAAAAATTGGAAAAATATTAATTGCTCATAGATACGCCAAGCCATATAATAAAATTGACAATTCTATCTAAATTAATCTATTTGTTGAGGGTCATACCAATCAAACTATCAAAAATTATTTTATAGAGCTAGAAAAAAATAAAATTCATCTGGAAGAACAAAAGCTCAAGGATATCAAGAAAATCAATGACAAAAAGGTGAAAGAAGGTGGTCTAGCCATACCAGATCTCAAACTGTATCATAAAGCAGTAATTATCAAAATCTGGTACTGGCTAAGAAATAACAGTGGTGGATCAGAAGAATAAATTAGGTACAAATTACATTATAGTAAAGGACCATAGTATATGATAAACCCAAAGATTCAAGCTTTTGGAACAAAAATTCACTGTTTGACAAAAACTGCTGGGAAAAATGTAAAACAATATGGAAGAAACTAGGTATAGACCAACATCTCACACCTTCTACCGAGATAAAGTCAAAATGAGTACATGGTTTACACATAAAGGGTAATAACATAAGCAAACTAAGAGAGCATGAAATAGTTTAGCTGTCAGATTTGTGGATTAGGGAAGAATTTAGTATCAAAAAAGATATAGAGAGCACTATGAAAAATGCTGTAAATGTGTAATTATTTATGTATTTACATAATTATGTAAAAATGTTGTAATGTGGAGAAGCTAGAAACCTTCCCAATATAATCAGGGGTGAATAAATAGGGGTATAAAATTATGTAATTATGTAAAAAATTATGTAAAATAAATAATTTAGTGTATATAAAATTAAAAAGGTTTTGCATAAACAAAACTAATACAACCAAATTTATAAGGAAAGCAGAAAACTGGTGGGGGGTGATTTATAAATATCTCTAATAAAGGCCTTATTTCTCAAATATATAGAGATCTGAGTAAAATTTATAAAAATACAAGTTGTTCTCTAATTGATAAATGGTCAAAGAATATAAACAGGCAGTTTTCAAGCAAAGAAATCAAAGCTATCTATAGTCGTATGAAAAACTGCTCTAAATCACTATTGATCAGAGAAATGCAAATTAAAACAATTCTGAGGTATCACCTCACACCTATCAAAGTGACTAATATGACAAAAAAAGGAAAATGTTGGATGTTGGAGGGGATGTGGGAAAACTGAGACACTAATGTACTGTTGGTGGAGTTGTGAACTGATCCAACGATTATGGAAAGCAATTTGGAACTATGCCCAAAGGTCTATAAAACTATGCATACCCTTTGATCCATCAATACCACTGCTAGGTCTATAGGGAAAAGGACCTATTGGTACAAAAAAATATTTAGAGCAAAAAAAAAAAAAATATTTAGAGCAGCTCTTTTTGTGGTGGCTAAGAATTGGCAATCAAAAGCCCCATCAACTGGAGAATGAATAAACAAGCTGTGATATATGATTATAATGAAATATTATTGTGCTGTAAGAAATGACGAGCAGATAATTTCAAAAAAACCTGGACTTACATGAACTGATGCATAGTGAAATGAACAGAACCAGGAGAACATTATACACAGTAACAGCAATATTGTTTGATGAAGAATTGTAAATGACTTAGCTATTCTCAGCAATACAGTGATCCAAGACAATTCCAAAGGACTAATGATGAAGCATGCTTCCAGAGAAAGAACTGATATTAACTGAATACAGACAAGCATACTATTTTTCACTTTCTTTCTTTCTCTTTTTAATTTGAGTCTTCTTGTACAAAATGACTAATATGGAAATGTTTTACGTAATTGTACATATATAACCTATATCTAATTGCTTACCCTCTAAGGGAAGGGGGAGGAGAGGGAGGGATAGAATTTGGAACTCAAAACTTTAAATAAAAATGTTAAAAAAATTTTTAAACCTATTACACTTACTCCATAACTAACCTCAAGAGCCAGTATTTCCTTAAGATGAGATTTAGTGGTGTCACCTGGGTGGGAACCTTCAAAGATAATCTAGAAGCTATGACTTGTGGGTATCCAATCATCCAGGGAGTGTTTATGCTACAGTTCTTTCTGAGAATATCTGATGCTGTCCCAGGAGAAGTTATGAGAAGGTGTTGGGTGGTTCACTTTTATATTGAGATGTGAGCTCATGGTTGCCAAAAGCTTGGGGTAATTCACCAGACCTAAGTTCTTTGGCAAATACGAGGGTTATGGGCTTGTAGGAAATCATTTAGGTTTTTGTCTGTGTATTCCAAACAAGTCTGCACCTGAGTTTATGCATTAATATACACATTAGCACTTTGCTGAGTGATGTGCCCTAGGGCGTACTTCTACCTTAAAGTGTATTTCATGCCTGCTACCCATCTTCCCTCAGCGATGCTTAGAGACCATGGTAGCCTGTCAGTGCTCTGAGGGCCACCACACCCCCTTCTTATGCCTCTCCACCTTGGCCTGAAGGCATGTGGCTCACTACAAATTAATCTCTGGGTGGTGATCAGAGCCCATGCATGGTTAAACCAGCAGCTCATCATCTCTTCCACTGGGATTTTACCCTTGCATAGCTGTGTCCTATGGCACAGTTGGGAGATCAATGGACAGAAAAATGCATATACATACACACATATACATACACATGTGTGTATATATGTATGTATTGCATGTATGTTACACACATGCACATGTTTTGCATATACATGTGCGTGTACACATGTATGCGTGCACACATACATTATTGTGCCAATTGTTTATTGCTCATTCTATATGTATAAACAAATACCTTACCATCATTTTTATCCATTCTCAGAGTCACCCAGTGAATTAGAATAGAATGAGTTCCTCCAATGACTGGGTGAGGTAGCAGCAATATATGTGTACAGGCAAATATACATTGCTGTTATTGTTGTTGGTCAGTCATGTCTGACCCTTCATGACCCCATAGATGATAGATGCCAATATACTGCCCATGGGCTTTCCTTGGCAAAGACACTGGAGAGGGTTGCCATTTCCTTCTCCAGAGCAAATATACATAACATGCGTTAAATATACATATATATATATAAAACACATTTATATATCACTTACTGTGTGCCAGACATTGTGCTAAATGCTTTATAATCATTATCTGATCTTCACAACAATCCTGGGAGGTCGGTGCTAGTATGATCCCCATTTTACAGAGGAGGAAACAGAAGCAAACAGGTTAAGTGACTTACACAGCTAATATGTAGTTCTGAGGCTGGACTAGAGCTCATATCTCCCACATTCTATCCGATGAGACACCTAGCTAGCTGGCCTAAAGAAATCCTATTGGATGATCCGAAGGGGAGAAAAGAAAGACAGAATGAACTGTGTGAATGAAGTCAATGAAGTCAAAATTCAAAGAATGCAGCATTGCTGTGAAATGGTGACAGGTGTTCAGTAATTAAGAGAAGTTTGGGGCTGACTGAGGGTCTAAGGGGCAGAATCACAAACAGTATCTGGTTCTGCAAATAGCTACTGGAGACATAAGCCTACAGATGGGCTTTACAACAAGTACAAAAGAGCAGATAATTATCAGTAGAATAACCTGCATATATGAAGATTTCCTCCTCCTCCTCTTCTATGCAGCTTTTGCCATTGTGAAGCAACCACTCATTACACATATCTTTCATTTATTGGCTTCAAAGACACTGCTCTCTCTCTCCTGATTCTCTTCTCAGCTTTTTGACCACACCTCGGTCTCTCTTGGCCCCATGGTACAGTGGGCATTTGTGGGAAGAGTGGGCACAGACTACAATGATAGTAAGGAACACATGTGCTGAATACTCATACCTCTGGGCAAGAGAGTCCTTTCTCTCCTATGGAATCCTCATTAATCTCTCCCCTCAGGGGAAGAATTTTTGCTTGGTAGATCACTCAGCTGAGCTACTCACATCTGCTCCATAGAATGACCCTTGATAGAGCTATGTCTCTCTTTAGTTCATACCAGCTTTCTTTTCTGCTGCCAGAAATCCTCTCCTTGAAGATGTTTCCGCCCTCAAGTGATTGATTCTCCTTATGCATCACTCTGAGCAGTATATTTGGAGTGTGTGTCTCTGTTCCCTCAACTATATCTAGAACACTGTTGAAATGAAACTCCAAGACCTCCACAGGGTGTCTCTGTATGGGAGAGTAGCTCCACTCTTAGACATGGCAGATGATGGGGGAGGGGGAGAGTGGAACCTTGATGTTCCCTGACTCCTGGTTCCTACCTCCAGTGCTTCTGACTGAACTGCTTCTTTTAAGGATCACCCGGGGGCAAGGTCCATCATTGTTCATTCACACTTCATAAAAAGACTACCTTACACGGCTTGAATTTTTTCAGTGAAACTTCTCTTTAGTCCCTTTTCTGTGATTAGGCCTTGGACCTTCAAAGACCAACTCCTCTATAACTAGATTATTCCCAAATCCATATATTCAGCCTTAATCTCTCTCCTAAATTGCAGCCCCATATCATTAACTACATGGCAGACGTCCTAGATATTACACAGGCCTCTTAAACTTAACAGGTCCAAAACACAACTGCTTATCTTTGCCCCCCTCCCACTCTGCAAAAAACCAAATCCAAATCGAACCACACCCTTCCTCCAAATGTCCCTATTTTCATTGAGAGAAACACCATCCTCCTAGGCACCCAGGTTTGCAACGTTAGAGCATCATCCTTTTTTCTTCCTCTTAATATAAAACCAATTCCCTATTATGGTTGCTGCTTCCACATCAGTACCAACCCCTTCTCTCCACTGGTACAGCCAACACCCTAATTCAACTACTAATCAGTCTTGTCTGGATTATTATCACAGACTACTAATTACTCTCCCTGCTTTTACTGTTTCCCTTCTTGGATCCACCCTTCACAGAGCTGCCAAAATAATCTTCCTGAGGCACAGGTTTGAGCTTATTTTCCTTCTATTGACAGTTATTGAACTGGTGGATCAGGAAAATGCTACAGATATCATTTACCTACATTTTAGCAAAGCATCTGACAAAATCTTTTATGCTACCTATCCTTTAAAAATTTTTAAAAAAGAAAAGATGGAGAGACGTGGGCTAGGCAACCATTCAGTTATTTGGATTCAGAGCTGATTGATTGGCCAGATGCAAAAAAAGAGTCATTAATGGCTCAACATCAACTTAAAAAGAGGTGCATAGGGGAGTGTCCCAAGGATCGGCTCTTGGCCCTAAGCCATTTTAGATTTTCATCAATGTCTCAGATAAAAGCAGAGATGTCATGCTTAGCTAATCTGCAAATGACACAAAGCTAGGAAGAATCACTAATATGTTAAGAGCCAAAATATTCAAGCTAAAATGTCAGGAGTCACTATCCCGAAAAATCTTGACAGGCTAGGGTATGGAGTAGAATCAAATAAGATGAGAATGAATAAAAGCAAAGCATTATCCTTGAGCTTGAACAAAATCACCTTCACAAGTACACGATGTGGGAAGCCCAACTTTGTTCATCTCAACAAAAACTTGGGGGGTTTTCATGGACTGAGAAAGCTCCATAAGAGCCAGCAATGAAGAGAACTAATATACTCTTAGGCTACAATAAGGAGGAAGGGGGGAAATGACAAGCTTTTATTAAGCACCTACTATGTGCTAGGCAGCGAAGCAGATAAGAGTACTGGACTTGGAGTCAGAAAGACTTGAATGTTCGTGAGTTTAAAGCTGGCCTTAGACACTTACTAGCTGCATGACCTTGGGTAAGTCACTTCACTATATTTACCTCAGTTTCCTCATCTATAAAATAAGCTGGAGAAGGAAATGGCAAACCACTGCAGTATCTTTGCCAAGAAAACCCCAAATGCAATGATTAAGAGTCAGACAACAACAACAAAAATGTGCTAGGCGCTCTGCTAAGAACTTTATAAATATTGATCTTCACAGCAATTGAGATATGATATATACACAAATGAGCTAAAAACAAAGAAATTTGAGGAGAAAGCCCTAACAACTGGTCCAGGGTAGGGAATGAGCAGGGTAGAGAATCAGAGAATGTCAAGGAGACCGCGCCACCTCATCTGATCCTCACAACCCACCCTGGGATGTAGATGTCTGTTTTGATCTCCATTTTATAGTTGAGAAAATTGAGTCACACAAAGATTCGGTGACTTGTCTAGGGGTCACACAACCAGTAAGTATCTGAGGTTGGATTTGAACTCAGATCTTCCTGACTCCTGGCCCAGTGCTCCATCCACTGCACCACAGAAGTGTCTAGAAATGAGGCAATTGTCATCCTGTCCTCAGTCAGGCTGTGTTTAGAACACTGTGTTCAGTTTTGGACACTGAAATTTAATTAGGACATTAAGAAACAGGAGAGAGTCCAGGGAAGGATAAGGAAGATGATTAAATGCCTCAAAGTTAAGCCATAGGAGCAGTGGTGGGATTCACCCGGTTCACACCAGCTCGGCAGAACTGATACCTAATTTTATGTTGAGTTCAGCAAACTGGTTGTTAAAATGGCCCCTGAAATCAGGGTTCTCTCTTAGGTGGGTGCCTGGGCAGCTGCCCAATGTGGAAATCACAAATTTACATTCCTTATTCTTTTTTAACTTTCATCTGCACAACAGCATTTTCTAAGTGCCCGTAGTAATGTTCATTCTATGCTTATATTTATTTATTCATTTCTTAAAACTCATTATACCTTTGATGAAATACAACATTTTAATTCCCTCATTTTTATTACTTCAGTAAACAAACATATAACTTAAAGAGAAAAAGTGCCAAACAACCAGGGGGTGACAAGCTGTCATTTGTTTCCCTTTGTGTTACACCCAAAATTCCCCTGAGATATCATGAGTGCACTGTTGTTCCCTGAACAGTGAAGCCAATAGGAAGCAGGGATGCAATGAACCAATAGAAATATAGATTTCAAGGGTCACCTTATCGCCCATTTTGGAAGCCACGGAAGTAGAATAGGTAGAATGAGTTTTGGTTTTGCATATGTTCCAACATTGGCTGCTGTGGTCACTTGGCTGCTTTCTCTTGACAAGGATATGTTTTTTGCTAGCTATTATTTAATATATTTTCATTAATATTTTAAAACTCTTATAATCTAGTTTTGTGTACCTCTTTTATTGTTCTTATTTGAGTATTAAATGCATGAAATATTAAACTACTTTTCGGTATACCTTTTTGTATCTTCAAAACGGTCATTAGGGCAGAGAACCAGTTGTTAACTTATTTGAATCCCACCACTGCATAGGAAGATGGGTCAAAAGAACTAGAGATATTTAGACTGAAGACGAGAAGGTTTAGGAAGAACATGTTATTTAGGGAGAACACATGAGCTATTTCCACGTATTGAAATGGCAAACCACATGGAAGGGGACATTAGACCATCAGCTCCATGAGAGCAGGGACTATCTTTTATGTTCATCTCCCTAGTGTTTAGTACAGGGCCTGGAACATAGTAGGTGCTTAATAATGACTGACTTCATAAGATCATGTATTTAGAGGAGCAAGGGGTCTCAAAGATCATTGGGTACAACCAGCTCATTTTACAGATAAGGGCACTGAATCCCAAAGAAGTTGTCATTTGCCTAAAGCCCTATCAATGGTAAGTGGCAGCGGTGAGATCTGAGCCCACCTTCTTTGAATCCAAAACCAATGCTCCTTCCAATACACCATGCTGCTCCTGGGATTTGTTATCCCAGATCTGGGCTGGGAACAGCATGTAAGGGAAAACCTCCTAAGGCTGCCTTCAGAAATAGCTTCCCTCTCACCAGACATCTTCAAGCAAAGACTTGACTGCTTATTTTCAGGTACATTCTAGAGGGGATTGTTATTCAGGTCCAAGTCTGACCAGAAGACCTAAGGCCCCTTCCAATTCTGGGAGCCTGGGTTGTGACAACCATATGGCTTCCTTGATCAAAGACAAATGTAAGCTCCTGCCATTTAAAGCCCTCTACAACCTGGCTCCAACCTACCTTTCCTAGCTTACTTCACACTAATTCCCTTCACAGACTCCCAGTCCCAGATAAACCGGACCAGGGTAAGGAACCTGCTGCCTCGAGGCCACATGTGGCCCTCTAGGTCCTCAAGTGTGGCTCTTTGACTAAATCCAAACTGACCCAAACTGGATTCAAAGGTCCACATTTGAAGACCTAGAGGGCCACATGTGGCCTCGAAGCTTCAGGTTCCCCATGCCCGAACTGAACTATGTGAACCTGACAGTCTCTCCTGCTCCAATATATTCCCTCAGACCAGTCTCATAGTTATAATGTTCTCCCTATCTCAAAATCTTGGTTTAGCCCAGATGTAGCCTCCTCCTTGAAGCCTTCCCTGATTCTCCCTCCTCAGATTTCTTTGTATTAAGCTCATTTATGTATATGCTGTACCTCAACTAGCAGAACGCAAACTCCTTGAAAACAGAGTTTTTCCTTTGAATCTTTCTTTCCCTAGGGCCTAACCAACACATAGTAGAGGGAGAAGATGGAATGCAGTTGATCCAGGATGTTCCCCAATCCATCTGATGAACTTACCAGGAAGGAAGAATTGCCCCAACAGACATCTGGTGGAAGGGGTTCAGCATCCATGCTCCCCAGCAATTTCTCATGCTTTAAGATGCAGCTCAGGTGCACCATCTTCTGCATGAACTCTTTCCTGATTCCTCCAGCTGCTAGTGCCCTCACTTCCAAACTACCTTGTATTTAACTATTTTGTGCATGATACAAATATATGCATATATTTATTTATTCACTTAGCATTTATGTTGCATATCTTTTATATGTACTTGTTAGGATGCAAGTTCCTTGTGAGTAGGGATTGTTTCATTCTTTATACTTGTATTCTCAGCACCTTTGGACAATGCCAGGACATACCAGGAGGTTAATAATGAATACTTGATTGAATGAACTTGGGCTTTTAGGGTAATGAGTCTTTGTTCAAGAATTCTGAAACTTTTTTTTCTTTTAGACAATGGATATGCCCATTAGTATTCTATTGAAAGAAAAAAATACATCTCCTTTTGGTGTCTGGGACAGTATCCAAGATGAATTGGTGGTTTGGAGCTACACATTTGTACCTCCTAGAGGATGGACTCCACTAATGAGGGCTCCCCTCTGGATATATTGCTTGGTTAGACTCTTGAGGACAGGCTCATCTGAAGAACCACCCTTTTTTGCTGGTGTGAAAAAGGAATCTTCTTCACAAACTTATATTCTTTTTCACTCATTTCCTTCTATCTTTCTTCCCAAGATACCAGTAGGGGTATGTTGAAGGGGTGACCCTCGACCCCTGCCCAGGAACCTCTCTGATGACTACATTTCAACAGAAGCAACAGGCAAGCTGTATGTGCTTGCCCCATGTGGCCTGAGGAGAGTTCCCACTCCATGCTAGTCTTTGGTCATAGTTAATCCTAAACTCAAGAGTCCTTGAATTTGGTCTTGTAGCCCTGGAAGGGGAATTTCCTAAGTTGCATGATCCTAGAACCTAGTTTTCTAGCTAAGGAAGGAAAAATTCTTACATACCTTAAGTCCTCAGGGTTGCCCTGAGAGAAACCCCAAGTCGAAGATTCCTGGAATCCAGTCTTCTTAACAAGAAAATGGGAATTTCCTGATTGGCATGTATATTGAGAGAGACAAGGATTGACCAAATAAGTGGTCCCCTTCAGAAAGAGTAACAAGGGACTGAAGCTGTGTTCTGGAAAAAGACCTGGACTTTGATCTTCACTATTCCCATGAATTATTTGAAATGTTCAGGTCTGACGGGAAAGGACTGCCCCTGTAGCCGCTCCAGAGTGTGTTCCTAGGGAAGTCCACGCCCTCAAAGGTAGGACGGAAACAAGAGAAGTGCTTTACACATATATCATCTCATTTGAGCCCCATGATAACCCTGTGAGGTAGGTGCTATTATTATCCATTTTACAGAAGAGGAAACTGAGGCAGAGAGCAGTTAAGTGACTTACCCAGAGTCGCACAGTTGTTAAGTGTCTGAGCTCAAATTTGAACTCAGATCTTCCTGACTCCAGGCTCAGAGTTCTATCCACTGCACAACCTAGTTGTCTCCACAAAGGATCTCTGTGGGGTGGTATGAGTGTCCTCAAAAACCCCTACGACTGCCACAATGAGCTCCCATCCTCCTTTTTCATAATGCCTCTAAGGATGGATTTACTATTTGGGATTTTTGTAACTACAACTGCCATGATTCCTCTGCGAATGTAAACA
Source organism: Trichosurus vulpecula (assembly GCF_011100635.1). Lineage (NCBI taxonomy): Eukaryota > Metazoa > Chordata > Mammalia > Diprotodontia > Phalangeridae > Trichosurus > Trichosurus vulpecula. Next base: position 135,476,511 of record NC_050576.1, read on the forward strand.
AACTGATAATGCTTTCTAAAGAATGTAGCCTTGCATGTACAAATTTATATGGAAGTTGTGGTAAGATGAAGCCTTTCTCTCTAATGTTAATATCCTAACGTTTTAGCTCTCCTGGAATCTAGGCTAGTTTTCATATACACCATTCCAAGGGAGAGCTATGATTCCTTAAAACAAATGACCTCTTCAAAAAAAATGAATCAAGGGCATTCTACTTGGCAGCGGTCAAAGTTATTTAGAGATAACAGAGTACCTTTGGGGATTCTCTCTTAGGAGTGCAAACTGTTGCTTTGCAATTTCACTATTTTGCCTCACACCCCTAAACTGAAGCGTAAGGAAGATCTGGGAAGCTTTTTCCCCACGTCCAAAATTATAATAATAATCATCTCAGTGCAGATGAAAGAGTTTTGGTTTAGTTTTGCTTTTTAATGGTAGCACACTAGATGTTACAGATAATATTCCAAATCTTAAGAGGAAATAAGAAAGATGACCATTCTGATCTTACGTCTACCATCTCATCTAGCCAATCATGGCCCTAAAATGACCTGGAAACAAGAAAACATTGAAACATTACTGATGTGTGTCAGAGATGGACATTTCTCCTTATGGTAAGTAAGCCCTCTTTGGGGTTTGCACCTCATTGGGAGTGCTGCAACTTCCCCCACCCACCATGATCTCTTTCGGAATTGTCATCCTATACTAACTGATCTGAGATCATAGGCTTCTCTGCCACTCATGGAGCTGGTAGAATAGCTCGGCTTGTGCCAAGTCAGTTATTCCCCACTGTCTTTGAATAATTAATTCAATGATATTTTAATACTCTCATAAAGAAGAAACAAATCCTTCTTAGGTAACATACTAAAATTTTATAGCAAAAGTCCACAGAACATTACTGTTTCTTTAAAAATTTCTTAGACCTCTATATATCTATCAATGCTTTAAGTTCTAAATATAATACTTTTCCAGCTTTTTTCCTAAACTAACATCCATTAATCAGAAGTAGGAAATAGAAGCTAAAAATGTGAAAATAATTAAATATATGAAACCTTTTAATTTTCATCTATCACCATCATTGCTAAATAGTCTCTGTACTGAATTGTGTTTGTTTCTGGATCAAGTGCAGCAGACAACATTTCTTCCATTTCCTCCTGTGTAAAAGGCTCGCCTGGGAATAGACAGGAAAGGAAAAAAAATAATTTTAGTTCATAGAATCATAGAGTCAGAGATATATGATCTAATCTTCAGTTCTTTGGTTTTCTTTACTCCTCTGTCTGCCAATGCCAAGCTTAACTGCCTTTAGGACCCCATATAATTCTACCTCATTTGTTCTCATGTGTCAGAGTTTTTCGACAAGGCACTGTGGCATAAAGTGTTCCCTGGTGTGTCACCAATGCTTGGTTCCATCCTGCCCTTTTCTCCTTATTAGAATTTGGATCTGTCTTCTTTACCACCTAATAGAGTCTGAGGAAATTGCAGAGCTTATAATTTCACCTGAAACAACAAGCAAGGTATCAAGATATCGCTCCCAGATAAGCTTACATTAAACAAGGCTGCTAAAATACCAAAAGATCAAATAACAACTCCCATCTGGAAAGGGAATCTAAGAAGGAAGGTTTCAGAAGACTATGAATAGAAGACCACATGGCTTCTATGCAAATCTTGTTGATGGGGCCATATTTGAGACTTTTGGATGTGAATATTCTGTCTCTGAATGTGCCTTAATAAGAACCTGCCATCTTAGACATGTGAGCTAATACCAGTGAGAGATGCCACATGACAACCATTTCAAAATGACTCTCTTTGTCTCAGCTTGGCTCAGTGGATTGTTGCACAATTAAACTAAAAAAGCTGAATGGAGAATCTGCAGGTTTTAGTTGGCTTCAGATAATAGCTAAGAGCCATCTGGAAGTTGGTTTCACCAAGATGGAAAGTGGCCCTGGGAAGAATGCTGGCAAGACCATGAACTAATTAAAGTGGTATTCAATACTAACACCAAAGACAAGAATACAGGGATATATCCAGAGTACCCCTGAGCACTCGTGGATTGGGTGAAATGGGCCTGAGTTCATTTGCCCTGAGTTGGAGTCACTGCCAATACAAACAGGGTCTTCCAGATTTGACTTGGGTTCACAGTTCTAGAATGATTCAAAGGAACTGTAGGTCTGTTGGAACAATGTTTACTTTACAAGAATTCAGAGATAATTTAAGCCACATCAGGACTCTTAAAACCTGGATGAAGGTCAGTGTCCTCCTTTATGTATATACGCTTAATTAAACTTACCCATTTTTTGCAGAAAATAGACAAAGATATACAATAATATCTGTCACTCATATCTGAGCTCCTAGAACTGCCTTGTTTTTGACTGTGAAAGACTGGACCTACTTGCCCCATGAATTGTGGTGGATATGACCTGAGTCCTAAGGAACTTAAAATAGTAGTCAAATAATTATACAATCATACCTGATAAGCTGTCATCCAGCCTTTGCTTAAAGACCTCAAATGAGGGGGGAACCCATTATATCATAAGGCAGCCCATTCGACTTTGGGAAACTCTTAATTTTTAGTGACTTTTGACCTGACAACAAGCCTAAATTTATATCTTTCCAAGTGCATGCCTTTGAGCTAAGCATGGAGACCAAGCCTTTACTTTGTATGGAAGATAACTAGGTTGACAGTTATCTCAGCACTATGTCTATCAAGCTACTTAAACTTGGGGAGTACAAACTAATTTAAATATTAGCCTTAGGAGACATAATTAACAAGGTAAATGAGTTCTCTTTCTCTCTGTCTCTGTCTCTATCTCCATATGCACACACATATACACACATAACTACACATAACCTACACGATGACTTTTGTGACACCCTAGAGAGAGAGATGGCTGTGGATATGAATATATGTATATGTCTCTCCCTCTCTCTTTCTGTGTATCTATATCCATTTAAATATAACCATATAGATTAGTGAGATACATCTATATCCATATAGAGATACAGAGAGAGAGACAGAGAGACAGATGGAGACAGAGAGAAGGGGAGAAAGGAGGCAAGGGAAGCAGGTATCTTCTTGTTCAAAAGGCACAGCATAACATAATGGAAAGCCTGGGTTCAAATCGCACTTCTGACATCTACTTGCTGTGACACTGGACAAATTATTTAACTCAGTGTTCTAAACAATTATCTAAAACTACGGATTACAGAGAAGGTACCAAGTTGCATTGGTAGGAGAGTTCTCTCTGTCAACGACATCACAATTCAATGACATAACAGGCCCAGTACCTAACCCACTTCTTGCCCAAAGCAAATATGAGCAGCAGGTATTTTTGTGTATCTTTGTCTATTTTCTGCAAAAAGAAAGAAGTTTAAGTAAATGTAAATACATAAAAAACTTATCCCTTATTTTATCAACTATCAGGCTATAGAAATTAGACACTTCTAATGTTTCCTACCGGCATTTATTGTTCCTAACATTTTGAGAAAAACCATAGTTATCTGTCTCACAGGTTTGTTTAAATAAACAGTGATGTGCAAAATCATCATGCAAATGTGCGTAAATCATTGTTCCTTCTTTCTTTTATATAGGTCCTGGGAGAACAAATAAGAAAAGCAATGAGGAAGTTCACCTTGCAGAAATATGAATTAATTAACCCTAATTTTTCTATCAACTGTCACAATCTAGGCTTACCAAATGACAAGTAAAGTTTTTGTTGTATAGAATTATTACTGCCATTCCTAATATTTGTATAAATTGATTTTTACAAGTAGCAAATCATATTTACCTTCTTCAGTCATATACTTGACCAGCTCATCTTTAGTAAGAAATCCTTCTTTAGCTGAATCTAACACCTACAGGGAAATAAGAGAAAAGGATGACCTTTTCAGGTTTAGAAGTCAATTTCAAGTTGACTAATGACTTGAATTTTAAAACTCTAGTGATTAGATACCTCAAATGCTTGAAGAAGAAGATCTTCTGGAATTGGTCTGTATCTGTAATGATATAATCAGAGACATGACGGCCATGATTTTGAGGTGGCTGTGCTTACTTCAGCTAAGGAACCCTTTGTAAATCAAATCTCTCTCTCTCTCTCTCTCTCTCTCTCTCTCTCTCACACACACACACACACACACACACACACACACACACACACACAGAGTCAAAGAGAGAAGCTAACAGTATCCTTTCTGAAGCCTTTTCAGGTTTCAGGTTATGAAAAGGAAAAGACTATTTGCTCTCTTTTCTTGAAAGAAATAATTTTCCAATTTAAAATTACTAACATTGTGTGATAAAATGCATTGTTTGTTTTCATTGACTGACACTGAACAAAATCTTTGCCATGATCTAGAGAATCACAAAATAGTAATGTTGGAAAAGGACCTTAGAAATCAGCTAGTTGTTATTCAGTCATTTTAGTCGTGATGCCATTTGGGGATTTCTTGGCAAAGATACTAGTTGCCATTTCCTTCTCCAGCTCATTTTATATATGAGGAAATGGAAGTAAACAGGGTTAAGTGGCTCACCCAGGCTTACACAATTAGTAAGTGTCTGAGGCTGGATTTGACTCAGAAGATGAGTCTTCTTGACTTCAGGCCCAGCTCTCCATCCACTACGGCACTTAGCTGCCCCCTAGCAATCAACTGGGCCAACATTTTATTCCATGAGTGAACTCCTTCTCTAGGTTTCCTAATGCAGTGCTTCTTTAACTTTGGGTCAAGACCCCATAAGGGGTCATGAAAAATTTAGCAACAGTAAGAGGTTTCTGAACGTGCAATGACCAAAAATGAATTAAAAATCAAACACTTAATGAATCCAAGGTGCTTCTGGCAGCTCTTGTCCACGTTGTATGGCAACTTTACTTCAGCCTTGGTTCTGAATACAAAGCATGTGCACTTTGCACTGTGCAGGCCCTCAGGCCATGCGAACGCTACTGAAACAAAGGGCTTGCTAGTAGAAAAAGTTTAAGAAGCCTGGTCCCAATGGATGGCTTTCCTACCTCTTTTTAAACACAGTGACCAGTTGCACTTCCTCACAAGAGAGTCCAGTGAGGTTGCATTTTTCTCCTTGTGTTAAAATTTCAAGTTCACTTTATTACCTATACCTCATCGCCTGGTATTGAAACAACTGGGACCACAGTTAATGTTTGTGACCCACTTAACAATTAATTTTCTCCCATGAATTACTGGGTATCTTCTCCAGTATTATTCTTCAGATAATGTCATATCTATGTATGACCTATTGTGATGTAGTCCTCATATTTCAACACAGCTA